>NC_062232.1:30546953-31746953 GCF_902686445.1 Sciurus carolinensis
GGTGATATTCACTCTTGAATTTTCCCACTCCAGAATTAATCTTTAAGGATTATGTGAGAAACACCAAATGCTTGAACAAAGGATCCCGTTTAATTTTAGATGTGATTTCAGAGGACACCAAGAAATTCCTTAGTTTCAGTTGACCCGAAAATTAGATTAACCTCCTCAAGATTAAGCCACGAAAAAATTGATTCCTCTACATCTTGAAAATATATTGACCTTCAGGAAACCCTGTAAGATAAATATCCTCTGGGGGAAGAAATGCTTTAGCTAATGTCATGTAATCCAGTGCCATCTGAGAGTGCCATCATGTGCACTATCAGTAATTTAAAAAAAATTTTTAAGTATAAAATATCTGTGTATCCCCAGTATGTATATACACATTTATTTTAAATATACTCTCAACTTTCTTGATTCATTCTCAAACTTACTTCCTTAAAACAATCACACCCTAGCTATGTCCTGTTACTGAATTTGAATGGAAAAAATTCCAACCATGCTGCAAACCTCAAAATGGGCCCTTAGACGGCAGTGCCATCAGATTATTTTTTCTGCCGGGCATAGTGGCACATGCCTGTAATCCCAGCAACTCAGGAGACTGAGGCAAGAGAATCATGAGTTCAAGGCCAGCCTTGGGGAAATCAGCAAGGCCCTAACCAATTTAGTGAGACCCTAAATTTAAAAGAACTTAAAAGGCTGGGGATGTGGCTCAGTGGTAAAGTGCCCCTGGGTTCAACCTCCAGTACTAAATATATATATATTTGATATAAGTATATATCAAACTTTAATGTGCTAATAAATCACCTGAGGATCTTGATAAATACAGTTTCTAATGCTGCTGCACAGTCTTGAGAACCTGCATTTCTAGCAAACTGCCAGGTTATCAGACATTGCTGCCTCTTGGGTAGCAAGTTCCTAGATGACTATCTTATGTCTTATATCTCTTTCCAACTTCTAACAGTCCCCTTCCCATCCTTGCTGCAAGCCAGTGTTCCACTTCCTATTACACTGAAAAAGCCTTAATCTAAAGAGGACTTCACAGACCTCTACCACTTCATCTACACACCTGCCAGTCTCTAGACTCATATGTTCTGCTTTCTCTTCAATAAATATCCAAGCATAACTTGCCTAAAAAGCAAAATTCCTATGCTGTCCCCCCAAATCTCTTCCGCCATGTCCAATTTGCCCATCTCAGCTGATGGCACTATTGTTCTTCCATTTACTCAAGTCAAAAGGCTTGAAGATATCCTTTTCATGTTTCTTTCTTCATAGCTTGTATCCAATCCTATCTCCTTTGCTCTCAAAATATATCCATACCTGACCATGTCTAAACCTTGCACTGTTACTGCCTGCTCCAAGTTGCTTCCATCACTGTAATCATCTGTGAATAACCTCCCTGCTTCTATCCTTGTCCTCTTAGGGTTTATTTTCAATCTACAACTAACAGAAATCCTGTTAGATGTACCATATGTTACTGAACCTAAATACCATCAATTATAAGAATGTCTTAATATACCTAAGTGACATTACCACAAACTAAACTATGAAGATTGGTAATAATAATAATCTTGTTCAAAGCATCATTTAGTTATGCCAGAATCTGCCTGCTTTGGAAATACTTTCATCAATACCAGGATATTTTGGGAGGGTGGTATCGGGATTAACTCAGGGGCACTCAACCACTGAGCCACATCCCAGCCTACTTTGTATTTTATTTAGAGACGGATCTCACTGAGGTTGCTTAGCACCTCATCATTGCTGAGGCTGGCTTTGAACTCTCCATCCTCCTGCCTCAGTCTCTCCAGCCTCTTGGATTACAGGTGTACCCAGCTATATGAAGATATTTGACACTATTTACTGTGTTTTTTTTTTTTTTTAACTGCGTCCATTTGTATCACCAGATGTAATTTTTGGCAATCCTTTCACATGTATACTAGGAACAAAAGAAAATACAAATCCACTGCTCCTGAGTTTCTTTTCTTTTGTCTTTTAAGGCACTTACTTCATTGTTGCTTTGTACAAAATTTGGATTTTCTATCAGTCCTCCAACAACAACATTCATTTGTCGTTATCAAATGTATACCCTAGGGCTGGGGAGATAGCTCAGCTGGTAGAGTGCTTGCCTCACAGCACAAGGCCTGAGTTCGATCCCCAGTACCACAAAAAAAAAAAAAAAAAAAAAAAGTATACCCTATTATTTGTTTCCCTGACTTTCTGTCTCACTTTAACTTTCATATCAAATCATTGTATAATTTTTGGAAAACATTCTTAAAAAACAATTAAAATTAACATAGTACTGATTATTCACAGCACTCAACCAAGAGAAGAAAATAAGGCCACCCTAGCAACTTAATGAGAAGCCTATCTCAAAATAAAATAAAAAGAATTGGTGGTGTAGTTAAGTGGTAGTGCCTCCCTGAGTTCAGTCGCCAATGTCAAAAAAAATAAAACAAAAAACAAAAAACAAAACAAAACAAACAAATAAACAAACAAACAAACAAACAGAAAGACTTCCTGAATAAGTTCCTCTATGCTCAGGCAACAACCATAGTCTAAACTCTGGCAACTGACTATTGTAAGACAGTTCTGTAATATAATATAAAACTACTCCCCTGCCCTTCCACTGCATTCATTTCCCGCCTCCCAACTACTTGTCAGTCTGTGAACATCCTAGCTAGCTATTGGTTCATCAATCAGCTTGCAAGTATCCTTCTCCATTATTGTCTCCTGTTAGCCCGGCAGAATTCACTGCTTAAGGATAGCTTCCCTGCCATCTTTTCTCATGCTTTCTCTCTCTACTCACTTTCCTTTCTCTCTCCTCCTCACTTTTCACATATGTCTTGCGTGTGCCCTTTCTCCTTTCCTCTCATTTTCTATATTACCATGCAGGGAGACACTCTGTTTGCTTAATAAACTCCCTTATGTGATTTCCCGTGTCTGGCGTGGTTTCTTGGGTTCTTACATTGGGCCATGACTCGTGATGGGCTCTTCCACTGTCCTCTTAAGCAAGTGGAAACCCCATCTGGTTGCCCAGTGCCCCCCAGACACCGCCTCACCTTCCATTTTGCCCGGAAGCTCTGCTCTGCTCTGCATTCCTCACCAGACTTCAGATTGGTGAGTCCCCTAGGCAGGTCCCTAGGCCAATTTAACCCCCAGCCACAACTTTATAGTTACAGCTGGCCCCCTTAGTCAGTCTTATCTGCCGGGTGGGTTCCTGATTTTATGGTCGAGATTCTCTCTCAGGTTAGGCTCGTCTTCACTCTCATGCTCACACTCACACTCAAAAACCCTGATATCAGTTCCTCAATCCTTCTTGACTTTTGCCTGGCCCACATTGATGCTTGTGTGATGACACAATCAATGTGCTGCTTCCTCATCTCCAGTCAACTACTCTGGCCTCAAGACATTCTAGCCACAGACTCGTATCAGTCTCCCCGTGGGATCTGGGTCCTCCATTTCGGCAGATTCACCCTGGGAACCCTTCGCCTGACCCCTGGCTTAAAGCCATCAAAATTTGATGATATTTGGCCACAGTACTCTTTAGATAATCAATCCAAAATGGTCACGTAATGGCACACAGCTTCTGTGAGCGAGTGGGCAGATGGAAGAGATTCCTTATCTTCAAGTCTCTTCCTTCTTGCATTTCTTGGCTCTTCCTGCAAACTCGAACACTTCCTTTTGGCTTCTTCTCCCCCTCTTAATCCCTCCTCCTCCTCCGACTTTGACTCAGTTCTGTTTCTGCTTCCATTCCTCTGCCCAGCCAACCTAGTCCTCCTGCCACGAGGTCCCACATACGGCGTGTGGAGGGAGTAACCAGCCCAACCATCAGTGGCTTGTCCCAGTAAAGAGTATGATGTAGCAACCCCATTCTTCAAAAGTATGGAGATAATGTTTCACAATTTTCTGCATCCAAACCTCAATTGATTACTAACCAAGAAAAAGGGTTAAAATGCCCTAGGCATCAAGTTTCTGCTAGAACCTGTTAGCCCCTTTCAGATCTCAGTCAAGGCTTACATTGAAATGTAAGTGGGGAAGCCAGAATGCTCAGTAGCAGAACAGTCTCAAACCCAAGAAAAAAAAAAAAGTGTCCATTTTAAATTTCTCCTGGGCTGCAACACAGAACCTTTATCTCTCCCTTTACCTCTTCTCTTTGCCCTTCTCCTTCTCACTCTCTCATGCTATAATTAATGACCATTAGTCATTTTTCTTCTAGGATCCTTGTTTTCTTTAAATGCTATATTTTTGAGCTCACAATTTGATCCTACATACCTAAGTTAATGATTTTTTGATCAGTTCTTTTTATCCAACTCGAGTTATTTTTTGAACATTTGTTACATTGCGATGGAGATAACATTACAAGGCCTTTGCTTTTGTCTTAAATATAAGCATGCGTAAAATTAAAATTTTAAAAATGGATCCAAATACTTTTATTCACATGATTTTAAGAAAGGTTCAATTCAAACTGGGTAAACTAATAGAAGTAAATGTCTTTAAAATTAACTCACAAGTCTCTAGGTGGTCAAATTAATAAATGTTGATGTTTATAAAATGTCTAACATCAATTTTTCTAGGACTTTTCTTCAACAGGAAAGAGATGGCAATACTATTGGTACACTTGTCTGATATCTTGTTTTTTTTTTACACTTGTCTGATATCTTGGTTTTTTCTTACATAAGACTCAAATGTGTTTGTTAGAGATATCTGATTAATTTACAAAGTTATTCCATGGAGTAACTCTTCAGATCTGCATTTCCATCAGAGAACAGAGCTCCATCTGATGTCAGCTTAATCTTCAAATCTGTGTTTATAACCTTTATTTTCTAATACTCCTTTGCCCCTCACTGAACTTGAGAATTTGGTCATGCTGGTCATGGAAAAAGAGGCAAA
This sequence comes from Sciurus carolinensis, assembly GCF_902686445.1. Taxonomy (NCBI): domain Eukaryota; kingdom Metazoa; phylum Chordata; class Mammalia; order Rodentia; family Sciuridae; genus Sciurus; species Sciurus carolinensis. Next base: position 30,551,841 of record NC_062232.1, read on the forward strand.
AATTAGCTTCAGGATTAGAACATCTTACCTAAGATTTGTGAAGAACCCCACCTTACCTGAGATAAGGCTCTGCCTCACCCTGCTGCATGTTAGAATGGCTCCAAAGCCAGTCAGACTTTAACTCATTTAAAGTTGTGTTCAAAGTTTGATGTTTGTTGTAAAGATTACTGCTTATCTCAACAGGGGATATAATGAATAACTCAGCCAAAATTCAAGATAGCTATTGCACAAACTGAAATTTTACTGTTGGTCATTCCATTTTGTATTTCCCTTGTAAACTCTGTTGCCTAATTAATATTTTGCAGAAGTACTGCTTCAAGAACAAACACCATAAATTAACTTGAAATAAATAGTAAACCATCACCTATAGGACAGATAATGTAGACCCCAATTAGATAAAGGGGGTAAATAACTGTAAAGTTATAGACATTGAAGTTAAAGCCCAGCTCTTACTTTATGACTGGTGAGACTGGCTTGCTAATGGTTAAGATCAAACTTAGAGACTGAGATTAAATACAGAGGCCAAGAAAAGCCAGTATTGGGGTCTTGCCCTCAGTCAGCCTGAATCCAGGGAACAAGAGAACTTCTCTAAAGAGCTTTGAAACTCTGGGTCACATGATCTCCCGATCAGTGAGATTGATGAGGCCACTAGAGGATGAAAAGCCAATGAGTGCATCTGCTGCAGAGGAGGGTCAAGGAAAAAGGGAGACATCCCTGATGCCTTCCAAGGGAAGCCACCTCATCGAGGAGACCCTGCCTAACAATGGCACTAATGGAGCTAAGAAGCACTAAGAAGCTAAGAAGCTGCTCTCAAGTTCCCCATGATGACCCCTGCGGGTACTCAGCTGACTCTTAACAGACAGTAACAGGTCACTTTGACCACTTGATCTTAGACACCTAGTAAAACAGTTAAAACCAAATATAGCCATTCTTGGGCATTTAAGGAAATAATAGTTAAATGTAACTTAAGATGTACACTTGTGTTAGCCCACTAGAATAAAGACTGGAAGCTACAAAAGAGAGATTCTTGAGATAGCTCTCAAGAGAAACTGCCCGAGTCAGAAGTTTTTAGTCAGTTTAAGGCCTACAGACACAGGTAGACTTAATCTATGTTTGCTAGTAACGAAATATAGAGATCTCTACTAAATGTTGTGTTTACATTCCTGAAAACCCGGTACAATGTTAAAGTTCCCAAATAAAGGCCCTTGTCCTCTCCAGCCTTTGCTAGGCCTTATTATAGGAACAACGTCTCAGTTCTTCTACCCCCTGGTGAGGAATTATTGACTTCCATCATCTTCATGATATGCATTGGCATGTTCCAGATTCTGCAACATTTATCTTGTACTAATCTCATTTCAGTACTCATGTCTTTTTGTTCTCTCATAGAAGCACCCACCCTCAGATGCTTTTACAACCTGCTCTTCCCCAACCAGACTTCTACAATGGACCCCTCGATTGACCCAATTCTAAAAAGGACTCCCAACTGCTTGCCCCACGCCTGCCCCTTCCAGCTCGAAGAAGACAGAGCAGGTCATCGTCTCCCTTTCCCTACAGCAGTAAGGAGTTCCTAAAATTAGAGGAGGGAATGAAGCCAGAACTGGGGGACAGGCAGTTACTGTAGAAATATGGAATCAGTCAAATCGAGGAAATGAAGTCCATGAAAACCATCTGCCTCTGGAAGTCTGGAAGTTGAAGACTGCCTCTGGGAGAATGGACTTTTTACATCTCATCTGAAAACCAGCCCTAGTCACTTAGGCAGGAAGCAGAGATAAGGCAGGAAAAGACTGGAGAACAAAAGATTTTCTTATAAAAACAGAAACGGGGAATGTAATATAATATAAAACTGCTCCCCTGCCTCCCAACTTCTTGTCAGTTCTGTGAACATCCTAGCTAGCTATTAGTCTTCAGTCAAGCTTGCAAGTATCCTTCTCCATTATTGGTTCCCGTTAGCTCGGCAGAATTCAACTGCTTAAGGATAGCTTCCCACGCCATCTTTTCTCATGCTTTCTCTCTCCTCCCCACTTTTCCACACTCTCTCTTGCATGCACCCTTTCTCTTTTCCTCTCATTTTCTCTCTTACCCTACAGGGAGACACTCTGTTTGCTTAATAAATCCTCTTATGTCAATTCCCATGTCCAGCATGGTTTCTGGATTCTTACAGTTTCTGTGAAGACAATCCCAATAACTCTGATCTAGATATGTAAAATGTAGGAAATTTGCCTCTTGGAGCAGGGGGGTTGGGAAATATAGCTCAGTTGGTAGAGTGCTTGCCTTGCATGCACAAGGCCCTGGGCTCAATCCCCAGCACCACAATACATAAATAGATAAATCATTCACATGACTTCTGTACTCCAAACCCTCCAAGCTTCCCTACTATGTCCTACCCAGGTGTTATGTGTACTCTCTGTCTCCATCCCCAACAACTGTACCTTTGTCCCTAAAGGGTTTTGTCATTTTACTCTCTGGTGGGGGGGGGGGAGTCAGTATTTGGAATCTGTCTGCAAGCATATATTTAGTTTGGATTTCTGAGACGTGTTATGTTCCTCATAGTCCTGTACAGAGGTGAGCCACTTCTACCATTCCAGTATGAGGAATGACTTCCAGGAATTCTCTTTCCCTGTGCTGACTCACCTGAAGGTAGGACACAAGGACTCAAGGTCAGGCAGTGCTCAGCGATTAGAACATGTGTTATTGACTCCAGGTCCTGAAAGTACATAGGTAGAGGCAGAGAAGTAATCATTGAAATGTGTGGTACTGGAATCTAGACTGTGGAGAAATCTTCTAATCACCAGACGTATAAAATTATATGTAGTGGTTCTGGTTCATATCAAAGTTCACCTAAACATAAGTTTTCTTCTATCAAGGAACACACATAAAAGTCCAGGTAAACACTTTGATGTTTGTGATATTTGGCAACTTTTATAAAGTTTGTAATTTTCTACAATTTCTTGGTCATTCTAATTATTCAAATTCGTACCTAGTTTGTAAATCTTCTTCCCATAAGAGAAGCCTGAAATTTTATGACTTAGGTCATAAATGGGTCCCTATTCTGACATCTGTACCACAGATGATCCCTGCCCCTCCCATACATATGTGCTTGGCTCCAGGCCTCCTAATCCCCCTGCTCTCCCTCGGACAATTCCAACAAACGCTGGCCTCTGCACTGGTGAATCTATCGTCTGGAGTGTTCATATCTCCAGACATCGCATCCTCCCATTTTGAAGATGTTTTTCAAAATTTACCTTCCTCAAAGGCCCTTCCTGTCCATATCCTTTTGAAGACGTAGAGTGTGTATATGCTCGTTTGTGTGTGTGGTACTGGGGATTGAACCCAGGGGTGCTTCACTTTGGAGCTATATTCCCAACCTTTTATTTTGAGACAGGGTTTTGCTAAGTTGCAGAGGCCTGGCCTTGAACGTGTGATCCTCCTACCTCAGTCACAGAGTTTCTAGAATTATAGCATGTGCCATAGTGCACAGCATCCTCAAACTTGTATTCTGCTTTAATTCTCTGTTTACTATAGCATTTTTCACAATCCTAAGGTAGATAGATGAATGGACAGAAGGATGGCTAGATAGATGCTGTCAATATATAACCATGACACTGGGTGTGGTGGCACACACCTGAAATCCAGCAGCTTGGGAGGCTGAGGCAGGATTGAGAATTCGAAGCCAACTTTAGCAACTTGGCAAGGCCCTAAGCACTCAGTAAGACCCTGTCTCTAAATATAAATAAAGAGCTGGGGAATGGCTCAGTGGCTAAGCACCCCTGGGTTCAATCCCTGGTACCAAATATATATATATATGTATATTGTATACATATATATAGGTGTGTGTTGTGTGTACATATACATATATATAAAACCATATTATTGTGCTTTCAGTTTATTGCCTATCCCCCCCAGTAAAATGTATGCAATAAATACATGTTAAATGAATGAAAACTTTATATCAAAATCTGAATTATTTACTTATGCAAATAATTGAATCTATATAATATTCTTTAAACCAAGTGAAAACAACTTTGCATAGGCCCTAAAGGAAACATTTCACTATGGCTTGAAGAAATTTTAGGTTACATGATAGTCTGGGCCCCCAATGTAAAAATGTGAAGAAAACCCGAATCTTCCATTGAAAAGCCCTGGGGAAATGCTGTAGTATTCAGTTGTTGTCAGTGGTTGCACATTCCTACTACAGTAAATGGCAGGAGGATTTTTACAGTTGAATGACTGTATGACAAAAGCAAAAGTTGCCTTTCAAATGAAGCTGCTCATAAGCATAGCTCTTAGATTAGGAAATCTGGGTGTGCTATGTTGGCCAGTATTTAGAACAATGAGGAAAATGAGTACAGCAAAAACACTGAATACTGTGAGCACTGGACACAAACCAGACATTTAAAATGGTTATTTATTAACTTCTTCTTTGCCTGGATTGTTTGATTTTTTCCCCCCTGACTGAGAAGTGAGGCTCACTCTTCTACATTTTCGTGATATAGTAGCATCAAGGGCTATGTTTCCAGCTCAGTATAGGAGAGGATAGCAATAGAGACTTTACAGATGTTAATTTATCTCAGGTCTCAGATGTTCACACTTCAGGAAAAGTCTTCCTTCTGGTCTTCAGCAAAACAAGTTAAAATTAACATCTATGTCCCTTGTGTTTTCACTTGGCTGCCTGCTATTTCAGGCAACTTCTGCTATTGTGTGAAAGGTTGGATGAGAGGGCAACTTCTGCCACTGTGTGAAGGGTTCACACAAAATTATTTTGTTGAAACAAAGAAAGATTCAAGCACAGCTAGACCTAGCAGGTATACTGGGACATTTACATATTTTGCATAGCTGTTCTATGGAAATTTTAATTTCAAGAGCAAGTATCCCTGTGTAATAGTTTAAAAAAAACCTATATTCTCTTACTATACTCTCTACAACCTCACACTTCTAGAACACTTCTCTTGTGATATTACAATCAATATAGAACATTTCTGTGACCCCAGATATATGGGGTTTTCCTATACTAATTCTTCAATACTATGGTGGGGGTGGGAGGTGGTTTCCTACACTTTTACTCAATTCTGACACTCTTGGAGATAGCATTCAGATTCCACAGGTTAAGGGGTTCAGTTCCACTGTTTTTCTTCCCCATTTCACAGATACCAATCTCAAGTGGTGAATTCCTAGGCTACCCACAACTTCGGTTCAACTTGTCTACAACTGGAGTATCCCACAACTCCTTTCTCAATTTTCTTTTAGTAGTGCTGGAGATGGAACCCAGGTCCTCATGCATGCTAGGCAAGCACTCTGCCACTGAGCAGTACCCAACCCCATACTTCTTTCTCTTTTTGGTACTGGGGATTAAACCCAGGGGCACTTTACCACTGAGCTAAATCCCCAGCCCTTATTTTTTCTTTTGAGACAGGGTCTCCCTAAGCTGCTGAGGCTGGACTCAAACTTGTGAATCTCCTGCTTCAGTTTCCTGAGTTGCTGGGATTATAGGTGTGCACCACCACGCCCCCGCTTCTACAACTTCTTTCTCAGATTTAATCATTGCTAGTGAAGGTTAAGGGCCCAGCTGCACCTCAGCAGGGTGGCAGCTCTCCCTACGCAGACTCAGGGCTCTGGGGGGATGAGGGGCACAGTGACTGGAGGCTTTTTGGGCAGAGGGGAGCAAGGTAACGGGGCTGTTCTTCGGGGACCTAAACGCAGATTGGCGTTCTCCCCATTACATATCTTACCGTGGGCAACACCCCATGGGCGCTGGGCAGAAAGTGACCTCTGATCTGGAGGTCTCATGGAGAGAGAGAAAAACTGGAGGTTCACTTGAATGGGTAGGGGTAAAAAGAACCCCCAAAACATCCCGTTTCCTGGTCAGGGATCCAAATGAAAGCACATGGGAAAGACTACAGGAAGAAAAAGAAAATGGAAGCAGACCTCATGGATCAGGGATGTTTTATTCAGCAGCAGCGGGCACATCTTCCGGGACAAAATGGCAGCAGGCAACCAGGAGGGTCTGGGTTTTATATGTCGGCTTAGCAGAGCCAGGCCATGGGAGGAGATAGTTACTTTTGGCAGGTAGGACCAGGACGAGGTCATGGGAATTTTGGTGGCAGGATCATTTAGGGTAGGGCAGGAAGACAGGTAAGTAACCATATCCTTCAGCTAGATCGCCTCAGAATTGGGAAAACTCTTACATTTGCTGGTTCATTATAAGGATACAGATGAAGAGTCAGCAGAAGTGATATATACGACAAAGTATGAGGGAAGGAGCGTGAAGCTTTCATACCCTCTTCCACATATTCCACATATTCCCCTCCCAGTACCTTCATGTGTTCAGCAACCTAAAAGCTCTCCAAACTCTATAGTTCAAGGATTTTTATGGAGGTCTCATCATGTGAGCACTATCATTATTAGCTCTGTCTTTAGCTCCTCTCTCCTCCCTGGAGGAAGGACATGGAGGGGTAGGAGTGGGGGTTGGTGCTGAAATTTCTAACTTCTTATCATGGCTTGGTCTTTCTGGTGACCAGTTCCCACCCAGGAGCCCACAAAGACTCACCTCATTATTTGGAAAGCTACTCCTATAACCCAGGAAATTCCAAAGGATTAGGAGCTCAGTGTCAACGGACAGCATCAAAGGTCAAATATCAGAATGTGTACCTAGCATCCCTATCAGTCAGGAATTAACAAGGATTTTAGGAGCTTTGTGTCAGGAACTTGGACGCAGACCAAATATATATTTCATCTTATCTCACAATATCATGATCCCCCACAGGATCAGTGTAGTACAAAATGCGAGTGATGGTGTGGTAAGTTATCTTGCTCTTCCTTTATAATATAAACATTTGTAACTTTGATTCCCTATCTCATTTTAACCCTTGGTAATTGTCATCAAGCTCTAGCTGTCTATTCACAACATTTTAAATTGGCAAGAGGAAGCCTCCAATGGGCACGAGGTTCACCTAATGACTTGTCTTCCTGCCTCTACTGGGGCCCCCACATTCTGAACATCACATCTACAGGGATCCTGTTGAAACCCGATCAGATCAATACCTCTCTGATTCCCACCCTGCCTTTGGTTCTCATTTCTCTGAAAGTAAAGGGTAGAATCTTCCAGTGGCCTTCAAAAGCCTTCCTGGATCTGAAATGTGTCCTCCTCTTACCTAGAACATAGCACGCACACTCCTTCCTCAGGCCCTTTGCATTTTGTCTCTCTGACTGGAACTCTCTTCCCCCAGATTTCCTTATGTTGCTCTCCACAACCCTCTTCAAGTCCCTGCTCAGATATTAACTTTTACTGGGCATGATGGTGTGTCTCTAGTCTCAGCAATTCAGGAGGGTGAGGCAGGAAAATTGCTTGGGCCTAGGAGTTTGAGGCCAGCCTGGGCAAGACCCCAGCTCCAATAAAACCAAAAAAGTTACCTTCTCACTGAGATTTTCTTCTTGGATCCACTTTTTTTTTTTTTTTTTTTTTGTTCTGGGGATAGAACCCAGGGGTGCTGTACCACTGAGCCACATCCACAGGTCTTTTATTTTTTATTTTTTTAAGTACTCATGATTGTGTCATTTATTCCTGACAATAACCCAATCCCCATTTTATACAAAGCACAGAGAGGTGATAATTTGCCCAAGGTCACACAGGTTGTGGTAGATTTGCATTCATATGCAGGCAATGGAGATAGGGCACCATAACGCTTCTTTTGTCTACAGTGCTGGTAGGGGAAGTGAGACCTTGAATTTAGTTGTCATATACTCCCAGTTCTTCCAACTGGAAAAGTTTCAGGGCTAGAGACACAGCTCAGAGGTAAAGCACTTGCCTAGTACATGCAAGGTCCTTGTTCAATCCCTAGGAAGTTTCAGAGGTCCTAGTCCAGATAAGGCCAGCTCCATTTCTCAGGGCTCAAGGTGAGGCTGAACATCAAGGCAGGAGAGTGTGGCAGAGGGAAGCAGCTCACATCATCAGGAAGCAGAGCTTATTTTATTTTGAGACAGGGTCTTGCTAAGTTGCTTAGGGCCTCACTAAATTGCCGAGGCTGGCCTCAAACTTGAGATCCTCCTACCTTAGCCTCCCAAATCACTGGGATTACAGGTGTGTGCCACCATGCCCAGCTCTATACTTTAGTTTTGCTTGTTCTGGAATTTCATGTAAACACAGGCATACAGTATGCACTCATTTGAGTAAGGCCCAACTGACCAGCACATTTTAATTTGCACCACTTCACATACACACACACATTTTTCCTTCCCTGTTTATTTTTCCCATAGCCCTTTATCACTATCAAACATTACCTAGTATTTTCTTCATTGTTTTGCTTATTGCCTCTCTCCCCTAGTAGAATATGAGCACCAGGAGGACACTGATTGTGCCTTGTCCATACTGTTCACTGCTCTAAACCAAGCCCTGGATTATCACTTGAAATATAGCCAAGGTGCACATTCATACCAGCTTGCCAGGACAGTTTAAGTTATTGTCTATGATCCTGGTGTAACAGTGGTCCACTTTATGCTTTGAATATAACGCTTGCTGCTCTGCCACTGCAACTTGTTTTTAAAATGAACATGTTCTTTTTCTTCCCTCTCTCCCTGATCCTCCCTAATATCACCCTCTCCCTAATCTCAGGGAAAACAAGCCTACCTTTCTTCCCTATCCTAGGCAGAGTTATCTGTCCTTGAGCACACACCCACCACAGGAATGAAGTGATCCAGACTTGGGGATGACATCAGAAGATCTCAGAAATGACTGTTTTCCAAATTAACAAGTGATTACAACTCCAACAGAGAACACATGGAATGTAACTTTAAATCGCCTCTTTAAAAGTCCCCTGTTCCTACTGATGGGAAGAATCACAGCCTCTGGAACAGATTCCCCTGTATTTCTCTTTTGTTTTCAAAGCAATAAATCTTCTTTTTCCTTTTCTGAAAACCCTGTCTTCGTTATTGGATTGGCATAGGGACAATGCTTACGGCAACAGTGGTATGATAATTAATGGTATCCCCTTCACTGTCCAAAGTGCTAGATGATTAATTTGTGGTCACTGTATAAGGAAGAACTGTTCAATAAATGTTTTATGACTGAGAAAGCTGTTCCCTCAAGGGTAGTGCCTTGTCCAGTTTAGTTTCTGGTAGAGTTAGTACTGGGAGAGAAATAGAATACCCACTCAGAAACAGTAGAGAAGAAGAGCAGCTGGCAGCTGGAAGGTCAGTCTTCGGACTACAGTTCATCCAACTCTGATATTCAAAAGCAGAATTCTAATTCCCAGACCAAAAAAAAAAAGAAGAAGAAGAAGCATAGCAGAGTTGCAGAGTTGCTGTGCCTGCAAGAAAATGTGGGAACTAGAAGGTTGACAAGAGTATAAATGGAAGATATCATCCAAGAGAGAAATCCAGCTTTGTAAACTGGGACTAAAGAGGGCAGAAGCCAGATAATCACAAATTCAGTTCAAACCCAACTAACAAGGATTCTTAATGCTTTTTTCTCTTGAACAAACACTTTGAACCTCTTACATATATTCAAAACCATCCTTTTCTTAATGAATACTGTGGTTCCTACTGGGGTTCAGGACAGGTTCAAAATACATGACATTTGAAGAAACAGAAGAAGCAGACCATAGAAACTAGAAGAATTGTCCTCTGACTTGGACCATAAAACCTAGCTGACCTTTTTCTGAAACAGGTCATAAGACTCTCATTCCAGAGGTGTCCTGCCCTGTGCCTGGAGGAAAGGAATGTGACCCAGGGATGCCAAGAAGTATCTGAACAAATAGGCCTTGTTAAGGTCCCTGTGCTCCAGTTTATGACTATTTGATCCTGTCCCTATTTTGTCCAGTTATGTTTCTTCCAAACTATCCACTTCTTCATCAGATTTATAACAAAATATACACAATTTCCCTGGGTTTTTGGGTATTCATTTCTGAATGTTCTCATGTCACATAAAATACATTAAATAGGGCTGGGGGTATAGCTTGGTGGTAGAATGGTTTGTCTAGCAATGTGCAAGGCCATGGGATCAATCCCTAGCACCAGAAAAAAATTTATTAAGAAAAATGCATATACTGCCAGGCATGATGGCACACTCCTGTAATCCCAGTGGCTAGGGAGGCTGAGGCAGGAGGATCAAGAGTTCAAAGCCAGACTCAGCAAGAACGAGGTATTAAGCAACTCAGTGAGACCCTGTCTCTAAATAAAATGCAAATAGGGCTAGGGATGTGGATCAGTGGTTGAGTGCCCCTGGGTTCAATCCCTGGTACTCCCCTCAAAAATGCATATACTGTTCTCTTGTTAATCTGTCCTTTGTTATAGGAGTCTCAGGCATGGACCTTTTGATGCATAAGAAATCTTTTCTCCCCTATGCTCCTCTTCTATTTACCTTGTTACACTTTTTCAAAATATTTGAGTATTTTTAAAAATCTATATTTCCTTTTGATTTCTATTATCCCTATATCCATTTTCTATCACCGACCTAATAAATTGCCACAAAATTAGCAGCTTTAAACACAAATTGCTATTTCACATTTCTGTAGGCCAGAAGTTTGGGTTAGATCAGCAGGTTTCTCTGTTCTGGTCCCAGGATGCAAAAATCAAAGTATTGGTCAGCTTGAACACTTCTCTGGATGCTTTGAGAGTTAATCCCCTTCCAGACTTATTCAGGTAGTTAGGAGAATTCAGTTCCATGCTGTTATAGGACTGAAATCCCCATTTCATTGCTGACCGTTGTCCAGGAATGACTCTCTAGTTCTAGAAGCTGCCAGCATCCCCTGGTTTGTGGTCCCCTTATCTTCAAATCCAGCTGAATTTCTCTGACTGACTTTTCTTTCTCCTCTTCTGTTTTTGTGGGCTCATTTACTTCCATTGAACCCACACAGAAAATCCAGGATCATCTCCTTATTTTAAAGTTAATTGATTAGCAACTGTGATTATATCTGTAGAGTCCCTTCACAGAAGTTTCTAGATTAGTGTTTGAATAACCAAAAAAGGGAATCTAGAATTCTCCAGTTTCTGGCCACTATTCATTCCTTTCTTCTCTTCTTGCAAGCAGAATGTCTGGTTAGTAGCAAAATCATTGCAATAAAAATGATTGTTCAAGTCTCTTATGTCCAAGACAAGGTAAATTGCTTAGAAGATATGCATCATGCTCAGGAAATCCCAGTGCACAAGAGCATAATTACCAAAATGGCACCCTAGGAAAGTGAAGGTGGGAAGAATTCATAAAACCAAGACCCTCTGGATATGAACTGTGACAAAGTATATAGGGTGATGATGCTGAAACAGCTGCAGCAACTCCCGCACAGAAGTGGGATAAAGGCAGTGGTTCTCCAGATGGTATCCCTGAACCATCATCATCAGCACTACCAGGGAACTGTTAGAAATGTAAATTACAGGGCTCCACCCCAGACCTACTGAATCATATACCCTGGGAACAGAGTCCAGCAGACTACGTTTTAAATGCTCTTCTGGTAATTCTAAAGTAGGCAAAGGGATTCCAAAAGTGATTTCAAAGGGATTCCAAAGTAGAATAGCCCTTTCCAAAGAAGACTGCTCTCAACATAATGAAAAGAAAGGAAACACAAGTTTGATCTCTGGTGGGGTACCCTTCCAATAGGCCACCACATTACACAATAAAGGGAAAGAGACACATATGAAAGAGGTAAGGATATAATGTAAAAACATCAGAGGGAGTGGGGATGGGAAGGATGGTAGACTGAGACAGACATTAATATCCTATATACATGTATGAAAAGAATTTTTTAAAAATATTTATCACTGTCAAAAAAAAGTTAAGGAAAAATCAGATTCTGAAATGCCTTTTATATAAAACACTATATTAGTGACTTTCTAAGGAGGTGTGGACGCAGAATTTAAACAAGACACATTTTCCTAACCCTAAATGTGATGATGTCCTCTAGAACAGTTTTTATTCCCCCAAATCTCTGGGCACATTTTCAAACTACATCAATCCAATCTAGGTTATTCTTAGTGCCCCAGGAAGGAATATTTATATTTTGAAAAATAACTGTCAAGAGATTCTGATCAACTTCATCATTTCTGTCCTTTTAGTAAAAATCACCAAGAGTGTTAACTTTGCCATCCTACCCACATTTCCAACCCAACTTGAATATATTCCTAAAATGTTCAACTGAAACTCTTCAGATCTGAATGTTTTCTTCATGACTCAAGGTGGGGAAAGCTGTGTTACTGATTTAGCTGCTAATAGCAAGTGTGAAATAAAATGAAGTGTCTAAACAGCAACAGTGAGCCCTGTCTCTCTACACAGTGAGCTTCTCCTTTGGCTGAATTTGGATGTGAAGCTGGCAAGCTGCCCAATCCCTCAGAGTGAAGGAATTTATTGTGAGTGAATGTGGCAGGCAGAGGGAGTGGAAGGGGTCAAGGACATGGGTGAACTCATACATCTGCCTGGCCTCTAAAAAGAGACGAATGAACCCTGTTAAGGGAATTAAGGCTTTGTCCTCTTTATCCTTCCTTGTTCAATAATGATTGACTCCCTTTACACTGAGGCCATATGTTTTGGTTTTGGTTCTGAGATTTTTTTAGTTGATCTGAAACCTCTGAGACAAAAGAAATGGCTTTGCCTGATGTTTTAAATGCAAAATTTTACATATTCAAGCAGTAACTCCTGAAACATGTTCTTTGAGATCTGCCTGGATCCCAGTTGTGCATTTCCAAACTCTAAGTTTGGGCAAATCTCTTAGCATCTCAGTGCCTCATCTATAAAATAAAATCGTTCTTAGTAAGATTATTTAAGGATTAAATGAGTTCATAAATGTCAAGCACTTAGAACCATACCCTGAGTTCATGGTCACACAACAAATGAAAATTATCATTGCTTTTGTGCTAGTTGTTTTCCTTGCCTTCATCTTCCACATCTGTTATGGTTTAGAAATGAGGTGTCACTCTAAAGCTCTGGTGTTACACAACACAAGAATTTTCAGAGGTGAAACAAATGTGTTATGAGAGACTTAACCTCATCGATGGATTAATCCACTGATACAGATTAATCCACTGATGCAGATTAACCAAGTGGTAACTGTAGCTAGAAGAGATAGGTCACTGGGGGAGTGCCTTTGGGATTTATATTTTGTCCCTGGTGAGCAGAGATCTCTCTACTTCAGTCTTGCCATGTCCTGAGCTTCTTTCCTCCACCAAACCCTTCTGCCATGCTGCTCTGCCTCATCTTGGGCCCAGAGCTATGGAGTCAGCCATCTATGGACTGAGTCCTTTGAAACCATGAGCCAAAATAAACATTTCCTTCTCTGTGTTGTTCTTCTTGTCAGGTCTTTCAATTATATCAATGAAAAGGCTGACTAAAACAACAGCTCACGTTTTCTATCCCTCACCCAATTTGTACCATGTGCCTGGTGAGCATGATGACTGGGGTCGGGAGTAAGGATATTGATTGAGGGTGAAAAATATGCTGAGATTCCTCAATCCTGTACCCCATTTGCCTGCACAGTCTTTCCTGTGTTCTCTCGCTGGCCATGGGTTCATTAATGAAAAGGCAGGAAAGTAAAAGAATATGAAAATGTTACTTTAATGACTAGGAAGTTTGCCCTTTAGCATTTAGATAGACAAAAGGTGGACACTAGCAAAAGCACATTTTAAATGATTTCAACATAATGTACAAACTATCAGTCAAAATGGGCAAAGTCTCATGCACTAACCTAGAAACCCAGTACTGCAACAGCATGTAATAATAGCTATTTATATCTTTTACCCCTTTTCTTCAATTTTATTTGCCTATTAACTATTTTAAAATTAAAAATCAAAAATTAAACAATTACTTAAATAAACGGAAAGTTACAAAATATCATCTAAATGCACGTAGACAAAAGCATTCAGAATATGCAATGACCATTTTTATAACAGTAACTTTCCAAAAACTGCAAACAGAAGGAAACTTATTTGATATGATAAAAGACATCTTTAAAAAAACTAAAGCTGAAATCATATTATTATGATAATATCATACTCTTAAGCTGATATCATTTTTTTCAAATCTTTAAATTACCCTTTTTATGTGGATAAGTATTTCAGTTTGTTTGCTTACATACTGATTTAGTTAGGAAGCTTCGTTTCATGCCATTTATTACAACTGTTACAAGTTCAAATAATTGGGTTAAATAAACTGTATCAATGCTATCTTTATTATTTGCCTAACTTGATTTTTGCAAATGGACTTACATTTTCATTTAATAAGTTTACTTTTTTTTTTTCTTTTTGGTGCTGGGGATTGAACCCAGGGGTGCTTTATCACTGAGATACATCCCCAGCTCATTTTATTTTTTATTTTTGAGACAGCATCTCACTAAATTGCTTAGGGCCTCACTAAATTGCTGAGACTGGTCTCCAACTTGCAATCTTTCTGCCTTAGCCTCTGCTGGGATTGCAGGTGTGTGCCACCATGCCCACCTAATAAATTGACTTTAAAAAATCCAATGGAATATGTTTTACTAATGCAATCCATAGTCATCTAATTTAAATTTTGGGTAAAACCAACTTTGTATATCAGATATGGTTAAAGTACTGTGTACCTATTAAAAACAGCCGTAATGGCTATAAAAATATTTAGATCCTATTTTAGCTTCAAATGCTGAAATTGAAACTGACTGAAGTTGGGGGCCCCTCTGAAATTGCAAGCAACTTCCTCATACTGAGAGTAAGCTGAGGGTTTGACCCAACCCTGGCCTAACACTGCTAGAAACAAAGAGTGGAGATGGCCCCCTGCCAGGGCCTATCTGCAGGCTAATTAAATCTGCATATGCATATTTCCTGCTTTTTGTCTCACTTTACCTTCTCTTCTAAAAGTTTTCTTCAGGCCAACTAAATCTATGTATGTGTAATCACCTGGATTTTTTCTACAAATTGTAATTTCTTTAGAACCAGCCAGAGAAGCAATGCTTCTCTCCATCTCTCCAGTTTGATCAAACTGCATAAATTTCATTCCACCCCCCACCCCCCCAACCCCCCCCACCCCCGCTTTTGCCTACTTATGTGGACAGGCAACTGAATCTGGTGAAATGAGATACAGGCAGGGTCTCTGGGCTGGGCAGCTGCTAACAAAATGAATATTCTAAAATATTTTCTTTTTTAGTTGTAACTTTCATTTGACTTGACACGGATGAGTATAGTTTGAAATACTGGATAATACATACATAATAAGCATAATATATGTATTATGTATGTATATATAATAAGTATATAATAATAAGTATAATATACCCATTATACTCATAAACAGTATAATGAGTTCATTATATATTTGAAGCTGCATTCTAAAAATCATAAACATTTATAAACTTGCTTCAAAATAATTAAAAATATTTTATATTTAACAATATAAAAAACACAAATCAATCTGAAATGAATAATCTGAGCCCTAACTGCAAATTATTTAAATTCAAATTTGTTCAGTCTTTAATATATACATGACTAGTAGTTTTTGAAAACCATAATCACAAGCAGAATGATCTAATTTTCAGACATCTCAGTTGTCCAAGACAGAACTGCATTAAAAAAATCACTCTTATCTCATTCTCACTTTAGAACAATCAAGGAATAAGTAGAATTTTTCCAGAGTTGTTTTGCATCATTCTGAATGCATAGATATATAATTCCCAATGTATATTTTTTGGTACTTTACTTTCTTTCTATGTGCAAAGTGTGCTTATATGTATTCATATTGTTTATTGATTGAACCTACCGTACTCCACTTCTTTTTTTTTTTTTTTTATTGTATACAAATGGGATACAAGGCATACCATTTGTGTAATCATACATTTACATAGGGCAATGATGTTTGATTCATTATTTTTTTCCCTTCCCCCCCAACCCTCCCACCCCTCTTTTCCCTCTATACAGTCCTTCTTTCCTTCATTCTTACCACACTCCTTATCCCTAACCCTAAACCTAACCCTAAACCTAATGCTAACCCCTCCCACCCCCCATTATATGTCCTCATCCGCTTATCAGCAAGATCATTCGTCCTTTAGTTTTTGAAATTGACTTATCTCACTTAGCATGATATTCTCCAATTTCATCCATTTGCCTGCAAATGCCATAATTTTATCATTCTTCATTGCGGAATAATATTCCATTGTATATATATGCCACAGTTTCTTTATCCATTCATCAACTGAAGGGCATCTAGGCTGGTTCCACAACCTGGCTATGGTGAATTGAGCAGCAATGAACATTGATGTGGCTGTATCTCTGTAGTATGCTGATTTTAAGTCCTTTGGGTATAGGCCAAGGAGTGGGATAGCTGGGTCAAATGGTGGTTCCATTCCAAGCTTTCTGAGGAATCTCCATACTGCTTTCCAGAGTGGCTGCACTAATTGGCAACCCCACCAGCAATGTATGAGTGTTCCTTTTTCACCACATCCTCGCCAACACCTATTGTTGCTTGTGTTCTTGATAATCGCCATTCTAATTGGGGTGAGATGAAATCTTAGTGTAGTTTTGATTTGCATTTCCCTTATTACTAGGGATGTTGAACATTTTTTCATATATCTGTTGATTGCTTGTACATCTTCTTCTGTGAAGTGTCTGTTCATTTCCTTAGCCCATTTGTTGATTGGATTATTTGTATTCTTGGTGTAGAGTTTTTTGAGTTCTTTATAGATTCTGGAAATTAGCGCTCTATCTGAAGTATGGTTGGCAAAGATATTCTCCCACTCTGTAGGCTCTCTCTTCACATTGCTGATAGTTTCCATTGCTGAGAGAAAACTTTTTAGTTTGAATCTATTCCAGTTGTTGATTCTTGCTTTTATTTCTTGTGCTATGGGAGTCCTGTTAAGGAAGTCTGATCCTAAGCCAACAAGTTGAAGATTTGGACCTACTTTTTCTTCTATAAGATGCAGGGTCTCTGGTCTGATTCCGAGGTCCTTGATCCATTTTGAGTTGAGTTTTGTGTAGGGTGAGAGACAGGGGTTTAATTTCATTCTGTTGCATATGAATAGCTAAAGCAATCCTAAGTAGCAAGAACGAAGAAGGGGGTATTGCAATACCAGATCTTCAACTCTACTACAAAGCAGTAGTAACAAAAACGGCATGGTATTGGTACCAAAATAGACAGGTAGATCAATGGTACAGAATAGAGGACATGGACACAAACCCAAATAAATACAATTTTCTCATACTAGACAAAGGGTCCAAAAATATGCAATGGAGAAAAGATAGCCTCTTCAACAAATGGTGCTGGGAAAACTGGAAAACCGTGCTCCACTTCTGAGCTCCATTCCCAGTCCTTTTAAAAAATTTTGAGATGGAGTCTAAGTTACTGAATGTCCCACTAACCTGACTTCCCAGTCTCAAACTTGTGATCCTCCTGCCTCAGTATCCTGATTCACTAGAATTATAGGTGTGAAAAAATAGTCCAGTGATTCATTTTCAGAATACAGTATTTACCTTTTTTTTTTTTTTTTTTTTTTGCGCAGTACTGGGGATCGAACTCAGGGCCTTGTGATTGCGAGGCAAACACTCTACCAGCTAAGCTATCTCCCCAACCCACCAGTATTTACCTTTAAATGTAAAATTGGGATATAAGAAAGGCAACTGAAGGAGAAATAGCGCAGAATGAAAAGTTACAAGCAGTTAACTCACACAATAGCGCCACAGCCTCTGGATATGGCAGATCCAAAGTTCATGCACCTGAACAGTCCCTTGACAAACAGGAGGTGGAAGAAGGGGTCAGTCAACATAACCAACAGAGAGAGAAAATCTCTCTATTAAGAAATAGTAACTTAGGCTGGGTGCGGTGGTGTAGGCCTGAAATCCCAGCAGCCCTGGAGACTGAGGCAGGAGGATCCAGAGTTCAAAGCCAGGCTCAGCAACAGTGGGGCCCCAAGCAACTCAGTGAGACTCTGTCCCTAAATAAAATACAAAATAGGGCTAGGGATGTGGCTCAGTGGTCGAGCGCCCCTGAGTTCAATCCCCAGTACCAATCCCACAAAAAAAATAGTAACTCAGGTAAAGAAGAATTGTGGGGATGCATTCATCCCCAAAAGGCTTTCCTATCACAAGAGAACAAGGAGAGGTGGGAACAACTAAAGGTATAATTCTTTAAATAACCAAATAGGAGACAGTAAAATCTAGGTGACATTTAGGAAGATTATGTGCCAGGGATGAAATGCTGATTGTAACTGCTCTGGGTGTGCCTGGGCACCAGGCGCCTGATCAATAAAGACTCGATTTTTTTGTGTCTCAGTCCATTCTTTGGATCTGAACATGTAAGCGTGTTTCTTACGCAGGCATGTACCACCACACCTGGCTTCATATTATTTTTATCTCAAAGTAACTCCTCTGAAATTGACTTTGACTAGGAGTTACATTTTTTTAGAAAGTTTGTCAAGTTTGCTAGATTGTAAGCATTGACTAAAGTTTTCTTTTTTTAATTTTTTTTTTTTAGTTTTTGATGGACCTTATTTTATTCATTTATTTATATGCAGTGCTGAGAATCAAATTCAGTGCCTCACACATGTGAGACAAGCGCTCTGCCACTGAGCTACAACCCCAGGTCTGTTAAGTTTTCTTTTTAAATTAACATTGGTAGCTGGTCAGGTGGCAAATGCCTGTAATCCCAGAGGCTCCGGAGGCTGAGGTAGGAGGGTCGCAAGTTCAAAGCAGCCTTAGCAAAAGCAAGGTGCTAAGTGACTCAGTGAGACCCTGTCTTTAAATAAAATACAAAATAGGGCTCGGGATGTGGCTCAGTGGTCGAGTGCCCCTGAGTTCAATCCCCAGTACTCCCAGCCAAATAAATAAAAAATAAATTAACTTTGGTAATACCAGTTAAAGAATACAATGTTTTACATTTAAAGTAAACTCTGATTCATCCATGGTCTTGGAAAAGATAATGGTTATTAAATTTAAAAGGTCTAAATTTTACTAAGCAGGAACTGTAGAATGTGACATATGTAATTTTTTTTTTTTAATACAGGGGATTGAACCCAGGGGTACTTTACCACTGAGCTACATCCTCAACCCTTTTTATTTTGACCCAGGGTCTCACTAAGTTGCTTAGGGTCTCCTTTCTAAATTGCTGAAACTGGTCTTGAACTTGTGATCCTCCTGCCTAGCCTCCTGAGTCTCTGGGATTACAGACTTGTGCCACCATGCCCCGCTGTACATTTTTATTTAATTCTTTCAATGCTCAGAAATAATAATAATATTACTTTCCCCCATTTTACATTAAGGGACTTATCCAGGGTCACACAGAAAGGAAGTGGCATAGGGAACACTTAAATCCCAGTCTCCCTGACACCCGTCAGTGCTCCTAAATATCACCCTGTGCTTAATCTCTGACCAAGCCCCACAAAGTGAATCCAATATAATGATATCTGCATAAAATATGTGAGTAGTGAGTAGCAGGCTTTAATAGGTTAAAAAAAGGGGGACAAATCAGTTCTGCTTAAAGAATAGCAGCTCAATTCCTATTTACTTTTTTATTTTCCCTCCCTCACAGCCAAAATTTTAGAGCAAAAGAGTACAAAGCAAACTCAGCAAAGGAAAAGAGAGGCTTGTGGGCAAAGTTCAGAAGAAATCAGGTACAAGTTTCCAAGAGCCCTACCCCACTGAAGTCACACAGGACACACTTAATTCTTCCAGCAACAAGTGCTGACAACTCATGAGAAGTGTCATCTACCAGGGAAGCTCACTAGGGACTTGATATCTAAGGTACTACTGGAGGCTGGTTATATAGATACCATTCACCTTTCGTGTACCACAGTTCCAGACTCCCAGAAGTAAGCAAGTATTATAAGCCACACTGTTTGTGCAAATAATTTAGGTGTGGCAAGTCACTAGTATCATTTGGGGAAAGTTTCATATCAATATAGGGAAAACAGTCAGGTTCCAAAACATAGGTTTTTCCAAGAATAGGAATCTCAGACCTGCTATGTTAACTCTTTTCTGCATAGATACACTCCTATGTTTAATTCTGAATAAAATTCTTAGTTTTTTCTTTCATATTTTCTATTTAATTATTTCTGGTGAATAGGTATTCATTATTCTTCAAACATAAACTCAAAAATTGCAACTCTTTAACTTTAAGAATTTGTCATAGATCCTCTTGGATAAAATAACCATCATCTGAAAATAAAGACAGGTTTCATCTCTTCAATTATTTTGCCACTACTTAAAAGTGGCTGATTTTTTTTTTTTTTTTTTTTTTTTTTTTTGGTACTGGGAATTGAACCTAGGGGCACTTAACTACTGAGACACACCCCCAGCTCTTTATATTTTTTTATTTTGAGACAGGAACTTGCTAAGTTGCTTCAGCCTCCCAAAGTCACTGAGATTATAAGTGTGTACCACCATGTCCAGCAGTAGCTGAAATTTGTAATGTTAGATAAAAAGTAACTAAAAAAAAAAAAAAAAAAGATAGAGAAGAGCAGCAATGGATGTGCAGTAGCTTAAATTCACCTTTAAAACATGAACCTCTAGGCATTCTAAGAGCCTTAGAGTAGCCAAAGTATCATAATAGGCTTTTAGTTTTCAGTAGGATCAGAAAGAAATTATGTATTTTGTAAGCTCATGGCCCACAAATGATGGAGGCAGGAGACAGGAAGAAAACCTCAGATCAGCAAGCTCTCCTTTATTTTGCAGTGAGGTCCATTGATCAGGCATGGGAGGGCCCATTTTCTGGGTATGGAGATGGCCCCCCGAGTTACAGAAGGAGTCTGAGTTTTACAGTTTCGTTGGAGACTGCGGACGTGCAGTTTGGACAGTCAGGGGCTAGTTGTGCAAGTTAAAACTTTAACTTAGGAAGGTAGTTGTAAAAAGGCTGAAACTCATAGTCACTGGGTAAAGCTCAGAACTTGGTGTTCACTGCTTATCTTCCTTCCTCTAGAACCCACTGTTACCTAGAGCTTCACTGTTTGCTTTTCTCCTCCCAGGACTCATCTGCAATGAGAAAGGGTAAAAGTCCAGGGCCCAGCATTTCAGTACTTGCCTCTTTCCTTCAAGATGCACTGGGGTTGGGAAGAGGTAAATGCTTACTGGTGGTGGAGATGCTGGGGGTGAACCTGGGATGAGATGAGTTTGCTTTTTCCCCTCAGGGTCCATTGTTATTGGGAAAGGGTGTACTGGGAGAGGTTTAAATTTGACTAATTTGCCCTTCTTCCTCCTGAGTCACACTGTCCCTCCGTTTTTCTAGGGGAGTTGTCTTGTAGGAATATTATTTTCCATAACCCTTCATATTCAACCCTGATTAATTTAAAATTTTGTTAATTGCATACCTTGACAAGCTGATTATTAATGAAACCATTGACAAAAGAATATAAGGTCAATTGTTTTTATGGTGTTATTTTAAATTATATTCCCTTTATAAAGAAAGGCTGATAAATTATATGGAATAAATTTATATTGTTGTAATGGTTAATTTGAATTGTCGGCTTGATTGGATTAATAGATGCCGATGATTAAGAGGCCTCTGGGTATGTCAATGAGGGTGTATCTACAAATGATTGGAATGTGGGATAGTGAACTGAAGTGGAGACTTTCCCTAAGCATGGGAGCACTGCCCAATAGGATGGTGGCTTGGATGGAATGAAAGTTGGAAGAACAAGGAAGCAGATGCAGATGCAAGCTCGGCTCTTCTTGAACAGATTCTTGATTACTGCTTCTGTTGTCTGAAGATATCAGACTCTCGCTTCTTCACTCTTCCAAAGCAGACTCTGCCAGTGATTCTCCAGTGAGTTTGCAGAAGCCTTGGTCTCAGACTGGGTAGCACTGTTGATCCCTCTTGTTCTGGTGCTTCTGCATTTTGGACTCTGAAGCTGCTGGTTCTTCCAGCTCTCTAGCTGCAGATGGCCAGTGTGAACTATCTAGCTTCTGGTCATGTAAATCTAATAAATCCCCTTTATATAATCATGCTTTTCTGTTGATTCAACTCCTCAAGAGAACCCTGACTAATACAATTGGTAACCAGAAAATAAATTGCTATCATAATAACTTTGAGAGGTAGGTAGCCTGCCATATAAAGGGCATTTTTTTTAGGAAAATTGTTGGTGTTTAAGAATTTTCTCTTCGCAAAGGCTAGCTTGGTAGCCACTATGTACAACAGAGTTAAGATACCATGCCTTAAAGAACAATAGAGTAGAGGAAGGGGATTGAGAGGGAGAGAGAAGGAGGGCGAGCATGGGGAAGTTCTAGGGAGTGAAATCTGCCAAATTATGCTAAGTCCAACAATAACAATAATAGACAGCAGACCAGTAGAGCATAGCAAGTGTTGGGGGGTGGGGATAAGAGGGAAAGGGAAGGTATTAGGGAATGAGAGTGATCAAATTATGATATGTATGTAAGTACTGGGAACTAAATTAAAGCAAATTTTATTCTACGCTTTTATAATTATGTCAAATGAACACTAATGTTATGTATAACTAAAAAGAATCAATACAAATAAAAAAGAAGAGGAAAAACTATGATATGTTCTTGTATGAATATGGCATAATGAACCCCACTATTATGTATAATTATAATGCACCAATTACAAAAAGAAAAAGATACCATGCCTGAGAGTGCTGGCCTCAGAGAAGTCTGTTTGTAAGGTTGGCCCTTGGCTGGCATCTGTGTTCTCACCATTCCCAGAACTAACTAAAGTGGCTCACTGTGCCTAAAATGTATAAACAATGTGGTTTATGCTGAACTCCTGCTTTCCTTCAGAGTCTGGAATTTGGGTACATGATCGGCAGAGGATATCTTCATGGTCAGCCCCTAATAAAATCCTTGGGTGCTGAGTCTCTAGTGGATTTCTGTGAGCACAAACATCACACACATGTTGCTGGGTTTTTGTTGCTGGAGAAAGAACATACCCTGTGTGAGGCCTACATATGGATTCCTCCAGATTCTGCCTATGAATTTTCCCCTGTGATCTGGTTGTGTCTCCATACTACATCTCTGTAATAAATAGTCCCTTCATTCTTCCAGTGAATCTTCAAATGTGGGGGTGATCCTGGACACCCTAACACAGCCTCTTTCCACAGGCATCTTCCATTCATAGACTTTAATTTAAACAACACTCTGTGGTTTATGTGTTTCATCAGAGATATGGAACGACTTGGCATTTGGCACCTATAATGATAAGATAACTAGAACACCAAATATATCTGCAATCTGTGATTTCAATGCCTCACTTTGCAACAAACATTTTACACACTAGGAAATTCTGAAAGGAAACCAGGAAGGCAGTGAATGCAAACAGTAAAAACAATAGTGCACTTTTAAGGAAAAATAAGCACAAGTGTCATTGTTCCTTCAGCCTTGGGGCACAATTATTCTTTGTTTTGAGAATCGTGTGAAAAAAAAAAATCTAAGAAGCTGTGCAAAGATCTCCTGGGGACTTCCAAAAATAGCAGCTGAAAGAGAAAGTGGGCAGAGATAGAGAAGGATCATGTTATTAATGTCATCTTTCAAAATTGCAAAAGCATTACCTTTGCTGCTATGTTAGTGTGTGCTCTTATTTTTAGCTGCTGGGTAGCTATAGAATATTTTTTGAACAAAGGGAGGAAAAATATTCAAGCAGTAGGTATGTTTTGAAACTGATTTGAAAATAAAGAAAGCAGAGTATTCATAGAGATCATCAAAGAAAATATTCCTGCCATCAGGAATTAAAATATCAATCCATAATAAATATGTCACAGAGAGCTACTGTAACACAATAGAAAATGTTGGGAAACAATAAGTTCATGTACATCGCCTAAACATCTTTGTAATTTTTCTCACCTATTAAACTGATTGTTTTTTTAGAATGAGTAAAGTGTGACGTTATGACAGCCTTGAAAACATTTTATGTACTTTCACAGTGTTTCCAGAAAATAGTCAATTAAGAAAGAGATTTCATCTATTGAGAGTAGGGCTCCAAATTCTTTGCTTTTCCCTCTAAGTTTCCTATGACTTTTATGCATCCTTGGCATCTGTTCCCCCTTTTTTCTCCTTGCTACCCTCTTACCCACTTACTGTTTTATAATTAGCCTTATTTTGTTCTCTGTAAACAAAATGACTTCTTAACAAAATGAAGTTAAAATATTGGTCTTTTAAGTAGCTTAGTTATATTTTCTGGGAACATCAATGACAGTAAAAGTTAAATGTGGTATTTACATTCCTGATAACTTGGACAATGTTAAGGTTCCCACATGAAGGCCTTGTCCTCTCCAGCCTTTGTTAGGCCTTGTTATGGGAACAATTTCTCAGTTCTTCCACCTCCTGGTGAGGGATTACTGACTTCTGTCATCTTCATGACATGTTCCAGATGCTACAACATTTATTTTTTATTAATCTCATTTCAGTACTCATGTCTTTTTGTTCTTCTCTCATAGAAGCACCCACCCCCAGATGACTTTACAATCTGCTCTTCCCCAACCAGACTTCTACCATGGACCCCTTGATTGACATGGTTTCTAAAAGTGAACTCCAAACTGCTTGCCCCACGCTGCCCGCTTCCAGCTCAAAGCAGCCAGAGCAGCCATCGCCCCCTTTCCTTACAGCAGTAAAGAGTTCCTCAAGCAAAAAGGGGGAATGAAGCTAGAACTGGGGACAGGCAGTTATTGTAGAAATAGGGGATCAAGTCATATGGAGGAAATGGAGGCCATGAAAGCCATCTGGAAGTTGGAGACTGCCCCTGGGAGAATATAATGTCAAGCATCTGCAGAGCCCATTGATTACCAGATTTACCTGACCAAATCACGTTGGCTCTTCCCCTGCCCATTTGCTCCTCACTTTATGCATCTCACCTGCAAAACTAGGCCTAATCACACAGGCGAGAAGGAGAGATAAGGGGGAAAGAACTGGAGAACAAAAGAGACCTTAACCTATAAAGGATGTAAAGTGTGCTTGCTTCTTGGGACTTCAGAGCATCAGCCGTGGCCCCCTTCTCCCTCCAGGGAGAGGTATGTGTTATCACCTTTAAATAGAACCTGCTTAATATGCTAAATCCTACTGTAATGTTAGGATTAGCCTGAATACTCTTCCTTATAATACTTGCAGTTCTTAAATGTTTGTGGTCCATTTTTCAACAAGAGACTCACGAGGATTCAGGTCAATCAGGTCCTCCTGAAGGAATCCCTTGTCCAAATTAATAAAAATGGGGGAAATGTTGGGAGAAATCCTAGTTCTTGGCTCGCAGCAGTTAATGTCGCAAGTGTGTAAACCTGCAGAGCGGAGCATTCCACTCTGGACACCTAGGAATGTAAACAACTACCCCCAAATTGACCTAGTGTTACCAATGGAATCTGTATAGGGGCCTGGTGGTCTGATCCCCCATGGCACATTGTGATTGGGCAGAAAGTTTATAAAATGTATGGTTTTTCCTGCAATAAATGAGTTTGTAGGCTGCTCGCCACAAGCCTGCTTCTACCCAACTCCCAGGGTTTGGGTCCTGACTCCACAGCTCTTACCTGCACCTGAGCTAGCCTGGCACCCCTACAGGTCTTAGCTGGGCATGGTGGCACAGACCTGTAATCTCATCAACTTGAGAGGCCGAGGCAGGAGAATCACAAGTTGAAGGTCAGCCTTGGCAATTTAGGGAGACTCTATCTCAAAATAAAAAAAATGAACAGGGCTGTGGATGTACCTCAGTGGCATAGTGCCCCTGGTTTCAATCCCTAGTACTGAAAAAGCAAAAAGGAAAAAAAAAATGATTGAACTTAAGGGTAAATGTGTTTTGGAAAAAAAAACCCACATAGGATAAGATTCAAAGAAGAAAGGCAGTGAGAGTGATGAATAGTTTCAGAATTATATTTCCAGGACTATATATTTTTATCACTATTGTAAAGTTATTCTAGGCTGAACTCCATGGTGCATGCCTATAATCTCAGAGACTGGGGAGTCTGAGGCAGGAGGATCAAAGTTTGAGGCTAGCCTCAGCAACTTAGAAAGACCCTGTCTCAAAATTTTAAAAAAGGAAAAAGGGCTGGGGATGTAGCTCTGTGGTAAAGCACCCCTGGGTTCAATCCTCATTACCACAAAAAAAAATTGTTTTAAAAATTTAAATTACTCTAATTGGTAAGCCTATCAACATGATCTGTCACTGAAACAAAAGTGATGTGGTAAATAATTATGCCTAGCAAATAATTTTAATATTGTCATAAAAAATAATTCTTTTCCAATATTCAATCTAGTTAGAATATGTAAATCATTTGTAACACACTTTCTGGAGTTTTGTTTTGTTTTGTTTTGGTACTGGGGATTGAACTCAGGGGCACTTAACTACTGAGCCATATCCTCAGTGCTATTTTGTATTTTACTTAGAGACAGGGTCTCACCAAGTTGCTTAGTGCCTTGCTTTTTTGCTGAGGCTGGCTTTGTACTCGTGATCCTCCTGTCTCAGCCTCCCAAGTAACTGGAATTACAGGTGTGCACCACTGTAACACACTTCTTTGTTTCTGTTACACTTCTCATAATAAAGGTGTATGGATCTGGCTCCACAAAATTCTTTCTAAGACCTGAAGCTCTTTTAAGGCAAGAAATCCATCACTCTTCTCTTAAGGCTCCCTCCCTACACTCAGACTCTTCTTACCAATGCTTACTCAATAGGAATTTGAAAGAGAAAATGACTGGGGGTAATGGGGATAACATGCTCCTTTTATTACAAAGAAACGAGTTTTTAAAAAATTAATAATTGAGAGAGAAGTTGCAACTTTGTATGATTATGTTCTAGAATTTCCATTGGAATCTTTTTTACAGTACCCATTTCTTTGTTGGGATTTCTGTCCTTATATTCATTATAGCTCTACCAGTTTCAACTCTGACACAAAAAATAATTTAAAATTCTGGAAAAGAAAAATACCAACAAAATTCAAAAGTGTGACTGGGAGGCATGGAATTAAAAAGAAAAAAGTAGATTCTAGAAGGGTCTTGAACTGTGAAAGAAGGAACCGGGACCAGGGTCAGTTTTCAATTTTACAGCCTGATGACAGAATAGACGGCCCAAAAATGAATGACATGTCAGGCTTAAATTACTATTCATTTAATGGGATATTTTAACTGTGATGAACTATGTAATAAAAATACCCTCAATTAGTTGGATGCAGTGGTTCATGCCTGTAATGACAGTGATTTGGGAGGCTGCCATAGGAGGACCACTAGTTTCATGTCAGCCTCAGCTACTTAGTGAGACCCTGTCTCAAAATAAAAAACAAAACAAAACAAAAAGTCTGGGAATATAACTCAATGAGCAAGTGCCCTAGATTCAATCCGTAGTACCAAATATAATAATAATTTAGACATTTGTGTTGTCTTAAAGGTCATCTCTATTGATTTCTGTTGATTGTGTTTTCTCCTAAAAAAAATGGGTCATGTTTCCTAATTTTGGATTTTCCTTGAATATTGTGAATGTTGTGGAGATTCTGGATTATGTTACATTCTCCCGAAGAATTGATTTTGATATGGTTTTGGTTTTTTGGTCTCAAACTGCATGGTCTGAATCTCCTGAGTGTGCAGCATTTCAAATTGCAATACTTTTAGATCGAGTTGTATTAATTTGAGCCTGCCTGGCACATGTATGGTTCAGAGGTCAGCCACAAAATTGAGGAAAGTTGATAGAATTTGGAACATTCCTCCTCTTTTTCCTTTTCATTGTTATCCCTCAACTTACAGTTCCTGTGGTTCTTCTGAACTCTGCCCTGTGGGTCTTTAAGGCAAAAACACTGCAGGTTTTCTGTCAGAGGTATATATAGCCAGTCATTGTAGACACTGTTCCCTGTCTCATGGTTCAGGTGTTCTCCAAAATCTACCTTTTTTCTTTTCTTTTCTTTTAATTCCATGCCTCCCGGTCACTAATTTGGATTTTGTTGGTATTTTTTTCCCCCAGAATTTTAAATTATTTTCTTTCAGGGTTGAACCTGGTAGAGCTACTCAGCTATGCTAAAAGTTAAACTCTATAGCTCCATGTAACTTAAAATATTAGAACTGCAAAATTAACTTTGTGACTGTACAAGTTGCTATGGTATTTTTGCTAGTGGAATGTAATCATAAAATAATTTAAATAATAAATCTAGCTCATTGTTAATTTGAAACCAACAAAGATAGCCTTTCTATAAGCTATTTAAATGAGAAAATAGAAAATTTCAAAAGGCCATAAAATAAAAACAGAAAATAAATAGAAACACAATTACTTGACAATTCATATTATTCTTATTATTATTTGTGTGACTGTGTCTGTGTGTGTGTATGTGTGTGTGTGTGTGTGTGTGTGTGTGTATGTGTGTGGTACTGGGGAGTAAAACCAGGGATAATCTACCACTGAGCTATATCCCCAGCTCTTTTATTTTTTTATTTCAGCACACATGGCAATAATTTATATTATAAATTAGGGATATTTGAAGAAACAAAAGGTGACTAATTACAGAAGCTATAAGGTGAGAAGTAAGTAAAAGGACTGTGACCTTGATTCTATGTTATTATATATTATTATATAGACATTGACTTTCTAATTTAGTATACATTTTCTCCCTGAAAGTCTGATGTAGGTTTTCAGAACGTCTCCTTTATTCGGTCACTTAGGAATCCAGATTCCTGCCATCTTATAATGTTGTCATATGACATGCATAACCTTTGTTATGGGGAAAGACAGAGCCAGATAGTTGCACACAGGCTTTTTATAGTGTCGTTTCTGTCTACTTTCCATTGTCTAGAACTTAGTGAGATGTTTTTTTTGTTGTTTTTTTTTTGTTTTTTTTGCCCTGTACCCCACAATTCTCACTTGTGTTTTAAAAGAAGGTCCAGCAGACACTTCCTTCAGTACAGTCTTGAAACGTATATTAGTGAGAGGAGCACCTGCTTTCCTTTCTTTTTCTACATTTTTTATTGTTGCATTATAGTTGTACATAATGATGAGATTTGTTGTCATGTATTTGTACATGCACACAGTAGAAAAATATAATTTGGCCCATATCATTCCCCAGCACTTTTCCCTTCCTCAGCACCAGATTTTTTTTTTTAGGCCTCACTAAGTTGCTAGGGCTGTCTTTGAACGTGTGATCCTTCTACCTCAGCCTCATGAGCTGCTGGGATTATTGGCATGTACCATTGCACCCAGCAGTTCCTGCGTTCTTAAAAAGGTCTGTGACTTCTTCCTTTTGTAGACCAGATATGATCATCTCCCTGATCTTAGTGGGGCTACTTGGATTCCAGAGCAGCAGAGGTCAAGTGGCAGCAACTAATTGCCAAATACAGGACATTAGTGCTACTTCAGTAATCAGAATTTGACTGATCCTGGTCTTCCTAGGAATGAAATAGCTGAGTAGCCTACTGGTATATTGCTTGACCCACATAATTGAACAACAAACAGATCTTGTAGCCCTAAATTTACTTGAGTCACTACATTGGACCACCCCAATTTCTCACTTAGTTTACAGACGTAAGTCAGGTTCACCAATCCAGAGTCCATTGACTGAGGAGACCAGGTCGCCTTGGAAAAAGACTCTGCAACTTTGTAAGTACATATCATAAATCTTCCTTGAAGTCTTTCTGGAAAGGGACAGGTGGCTTTCTACAGAGTGACTGTACCTTGGGGGAAAGGTAATGCCCAAACCACTGGGGGATTACTAGATACTGATGAATTCAAGCTGATTCTTGGAGATCCAAAGCATTGCTGTGATCTGCCAGTAAAAGTTGAGACTTCGGATGCTTAGGATTGATGGAGCTTTACCTCAAGTCTGACTAGTAGTTTTTGTTTCATGTATTTGGGGGACTTGTTATGTTTGTGCTATAATCTGAATGTTTGTGTCACCCCAAATTCATATGTTGAAATCCTATTCCTATCCCCTAGTGTTAGGAAGTGGGGCATTTTGGAGGTAGGTTAGGTCATGATGGTGAATTCCTTACGAATGGTATTAGTGCCCTTTAAAAGAGGCCCAGGGGAGATTGTTTGCCCTTCCAACATGTGAGGACACAGCTAAAAGGTGCTTCTAAGGCAAGAGTAGCTCCCAGATCTTGGACTTCTCAGTCTCTAAACCTGTGAGGAATTCCTGTTGTTTTTAAGCTACCTAATTTATTGTTATAGCAGCTTGGATGAACTAAGACAGTTCATTTACACTTTTAAGTACTATATGTTCCTGATCTGTTGACCTTTTCATTCACAAATGTCTCTCTTTGTCTTTAGAAGTATTCCTTGTCTTAAGTCCTTTATTCTCTGATATTTATGTAGCCCCTCCCGTTTTCTTATGGTTACTGTTGGCATTGAATCTATATCTATCTATATACATACATATATGTGTGTTTGATAATGTGTTTGTATATATACATATACATGTATGTGTGTGTGTGTGTGTGTGTGTGTGTGTGTGTATACATATATACACATAAACATGGTTTTCTTTTTTTTTTTTTTTGTACCAGGGATCAAACCCAGGAACCCTCAACCCTTTAGCCATAGCCCCAGTCCTTTTTACTTTTCTTTTTGAGACAGAGTCTTGATAAGTTGCTTAGGGACTCATTAAGTTGCAGAGGCTGGCTTTGAACCTTCAGTCCTCCTGCCTCAGTCTCCTGAGTTGCTGAGATTACAGGCATGTGCCACCACACCCCGTTAGATCTTACTTTTTCATCCATTCTGACAACCTTTGCCTTTTGGATATGGTGTTTAATCTAGTCCCTTTTAAGTACACTTTGATGTGGTAGAATTTATATATGTTATTTGTTTTCTATTTATATATATATATATTTTTTTTCTTTTCAGTATTTATTTTTTTTTTATTTTTTATTTTTTTACATTTACATAGGGTAATGATGTTTATTTTATTTTTCCCCTCCCCCCACCCCTCCCACCCCTCTTTTCCCTCTACACAGTCCTTCTTTCCTTCATTCTTGCCGCTCTCCTTAGCCTAACTCTAAACCTAACCCTAAACCTAATGCTAGCCCCTCCCACCCCCCATTATATGTCCTCATCCGCTTATCAGCAAGATCATTCGTCCTTTAGTTTTTTTGTTTTTTGTTTTTTTTTTTTCAATTTTTATTTATTTATTTATTTTTTTGAGAATGGGTATCTTTTTTTTTTTTTTTACTTTATTTTTTTACATTTACATAGGGTAATGATGTTTATTTCATTTTTCCCCTCCCCCCACCCCTCCCACCCCTCTTTTCCCTCTACACAGCCCTTCTTTCCTTCATTCTTACCACACTCCTTATCCTAACCCTAAACCTAACCCTAAACCTAATGCTAACCCCTCCCACCCCCCATTATATGTCCCCATCCGCTTATCAGCGAGATCATTCGACATTTAGTTTTTTGAGATTGGCTTATCTCACTTAGCATGATATTCTCCAATTTCGACCATTTGCCTACAAATGCCATAATTTTATCATTCTTCATTGCGGAATAATATTCCATTGTATAAATATGCCACAGTTTCTTTATCCATTCATCAACTGAAGGGCATCTAGGTTGGTTCCACAATCTGGCTATGGTGAATTGAGCAGCAATGAACATTGATGTGGCTGTATCTCTGTAGTATGCTGATTTTAAGTCCTTTGGGTATAGGCCAAGGAGTGGGATAGCTGGGTCAAATGGTGTTTCCATTCCAAGCTTTCTGAGGAATCTCCACACTGCTTTCCAGAGTGGCTGCACTAATTTGCAACCCCACCAGCAATGTATGAGTGTTCCTTTTTCACCACATCCTCGCCAACACCTATTGTTGCTTGTATTCTTGATAATCGCCATTCTAATTGGGGTGAGATGAAATCTTAGGGTAGTTTTGATTTGCATTTCCCTTATTACTAGGGATGTTGAACATTTTTTCATATATCTGTTGATTACTTGTACATCTTCTTCTGTGAAGTGTCCATTTCCTTAGCCCATTTGTTGATTGGATTATTTGTATTCTTCGTGTAGAGTTTTTTGAGTTCTTTATAGATTCTGGAAATTAGCGCTCTATCTGAGGTATGGTTGGCAAAGATATTCTCCCACTCTGTAGGCTCTCTCTTCACATTTCTGATAGTTTCCTTTGCTGAGAGAAAGCTTTTAAGTTTGAATCTATCCCAGTTGTTGATTCTTGCTCTTATTTCTTGTGCTATGGGAGTCCTGTTAAGGAAATCTGATCCTGAGCCAACAAGTTGAAGATTTGGACCTACTTTTTCTTCTGTAAGATGCAGGGTCTCTGGTCTGATTCCGAGGTCCTTGATCCATTTTGAGTTGAGTTTTGTGTAGGGTGAGAGATAGGGGTTTAATTTCATTCTATTGCATATGGTTTTCCAGTTTTCCCAGCACCATTTGTTGAAGAGGCTATCTTTTCTCCATTGCATATTGTTGGAACCTTTGTCTAGTATGAGAAAATTGTATTTATTTGGGTTTGTGTCCATGTCCTCTATTCTGTACCATTGATCTACCTGTCTATTTTGGTACCAATACCATGCCGTTTTTGTTACTATTGCTTTGTAGTAGAGTTGAAGATCTGGTATTGCAATACCCCCTGCTTCGCTCTTGCTATTGAGGATTGCTTTAGCTATTCTAGGTTTTTATTCTTCCAGATGAATTTCATAATTGCTTGCTCTATTTCTGCAAGGTACATCATTGGGATTTTAATTGGAATTGCATTGAATCTGTATAGCACTTTAGGTAGTATAGCCATTTTGATGATATTAATTCTGCCTATCCAGGAACATGGGAGATCTTTCCATCTTCTAAGGTTTTCTTGAATTTCTTTCTTTAGTGTTCTGTAGTTCTCATTGTAGAGGTCTTTCACCTCTTTTGTGAGATTGATTCCCAAGTATTTTATTTTTTTCGATGCTATTGTGAATGGGGTAGTTTTCCTAATTTCTCTTTCTGAAGATTCATCACTTATGTATAAAAATGCATTGGATTTATGAGCATTGATCTTGTAACCTGCTACTTTACTGAATTCACTTATGAGTTCTAAAAGTTTTCTGGTGGAATTTCCAGGTTCCTCTAAATATATAATCATGTCATCAGCGAACAGGGATAGTTTGAGTTCGTCTTTTCCTATTCGTATCCCTTTAATTTCTTTGGTTTGTCTGATTGCTCTGGCTAGAGTCTCAAGGACGATGTTGAATAGAAGCGGTGAAAGAGGGCATCCCTGCCTTGTTCCAGTTTTTAGGGGGAACGCTTTCAGTTTTTCACCATTTAGAATGATATTAGCCATGGGCTTAGCGTAGATTGCCTTTATAATGTTTAGGAATGTTCCCACTACCCCAATTTTTTCTAGTGTTTTGAGCATGAAGGGATGCTGTATTTTATCAAATGCTTTTTCTGCATCTATTGAAATAATCATGTGATTCTTAACTTTAAGTCTGTTGATATGGTGAATGACATTTATTGATTTCCGAATGTTGAACCAACCTTGCATCCCTGGGATAAAACCCACTTGATCGTGGTGCACTATCTTTTTAATATATATTTGTATGCGATTTGCTAAAATTTTGTTGAGAATTTTTGCATCGATATTCATTAAGGATATTGGTCTGAAATTTTCTTTCCTCGATGTGTCTCTGTCTGGTTTAGGTATCAGGGTGATATTGGCTTCATAGAACGAGTTTGGTAGGGTTCCCTCCTCTTCTATTTCATGGAATAGTTTGAGAAGTATTGGAATGAGCTCTTCTTTAAAGGTTTTGTAGAACTCGGCTGAGAACCCATCTGGTCCTGGACTTTTCTTTGTTGGTAGGCTTTTGATGACCTCTTCTATTTCATTGCTTGAAATTGGTTTATTTAAGTTGTGTATGTCCTCCTCGTTCAGTTTAGGTAGTTCATATGTCTCTAGAAATTTGTTGATGTCTTCGAGGTTTTCTGTTTTGTTGGAGTATAGATTTTCAAAATAGCTTCTAATTATGTTTTGTATTTCACTCGTGTCTGTTGTGATGTTTCCTTGTTCATTCCGAATTTTAGTAATTTGAGTTTTTTCCCTCTTTCTCTTTGTTAGTGTGGCTAAGGGTTTATCAATTTTATTTATTTTTTCAAAGAACCAACTATTTATTTTGTTAATTTTTCCAATTGTTTCTTTTGTTTCGATTTCGTTGATTTCGGCTCTGATTTTAACTATTTCCTGTCTTCTACTACTTTTGGTATTGGTCTGCTCTTCTTTTTCTAGTGCTTTGAGCTGTAGTGTTAAGTCGTTTATTTGTTGATTTCTACTTCTTTTTTTGAATGCACCCCATGAAATAAATCTTCCTCTAAGTACTGCTTTCATAGTGTCCCAGAGATTTTGATATGATGTGTCTTTGTTCTCGTTTACTTCTAAGAATTTTTTTATTTCCCTCCTGATGTCTTCTGTTATCCATTCATCATATAATAGTGTATTATTTAGTCTCCAGGTATTGGAGAAGTTTCTGTTTTTTATTCTGTCATTTATTTCTAATTTCAATCCATTATGATCTGATAGAGTACAAGGTAGTATCTCTATCTTCTTGTATTTGCTAACAGTAGCTTTGTGGCATAAAATATGGTCTATTTTAGAGAAGGATCCATGTGCTGCTGAGAAGAAAGTGTATTCGTTCTTTGTTGGATGGTATATTCTATATATGTCCGTTAAGTCTAAATTGCTGATTGTGTTGTTGAGATCTATAGTTTCTTTATTCAATTTTTGTTTGGACGATCTATCCAGTGGTGAGAGAGGTGTGTTAAAATCGCCTAGTATTATTGTGTTGTGGTCTATTTGAATTCTGTAATTGAGAAGGATTTGTTTGACGTACGTGGATGAGCCAATGTTCGGGGTATAGATATTTATGATTGTTATGTCTTGCTGATTTATGCTTCCCTTAAGCAGCATGTAATGTCCTTCTTTATCCCTTCTGATTAGTTTTGGTTTGAAGTCCACATTATCTGAGATGAGGATGGATACTCCAGCTTTTTTGCTGTGTCCGTGTGCATGGTATGTTTTTCCCCATCCTTTCACCTTTAGTCTATGGGTGTCTCTTTCTATGAGGTGAGTCTCTTGCAGGCAGCATATTGTTGGATTTTTCTTTTTAATCCAATCTGCCAGTCTGTGTCTTTTGATTGATGAATTCAGGCCATTAACATTCAGGGTTATTATTGTATTATGATTTGTATTCCCAGTCAATTGACTCATATTTGTTTTTTGACATGATTTTGTTTCTCCTTTATTTGACTATTCCTTTAGGCTAGCGCCTCCTGTTGCTGATTTGCATCGTTGTTTTTCATCTCTTCCTCATGGAATATTTTGCTGAGAATGTTCTGTAATGCTGGCTTTCTTTTTGTAAATTCCTTTAGCTTTTGTTTATCATGGAAGGATCTTATTTCATCATCAAATTTGAAGGTAAGTTTTGCTGGGTATAAGATTCTTGGTTGGCATCCGTTTTCTTTCAGGGCTTGGTATATGTTGTTCCAGGCCCTTCTAGCTTTTAGGGTCTGGATTGAAAAATCTGCTGATATTCTTATTGGTTTCCCTCTGAATGTAATTTGATTCTTTTCTCTCGCGGCCTTTAAAATTCTGTCTTTATTTTGTATGTTAGGTATTTTCATAATAATGTGCCTTGGTGTGGGTCTGTTTTAATTTTGTATGTTTGGAGTTCTATAAGCCTCTTGTACTTGGTTTTCCATTTCATTCTTCAGATTTGGGAAATTTTCTGTTATTAGTTCATTGAATAGATTGTTCATTCCTTTGGTTTGCTTCTCTAAGCCTTCCTCAATCCCAATAATTCTTAAATTTGGCCTTTTCATGATATCCCATAATTCTTGTAGATTCTGTTCATGATTTCTTACCATCTTTTCTGTTTGGCCAACTTTGCTTTCAAGATTAAATAATTTGTCTTCAATGTCTGAGGTTCTGTCTTCCAGGTGTTCTATCCTATTGGTTATGCTTTCTATGGAGTTTTTAACTTGGTTTATTGTTTCCTTCATTTCAAGGATTTCAGTTTGGTTTTTTTTCAGTATCTCTAACTCTTTATTGAAATGATCTCTTGCTTCCCGTATTTGGTCTTTTAACTGTTGATTGGTGCGATCATTTAATGCCTGCATTTGCTCTTTCATCTCCTCCTTCAATGCCTGCATTTGCTCTTTCATCTCCTCATTAGCTTCCCTGATCGTTTTAATTACGTACATTCTGAACTCCCTTTCTGACATTTCTTCTGCTGTGCTGTCATTGGGTTTTATTGATGTAGTATCTAGGTTTGTTTGGGACATTTTCTTCCCTTGTTTTCTCATATTGGTCAGTTGTCAGTGGGACCCTGAGATATTGCAGTTTTCCGCTACTGGCTTATAGTGTCCCGGTAGATTTCCAGTGTATACCTCCCAGCCTTCAGTAGCCTGATGTCTTGGAGGAATCTGATAAAGCAGCTCATCCGAAGAAAACTGCCCCTAGCCCCCTACTGGTTCCACGGTTTGGAACTGGCTCTGTGCGGAAATGCTCTCACTGTGGACCTGCGCCGTGCAGCTGGCCGTGTGGGAGGAGCCCACTGCCGGAGTGTGGAAGGCTACCTTGGGAAGACTCTAGCTGCCCTGCCCGGCTCCAATAAGCCACCTCTATCTGGGCCTGCCACCCGGGCCGAGCTTTACCCAGTGGGCAGACTCACCTGTGGCTCTATTTCAGTCCCAGTCTCTCAATGCCTCCCCTTCTTAACTCCTGGGTTCTGGAGCGACAGGGGGTGCAGTCTCCCTCTAGGCCGCCATCTTGGATCGCCCCGTGAAGAGAGCCTGCGGCCGGAGTGGGCAGAGCCGCCTGAAGAGGTCTCTGGCTGCCCTGCCCTAATCCCAGAGGCTGCTTGCTGATTGCGGCTCTCCGCTGGTTCCTTGCCGGAGTACGCTGCGCTGCAGGGGCTCCGGGACTCGGAGCTTGTTCTGGTCAGAAAGGTTCTCACTAGCGGGCCAGTTCCGTTCCGAGAACCTGGAGAAGCTGGCTGTGTGGGCGGGGCCCACCGCCGGAGTGCACAGGGCTGCCTGTGAATGACTCTAGCTGCCCTGCCCGGCTCCGATAAGCCACCTCTATCTGGGCCTGCCACCCGGGCCGAGCTTTACCCAGTGGGCAGACTCACCGGTGGCTCTATTTCAGTCCGAGTCTCTCAATGCCTCCCCTTCTTAACTCCAGGGTTCTGGAGCGACTGGGGGTGCAGTCTCCCTCTAGGCCGCCATCTTGGATCGCCTTAGTGAGATGTTTCCAGTTCATTTGTTGATGGGGGGCGAGCAGCAGGGAAGGTGAATGTCATCTTTCTGTGTGTCCAGGAAAAGAAAATGGTATGGTAAACATGGCTTTGCGTGTCACACATTCTTCATTTAATCACGGCTAGAAGAAGGAAAAAAGACATGAATTTCACTCCACATTTCTCTTCTCAGTAAGGGGAGTGGTACTACTTTCTTTCTACAGATGCTACTTTTGCATGATATTTCCAAGAACATTGATAGGACCAAGGTTATCTCAGAAAAGTATTTACAGAGTTGATACAAAAGGAGCAAAGCAATGAAGAGTAATATCTTTACTTATAGACAGAATATTTGGGGAGTTTCTAGTGCTTTAGAGGATGTCTTTCCAACTCCACCTTCTCAGAAGTCTTCTTAGCAACCTGCTTTATATTATAGCAGTAATATAGAGCATGTGTTTGTATAGTAAGAGATATAGATTGTCTGTGGTTTCTATATAAAAGAAAGTGGTCTACAACCTATATGTAAGATAGGAGTATTGGGGACCTACCACTAAGGTTTGTTGCAGTGAGACTGCTATGACAGTGATTGGCTTTTAACCACAGGAAGGCTGGCGGGCTGAACTTTGAATTTGGGGGTCCTAGCATATGGGAGAAGCCTACTATGTAATCCATTCAGAAACCCCAAAGCCTGCAGTGTTCCTCAGTGATTACTGATTCTCCCTTTAAAAGTATTTCCTGAATTAGATTTTGGTCTTACTTTGTGCAGATTGTTTTAGTATTATAGTTGGGCTTAAATTTTTTAAGTTAGACTATCTTAGCAGATTTTTTGTAGAAGTTTATTTGGTAGATTTCTTTGTTTTCTTATAACTTTCTAATTTAAACTCTTTGATTTTGTTTAGGAAATGCTTAACATATTTAGTTTTATTTTTGAACTCCTTTCATACACATGTACAGAGAAGGAGGGAAGTAAAGGGAGAAATTAAAAGACATACACAATACAGTATTTTGTGCAGAAATTATAAAAAATTTTATTCTGAAAGAGCCAATGTCCCTTCTACAGTAGACAATTTAATAAAAAATTAAGTATAGTGAATAAAATTTTCTACTATAGAATTTATATAATATAAAGTAAATGAGTAATATCCCTTAAAGTCAAAAGAAATTTTAAAACTTCATAATGCCGTCATCTAATTACTATTTAAAATTTAGGAAACTTTTGTGCTGAAAACTTAATGATATTTGTAAACGGATAGAGAGTAAATCCATTGCAAAATCATGAATACCTGGTTAGCTGAGGAGGTGGTTAGTAGAAATAGATGGGCAACTTGACATTGGTATTTAGAAGAGCATAAAGCAACTAAATGATTGAAATAGAGTAAAACTGTTATAAAATTGGAGTTTCAAATTTTTCTAAATTGAAAGAAAGGGAAGTAATGAACCATAAAATCCCTTAGATCAAGAAAAATCCCTCTTACCAGTTTCTTGATGAAAAAAGGTCAGAGATATAGCTCATTAGCCTCTAATATAGAAAAAACTGATGTCATCTCCAAACCAAATTATGTTAACTCTACAATCCCTGTGGAACTTCGGAGTAGATAAAGTTAATCATAGTTTTCTTCTGGATTGAAATAAACAGTATGAAGTAAAACTAATTAATCTAATTTTGTAGTCTAAGTTGGGGGAAAAAGCAATCAGGTGATTTCTTCATTGGATGCAAGAAAAATAAATTATCCTACTTATATTTATTTCAGTTACATATTATATAAGTATGCATGTGTATACACACATGTATTAAAGATTATAATTGAAATAATTATTTTTTCCATCTATAATATATGAATATATATATATATATATATATATATATATTGAACTTTAGACTCTCATTA
This sequence comes from Sciurus carolinensis, assembly GCF_902686445.1. Taxonomy (NCBI): domain Eukaryota; kingdom Metazoa; phylum Chordata; class Mammalia; order Rodentia; family Sciuridae; genus Sciurus; species Sciurus carolinensis. Next base: position 30,590,762 of record NC_062232.1, read on the forward strand.
AGCCAAAAGTGGGAAGCTAAGTAATGACTACCAAAGGTATACATGTCCTAACCCATAGAACCTGTGACTATATTATCTAACCTGCCAGAAAGGATTTGGCAGGTGTGATTAAGTTAGAGATCTTGAGATGGGAAAGTTATGTTGTATTTTTCAAGTGGGCCTTAAATGTAATTACAGGGATTTTTGAAGAGGGAAATTTGGCAATAGAAGTGGAAATATGACAATGGAAGCAAGAGTAAGAAAAGAGACAAAGGGGACCATTTGCAAAGAAATGCAGGTGACCTCCAGAAATTGACTCCAGAACTGTAAGAGAATAAATAAACATCAAGTCACTAAGTTTGTGATAATTTGTTGCAGAAACAATAGGAAAAAAACTTGTCAAGCCAGTTTGAATAAATCTGAAAGCTAAAAAAGGGAACATGCAAACACACACACATTATCTGGCATGTTGCACATTTAATAAAAATGGGAAATGCAACAGATTCCTCTGGAATCATGAAAGTACTTTCATAATATCCAATATCACTATATCTCTTGGAATAGTGATAAAACAGAGATGAAATTTAAATTTATCTCTTAACTGGCCTCCACTTTTACTTTTTTCTTTCTCTTTTTCTTTTTTCCTTTCTTTGTGGTGCCAGGGATTAAATCCAGGGATTCTTAACCACTGAACCACATCCCCAGCCCCCATTTTTCTAAATAATTTATTTTATTTTATTTTTTCTATTTTTATTGTTTCTTTTTAGTTATACATGACATTAGAATCCATTATGATAAAACTATACAAGCATGGAATGTATCTTATTCTAATTAGAATCCCATTATTATGGGTGGACATGATGTTGGAATTCACTTAGGTATTTTCATATGTGTACACAGGAAAATTATGTTAAATTTATTTTATTGTCTTTCCTATTCTTATTCCCCCTTCTTCCTTCCCCTTTGTTTAAAAGTCCACTTAAATTAGTCAAGCAGGTGGTCCTTCAAACAATAAGTTGGTGCCCTGAAGAGTTCAAATTTAGGATAAGGAAAAAAACAGAAGTAATCCTACTGCTGTCTTTATTATAGCATCTTCAAAGGAAGTTGCTTTGATTATCATTCGAGAAATATGGATTTTATCAAAGAAACCACATCTATAAATAGGTCTCACAAAAGTTTTCATACATCAGTGCTTCAAAAACATTAGAAAAACAAAACAAAAACACTAAAAGGACATAGGTTAGCTGCTCCCTTAGACATCACACAGAAATAAATATTAGTTCTTCCTCTGGGAAGGCACTTCCATTCTAGATCTCAGAAAATGCAAATAATTTTTCAAGGAAAATAAATATTCTATAGTAAAACTTATACACACAAGAAATAAAGCCATATAAGCAAGGACTAACGGAAACCAACCTGTGAAATTGACAGATGTTAAACAACTTAAGAAAGACATAGAAAAAATCTTCATAGAACATCAAACTATGAAAAGTGACCTAATAGTATTAAAAATTAATGAATAGAGTATCTAGAAAAAATGCAATGACCAAAATTTAAAAAAAAACTTGCATAGGCAGATTTGACAGCAGATTAGATGCAGATAAACATAGAATCACTGAATTGTAAAATAAGGTGAATTCTGAATTAAGGGAGACATTTTCACCAACATTTGAGGGAGTGAGAAGGGAGTATGTGGTCAACATGGGAATCTCTTAGGGAGCTTTTTTCCCTATCATAATTGATCAGCAGACAACATTTTACCTTGCACATCATAGGAGTGTATAGTCCTCATGTTAAAGAGAACATTTTGGATAAATACAGGCCTTTTAGATATATATGATTATCTTCATGAATTCAGAAGTTTTAGGTAGAGTGTATTATTTTTATATAACTCCACATAATTCATTTTTAAGCATGTATAATCTGAAAAGAAAGAAACAACAACCACCACCAAAGCAGAAGAAAAACACACCTCAGTTAATTATTTTCAGTTGCATCTAATTTTCAGGAGGCTTACACATTGGTCAGATATAACAGAGAGAGGATTCTCTGGTTCTCAATGTCACCTTTCTATGCAAGTCCCCACTGAGAAATACAGTGCCCTACCGTGTTACTGTCCTCTGGGTCCAGTTACCTCTGCTTGTTCTGTTTCATCTTTGGAAGTTGTAGACTATTTCTGGTGGACCCAACTTGCACTAGGATATAGGAATTTCTCGAAACTCTCTTCTGTTTGTTAAGATTGACTGAAACTTTAGGGGTCCTGTTATTTCCTTGATACTTTGTATAAAGAGATAAAATTTCTCTCTTGGAAATCTCTGACATTTATACTCTTAATACATCCCTATATATTTTATTTCTCACAGATCAAGAAGAGGTTACTTTTTCACCTGATTTCTCTCAAACATTTTGCCTAAAACTAGAATGGCTTCTGTTCTCCTGAGTGTATAGCCTTTTGGATGACAAAGTCCAGGAAGAAGTTTAAAGATTTCTAGTGCTCCATCTTGGATCTTCAATTCCCTGCTAAAGAAACTGTAGATCCAACACTCCAAAATGTCAGCTTAGGAACCAACTTCCTCAACAAGACTCCTTTACATTCACTCTGTGTTTGCTTGCTGGTATTCCTAGACCAGTGATTTAAGTTGTTGGATTTTTGCTGCAGTTATTTCTGCTTGTAATTTTCATCAGTTTTGCAGAGGTGTACATCCAGGGAGCTCTTCATACTGTCATGCATTTCCTGGCTTTCAGGGTGCCCAGTGTTCTCCCTATGGTTCTTTCAGCCCCTGTGTAGCACAGAAACCTGGGGCTTATGAGCATAGGAGAGGGAGTCTGGAAATGGCATCCCTGCCCTTTTTATTTTTTATTTTGAGACAGGGTCTCGATAAGTTGCCTAGGGCCTTGTTAAGTTGCTGAGGGCCTTGAACTTATGATCCTCTTGTATCAGCCTCCCAAGTCACTGGGATTACAGATGTGCACCACTGCATCCAGCTGAACTGGCCTCCTCTTAAAAGAATTGTGCATTAATTGATAATCTCCATTTTAACTGTAAAACATAGTACTGATATTCATAGCACATTGAACACTTTTGGGCAATAATACTAATGCCTACTTCTGATCCCACCAGTTAAGTGTTCTGTTCTAAGAATGATTGTATTTGTTCCCCAACCTGTTAATTTCAATAGTACATTTAAAATCTGATTTATAATTGTTTATGTACAGATTTAATTACATAATTTGACTAAGTATTTCACAAAGGGATTGTCATGGTTTGGATCTAGGAATGTCCCCCCAAAACTTCACAAATTAGGCAATATAGCAATGTGCAGGGGTGAAAAGATTGGATTATGAGAGTTATAACCTCGTGGGTGAATTAATCCATTTGAAGGATTTGATGGATAATAATTTGAATGAAATGGTAACTGTAGGCAGGTAGTCATGACTAGAAGAGAAAAGTCACTAGGGTCATGCCATTGGAGACTATTATCTTAACCCTGGCTCCTCTTTCTCTACTTCCTGGTTGCCATGAGTTTTCCTCTGCCACACCCTTCCACCATGATGCTTCTGCAATGGAGTCAGCTGACCATGGACTGAACCTCTGAAACTATGAGTCCAAAGTAAACTTTTCCTTCTCTAAGTTATTCTTGTCAGATATTTTAGTTACAGCAATAAAAAGCTGACTAACGCAGGGATGAAACATAAGTTAGAAAGAAATCTATTGTTTACATAAATACACTTTGGAAAGAATGCTAATGAATAACTAATAAAAATTGTTGTTGAAGTATGTATGAAGGATATAAACTTTTGGAAAAATCATGGAGTGTTTCACAAATGTCTTCAGTTTCATCAGTCTAAAGACATCCAGAAATGAAAATCAAAGAATCTTGTTCTGGCTAAGACTATAAACTTGGGAGCCATACAACCTGCATTTTAATCTTTTCTCTATGCACTAACTATGTAATCTTTGGCAAGTTTCTTAACCTCGTACATAAAATGAGGATATGTAAGAATAATTGATAATTCCAACAGATACTGGGAGGATTAGCAATAGCTGATGCACAGTAAATCCTCAACTATTATTATTAATACTATTACTGCTACTATGTATGTGGTTTATTCAATTAATGGGTACCTGAAAAATTTATTGGTGATGCCATACTCAAAGAAGAGGCCTGGGTTTTATGTTAAAATACTGATAAATAAATGTACATGTAACTTTGTGTTAAAATACAATTTTGTATTCTTCACTTTAGCCAATTTTGCCAATTAAGAAACCAATTCTAAACCTAATCACAGCAGATGAAGAGTTTCTTTAGGTTGATTTAAATTTCTGTAAGTTATTAGCCTAAAATACATGTATATCAAATCCTATAGAAATTCATAGCTCCTGTGACATAAGTATCACTCACTCAATCTTTTCTTCTCATATATTTTTTTTTTAAAGATTAAAGAGTCTAAAACAGTAAAACCATCAGCCTTCAACCCATGACATTTGGTCCACTCTGAATCTGTTATTTTTTCTCCATACACCACTCATTTTATACAAAGGCCAATGTCCTTCAAGCTGAGATTGCCTTCTATTGGTGTCCTGGTGGACTCTCCTTGTATGTGCTACCAAATATTCAATGTTGTTGCCTCTTTGCTATTACATTACCTTACAGAATCATATTGAAGTGGATGGTGTTTGAGCTGTCAGGAAACCTAGCCTATTGACCAGAAGTGAGAGAAATGAATCACTACTTGCTGAGAAAGTAAACAGTTCCTTTTTCTTCTTCAGCATCACAAGGGCTAAAATGAAAAGGGTAGTGGGATCCCAAGTTGCTTCTGATAGAATCATCTTGAAAGTTCAATAACCAGAAATTGGGCTTTTCCTAAATTACTTATGTTAGAAATTAAAAATTATTTGGGGACAAAATGTTTCCTAATTTTTTGGATTGGATTGGGGGAAAATACCCCCAAGTCTATAGCTGTTGACCAAAAGGGAAGACTAACAATAAGGAAGAAAATATCACTAAAATACTAACAAGCTTCTTCCTAGGGACTAAGTGAGACTTGATCCCTCTTCCTCCAATTTAGGAAAATCACCTCAGATGGTGGTAAAACTAAAGATACACTTGAGGTGAAGACAAAATGGCCAACAGAAATTCAAATTAAATGATGGCAAACAGGAAATTACTAAAGTTTGCCTCTGTTTTTCTGTTCTGAAAGCTGGATGTTTGTTTGACTAAAAGAATTCAGATTCAATCAAATGTTTTGAATTAAGAATCATAGATTTTAACATTAAAAGGAATACTCACGGTTTAGGGGCAAGAGCACAAAGTGACATGTTAAAAGATCTGATTCTAGTCCCAACTCTACCTTATGAAAATGGTGAAAACTCTTAACCTTAGAGGTGAGTCAACTGGTTCCAAATACTTATTGAGTTTTGATATAGAACCTTGGGCATAGTGTTTAACCTTTCCAAGTCTTTGGTTCACTGTTTACAAAAACAGGGATAACTGAACCAAATCATTATGGGTATTCCATAATTAAATGGAATAATTGTATATAGTATAATTAATAATTATCACTGGAATAATTGATAATGATATAATTATAATATGCTAATACATATTTACATATGCAAGAGCATAGCACTATATTTGTTATAGAAGTGCTCAATAAATACTAGCTATAATTTATTCATTTCATTTTTTTTTTTTTGGTGGTGCTGAGGATTGAACCCAGAGCCTTGTGCATGCTAGACAAGCACTCTACCAACTAAACTACATCCCCAGTCCTAACTTAGTCATTTCTTAGAGAGGAGATTAGTGAGTCTGGTAGGAAGGAATGAAAAGGGAGGTTTTTGGATTTTTTTTGTTTGTTTTGATACTGGGGATTGAACCCAGGGACACTTTACCACTGAACTACATTCCCAGTCTTTTTTATTTTTTGTTTTGAGACAGGGTCTCCCTAAGTTGACCAGGTTGGCCTTGAACTTATGATCCTCTTGCTTCATTCTCCCAAGTCACCCAAATTATAGGTGTGTGACACCACACCCAGCAAGGAGACTTATTTTTTTAAGTGATTATTTACAAATTTTTAAGCCTCTACCGAAATGTTGGTACCATATAGCAAATCCCTGAGTGACCACACCCTCGTCAATCAAATCTCTGGTAACTGACCTTGCTCTTTTATATGAATGTTAGAGGAGTCCTGCACTGGGTAGAGATGACCAGGCCTCAGGGTCTCATGGTGCTCAATCACCCAGTGGGGTAGCACAGGAAGTATGTGTTGCCTTTGCCCATCCTGAAGGTGATGTAGCTGAAGGCTGCCAGCTAATTCTGTTCCTTGCAGCTGAAAAATTTTTGTTCTTGAAGAAAACTAAATGGTGCACTTGAACAGATGCCAAGGAGAGCTTCCAGGAATATATCTACCTTGAGCATATTTTATTACAATAAGTTTTCCCTGTTTTTCATGCCTGAAAATAATTTAAAATTTTATACTTAACATCTTTTATAGTTTTCTTGTATGTATTTTATCAGATGTTTGAATTGTTCATTTTAAATAACAAATTAAAAATTATAGCAAAGGATTTTCAAATATACATTTTAAATGCTTACTACTTACTTTATTTTTCAGGCAACTAAGTAAAATACCATTGCTCTGCTCCTAAATTTAACAATAAAGTTGGCATTTAAAGTGCTGAGACACTTAATTGTAGCATTTCCCTCATATTTTTGAATTTAATTAAAATTTGTGATTTTGAGGTCATACTTTATTATCACAAGCTCGTGTTAACTAAAAAAACAACTTTCTCTTCTTCCAGTTACTTGAGTATAAGAGTTGTATCCAGCCAAGCCTGGTGGCTGTAATCTCAGTGGTTTGGGAGTCTGAGGCAGGAGGATTGCAAATTCAAAGCCAGCCTCAGCAGTGGCCAGGCCCTAAGCAATTCAGTGAGACCCTAACTAAATAAAATACAAAATAGGGCTGGGGATGAGGCTCAGTGGTTGAGTGCCCCTGAGTTCAGTCCCCAGTACCAAAAAAAAAAAAAAAATTATCCATACCGTCAAGTATATTCCAAGAAGTTCTGCAATGCCCAGTTCTGATGGACAAAGAATCACTTCACATTTTTAGAATGTGATGAAGAATTTGTTAAAATATATATTTCAGTTGAGCATGGTGAGGACACCTGCAATCCCAGTCACTGAGGAGACTGAGGCAGGAGGATCACAGGTTTGAGGCCAGTCTCAGCAATTTGGTGAGACCCTGTCTTAAAAATTAAAAAAAAAAAAAAAAAAAAAAAAAGGAAAAGGGCTGGGATGTAGCTCAGTGGTACAGTGCCTCTGGGTTCAATCCGTAGTACTGCAAAATAATGATAGCATAAAATATCTTTCACATTATATGTAAATCATTCATTGAGAATGAAATATATTTTATCTGTATCCTTACATTTTACCAAATTCAGAGTGATATACTATGGTTTGTATTTCTCTGTGATGTAAAGATATGGTCAAAAAAAGCCATGAACATAAGAAATGGAAAGCCAAACTCTGATTATTCATCATGACAGCAAACCAAGGATACTTTCTCACATACATTTTTACAGAGACATATGAACAGACAGATTGAATTCTATAGATGTATACTAGAATTTCCAATTCACTTTAAGACATTTTAAGAAATATGAATATTGGTTCCCTAGATAATCTAAAGATTTAAGAAATTTAATCTGTATATAAATAAGTCATAGTTATTATGTAACTAACTTATGTATTCTGCAGCCAAAACAAAATTTCCTCATAATTTGATAAGATCAGTAAATATGGACAGCAAAAAAAAAAAAAAGAAAGAAAGAAAAATCATTTAACATCACCTAAGTACATTTTATCTATCTATTTATTTTTTTTTTTTTTAGGTACGAGGGATTGAACCCAGGAGCACTTAACTACTGAGCCACATCCCCAGCCCATTTTTATTTTTTATTTAGAGAAAGGGTCTTGCTAAGTTACTTAGGGCCTCGTTAAGTTGCTGAGGCTGGCTTTGTACTCACGATCCTCTTACCTCAGCCGCCCTAGTTGCTGGGATTACAGGTATGTGCCATCACACCTGACAATACATCACGTTTTGTTGTGTATTTTTTCTAGTGTTTTACCTTAGAAGTTTTCAAACACAGAGAAGTGGGGAGAATCATATAGTGAACACTCACATCTAGATTCTACAAATGGCATTTAACTTTACTTGATCTATTACATTTATTTTTCTGTTGAGCCATTCCTCTATCCTTGTGCTATGGTTTGGATGTGATTTGTTCCCCAAATTGATCCCCAATTTGGTGGTATTATAGAAGTGGTGGAAGTCACCGTTAGGTGAGACTTAATGGAAGGTGGTTAGGTCATTGGGAGCACACCCTTGGAAGGGATTAATATAGTTTTCATACCATTCCAGTTAGTTCCTCGAGAGTGGGTTATTATAAAAAGAGTGAGTCTAGTCCCTGAATACCTCAGACTTCCTGTCTCATCACATGATCTATCCCTTTCACAATGCTTCCACCATGATGCCATCTACCATATTGTGACACAGCCAAGTGGTACCTCACCAAATCTGAATCTTGAATCTTCAGAATTGTGAGTAAATAAACCTGTTTTTATACATTACCTAGTTTTAGGTGTTTTGTTATAGTAACAGAAAATAGATTAATACACCTTGCATCAGTCCAAATTACTTTTAATGCATTTGAAAGTACATTGTATACATCAGTATTATTTCTCTTAAATACATCAGAATTAAATGAACTTTAATATTTATGTTTTCTCTTGAGGTAAAATTTTGATAAAATATGATGCTAATGTATTGAATACATTATTCAATGAATTTTCATATATGCACAAATCTATTCAACCAGAATACAGAATAACAATACTACCCCAGAATGTTATCTCATGCCATTTCCCATTCTTCCAACACTCCATAAGAAAATACCATTCTATACTTTTCCCTCACCATAAATGAGTTTTGTATGCTCTATAAAGTCATATAGCTAGAACCATACATGCTCCATCATGTAAGGCTTTATTCAGTCAACATATTTTTCCTTTTTCTTCTTTTTTTTTTTGGGTGGGGGTACTAAGAACTGAACCCAGGGGAGATTAGCCACTGAGCCACATCCCCAGACCCTTTATATATAAAAAAAATCATTTAAAATCATTTAGAGATGGTCTCACTAAATTGCTTAGGGTCTTAGTAAGTTGCTGAGCCTGGTTTTTAACTTGTAATCTTTAACATTGTGGAGTTGTGAAGATTTTGTATGTATATCAATACCAATATTTTGTCAAATATATATATTTTGTAAATTTTTCTCCCAGTCTGAAGACTGTTTATTAATTTTCTTATTTTTTTTTTGGTACTGGGGATGGAACCCAGGGGTGCTTCTACCATTGAACTTCATCTGTAAACAAAAAATAACTGAAACATCCAGCTCTTTCTGATTTTTAATTTTGAGACAGGGTCTCACTAAGTTGCTTAGGGTCTTGTTAAGTTGTGCTGAGGCTGGCCTCAAACTTGCCATCTTCCTGCCTCATCCTCCCAGGATTATAGGCCTGTGCCACCATGCCCAGCTGTTAATTAATTTTCTTAATGATGGTTTTTGATGAGCAAATGTTTCTAAATTACCATTGTTTTTCATTTATGATTATTGCTTCCTTTATTTTTTTACAATATATTTATAATTTTTAATACATTTCTTTTAAGTAGTACATTTTTTCAAGCATTCTCACAGATAATTTTGGTTCAATGTCTTAATATTAATTACATTTATTGGATTCCATGACTTGAAGAATTTTCACAGACTTTGAAACTATTTGTACAAATGGCAACTTTCTTGTGTTTTTCATATTCACAGGATTTTCATCCAGTGTGCCTTCTTACATGTGGGCCAGCTGAAGACTTCTGCACATCTGTTCCAGGTTTCTCTCCATAATGAGTTCCTTTAAATGTGTATATTGAACCAAGATGACTACAGGCATTCCCATCTGCTTTACCCTGATTCAAGTTCTTGCCACTGTGCATTTGCGTGTTTGCTAGAAAGGTCATGGGATAAAGAAGTTGTTCCCCATTCTTTATTTGGGGTTACTCTACAGTGTGAATTCTTCCATGTCTGTGAAAGGAAGTGGAATGAATGAAGGCTTTCCCACACATAGGGTTTCTCTCCAGTGGGAGTTCTTCCTTGTATTTTAATATTACAAGAGGAACTAAAGCCTTTTTCACACTGCTTACATATCAAGGGTCTATCTCCACAATGAGTTCTTTCACGTTTTCAGAGGGAAGAGGGGAAATGAAGGCTTTCACACATTGCTTATAGACACAGGGTTTCTTTCCAGGGTGAGCTTCTTTCATGTTTTTTTTTTTTTTTAGGTAATTGGAATAACTGAAGACTTTTCCACACAGCTTGCATACACAGGCTCTCATTTCACTGTGAGTTCTTCCATGTCTTCCATAGGAAGTGGAATCACAGTGGTTTTCCCACGTGGTTTACAATATACACAGGTTTTCTCTTGAGTCTGTTCATGTATTTTAATCTAATGAGAATAACTAAAGCCTATTCCACACTGCATACATATGAAGGATCTGTCTCCAGTGTGAACTCCTTTGTGTATTTGAATGAAACTGAGATGACTTGAGGCTTTCCCACACTGTTCATGTTCTTGGTGCCTCTCTTCAGTGCGAGTCTTTTGATGCTTCATTGAGGATTAATGAAGGTTCCCCCTCATTTATGCATTTATGTGAACTTTTTCCATATTCCTGATACTCACATTGTTCCTGTCTGGTATGAGCACTCGAGGGCACATTTTTAGGTGAAGATCAAGGATGATCTCCACATGTAAGACTTTCACTTGGTTTTATTCAAGGAAGTATTTTCTTGTTCACAATAGGATCTGGAGTACAGTTGAAGATTTCTACTTCCACATTTTTTATGTTGACTACCTTCTTCATGTTCAGAGTCTTCCTACCACTTGACTTCTGAGATTTCTCCTGGGATTTTTGTGCACAGTTTTAATGTTGTGGTCTTCCCTTTCTTGCCAGGTTTCTGAAACTTTCCAGCATCACATATCTGCAGTTTCTTCTGGGAAGGATTCAGCAAAGCCCACTCTTCCAGGATGAAATTCACAGCCACATCCTCAAAGGTCACTGACTCATCTCCCCACCTCCCACGTGTCCTGGTGTCCTCCGTGGCTACTGCAGTCAGCGGAGACCACAGAGAGATCAGTGGAGAGCCATCTGAAGCCTCTCTCAGGGGCTGTGCAGACCAAATACGGCAGCTTCAGAAAGGAAGATCCAGGAGGTCTGGAGCGTCCACCTCCTAAGACCAGCGCTCTTCATTGGACAGTCTGGGCAACCCTAAAGCAACATCCCTGACTGATTAGGGATGTAGAGGCTGCCCCCTGATGCCTGAGTGACAGGGGAGGCAATCCCCTATCTGGTTGAGTGGAGCCTAAATGACAGATTCCAGTCACAGCTCTTCCTAAGCAAGGCTGCTCCAGGGGTTTGGAAATGGTCTGACCAGGGAATAATTACATTTAAGCAGAACTTGGTCCTGGCTTTCAAGGGTGGGCACCTGTACTCAATGGGCTCTTTTTGCTTCTTCCTTCTGGAAATGGGGCCACAAATCTGCTCAAGAAATTCTGAACTCAGTGTCCCAGGGAGACAACCTATGATCTCAGAGAAGCATGGGTGCCCAGGGCCAGGACTCTGACCTCCTGGAAGTGGATGGAGAGCCTGATGTCATTTCTTGGGAACATGGAATGAAGCAAAAGGGTAAGGCTTTCTCACAGTGTTTCTCTCAGTCTATCCATTTTCAGCTGAGAAAACAAAACACACCAAAAGGGGAATACAGGTAGTCAATGCATGGAGAAAATGGAGCTATGTGGCAGCAATATTCTGCAAAAGAATCAAGGAGAAAGAAAAGCAACTCTGTGTACAAACAGCCTGCTTAAACGAGGTCACCAGGAAAACCCCCATTCACAAGATTGAGCATATTCCCAAGCTGGAGGGCCAGGCTGAATGCGGAAAAGTAGTCCCATGCTGGATCACTTCCTGGTACTGAGGAAAGGACACCTAAGGAATAAACCATGCATTGCTGTCCCCAGGGCTCAGTGTGGAAATGCTTTGTCCTTCAATACCTTAATATTCACCAGAGGGACACTCTGACCTGTAGTCACTTTGTGCTTTTACTTAAACTGTCAAATGCATAAACCCTTTCCCCAGGAGACTAACTAAATGATTTTTCTTTTGAATTTTCAAAAGTTTCTGTATTAGATTTTTATTGCTACTGAACAAATTACCACCAACAGTGGTTTAAAACAACACATCTATCGTATAACAGTTCTGGAGGTTGAAAGCCTAAAATCACTTTGGGCAAGCTAGACTCCTGGTGTCTGCAGGGCTGTGTTCCTTTTTGGAAGATCTAGGAGAGAATCTGTTTCCTTGCCTTCCCCCTCTTCTATAGGTGGCCTACATTCCTGGCTCCTGCAGTCCATCTTTAGAGTCCACAATAGCTTGATTCTTTCTCACATTACATCACTCTCATGTTGACTCATATTAACTTCCTTCTTCCACTTCAAGGGTCCTTATAATAGTGGGCCTGCCTGGATAATCCAGGATAATCTTCCCAACTCAAGGTCAGCTGGTTAGCAAACTAAATTCCATCTGCTGCCTTACCTGTTCTTTATCATACTGTAACATAACATACTTAAAGGTTCTGGAAATTAGAATGTAGACATCTTGGTGTGTGTTTGGGGGTTCATTATTCCCACTGACTCTGGAGGCTGAGTCAGGAGGATTCCAAGTTTGAGGTCAGCCTCAGCAACTTAGTGAGGGTTTAAGCAACTTAGTGAGAACCGAATGGCCAAGGTGTCACAACTTTACTACATTCAGTTTCCTTTTTCTCAAAGTAGACCAAGATGGAGCAATCCTTACAGTGCAGGGAAGGAAGGCAGGAGCTCCCCAAAGTAAAAGGGGCTTTGGCAGCTACTGGGACAGTCCCTCAGTCTCTCCCCTTATTCACAAGAATAGCTCCTCTGGTTCTACCTGAGGCACAATTGCCTGGTTCCTAACTTTCCAGGAGTCAGCTCTCAAAAATTTGCCTTACATCCTTAGCATGGAAGTGCGGTTGCTTCAAGTACCAGGCCTGCCCAAAAAAGCCAGAGCCAGAGGCTGCTCTCAGGTCCCATCTGGGGTGCCAATTTTGTTGCCAAAACTTGGTCCTTGTCCCCAATGCCAATTCATGCCAATTTAATAATGAGGACATGTTTTGAGGAAAAGGAAGAAGAACTTTTATTGCTTTGCTAGCAAAGGAAAAACATAGGACACTCCTATCCCTGAGGCTGTGATTCTTGCTTTCTTTATTCTTAGAAATCTTTACCTGCCCTCATGTCACAAAGATATTCTATATTTCTGTGTAAAAGATTCATAGATTTACCTCTTATTTTACATATATGTCCCATCTCAAATTAATCTTTGTTTATAGTATAAAGTAAGATTTGAGTTTTATTTCTTTTTATATGGATACTCAGTGGTTCCAGAATCATTCATGGAAAAGACTTTTCTGTCCCCAGTGAATTGCCTTGGTTACTTTGTCAAAAAATCAAATGACTTTGCAGGTGGGAGGATGTTCCTAGACCCTCTATGCAATTCTATTGATATATTTGTTGATCTTTATGCCACACTGTCTTGATTACTATTAAAATATATGTCTTAGTAGTTATTTTAAGTTCTTTAGCTTTGTTCTTTTTGAAAATTACTTTGCATAATCTAGATTTATCCTTTGCCTTTTTGCCATATGCCTTTATTTTCCTCTATGCCCTATACAATTTGTATTTCTTTAAAACTCTACTGGGATTACAATTATAATACAAATGTTGAGTCTAAAATACATGTTGGGAGAAATGATATGTTAACAATTATGAGCCTTCCCATGTAAGAATGTGGTACTTTTTTTTCATTTAGATTTGATGAATTTTTCTCAGCAGTATTTTGTAGGTTTTAATATAGAAGTTTTGGGGCTGGGGATATAGCTCAGTTGGTAGAGTGCTTGCCTTGTGTGCACAAGGCCCTGAGTTCGATCCCCAGCACCGCAAAAAAAAAAATATATATATATATATATTTTTAATATATAAAATATATATATATGTATATATAAGTTTTGAATATACTTTTTGATACATATGTTGCTAAACATTTTATAATTTCTTCTGTTATTGTAATTAAAATTTTATTTTCTAATGTGTGCTAGTTTAAAATGTAATTAATTTTTATGTTATTTAATTTCCAAACATGTTTTTTTTTTCTAGATCTCACACAGGTACTGATCTCTAATTGTATTGTAGTTAGAGCACATAATCTGTATAATTTCAATCCTTTTAAATTTATTGACCCTAATTTTATTGTTCATCAGATGCTCTATCTTACTTCATTTATGTTTACCAACAGTTTTTGAAAGACATGAAAGAAATACAAAAATTAAGCCCCATTTTCTTGCAGTTTATCAATCAAGGGAAGTATTAAAAATATAAAGGTGCCAGATACAGTTGTACACACCTCTAATCCCAGCAATTTGGGAGGCTGAGGCAGGAGAATTGCCATTCAAGACCAGTCTCAGCAACTTTATGATACCCTGTCTTAAAATGAAAATAAAAAGGACTGGAGGTGTAGTTCAATGGTAGATCACCCCTGGGTTCAATCACCGGTAGATAGATAGATAGATAGATAGATAGATAGATAGACAGACAGACACATATATTCATATACACATACCCATGGGACAAAGTTAGGAAAGACTAAAATTACATTGTCAGTATGGATTAAATACATAAGTGATGAAAAGTCCTAAAGGAATTTACTTATCAGAACAGGGGCTCTATCAGCATGTGCACCACTCCACTATTTCTGAGTGTGTTTTTTTTTCTCCCCTGCTGAGGGGCCAGGGATTCAAACTGGGGTCCTTGTGCATGCTAGGAGAGCACTCTCCAACACAAGCTATTTCTTCAGCTCCTCCACTATTTCTGAATGTGAGTGTTTGAACCAATTCTTAAAACAGGTGTTGGGCATGAACTATTGGATTGAATATTAGTGAAATAATATGTAACATAAGAGCTTTAAAAAAAGAACTGGAACATCATCAACAAAAGACAGTTCAAAATCACTTTCCCTTTTTTTCCTTTTTGTCTTAGTCCATTTTCTGCTACTAAAACAGAATGCCACAGACTGGGTCATTTACAAAAAAAAGAAATTTATTTCTCACAGTTCTGGAGGTTGGGAAGTCCAAGATCAAAGGGCTACATCTAGTGAAGGTCTCCTTGTTCTCCCATAATTTAGTGGAGGGCACCACTAATTCCAGTGCATGTAAAAGAGAAGAAAAGAGGGCCCAACTCCTCTCTTTTATAACTAACCCACTCCTGTGATAGAAGCATTAATTTATTCACAAGGATGGATTTCTTATGACCTAAAAACCTTCCATCAGGCCTTGTTTTTGTTACAATGAAAATTAAATCTCAACATGAACTTTAGAGAGAACAATATTTAAATCATAGCACATATTTTTCCATAAGAATTTTTTTCTAAGTTAACATGTCTCATGCTTTGTGATAAATGCTGGATCTGCACTGTCTCTCCACCCAAAGACCTCAGTGAGGTGGAAGATACAGGTATAAATTGGTAGAGCACAAGCCTTAAGAAGAAGGGGGATGCTAGCCAGGTGCAGTGGTGCACGCTTATAGTCTCAGCAGCTTGGGAGACTGAGGCTGGAGGATTGCAAGTTCAAAGCCAGCCTCAGGAACTTAGCAAGAACTTGTCTCTAGATAAAATATAAAAAAAGGGGCTGGGGATGTAACTCAGTGGTTAAGCGCCCCTGGGTTCAATAATTCCTGTTACAATAAAAAAAAGAAGAAGGGGGAGGAGGGAGATTCTAGTACTGGGATAGCAAGGTGAAGTAGAAATAACTACTTTACTTTGCCTGGAGTGGCACCAGGAATACCTTAGATAGTGGATATCATTTCAACTGGGTCTCTAAGCATGTGTCTACTGGGCAGAGAGAATGGAAAAGGCCTAACAGCATGAAAATATAAGACAGAGGCATCACGGAGACATCCATCATGAAGTTCAACCTCATGGTGATCCTGGGCTGCAGCAAAAACTGCAAACATTATTTCAGTGTCCTCTTACACATACACAGGAAGATTATGTAGTCTCTGCTCTCCGACAAACTGCAGCAGAAGTACGACATCCATTCCATGCCCATCTACAAGAATGACAAGGTTCAGGGTTTAAGATACTACAATGATAGCAAAATTTGCCAGGTAGTCCAGCTATACAGAAAGAAATGTGTCATCTATATCAAGTGGTTGCAGCATAAGAAGGCTAATGACATGACCATTCAAGTGGGCATTCACCTGAGCAAGGTGGTTATCATCAAGCTAAAACTGGACCAAAAAAAAAAAAAAAAAAAAACTCTTGAATGCAAAGCCAAGTTTCAACAAGTTGGAAAAGAAAAAAGCAAACATAAAGAAGAGCTTATTGAGAAAATGCAGGAACGAATGTAACCTGTTATGCAACTACAGCTTAAGTGGATTCCTAGCCTAGAGTGTTTCTTTAGGACTTTCCAAGATGTCTCTGGAATGTTTCATTGCCTTCCTGTTTTGTTATTATTGTGTGGTTCTGTAAATATACTTTTGCTATTTTTATTCATAATTTTATGAATAAAAATTTGAAGTGTTTCCTAACTTCAAATGATATGTACATCATTTTGCAAATAAAATCCATCTTATCAAAAAAGGAAAGGAAAATATAAGACAAATTGAAATAGTAGCTTAGGTGTATGTATATGATGAGTAGAGGTATGAATTTGCAAAGGTGTGATAGAGCCAGATAATTAGAATATTTGGTTGTGCCTAAGGAGTTTGTAATTTATGTTTAAGTGAATGGAAGCCATAAAATGTTTTTAAGCAGTACAGAGGCTTATTCATATTTATGTTTATAAAGATAATTGGCAAAATTGGAAGGGTGGTGTATTAGCTTTATATCACTATGACCAAAATACCGGACAAGAACAACTTAGAGGAGGAAAAGTTTATTTTGGCTCATGGTTTTAGAGGTACAGTCTGTGGTCAACTGATTCCATTGCTCTGGGCCTAAGGTGAGGCAAAACGTCATGGCAGAAGGGCATGGTGACAGAATGCTGCTCTGCTCATGGTGGCCAGGAAGCAGAGAGAGAAGAAAAAGTCAGGGGGACAAGATATAATCCCCAGGTCTGGGGTTGTGGCTAAGTGGTAGAGTGCTTGCCTGGCATATGTGAGGCCCTGGGTTCCATCCTCAGCACCACATATGAATAAATTAATTAAATAAAGGTCCATTGACAACTAAAAAATGTTTAAAAAATAAAAAAAGATATAATCCCCAAAGGCACACCCCCAGTGACCCATCTCCTCCAGTCACCCTCCACCTACCTCCAGTTACCACCCAGTCATTCCATTCAAACTTGGATAGACTAATTGTTACAGGTCTCATAATCTAATCATTTTACCTCTGAATATTACTGCCTTAACACAGGAACTTTTGGTGGGACACCTCATATCCAAGTCATAACAGGTAGATTGGATTTGTGAGAAATTAAAGACAGGAAAATGCATTGGAAGACCATGTTGTAGCTCAAGTTATTGAGGATGAATCTGAAGTGAGGCAAGAAAGAAGAATCAATATGTGAAACACAGAGGAGGTAGAAGGAATAGACACCTGAGGATTAAGAAAAGTGGTCATGAGTGATTTACCACTTTGTATGTGTGTAGAGGGTACATGGTGATTTCATTAACAAGGGAAGAACTGCAATAAAAAGTAGATTTGGGAAGAAAAACTGAGTTTCATTTCTTTTACTAAATTTGAAAATTAATGTCAGAGTAATATCATGGCTGATTTTGAAAATGGAGAGGGGCCATGAACCAGGGAATGGGGGCAACCTCTAAAAATTGGAAAATGTAAGAAAGAAGTCTTCCAAAGAGTTTCCAGAAAGGATATTCACTCTATTGATATATTACTTTAGCCCAGTGTGACTATTTTTAGACTTCTGGCCTCTAAAAATGCAAGATATGTATCTTTTTCTTCTTCTGAAAATAACATGTCCATCTAACCTTTGTTTTCATTTAGAAATGTTTCTCTTTAATTTTTTTCTGAGTTCACACATGTATTTTCTTTACAGGAGTGGTTATGATACTCAATCCCACCCCAATCAGGCTCTTCCTTTGGTGTTTTAAAAACTGGAATGGTAGTGAGACCCTGTCTCAAAATCAAAACCAACCAACCAAATAAAACAAAACTGGAAATGGGGGAAGAGAGATGCCTTCTGTCTGGTAGCAATTTGATAGGCATAAGCTCACTCCTTCTCAGAGGCCATGGTTCCACACCTGTAGATCATGACTTTGGGAGGTTTAGAAAAAATGACCCTGGCTGAGAGAGGTAAGATTGAGTGCCTGAACTGGAATTTGAAGCATTCTAGTTTCTGGTTCCATTTATCCCCAAGACCAATCATAGAGTTTCCCTTTTACAATTTGAGTTACACAATAACCTAAGCTACTTAAATTTAGTATTTGTTACTCTAACCAAAATAATCTGACAAATTCAGGCAACAAATAAATAAATAAACCCAGTAATTAAGTGAAAAGTTTTTAAAAACCACATATACACATCTATTAGGATGCAAAAATTACCTTCATTAACCCACTGTGATTTTTAAGCACTTTCCATAAGGGAAACCTTTTACTAGTGAAATGAGTAGGACAAGGTCCTGCTTCTGGCACTTACAGATGGTACTCATCCTACAAAATTTGTGTCTGCATTTGCCAACATACTTTTTTTGTGATAAGTCCTTCCTACAATCTCTTTACATTTATTTGACAAAGGCAAAATAGAAATGTGTTCAAGAAAGTTGGCTTTGTAAAATACACAAATGGAAGAAACACAAAGGTTAATAGGAAGATTTCAGGATAGTCATATCTTTAAAGGCAATTACCAGGCTCTTCCATAAAATGCTACTATCACAATCAAAATAGTTGCCGGGAAGGAATATTGGTGTGACCCTGTGGTGATTCTTTTATTCTTAATAAACCAAATACTTCTTAATTCCATCATTACTAAAGGAATAATAATAATAATAATCAGGCCCACAGCCCAATTCACTTTGAATTCACTCAGGTGTGTGTTTATTTTAATGGCCGATCTGAAGGCATGTGAGGTAGGTACCACAACTGACCAGAATCTAAACAGAAAAGCATAGAACTTCAAACTAAGCACACATGCAGCATGGAATAATAATCAAGTCAGGCTCCTTAGAATGCTAAATTCCAGAAAACCTTCAGCCCTTAGGTTGTTGTCTCCACAACAGCACAGATCTTTTATTTTGTTTCTAAGAAGGGCTTTTATATTCTAAAATTCAAATTCTAAAGTAGCAGCCTAAAAGGCAGATTGAAAGATGGTGTTATTTGACAACCTGTGTTTTCTCCTTTCCAAGCTATTCCTGTAGGTTTGTTCAAGATTTTCTTTCAAGAGAAAGCACATTGTTGTCCCCCAAAGTTGTCCAGAAACAGCGGCAAGAGAGTTTGTCCTCAGGGAAAGGGCAATTCCCAGAGTTGTAACTGTGGGCAATGGTTGGATGGTTACCAGTCATGATCTGGACAAGCACGCATACCTGCACAGATCGTCTGTGGATGAGAACTCTCCACTCCCCTTCACAAGGACTGAGGACTGTGCATGATGAGAAGTGACAAAGGGAAGAAAAATGTGTAATGAGATAGGCATATGAAAGGAGGGAAAGTGTGGCAGGGATCTGTGTGGCTTGAGGAAGTCCAGAGGGCTGTTTGGCCCTGCACCAGGCCTGGTTTTCTTTTGAGGGCGAATGTGGGGGTGCACAGAGGGGCCTCGATGGCTTTTCTGTCTACCAAGAGTGGAGAGCTCCAGCCCGATGCCCGGGGTAGTTAGTCTTCCGGGCAGAGGCAGTAGTGACAGAAGCTCCACTCCTCCGTTTCCCACTCTTCCTGGCCCCGCCCCTCGTTTCCCACCCCTGCTAGCCCCGCCCCTTCTTTCATAACTCCGCCCCAACCCGGCCCTGTAGCTTACCACCTCCCTTCGCGTCCACTCCTGCCTGCTAGCTCCCGCTTGACTCGGCAGTCGTGGGAGCGCGCAGGCGCGGCGTGCAACTCTCAGAGCGCTGAGTAGCGGAGAGGGACGCGCGGTAAGTGTGGCAGCAGCGCGGGGCTCCTCCTGGGTAACTTGGTCCCAGACGAGCGTCCCAGGAGGGATCGGGGTGCGTGGGGGTGATTTCAGTTCGGCGAAGAGAAAGTAACTAGACGTGAGGCAGCATTGGTGGTGACGTTGCCTAAGGGTGTCCGGCCGGGACCGCGTGGGGAACCAAGTGCTTGGTGGAGGGAGTGGGCGAGGGTGTGTATAGGGAGAAAAATTGGAGGAAGGGGCTCCAGAGGCTGCAAGTCCACACATGAGGTTGGCAGGATCGGGAAGCTCACCAAGGGCGCTGGAGAGTGTCCCAGCTTCAAGTTCAGTCCCCTTGATTAGTGCCTCTGAGCAGGGTCCCGGACACATCCCTCCCCCCTCACTGCCTACTCGGGGTGCATAGTTGCCAGAAACGTTCACCGTAGCTGGGGAGAGGATTTAGAGGTGGGCTCTTGGCCCGGGCTCGTGCCAAGGAGGGCGTAGCTTTCGTGTGACTTTCCTTTACCCCGCCCCCGGGAATGTGTCCCTCTTCTGGTCCATTGTGCTCGTGGACGTTTTAACAAAGGCTATGACTGTTTCGTAGGCAGTGGCGGGTGACAACGGGGGCGGGTGTGTGTGTGTGTGTGGGTGCTTGAAAAGTCGAGATGCGGTCCTGGGGACGGGAGATCTAGGGGGTGCCTGGCGTGGGGGAAGTAGAAGGAAGGGAACAACCTTCCTGCTTCAGCTTTTTCCTTCTTCCTGGTCCGTTGATTTTGATCAGTGGTAGGAACAACCCCGAGAGGAATACGACTGCTTGTTAGTGTGCATGTTCAGGCTCTGGCTGCTGCAGCCTTTGGTTTTGTGATCGTGTTGTGCATATATTTTCTAGAGTCCCTTCGGGAGAAAAGCTAAACTAATAGAATTTGAAAGGAGTAATTGAAGGGGGGGGGTCGGTGAAGAGGTGGAGTGACAAAACTTAAGAGCTAAATAATTGCCTTTTAATAGTCGTAGTTTAAAGCCAGACTTTGAAAGATGTGAAGATAGGCAAGTCAGGGTAAGTAAGAAGTTGATTGGGGTACTCTTGTTTCAAAGACGAGCATATTATAGGGGGTAGGGTGCTGCCAAGTACTTTGGCAGACTCTTTAGAACCCTCAAAATGATATTAGGAATTCAAAACACTAGGGAAAATATTATGATGTTGGATAAGGGTCCATAGGCTTTCATTTTCAATTTTAGAATCTTTTATGAAAGATGGTATACGTATTCCCAAGCGTAAATGTTGATATTTTTACTCATTTGTTTTAACTTAATACAACAAAACAAACTGATCTTCCTTTTCCTCCACCCCTTTCCCTTGATTGTGAATCCTGTTTTATAAACATTTACTTTCAGATTTGAAATATGTTTAAAGATACAGTTGCCCCACCTCAGATATGAAGTGAATAAGATTTCTTCTCGTTTATTCTTGTTTTACTCTTTCTTCTTTGCTTTTCTGTTATTTTAAAAAACAGAAACAGTTGCTAAATTACCAAACTTGGGAGGTGGGAGTAAGGGATTCCTTGTTCTTTTTCTAAGGAACTCCTGGAACTTCCCAAATGAACTCCCAGTTCATCTGTGCAGACTCAGCGCAATTCACTTCTTGGAAAAATTTGCCAACATACCAAGAATAAATTAATCATTCCCTTTTCCATTAAATTGATATCACTGGCCTTATTTGTCTCTTGCTACTAGAACCTGAGGCTCCTGTGTTACCCCAGTATATAGTGCTACCTGGCATGTGGTGAGTGCCTAGTAAACTTAGTTAGATATTAATAAATACTGTTAGAAAGATACCAATTCATTTTGCATAAAGTTCATGGGATAATAAAAAATTCAAAATGGTAAAATTGTATTTAATATTTGAGTAGTGTTATTTGGAATATTGATAAGGAATAAGTACAGAAATATGTTTCCACATATTAGTCATAGTTTATCCTTACAAAAGAAGTACAAAAACTGCAGATAAAGGGAAAACGGGATCAGAAAATAGCCAGGTTTCGTTCTGAGAGGGTCCTGGGGATGGAACTGGTATCCCCATGCTAGGCAAGCACCCTACCACTGAGCTACACCCCCAGCCCCCAAGACCAAGTTTCTAAAAGGCTAATTTCTGATACTGAAACTTGTGAAAAATCAACATGTAACAGATTAACTATTTGTAGAAAAACAAATAGAGTGCTGCTGGAATTTAGGAAGTACTACAAATGAACCAAGCTTGCCAGGTGGTATTCTCTGAAGCCTGATGTAATAAAAGAAAACTGTAATCTAGTCTGTTGTATTATATTTCTAAATCTTAAAAAAAAAAACATTTTTAGTTGTATATGTACACAATAGCTTTATTTATTTTCATATGGTGCTGAGGAACTAACCCAGTGCCCCACATGTACTGGGTAAGTACTCTGCCACTGAGCTACAATCCCAGCCCCTGTACTTCTAAATCTTAAGGTGGTTTGAGCCTTTAGCTAATGGGTCTCTTTGAGTTATAGTATTCCCTGATGGGTTTGTTCTAACCATTTCTGTCATCTTACCTTTGACATTCTCTTAATTTCCACCAGCATTACTGGCTTTCCATTCACTTCTGATTCACAACAGGAGCTAACTTCCCCTTGCTCATCACCAGATCCACTCAATCTCATTCCCTCCCCCAACCTTCATCTCATGAATGATTTTCCCATTGGAGAGACTATTACAAGCAAATGATCACTCACTTTGTAAAAGAATTTAATTGATTCTTTAGTCTAAAAATGAGTCTTGATTGACTACTTGGTTAGTACAAGTTTCTTTGTGCAAAGCAGAGAATCTATTCTGGTAATTAGTAACCTCTATTTTTCTTCCTTCACTTAATTTCTCCCCTTTCTACCTAAATGTAAAAGTGATCCAATTCTATTTCCTTTTTAAATAACGTTAACCACTTAATCCCTGAACACTTCGTGTTCAACATTTCTTTTATTAAAACTTGAAACACAGAGAAGATGAACAGATGCCATACAGTTTTTTAAAAAGTTCTTTATCTTCTGTGACCTGTATACCCATTATTGAAAAAATATTTCAAACCAAACCATTACAAGTATATCTTCCTTCTTAAAACTTTCCTTATCTAGACGTATGCTATGGTTTGGATATGAGGTGTCCCCCCAAAGGCTCCCATGTTAATGCAGGACTATTCTGAGGTGAAATTATCAGATTATGAGACCTGTTAACCTAATCAGTGTAGCCTAGTTTGAATGGACTGAGTGGTAACTGCATACAGGTGGGGCATAGCTGGAGGAGTGGGTCACTAGGAATGTATCCTGGAAGGGTTCGCCTTCCCTGCGGCCCCTTCCCCTTGCTCTCTGCTTCCTGGCTATCATGAGTGGAGCAGCTTTCTTCTGCCATGATGTTCTACCTCACTTTGAGCCCAGAGCGGTGGAGCCATCCAGCCATGGACTGAACCTCCAAAACCATGAGCCAAAGTAAACTTTTCCTCATCAAAGTTGTTCTTATCAGGCATTTTGGTCACAGTGGTGAAAAACTGACTAATACAACTTCCTCCTTGTATTTCCATTTTTCTTTTAATTCTTGATTAGCTCACTCATTATTCCATGAAGTCTGTGCAAAACTTTCTTTCTCACTATGTGCTGAAGACAATAATATGGCAATCAAGGACATGGATGAAAGCAAGACAAAATTTTAAACTTCTCTCTAAGCATCAGTTTCCTCATCTGTAAAAAATAATAATGATAATACTTACTTGATAGTGAGATCAGGTATTTTGATAACTTATCCTAATGTTTTAAAAATGACAGCAATTTATTTGTATTTGCTGTTTCTTGTAAGCTCCCATCATTTCAGTTATCACTTGACTTCAAAATGTGGATGTTTTGACATCTCACACCTGTTTAAATCCAGTTGTGTATTTGTGGTTTCCTTCCATGTATCTCTGTCAAATTGTTTATAGCACAGTGGTTCTCAAATTTTAGCATGCATCATAATCACAAGAATGCACAGATTTCTGGACCCCACCCCCAGAGTTTATGATATGAGATAAGGCCTGAAAATTTACATTTCTAGCAAGTTTCCAAATAATGGTGATGTGCTAGCCTTAGGAAAACATTGAGTAGCACTTAGGTAGATGACATTCAGACAGATTGGCGGAGAGGAAGGAAGAAGAGAGCAACGAACAAAAATTCATAGAAGTTAAGAGCAGAATGTGCTTAAAGCTGTCAGTGACATGTCCTGTAAAGTATGGAGAGGATGGGACCAAGAAAAACACTTGGATATGATAACCAAGAGGTTTTTCTTTTGGTTTGTTTTTGGTGTATGTCAGGTACAGATGACTGATTTAACTATACTTGTTATAGGTGGAATTCTGTCATTATTATGACCAGAAAAAAATATTGCAGGTATTTGAGGCAATGATTCCTTAATCTGGGGCTGGGAATGTAACTCAGTGGTAGAGCACTTGCCCAGCAAGGGCAAAGCCCTGGGTTCAATTCCCAGAACTGGCAGGGGGTCGGGGGAGAAGAAGTGTGTATGATTCCTTAATCTGGTGTGTGCATCAGACTCTCCTAAGGAACTGTTTCAAACAACATACTTACATTTAGCATCCCTCCCCCATATAAACTCATCAAATCAAAATTTCAGGGTATGGAACTTAGGCATGAAAAAATCCCAGGAGATTTTGACGGGCATTCTGCTTGAGAAACACTTCTTTGAGCAATGATAGATAGGATGTGGAGGCAGTAAAAATAAACAACTTTTGTTGGTAAATTGTTGGTGAAAGGAGAAGGGAAGAAAAAGATGGGAGTTTGACGAATTGAAGGTATCAAGATAATGGGAATGTTTAAAGAGGAATAAAAAACTTGTTAGGGCAGAGGAGCAACTGAAAGAGTAATGCTAGGAGGATGTAATTGATGGACTAGAGTATTGGAGTAGGACAGCAAGAGAGAATGGAATTAGGGGCACCAAGAGAAGAGAAAAGAATGTGTGAAAAAAATAAATCTAAATCTAGAGGTATGTTAAGCTGAAGAAACTTTCTTTAAGGGAGGTTCATTTGCATACTACTATTTTTCAGTGGAACTTAAGTAGTTGGTGAACTCTAATTAGAATTAATTTTTGCAAGTTTAATAATGCTAGCAAATAGTAATTTTAGCTATTGTAGTCACCATTAATGATTACACAATTTCATTTTCCCACAGTATTTCTTAGAAGATCTTTTAAAAAATTAAATGAACACCTGCTGTGTTGTAATGCTGTTGGCCCAGGCTTGACTGCCATATCATATGTTTTTATGTTTTTCATTCAGTTATTCAACTAATATTTGTGAAACTATCAATTTGTCAGAAAATGTTCTAAGCACTGAGAATACAATAGTGAATAAAACAGTTGTGTTTTATTGGATATTTCTTCCCTCAAGTAGTTTACATCTTATTTGAGGAAGGCAGAAAATAAATTGTAAAAAGGAAAATGAGAAAGAAATATATTTACCACAAATATAATTATTTGTATATAATCATGAACCACATAATGACATTTTGGTCAATGACGGATTACATATACAATGGTGATCTCATAAGATTATAATAAGATTATCATGGAGTTGAAAAATTTTTCTATTGCCTAGTGACATGGTAGGCATTGTAATGTCATAATGCATTACTCACGTTTGTGGTGGTGCTGATATAAGCAAGCATACTGCACTGTCAGTTGTATAAAAGTACAACACATATTAATAATGTGTGTATTTTGATAATGTATTACATTAACACTTGCTAATGATAATACAAGATTGTTACTGATTTATGTATTTACTATGCTATAGTTTTAGAGTATATTGCTTCTACTTATAAGAAATTACTGTAAAACACTGTGCCATGTTACTCTAGCAGCAGCCTCTTGCATCTTGTGTTTACCGTATCTCTTGATTGCATCAAAAGGCCATGAGGAATGATTGACCTTGTATACCATCTAGACTTGTGTAAGTATACTCTTAAGATGCTTGCCTAAAGACAAAATTGACTAAAGATGCGTATCTTCATTGTTAAGTGACACATGACTATACACACACACACACACACACACACACACACACATACACAGATACATATGCATATATAAAGTCATTAGTGTTGCATTTTTTTGTGACAAATACAAAACAGGGACAATGAATGGGGAAACACTTACAGGTATTCACCTGTGGGTGAATAGGGTGTGTTGGAGGGCAGTGATCAGGGAAGACTTCACTATCTACAAAGACCTGTAGGAGATAAGAAAACTATTTATATAGAGGAAAAAGTGTTTTTGACATAGAGAACATCAAATGCAGAAATCATGTAATGGGACCTTTTTGAGGCCTTCTTTCAAAGAATAGCAAAGTGATCTTTGTAACCAGAGTAGCATGGGGTGAGTAATAACACAGAGTCAGGTAAGCAAGGATTGTGGGAGGGTGAGAAAATTCCATAGAGCTATTCAGGTCAATATTGGAAGACATTTTAAGGTGAGGATAGCCATTAGAGACTTTAAAGTCAGGAGTGGTCTTATCAGATTTCTGTTTTATAGGGATCTCTTTGGGTGCTGTGTAGAGAGTAGATTGAAAGAACAGAAGAGAGGCCTATTAGAAGAGGGATTATGGTGGTTGGATTCAGGTAGTGTAATGCTGGAGGTGATGTTAAATGATCAGATTTCTTGATGATTTGGAAGTAGAATGTAACAGAAGATGAGAGTCAAGGATGATGCCAGTGAGTTTCAACTGAACCCCTGGTAGAATGGAGTAGCCCTTTAATGAACATGGAAGATTGCACTACCTTTGTTGTTCTATAGTATTATATCCTGTGTCTTTTGCTTCTCTATATAAACTTCAGAATCAATGTTTTATATTCACAAAATAACTTGCTGGGATTTTCATTGGGATCACTTTGAATTTGTAGATCAACTTGGAAAGAGCTTACATCTTAAGACTATTGAGTATTCCTATCCATGAACATGAACTACTTGCCATTTCATTTTCTGAAAGAAAAGATTAAAGGTTAAGTACTGACCATGCTGAGTTTGAGATGACTGTTTCATAGCCAGACAGAATTCATCGATATGGATAGTTCTATCAGTTTTTGTCTCTTTATCTCTGATAATTTTCTTTGTTCTGAAGTCTGCTCTATCTGAAATAAATATAACTAATCTTACTCTTTTAATTAGTGTTGACATGGTACATCTTTCTCCATCTCTTTAATTTTAGTGTTATGTGCTTTTAGAGTAACAATGAGTTTCTTTTAATTGTATTTAGACTATTCACATGCAAAGCAATTATTGATTTAGTTGAATTAATATCTGCTGAACTTGTTATTGTTTTCTATGTATTGCCTTTATTCTTTGTTATTCTTTTTGTCTTGTACTCTTTTTATGCCTTTTATGGGTTTAATTAAGCATTTTATATGTGCTACAGTTTGAATGTTTCCCCAAAGGTCCATGTGGTGAACTCTAGACCCCTGCATGGTGGTATTAGGAGGCAATAGAACTTTTAAGAGATGGGGTCTTCTGGGAGGTCTTCAGATCATTAGAGGCATGCCCTTAAAAGGGATGGTGGTACCCTGGCCCCTTCCTCTCTCACTTTCACTTCCCAGCCATGAGGGGAATAGCTTTGTCTTCCAAGCCCTCCTCCTGTGATGTCCTACCTTGCCACAGGTCCCAAAGCAAAGGAGCCAACCATGAGCTGAAACCTCTGAAACTGTAAGCTAAAATAAACCTTTTCTCTTTAAAAGGTGATGATGTCAGGAATTTGCTATAGTGATGAAAAGCTGACTAAAATTATGATTTTATTGTTTCTCCTTTTTTGGTATATCAAGTATGCTTTAAAAAAAACTGTAAAATCATTGCTCTAAATTTTCTAATATACATTTTTGCAGTGAATCCAATCCATTTTTGAAAACACTATACTCCCCATGGGTAGTGCAAGTATCGTTAATAAAATATTCCTAATTTCTACCTACCTCTCATTGCTTTGCTTTTCTTAAGACTTTAGTCATGTAATTATTTCTAAATGTTAGTTAATTTTGCCTGTATTGGACTTTATTAAATGAAAACATCCATGTATCCATATTTGTTTTGCTCAATATTACATCCATTAGTTGAGTGCTTCTCAGACATTGGTGTGCACGTGAATTCCCTGGAGGTTTGGGTTGGGGCCCGAGATTCTACCTAACAATTTCCCATGAGATGCTGATGTTGCTCTTCCACAATGTTTGCAGAAATATGGTTCTAGTTCATTCCACTTTCAACTGCTTACTATGCTCTGAATACTTCAGTTATTTACTCTACAGATTTTCACCTAGGGCAGGAAAGAAGTAGGAAACTGTCCTTTAGTTTTCCACGAAGTATTTTTTTTTCCCTAGGATTGGGAACTAAGAAGGAACAAATTATTTCATACTAACATGAGTACTGTCATCAGTGTAGTAAATTGAAGATTTGAATAAAATAGTAATATGGTCCCAGAACATTTCCCACATTGCCTTTTTAGTTATAGGCAAGATTTTGCCAACTTTATTCTGTTCAGATTATCTTGACATAAGGTAATGTTAAAAAGGACATATTGGTGCCTTGTGTGCAAGTGAGTGTGTGCTCACTTGCATATGTATGGGAGTAACAGACAAGATATAAAGCTTTTTTTTTTAAGGGCTTTTATAGGAAACAATAGCTCCTAGTGTTTTGTTTTGATTCTTTTTATTGTTCAGGGCTTTGAAGACAAGCTCTTTTTATTGCAACATCCTTCCTATAACGGCAAAGTGATTTGGTTATCCTGAAAACCTGGAGGACTGTAGAAATGATATTGTATTGCAAGTTGACTTGTAGAGCCTCCTAAAGAAGTGAATTTATATATGTTAAATTTAAATTAAGCGTTTATTGAACACTTTTGGTGTGTAGGGGGTGTGTAAGCTAGTGTAATCCTTTGTAAATTAAAAACATAAATACTTCTTAAGAATGTTATTGGGCCAGGTACAGTGGTGCATACCTGTAACCCCAGCAATTTGGGAGGCGAGACAGGAGGGTGGCAAATTCAAGGCCAACCTTAGCAACTTACGGAGACCCTGAGTAACTTAGGGAGACCCTGTCTCAAAATAAAATATAAAAAGATCTGGGGATGTAACTCAGTGGTAAAGCACCGCTAGGTTCAATCCTCAGTATCTAAAGAAAGAAAAAACACATTATTGGTTTTTGGGCATAATGAAGTGAGAATCAAAGAGTCTCAGAGCTAGAGTAATCACAGTTCTTAAAAATGCTTATAGTTGCTTTGCTTTCTCCATTATTGTCTGGTAATAATTGACATAGATATTTTCAAGCTCATTCAAATACTTGGTGATGAATTTTTGATAAAGCACATTATCTTCTTCAAAGACTTGGCAATTAAATGGACCAGAATTGAAAGAACAATTTGAACTCTTAGGCACATTTTTTTCAGTGCCTCAGAATGTAGAAGCTAGAATTTCTTTAGGAAAATGTGTTATATTTAAAATCCCTGACATGGAGTAACTTCCCTGTGTTGTGTTTTCTTTCCTCCTTTCAAACCTGTCTCTGAAGATGTGCATTATTTTCTGGAGTCCTAGTTAACCAAATGCCTCCTTTTTCAGTGACAAAGCCTTGTTATTTAAAGCACTTTATGTTCTGTGAATCTCTTCCAGCCTATCTGTAGTGTGCCTGTTCTTTGTGATTTGGTTTCTAGTGTTATGCATTCCAATTTTATAAAAAACTGTATAAGTAACTTGCACAATAATCCATTTTGACATGTTTGCTTCAGGGTAGAAAGCAGAAAAAGTCAGAAACATAAGCCCAGTTTTAAAATTTGCTGTTACTGCAAAAAAGAAAAAAAGTTTAATGGGATATATTTCAAGTTTCTTTTCCTATATTAGTATTACTTATGGGACTAGAATATTTATTTTGTCAAGGATATATTTACTTTTGTATGTAATTTTATCCTGCTTCAGTATTCTGCTTCAAATCCCTTGGATTTATCAAGAAAATATTGTTATAGAAGTGAAAAAAAGAGAGAAATATCTTCTTTAGGTTTGTAAGCAGAGAGTCTGAAAATACAAATGTTTTTGTTGGATTAATGTGAACAGTATTGTAAAAATAACTGTTCTTTGAATTTTAAACTTTTAATTTAAAATGCAAATGGTAGATGTGCATATTCTTTTTATATTTCATTCTTTAAATTATGAATATTCAACAAAGTTTATAAAATTGACCTTTGCAAAGTTTTAAATAGTCTATTCCTATTATTGTTGTCCCAGTTTAGGGTTTCTTACATCTTTCCTAACACTTTAGTCATAACCTTTTAAGTGGTCTCCCCAGTCATTTGTTCCTTGTTCTTAATCCAGATCCACCCATCCACAGATATTGAAAACCTCCTGGGGGGCTGTAGCTGTAGCTCAGTGGTGGAGTACTTGCCTAGCACATGTGAGGCACTGGGTTCTATCCTGGCACCACATAAAAATGAATAAATAGGGCTGGGGAGATAGCTCAGTTGGTAGAGTGCTTGCCTTGCAAGCATGAGGCCCTGGGTTCGATCCCAGTACCACAAAAATAAATAAATAAATAAATAAATAAATAAATAAAATAAAGGTATATATTTGTAGATGAACATAATACCTTTATATGACTATATATATCTATATCTATTTCTATCTATTCTCCCACCTGCAGGCATCATCTTTCACAGTGTACCTGGAAAACTCCATCTACCCCTATAGACCTAACTGTTCACTCTGTCAAAAGTTGTGTGTAGCTAACTTTTCTGAGTTGTATGTGTCTAACTCTTCTTCTGATTTTCTATTTGAGTTCCTCATTTGCATTTGAGTTCTTAGCCTTTTGACTGGAGCTAATTCTTTGCCAGCATCTCAGGCCTACTAGCCAGAGGTCAGAGTACTATAAGTCTTTGCCTGGATCTACCACCAGGAATCTCAGGGCTAAATATTCCTAGAATCCTTGCCACTAGAGCAAGTGGATCCTACTGTATTTTAATTGGACTTAAGAGGAAGGGGTTATCAGAGTCCTCAGTGAACCGTGAAGGAGGCCTGGAGAAAATCCTGTGTAAAATGGGATTTTCTTTTTTTCCTTTGGGACTCAAACCATTCTCTTGACAGCCCTGTCCTTCACAGAAGTATAGTGATAGTTCATTATTCAGAGGATTGCTCAAACCATTTTTTCTTCTTATCTCTTAAAAAACTCCTTCTCATATGGATTATCATCTTTACTACTAATAATAACAATCACAATAACCTCTCTATGTTGTACTAGATATTTTCATGATTTATATTACCCTATAAGAGTATATGACGTTATCCCCTCTTCATTGTGAAGACCCTGAAGTTTAAAGGGTTTTAAGTTTCCAAGGTCACTTTGTGAGTCTATGGTAGGGCTGGAATTCCATTTCAGGTTTCTCTGACACTGAAAGGTTGGAGCTTTTCTCAGGGGGCCCCCATGCATAAAGCATGCTTTGAGGACTGTCTCTTCCTATCCTCAGTTCCACATGGCAAGCACACAGTAGAACTCTTTGTTTAGGAAGAGCAAATGTATATTGAGCACTTACACATGCATTTCAAGCATCTAGCATTAGGATCTAGTAGGGGTTAGTGCTAATAAATGTTAAGTGATCAGATGAGAGGATATTATTCAAATTAATTAGAAAGGTAACCTCCCTGTGCTTACCCAGTGGCAGACAGGCTATGGTAGGCACTCAAAAATATTTGTTGAACTGATGACATTATCTACTCAAATTTGTTGAATTAATGATATTATCCATGATACCTTTCTATTAAAACTGATGGTGATAATGAATAAAAGTATTTGAGTCATAGCTCGAATTTTATAATGAAAAAAAAAATTACTGGTTGTAGTGGAAGTCTTTTCTTTGGATCCCTAAAGTGTCCTTGATATTATATGTTGAACCCTACTTCATGTGATGAAGTCTACTTCAAAAAGAAGGCTTTTGTTTACCTGCTGCATGTTACTTGACCTCTCACTCCCTAAAACTCCTTCCTTGACTTCTGCCCTTTCTCTGGACAACACCATCAGTTCCCATGACTTCAGACTCATTCTGCACACAGAAAATCCCCACATTTATAGCCAGTCAGATTTTTTTCTGGAAGATTAAGAAATATATACATGACTGCCTACCTCAAATTAAAATGTCTAAAACAGAGCTTCTCCCCCGCATACTACCCAATCTGTGTTATCTGCTTTTTCTCCTTTGTTTCCCATCTTGTTAAATGAGAAGAAAACTCTGTATTCGGACCTCTGAGTAAGAAGTACCCTGGGAAAAAGTGACCCCATAGGGTTCCCTTCACCAATCTTAGAAAAATCCCAATCCTGGTCCTTGAGTTAAGGTCCCTAAATTAAGGGGCTAATGGTAATTTTCATCACCCCTCCAAAGAATTTTCTGCCTTTAAATGCTTCTCTTGTTGGTTAGCCTTCTACTCCTCCTTGCTGATACAAGCAGGGATGGGAAGAGAGGAAGCCTTCTTTCTCATTACTTCCTTTTCTCAAGCATAATGTGTGAGAAAATGCACTCTGATTATCATTTACATGGGTCTCATTCCAAGCTTATATATAAGCCTTGGGATTAAAATCATCTTATTTTTCAGATGATATTTAACATTCAATTGACTACAATAATCACATGATTTTGTAAATTACTATGAGATTTTATCCTGTATTGTAGGTTTAGCATATGCCCTTGTCTGTCTGTAGTCCTTAATTAGTAAAGACAATTATAGTCTCTTGAATTTCCATTGTAGTTTCACATCCACAAAACTTTCTCAAGGTTTGCATGGATTTTTTCCCCTTTATCCATTTCTTTCCTAGCTGGATAAGAGGCCTCAAGTTGTTTTGCAGCTTCCTTTTCCTGTTATTGCCAGCACTCATCAGTGGGCCTGCCCAGTGACATGGTAAAATTAACTTTTACCTGTTTCTCTGGATCTATCCATGGTTTAAGTTTCTTGTGCTATAGTTATTGAACTTCAACCTATGGTGGTGTTTTTTTCTGGTTACATTATTTCCATGGTTTTGTTTCTCTTTTTTGGTTCCTCACACACTGGGCAGGACTGATTTGTCTAAAACAGTTTACAAATTATCTCCAAACGACTTTAATTAAGTCAGATATTGTCTCTGTATAATGTTGACAAAAATATCTTAAGTGTTCCCTTTTTTACATTTAGTCATATTAAATAAAACTTTATAAGGGTTATTACGTTTTTCTTATTCTGAAAAATGTTTAAAATAGCTCCTTATGTAGTATTGTTGAAAGCTATGAATTTTATTAAGATGACCAAAAGTTAATGTACTTGTAGGCATAGGTAAACCTTAGTTGCTATGTGAATTACCCATTATCTTTCTATCTGTATCTGTACTAAAGGAAATGTGATTCAAATTTATTTTGCCAGAGGACTAAGTCAAAGTATCTCAGAAAGCTCTGACTTGAGCTTGTTTTACAGCTTCAGGTTCTGGCAGTAGCTTGGGTAAATGTTTCTGATTGTAGAGCAATGGTTGTTTAAGAACCATAGCCTTTGATTTGACCTCACTATGTTTGACCAGAAGCAACAGCATTAATTCCAGGGAGTATTACCAGACCTTAAGAGTATCCTTCTGTGGGATTAAGAGTGAGTGGTTAGGGAAGTCAGCTAGCTACTTCAAGTGCCTTCTTCACTGTTCACTACTCCCAAAAATAGGTCCCCTGATTCAAGGGTGCCTGTATATGAAATGACGAATTGCATTAGACTTTACAGGAGGTGACAGAGAATGTTCTATTAAAAACTTCACACTGGCCCTACTCCACTATCACTTTCTTTTAACTAATTCAGTGCTCAGCCAAAACAGTATCGCTTCTTAGTAAGTGCTTAAAAAATCTTGGAATCGAGTATCATTCTACTTCCGGTTCACAAAGAAGCAAAAA
Source organism: Sciurus carolinensis (assembly GCF_902686445.1). NCBI lineage: Eukaryota > Metazoa > Chordata > Mammalia > Rodentia > Sciuridae > Sciurus > Sciurus carolinensis. The sequence goes on from NC_062232.1 coordinate 30,624,912, forward strand.
AGGTTCAGTATAGTGTAGAGAAGCTTCATTGAGTAGCACCCTGACAACCTTGCAAGACTTCATAAAGGTCACTGGGCCAATGCTTGACTACAGTCTGACCCAAATCATAGCAAAACGCCCTGTAATTCTTGCTGGAGCAAGGAAGAAACCTGGTAAGGAGCTGCTGTGAGGCACTGTGTCTTCCCTATCTTACAGGAAATGCCATGTGGCCATTTCTCACCCATTTCCTAGTTGGAGTGCAGGATTTTCCAACTTATATCCTGTGGGAGTACAACTACATGTTTCTCTGTAAGTCTGTAAAACGTCGTGGGTTTAGTTTAGCAATGGCTGTTCAACAGCAACATGACCCATTGCTGGGATCATCTGTCATCTGGTCCTCCAGTTTGGTGTCATCATGTGAGACTAGGGACTCGGGGAACTGATATCATGCTGATTTTGCTTTTGCTGTCTGGGTAAGTAATAAATTGTCTTCTTACCAACCAAACTGATGGAAATTTGGCAAACAAACCTAACAGCTGCAATAGTAATACATGTAGCCTTGTTAGTCACCACGTTGCTTCTTTGAGAATGTTTGTGTGACATAGTGGGACTCTCACTGGCCAAACACCCAGTCGGTAAGTGTGCCATGAGATATTCTGGGAGCCTTGTACTTGTCTCTGGGCAAAATGGAGCCCCCATTTCAGCAGGCAGATAGAGGCTAGGGCTTTCTATTGAAATTACTCTGGATTGCTTTTCTCACATTGTTAGACCAAGGCAAATACCAAGACCCCCTCATTTACACAGTTGGAAGGATCATACCAATTCTGAAGCTGTCCTTTCACATTCACTTACCTGAGTATGGTAGGAAAGGAAGCATAATTTAAATATGTGACTGCTTCCTGCTCACCAGTCCTATGGTCTCTTCAGTCTATGATGTTTCAGGTTCCAAAGAAACTGAATGTTTTATCATATAAGCATCTCTGAAACATTCCTATGCTGGCATTATATCTGGAAAAAATAGGAAACATGAAACATAATTTCAAAATGTACATTTTTTAAAAAGTTTCTGCAATACTTGTTGGTTTTATAGTATGATCTTTTCTAATGTAAGCATTTACAGCTGTTAAGTTTCCTTCTAAGCACTATATTAACTATATTTCACAGATTTTTGATGCTGTATTTTCATTACCATTTAGTTGAAATTTTTATCTAATTTCTCTTATAATTTATTCTTCAATCCAGTGGTTATTTAGAGTTGTATTGTTTATTTTCCGAACATATAGAGTTTTCCTGGGTTTTGTATTGGTATTTCTGAAGAAAAGGTTTAACACAGCAGGTCTGGTTGCAAACTCCTCATGTCAAGGGAACTTGGAATCATGATTGACTCTTGGCCAACCCCTAGGAATGTAGCCCTCAGGTTGTTTTTTATGCTAATGGTTGACTTTTTATGTACATCTGGAGCAATGGACTGCGCTCTTTGTACCTGTTTTCAGAATTGCTTTGTACACACCTCAAGATTGATGATGTGTACTTGGTTTCTGAGTGTTTATCATGACTAGTCACATAGCAGGATATGCCTATGTGGTAAACCTCCATGAAAACCATGAATGCTGAGATTCAAATGCCTTTCTGTTCTTCCTCAGGTAGATATATTCTGCACGTCCTTGTATTTTGCTAATAGAGAGAAAGCACGTATAAGAAGTATGTGTTGCTGGATTCTACCAAATTGTCTTAGTCCTTTTGCAGTTACTATACTTGAAGACTACAGACTAGGAAATTTATAAAGTTAAAAAAAATTTTGTTAGCTTACAGTTCTGGAGGCTGGGAAGTCCAGGGTCAAAGGGTCATATCCCGTGAGAGTACTTTTTTTTTTTTCCTAGTGATTACTCTTTGCAGAGTCCCAAGGCAATACAGAGAGTCCCAAGGCAACCATGTGGGAAGAGGCGCATATACAAGAGACAGAACCAATTTGACTTTTATAATAGACCCACTCTTAAAATGAGATAAACCATTAACCCAATAACCCATTAATTCATTAATCAGGGCAATGCCTCACCTTTTAATACATCTCACAATGGAGATTAAATCTTAACATGAGTTTTCATGGGAAGGTTCAAATCATTTTACTATTGCATAACTTTTTCCTGCTTCTTTTACTTTAGTCTTTGCTGTAATAAATTATAGTGTTGAGTATAACCTTTTATTGAGTCCTGATCAATCACTGAACTTGATGATGGTCCTATGTTCCCCCAAAACTGTATTCTATTTTAATTGTTATGGTCAGAGAACATATTCTGTATGATTTTTTTTTTAAATTTGAGAATTGTTTTATGATATAGGATATAGGTCTTTTCTGGTAAGTGCAACATGTATCCCAAAAAGAATGTGTATTCAGCTATTATTGTGTAGTTCTGTAAGTATCAATTAGGTCAAAGTAGCTGATAGTGCTCAAATCTTCTATGTTTTTGTATTTTTTTCTAGTTAAATCAGTTGCTAAGACAGGAATGTTAAAATACTCAATTATGGTTGTGGAATTGTCCATTTCTCCATTTAGTTCTGTCAAGTCTTGTTTCATGTATTTTAAAACTGTTATGGGATGCATAAACATTTGGCATGAAGCCTTCCCGTTGAATTGACTTTTTTTCTAATTATGAAGTGTCTCTCTTTATTTCTTATAATACATTTGGTTTTATACTTGTCTTCTGATATTAATGGCCATTCCAACCTTTTGCTTATACTTTGCAAGGTATATCTTTTCCATTCATTTAAACTGTTTGTGCATTCATATTTAAAACGAGTATCTTATAGATATCATATAGTTTCTTAGTTGTATTTTTACCCTCTTATAATCTGCTTTTGAATTGGAATGTAGTCTAGTAATATCAAATATAATTATCAATATGGATGAGCCTACAGCTAACATTCTATTTTTTATTTTTACACATTTCCTATTTTTTCTTCATCTCTCCCTCTTCGTGTATGTGTATACACACGAGAGTAAGTTTTCTTTATACTCTATTAGAATAAAAATTCAGCTGAATGAAATGGCACACAATGTAATCCCAACTAGTTAGCAGGCTGAGGCAGGAGGATTGCAAGTTCAAGTCTAGCCTGAGCAATACATAGGGAGGCCTGTCATACACGTGCATATACATAGAACAAGAATTCTGTTTTGTTTTCCTATTGATATTTTAACCTTTTTTGGCACTATTTTTATAGTGGCTTTCCTGGAGATTACAGTATATACCCTAACTTTCCCCAGTCCACTGAATTAGTTAATAATATGCCACTTTAAGTAGAATATGGAAATCTTGCAAACTTATAGGCCCATGCCCATCCTTTTATTATAATTGCTATATGTAAAACACATTCCCCCACATATATCCTATAAGACTCTATTATTGTTTTAGTTTTAAACAGCTATTTGGTTTATAAGAAATAAATAAGAGCTTGTGCTGGGGCTTGCACCTGTAATCCCAGTGGCTCTGGAGGCTGAGGGAGGAGGATCGCAAATTCAAAGCTAGCCTCAGCAAAAGCGAGGTGCTAAGCAACTCAGTGAGACCCTATCTCTAAATAAAATACAAAATAGGGCTGGGGATTTGGCTCAGTGGTCAAGTGCCCCAGAGTTTAATCCCTGGTACCCATTCCCACAAAAAAAAAGAAGGAAAATGATCTCTTTCATTTACCATTTCTGATGCTCTTTTTCATTTTTGAGTATTCCAGTTTCATCTGGTACCATTTCTTGTCTATCTAAATAACTTCTATCATTTCTTACAGTGTAGGCAGGCCAATGACAAATGCTTTCAGTTTTCTTTCATGTGAAAATATCTTAATTCCTTTTCATGGTGATGGGGATTGAACCTAGGGCCTCATACATGGTAGGCAGGCTCTCTACCACTGAGCTAGATCAGCTGTATCTATTTCACTTTCATTCTTCAGTGATATTTTTGCTGGATATAGAATTCTAGGTTAACATTTCTTTTTTTTAACCTTAATGTTATTCCAGTATTTCTGGTATCTATGATTTCTTCTTTGTTTTTTGTTTCATTTTGTTTTGAGAAAAAGGAAAAAAGTTTATTGCTTTGCAAGCAAAGGAGAAATACAAGGACACCTGTCCCAAAGGCTGTGAGCCTGCCCATCAGCAGGAACTTTTAAAGAGTATTAAAGCAGGCTTTTAAAGAGGTGACTCAAAGGCTACATTCCACATGTTCTCTGTCTGGAGTGGTAATTCACTTGTTTGTTTGGGAGACAGTCATTTCTGGGATCTTCTGGTACCATCCTCAAAGTCTGGATTACTTCGTTCCTATGTTGGGTGTGTACTCAGGGACAGATAACTCTGCCTAGGATGGGGAAGAAAGATAATCCTGTTTCCCCTGAAATTAGGGACCGGGAGGGATTAGGGAGGAGCAAGGAGAGAGGAAGAGAAAGAAACATGCCCATTTAAAAAATAAGTTGCAGGGCTGTGGATATAGCTCAGTTGGTAGAGTGTTTGCCTTGCAAGCACAAGGCCCTGGGTTCAACCCCCAGCACTGCAAAAAATAAAAAATAAAAAAAAATAAGTTGCAGTGGCAGAGCAGCAAGGGTTACATTCAAAGCATAAAGTGAATCACAGTTACATTTCCCCACTGTCAATTTCTGCATTCCATTTCTATTGAAAAAATGGGTGATGATATTGCCAAACTGCTTCCTGCAGAAAAGGGACAAAGTTGGGGGAAGTAACCCAAAGTTCTTAGGGCAGGGATCATGCAAATGGCCAAAGTTGTCTCAGCTTTCCTGAGTTCAGTTTCTTCTTTCTCAAAGTGGACCATGAGGGAGCAACCTGTATAGTTCAGGGAGAGAAGGTAAGAGTTCCCTAAAGCAAAAGGAGCTTGGGCAGCTGCTAGGATGGTCCCTCAGTCCCTCAGTTCCTCCCTTTACTCATTAGGAACAGCTTCTCTGGTTCCACCTGAGGCAGACTCACCAGTCTCCTAACTCTCCTACATTGGCTCTCAACAAGTTCACCAACACCATAAATTGTCAGCATGGAAGTGGGGTTCCTTGGAGAGCCAGACCTGCCCAAGAAAGCTGGAGTGGGGACTGCTCTCGGTTCCCATCTGGGTTGCCAAATTTGTTGCTGAAAGCTTGGTCCTTGTCTCTGATGCAATCTATTAACAAGGACACTGTTTTTAGAAGAAGGAAAGAGGTTTATTGCTTTGCTAGCAAAGGAGAAACACAGGGAACTCCTGTCCCAAAGACTGTGATTCTCTCTTCTTTGTTTTTTAATCAATAAATTAAAATTATATATATACATATGTAGTATATATATGTATATGTATGTTCATGGTATACAATATGTTTTAAAATATGTATGTATTGTGAAATGGTTAAATTGACCTAATTAACATGTATTACCTCACATACTTATTTTTTGTTTGTGTATAGTGAGAACACTTAAAATCTACTCTCAGTGATTTTCAAATGTACAATATATAATTTTTAACTATAGTCATCAGGTCTTACAAAACATCTCTTGAAGCTGGGTGTGGTGGCATAAACCTGTAATCCCAGTAATTCAGAAGGCTAAGGCAGAAGGATCACAAGTTCAAGGCCAAGTCTCACCAAATATGTATGACACTGTCTCAAAAAATAAAAAAGGGCTAGGAATGAAGCTCAGTGGTAGAGCACCCAAGTTCAATCCTCAGTACTTCAAAAACAGAAACAAAAATAAAAACAAAAATCTCCAGAATTGGTTCTGCTTGTCTAAAATTTTTATCCTTTGACCAACATCTCCCCAATCCTCCCCTACCCAGGCCTTAGGAACTACATTAATCTTTGCTTTTATGAGTTCAACATTTTTAGATTCTACATATAAGTGAGATTATGTAATATTTGTCTTTCTCTGCCTTGTTTTGCTTCCCATAATGACCTCCAGAGTCATTCATGTTGTTACAAATCTGTCATTTTAAAGGCTGAGTTGTATGTGTGTATACATTTTCTTTGCCCATTTACCCATTGATGGACACTTGGGTTGATTCCATATCTTGGCTATTGTGAATAACACTACACCAAATGAGAGTATAGTTATCTCTCTGACATACTGATTTTATTTCCTTTGGATATATACCCAGTAGTGGGATTGCAGGATCATATGGTAGTTCTATTTGTAATTTTTTTGAGGAACTTCCAGACTGCTTTCCAAAATGGTTGTAAATTTACATTCCCACTCACAGTTTACAAGGGTTCCCTTTTCTCTACATCCTTGCCAACACGTGTTGTCTTTCGTCTTTTTGACAATAGCTATTCTACCAAGTATGAAGTGACATCTAATTGTGATTTCAACTTGCATTTCCCTGATGGTCACTGATGCTGAACATTTTTTCATATACCTGTATGTCTTCTTTTGAGAAATGTCTATTCAGGTCATTTGTTCATTTTTAAATCAAGTTGTTTTCTTGTTGTTCAGTTGTTCAAGTTACTTACATACTTTGGCTATTAACCCCTTATAAGATATATGGCTTACAAATATTTTCAACCTTTCCATAGCTTGTTTCTTCACTGTTGATTATTTCTTTGGCTGCACAGAAGTTTTTTAGTTTGAGACAATCCAACTATGTATTTTCCCTTTTGTTGCCCATGCTTTTGGTGTCATTTCCAAAAACTCACTCACACCAATGTCATGAAGCTTTCCCCCTGTTTTTCGAGTAGCTTTGTTGTTTCAGGACTTACCTTTAAATCTTTTTTCCATTTTCAGTTGATTTTGTTTACATTGTGAGGTAAAGGTTCAATTGCATTCTTCTGCACGTGGATATCTAGTTTTTACATACCATTTGTTGAAGAGATTGTCCTTTTCTCTTGTACATTCTTGACACCTGTGGAGAAAATCAATTGTAATACCTGGGTTTATATCTGAGTTTTCTGTTCTGTTTCATTGGTCCATTTGTCTATTGGTGTAACAGTACTGTGCTGTTTCATTTCCTTTGTTTTCTTAGTTGAGCTTGAACAGCTAATGCTTTTATTTGTGCAGCAACTCTTATCTTTTTCTCAGATCTTTTGGTTTTGGATAGGCCACAAAATGTCTGTTGCATATAAACATGGTTTAGAGTTTAGTCAGAGATGAGTAGATAGGGCTTAAGGGTCTGCTCTTCGTCTTCTTCTTTTCAATAATCCTGATTTCCTGGATTCTTTTAATCTAGGTTTCCTGGCCTGAATGACTGGGTTTTTCATGGGTGTTCACTTCTGCGTATATGTCTTTTGACTATAACAAGTCCCTTCCACCAAGCGAGTGGACACATTCCATCTGTGTGTTTCTGCTTCCTCACTCGAAGGTACCTTCAGGGTGGGCAGCTCTAGTCTCAATTCAACATTGTTCTTTTGTTTTCTATCTGTTCCTCACAAACCTGTTCAGGAATGTAGTTGTAGATATAGGTAGACAGAGTTTGGGAATTCCCTGTCTGGCTCTTTCCTCTGCTCCTCCCACAACCTCTTCAGCGTTTTCCAACTTAAGTTTTCTGGTTCTCTGTGCCAGAAAAATGAGGGTTTTTTTCCATGTATCATCCCTCTTCCACTAGCTGCTCTTCACCACAAGTGCTTCACTTAGTCCAGGCTCAGAGCCAATGTGATGAAAACTTAATTTGTATAGCTCCCTGTCTGCATTCTTCCTTGCAATTGTGGGTTCCTCATCAGAGTCTCTATGCTTCTGATTACTGTCCAGTACATTAAGTTCATTTCTTTTTCTATTACACCCAGATTTTGTAATTGTTTTCTATGTGTGCTGGGGATGGAGGAGATCCCATAGGTTCTGAGTTCATCATACTCAGAAGTGGAAAGTTTCAAGAAATATTTCCCTTAGGACAAACAAAAAACTTACCTCTCCTTTACTAAATAATCTCTTAGAAACCACCATCAGTGACTATCAGTAAGGTGGCATCTTGTGATGCCCTAACCTTTTGTTTTCCATACAACAGGAAGTAGGGGAAGGAGAAATTTGAGAGATAAGCAGAACTCTTTGGAGGATATGAGCAATTTATATAATCTCACAGCCTTAAATTGTTAAAATTTGAATAACTGTTTATAGAATCTGAAGATATTTTAAAAAATATATTTATGACTGTTTTGAACCAAATGCTTGCTTTCTTTTACTGTGCTTACTACAATGCCTGCTATTAAGTTGGGTATTAAATGTTAGTTGAATTCATTATTTTGGATTTGCCATTTGAAATTACTCAGAATTAGTAAATTAGCTAAGTGTTAACATTTTATCATCTCCAGATGATTAGTTAAAATTACTTTTGTATTTTTCTTCTTGTATTCATGTAGATACACAGCCAACATTTCAAGTCATTTTAAGTAAAAGATTAATCTGTCATATAATTTGTTACATAGTGCTATATAAATGAAATGTTTTGGGGGAGGTCCCTGTAATATATCCTACTTCTGTCTAACTCATTTGTTGAAGGACTATGGGGAATAGTGAACTAGGTAATTAAATAAAGTTCATTTGGTAGTTTCTGCTTCTATAGCAGCCAAAGTAAATGAGATTGTTAACAGCAGTACCTTAATGATGCATACAGAAATTAGGAGGTGTATAGAAATTATCATGGAATCAAGAGTATAGAATAGCTAAGAATAAGTTTCTCTGATAATGGAGTTAAAGTGTTCTGGAGAGTATGTCGGCGCAAATAATGTATACAATTCTTTAAAATATAACTTGCTACACTTTTGACTTTTGACTTATTATCCTCTTGTTAATGCACACATAGGATATTTTGTGGGGTCTTGATATCATTATGGTCAAGTACAGGCCTTACTATAGGAGCTGGTCAGTATTGAATGGGAATGAAATCAAAGTAACCTCATTGATCTTTCAGTAAAATTAGAGATTTGGCTTTGACTTATCAGGTTGAATATTGTAAAAGAGATATTACTATGGAACTTCTTCCTGGGATTCATTCAATTATTCAGCATCATAACTCAGAAACTGCCTTCATTTCTCTACCGTAGGTCTTCAATTACTCAGTGATATAGGCAGACTGGAACCCTGAAAAAACTTGTGATTTCTGGGTTTTTAAGGAGCTGTGGTATCCATCTTGCTGTTGGCTCCAGCGAACCATAGCTACAGATCAACCTGTGCAGTCTCTTTCTCCTTCAGGTAGCCTGGGTTGAAATCTAGTGCTCCAAGCTGCTTTGAAGCTTTAATTGCATGAGCGAGCACTGAAAATGTGAAAAACAATTTTAGACCAGAATAATAAGGTAAGCAAGCAAGACTAAAAAATGTTTTTATGGATATTCATGCGTGTTGCCAAAAGGATATTTTTTCCAGATGATTCTGAAAGATTCATTTATAATTTAATGGATTTTTTTTTATTCTTCTGAGGACCTACTTGAATTCCTGTTGATTCTGTACTAGACCACATTAACTATTACCCTTTGGCTTACTCTAACATCTGTAAGGTAGATGAATGCTTCAATTAAATGGGAGGTAAGGAGCTATATTTTAAAGGGACTTTCCTCATATTTCAATGTCTGTGTGATATGGATAGGGAGAAAGTCTGTTTTAGAATTAATAGCATGAGGTATTTGAATCCTATAATGCTTATGCAAAGTTAAGCAGAATGCTTGGCCAAAGAAAATTTTCTCCTCAAATTAGTAGTGACATTGGTATGTGGGAGGAGCCTTTCCTAAGATAGGCTTTCCATGATAGCTAATGCTGCAGCTAGACATTTCAGAAGCAGTTTCTAAGGAGGTGACTATGGTGAGGTAATTTTTTAAAGTACTTGGATCCCAATTGTCTCCAGAGGCTTAGAAGCTTTGAGTTACCCAGTAGACTGATTTGATCTCCTGGGATCCTTGCCAGGTTTGTAATTGCACTGAGATTTCTAATGATCACAAATGACAACATGATGTCCTTCTCTTTGTTCTGGGAGTGAAGTAATTACTACCTGATAAGGAATAAGAGTAGGTTTAGTTTGGAAGACTTGGCAAATCAGACTTCAGGCCAGACACAGCAGTATATCTGAGACAAAGTTATGCAGCCACAGAGTTGTGACTAGTTGAATTGGTGAGATAGCCTCAAAGATGTCCATTAGACCATAAGCAGTGTAAGGACAAGTTTTACAGAATTTTGGTAATCATTAAATCCTGGCAAGATAGATGACTGTGGTAAGTCCTTATTAATTTTTGTTGGAAGAATGGGAAGTTAAAGTGTATTGCAGTGTCCTAGGTTTCCTTATATATTTTTTTAAAGCATGGGAATAGAGATAACGGTGTTAGACAGGAGGCAGAGTAAGGTGTTCTTTCCCCTCTGCTCCTGACAAACAAGTCTTCATTTTCCAGACCCTTGCCTTGTCCTTGAAGCTGTCAGATCATTTCTGGGTGCAACTAGCCTAATCGTTCTTCTCTCAATGTACCCTTTACTTCATTCATAGCTCTATGATGTGTTTATTGCATTTTTAAATGTGTATCTACCTCTCTACCACAGTGGAGAACTCAATTGTTATTTATCTGTCTATTTTTGGTATGTTAGTGTTGGGCTACAAGTAATAGGAAGTACAATTACTAAAGAAATAGATAACTATGTGGCTGTCACACAGAATAAATGTGAAGATACTTCAGGGCAAGTCTTCAAGGATGCATATCTTTCTATTTTTGCAATCTACCAAGCTTAGCATGTGGTTCTCATCCTCACGACTGTACAATGGCTGTACGTCCCTCACATCTGTATTTGGTGCAGGAAGAAAGGAGGCAAATGGCAGAAGGGTTTGTCAGAAGTATATCCTCTTGAAAAGACTTATTTTTTCTTATATCACTTTCATCAGAACTGGGTCACATAGCCACCCTTAATTTCAAGGGAATCTGAAAACTTTTCCAGCCCTTTTATTAGAAAAAGGCAGGGGGAAAGGCATTGTATATGGCATTTGTGTACAGAGTCTACAGTTTCATGTTCATGATTGGGGCCTTCCTCAAAAATGTCCTCCCACATGTCGAGTAAGTTGTGTTATTCATTTAACGTATTTTAAATCTAAAGGACAAAATTGGCTTCTTTGCTTTTCCTCCAAATTCTTTGTACTATTTTAAAAGCGTGGTTTGGCTCATGGTTTCAGATTAAACTGACTTTGGCCATTTCCAAGATGAAGAATATGGTTGAGAGGTGGAAATAAGCAACAGTACAAAATAATATGGTTCTAAGAACTTGGCCTTAGCAGTATGGAAATCATTTAACTGCGTAAGTGATGAACTCCGTAATGGCCCCAACAGTATAGAAAACATTTAATTCTGTAAATGATGGGCTAATAAATATTAAAATAATGTCTGCTTCCTAGGATTCTGTGATTTCTAGGTGCCCTTTAGCTTTGAATTCCTTCCTCCTGTGAATTGAATTTGATACAGGGAGGGGATGTAGCATTTGGTGGGTCTGCTTATTTGTAGTGTGTTTAATTTCTGAATCAATGAGGAATCTCTGGTTATCAGTGAGATATTCTCTCTAAGCTAATTGGAATGAGGCTCGGAGCAACTGTGAATCCATAGTGTACTCTCTAATCTTTGATGTTTCCCCATTGCCTTTTATTCTCCATTGCCTTCTTAGGGCCCTCTGTTAAGGAGATACTTACACCCTCCTTCCTTTGATTAATGAATTTATATCTGTCCTTTATGTGTTCTGTAGGTAGTTGTCCAATTTAATGCCTCTTTCTCCCAATTCAGAACATTTGTTTCAGCCACAAATTTCTTAGTCCTTATTACAGTAACAGGAAAACCTTGCATTGATATCTGTGCGACTAATCCTTTTCCTCAGAGACTGAACTTTCTTCCATAGGCCTTCCATTCAATTGTTCTTGGAAAGGAAGAGCTTTTCTGAATATTTCTTTAGTTTTGAATTGTTCCCAGCAAATTTATGTCCAATTTGGTACTGAAGAATCCCCCCACCCCACCGCCAACAGCCACATACATATCTGAGGAGGAAAAGATCAAAAAAGGCCACATATATAAAGATCCTACTAAGGGGCTACAGTTGTGGCTCAATGGTAGACTGCTTGCCTAGCATGTGTGAGGTGCTGGGTTTGATTCTCTGCACCACATAAAAAAATAAACAAATTAAAAAAAGATTCTACTAAGAGCATAATTCTTTTGGGTAGAAGTCTTATTTTTTGAGAAGAAAATACTCCTGCATGCTTTTAAAATTTAAAACAGAATGTCATACCCATAAAAACAGAGCACACAATTTTATCCACAAGGTATAAGAGAAAAAAATAGACGTACACACATTGTATATTATATATTCAGTATGAAATAGACTGAAGCTTGGGAGGCTCTGAAATGGAGAACAACTTCCTGATGCTAAGGGTGAAGGCTGCCTCTCCCCAACACACACACCTGGGGGGATGCCTAGGAAGCTAGCAAGCTAAGTGGAGACCACTCCCTGCCCTGGCCTGTTTGTAGGCAAACTGAATCTGCATATGCATATTTCCTACCTTTTGTCTCACTTTGCCTCTTCCTTCTCTAAAAACCTTCTCTGGCCAACTAAATCTACACGTTTATTGTATGTTTCTATATATTGTAATTGCTTCTGTAGGATGAGCCAGAGAAGCAGTCTAAGCTGCTACTTCTCCCTAATTTGATCAAAGTGCATAAAGTTCATTTTTTCTTTTTCTACCTTTTGCCTATTTCTGCAGAATTCAGCCAGCTGGGAACCAGGCAGTCTCCCTGGGCTGGGCTGCCAGTAACAAAAGTAAGGAATTGTAAACTAATGAGATGATATTTTTAATTTACTGAACTTACAAAATTGAAAAACAAAATGCTAATACTCATTGCTGATAAATGTGTAGAATAGGTAGTCTTAAAAAGTTTCTAATTTTAAAAGATCAGCATACCAAATATTAAGAGAGGCCAGTAAAACAGAACCTTCTGTGTCAACCATTTTATTTTAAAGTATATTTTAAATACCTAATCCTCCCTAATCTGGTTCCCTTACTTCTTTCCTTCTTCCTTGGCTGCCAATACCCGCTCCCCCACTGCCAAACAGAGGCAACCACTTTCTATAAATATAAAGAACCCTTGTGGTAAAAATACTGGTGGTGAAAATGAGATTGATACAGTCTTTCTGGATCACAAGTTGGCAATAATTATTCACCCTAGGAATTGAATCTCAGAAAATAAAAAAATGTGTGTATTAAAACATAGGTATGTTTATTGGCATTATTTACAACAAAAAGAAATGAAACCATCCTAAATGAACACCAACAGGACTGGTTAAATAAAAGTTAAATATTCATATCATAGGTTATGAAACAGCAAGTAAAATCTCTGCATTTCCCAAGTTCTCTGCTTTAAATATTTACCAGTTTGGCAAATAGAAAATATTTCCCATAAATGTCATCTATATTCAATCAAGTATTAAAACATATGGTTTCATATTATGGATAAAGTAGAAAAGAAAAGTAAAAAGGAAAATGGGAATTTTATTTTATTTTTTTATTTTTTATTTTTTTGGTGGTGCTGGGGATTGAACCCAGGGCCTTGTGCATGCGAGGCAGGAACTCTACCAACTGAGCTATATCCCCATCCCAGAAAATGGGATATTAAAAGATTGGTTTCCAATGAAAGAAAGGTAGGAAATAGGCAACTGGTTTGTTTAGACTGCTCAGAGGATTCAGTGCCTGATCCATCAGTTCTGGAGGGTTTTGTGTGTGCCAGCTGGGTGCTGGATCCTGTTACCCCTGTGGAGAGGGCAATTCCTGGCCTTACCCCTCAAGCAGCTTGCAATCTGGGGGAAATACTATGATAATTATATCAAAATGAATTCTGTCATGTACTAAAACGAACCAATAAAAAAAAAAACTGAGCAAGTAAGAATAAATACTAAGATTTGAATTCTTTAGAAATTCAGAGGACAGAAAAGATAACATCCTGCTAGGCTAATGGAAATTCATTTCTAAGGAAGTGGGGAATTGGGAATTATACTGTCATTAATAATGGCTTTAGGGCTGGGCGCAGTGGTGCATGTCTGTAATCCCAGCAGTTGTGGTGGCTGAAGCAGGAGGATTGTGTGTTCAAAACCAGCCTCAGCAAAAGTAAGGTGCTAAGCAACTCAGTGAAAGCCTGTCTAAATAAAATACAAAATAGGGCTGGGGATGTGGTTCAGTGGTTGAGTGCCCCTGAGGTCAATCCCCATACCCATAAAAACAAAATAAACAAAAGAACAATGGCTTTAGGATTCAACTAAGCCAAAAAGGAAGGAACAACACATTTAAATGAAGGGGCCTGATGTGAACAAAGAATTGGAAGTGGGAAAGTACACAGCATTTGTAGAGAGCTAACTTGACTCAATTTGTAGCATTCTTGAAGAGCCAATAAAAAGGACCAGAACTCTGAAAGCCTTGTCACAAGACCTGATTCGGGTTTGCATGCCATTATATTTGTTGCTTTTAATTAGAACTTGCAAAAATAGCCATTTTATAGACTCTACTGCAGGATGTGCATTTTCAGTTGAGAATTGAAAATTTTACATTCTTGGTTCAGTACTATAATAGGGACAACATTAGAGTAAGAATCAGACCTCAGATGTGGTAGTAATGGCTCTGTAGCCAAACCAAGCTTTGGTTTCCTCATCTATAAAACAAGTATATTATTTACCTTTCTGGACTCATAGGGTTCTTAATGTATAGATCAAGTAAAATGGTAGAAATGTTCTTAATGAACTGCTGAGGAAGCAAAAGAAAAACTCTTCAGACAAAATCCCCTCTGCATCTTGGTGTTCTCACTTCAAATCTGATGGAAAAATATATAATTAGGAGAAAAGATTTACAGAGATATCTTAACCCGTGTGAAAATGGAATACCGAAGTTACAAAAGTCCAGAAAAATGTTCCCCCTATCCAGCACTAGAACCTTTAGTACATTGTCCCTAGACAGTCAGGACCAGTATGAGATTTGGGGGTTATTCCTTAGCCTTAACTGTATAATAGCAAATATCCTGTCTTGTTTTGGTTGATTGATCCCAGGGCTATACTGATTTGGTAAACCAACCTGGCAAGTTTTCACATTCTGCTGCTAGGGACTAATTCTTGGTGACCCAAGGCTATCCCAAAAAGAAATATATCCTTTGCCCTTAATAATTTAGAATGGAATGACATTCCAAATTCTCTTGGCCTTTGGGTTTGCTTATCAGCATTTCTTTCAGGACTGCTGTTCTTTTTGGAGAAGAGCCAGAAGAGTAAGTTGGATCTTTTAGGTTTTGTTTCTAGAGTGGCTATCAGACATTGGTCTGGATCAGCCAGGTGCAGTGAGTCTTCTTCAGTATGGACATTCCACTGGGTGTGTTTTTAATTGTATGTCTAGGCTGTTTTAGGAAGCTGAGTGGGCCAATTTCTAAATATATTATACAAATATAGAGTACCTTGCTTCTGTGCTATTTTACCTTTTGCCTACTTATAAGAGAGAAGCTATAAGAAATTGTAGTATAAAATGTGTCACTATATTTACTATGTGGATATTGACAACATTGTCCACTACATTTCTTCTTTTGAGGATCCTAGGGATAATTTTTCTTTGAAATACCAAATAATAAGTAATGAAGTTTCTGGGCAACTGGTTTGTTTTTATCTCTGTGATATCATGGCTCATGTAACTAATTGCATTTCTTGGCATTGGCTACTGGGAAATTTATCTCTTCCTTTATCAAAGTTCCAGAACCTTTCTGGCACTTTTTGTATACAAGTTTGAATCCTGTCTTTGTCTTTTATATTCTTGATTTTTTTCCCCTTTGTCATGTTTTCCTCAAATGGTTTTTTAAATAAATTTTATTTTCTTTTATTATATGATTTTATATAAATGAGCTTTAATTCTTCCCAGAACTAGGTAGGATGTGAGTAAATAAAGCAAATTTTATGTTGAAGTATTCCATCTAGAGTGTGGAATTGGCACAGTTTTTTTTTTCCTTGTTATTTGTCTGTCATGATTTGCTGATAACCCAGAGTATCAATTAGGTGATATATAGAAATATGTAACTATTGAACTTTGAAGTGAGATAGTTTGAGACTTAAAGCAACAACTAATCATATGTATACAATAACCCCCACAATGAACACCTTAAGGTGTACATAAAGTATACCTCCCTTCCCAAACTTCCCTGAGTTCCCATACATTTCCCCAGGAAGCCTTTTATAGGAGAGGAAATAGAACCTCAGCAATATCTCACAACTAATGAAGGAAAAGAACAGACTGACCTGGTATGTATTGCCTCATTGGTATCAGTTACCCTACGTGCACCCTCTGTGATCCAACCCGTTTACTGCCATGCCATCTCCACTTCACCATAGCATAACTCCAGTTTTTATAGTCTGTTTCATCTAGGTATTAAGAAGCAAGCTGATTAAATGATTTACACGTGTATGAAAACCTGAGAACTCTCTCATTAATTTTCCCAGCAATATATGCTTGCTTGCCTCAAAGAGTAAGTGACTTATAACTCCAAATGTTCAAATCCAGAAGTAACTCGAAATGAGACAATAAGTATGAATGGAAAAGCAGAACAGAAAATGGAATGTCATATGAGCTAAACTTGTTAAAATATATATTTTTATTTGATAAATTTTACATGTCAAGTATAGTGATGAGTGAGGATATAGTATCAAAAAAGAGATACGTGATTACTGCCAGCATTAAACAAAATAGGAAATCATCACAAAATTAAATCTCCCTTTGGGGATTAAGTGTTTGACTCAGCCTGGTATGGTGGCACATGCCTATAATCCCAGTGGCTCAGGAGGCTGAGGCAGGAGGATCACGAATTCAAAGCTAGCCTCAGCGACTTGGCAAGGCCCTAAGCAATTCAGCAAGACCCTGTCTCTAAATAAAATACAAAAAAGGGCTCGGATGTGGCTCAGTGGTTAAGTGCTCCTGAGTTCAATCCCAGCACCAAAAAAAAAAAAGAAAAAAAAGAGTTTGTAGACTGTCCAGGACCTTCATTTCGTTTCTCTTCTGCTTTTTTGTCTCCTAATTCTTAACTCTGCAGTTCAGTTAGATTGACCAGAGGAGTTTAAAAACAAAAGCAAGAAATAATTCAAGCCTAACGTTCCCTATCATCTTTAGATTTTCTTTGCCTCTATGGTTAGTGTTGCCCGGGAACATCAGCTTCTCCTAGGAATCAGTCCTTGTACTTTTTTTTTTTGACAGGGGCTGCTTTTGCAGAAGGCATTAGTTTGCAAAGGAAAAAAGCATTTTGCAGGGGCCTTTTAATTTTGCCTTATAAATAAACCCACACTCAGGCTTTTATAGGATGTAATTCTTACTGCTTGTGTAGCATTATCAATTTAATATTTTGAGACAAATTTCCTTTTTAAAAAGCATGTTTGAAAAGATACTTATAGGAGCCTGGCATGGTGGTACACCCTTGTAATCACAGGTGCTCCGGAGGCTGGAGGCTGAAGCGAGGATTGCAAGTTTGAGGCCAGCATCAGCAATTGAATGAGGCCCTCTCTCAAAAGATAAAAAGGACTGGGAATGTGGTCTCAGGGGTGGAGTGCCCTTGGGTTCAATCCCCAATGCTGGGGGTGGGGGATGGAATAAGAGGTGGGCCTTTACTTAGAACTAATCTTTTGGTGAGGGGGCGGTAGTACTGGGAATTGAACCTAGGGGTGCTTAATTACTGAGCCAGATTCAAAGCCCCCCCTTTTTAATATTTTGTTTTAGTTGTAGGTGGATACAATACCTCTTTATTTTATTTTTATGTGGTGCTGAGGATCGAACCTAGGGCCTCTTGCATGCTGGGTGAGCGCTCTACCACTGAGCCACAATCCCAGCCCATCCCAAGCCCTTTTTATTTTTTATTTTGAGTCAACGTCTCACTAAATTGCCACACCCCAGACCTTTTGATTTTTTTTAAATTTTGAGACAGTGTCTTACTACGTTGCTTAGGGCCTCACTAATTTGCTGAGGCTGGCTTTGAACATTCAGCCCTCCTGCCTCAGCCTCCTCAGTCTCTGGAATTACAGGTGTGTGCCACCACACCCAGCTAGAAATAATTTTTATTGAAGTGGGATTGAACCTAGGGCCTCATGTATGCTAGGCAGGTGCTTTTCCACTGAGCTACATCCTCAGCCCTTAGGTTAATATTTTAATTTTGTTAGGTCATAAAATTTGAGCTCCAAGTAGCTTTAATATAATAGTCTTAAACATATTTATTACAATGACATGATTTGTTAGACAGTGATGAAATAGTAATACAGGTCACAGAAAGAAACCTTTCTTTTTAAGGTCTCAGAAATATTAAATTTGTCCCATATGCTATTTGCAGTGATTTCTTAATATCATGGTTTTGTGACATTCACACAATAGGATAATGGGAGAATTTTAAATGTGAGAAAACCTATTTCTTTCTGGTTTAATTGTGTTGTTTTTGAAGTTATTTGTTTATCTGACCTTATTTATTTTAAAAATTGGAATATCTGAACTTGTTACATGATCACATCAAAAGCACCAGTTTGTTACATTTGGGCCTGAAATTCTGTTCTGTGATATGCCTAAGATAAAAAGAAACAAAGCCACATTGTTTATTCTTCTACTTTTTCACTCACACATGGTGTCCATTATGCATTGATCTTGTCCAGCAATATTAACTTTCTTTAACTGATTGTTCTGCTATCTGAAGAGTCTTATTAAAATTTAATCGGTAAACTAAAAATACACAGCTAATGCCACAGTACATTCTGGTAAATCATAAAGAAAAAAACAAAAGAAAGCAAAGCCTAATGTAGGCTTGTAGGTTAAAGGAAGGTTAGTATATACTTATTGGCAATTCAAGGGTATATATAAATGACTATTTTTTTTTTCTCCCTTGAGAATTGTGATGTAATGGGACCACACTTATAGGTGATATACTTTTCCATTTGCAGAATACTCTTTTGCCTAGTAGCACTGAACTTCCCTGAATTATATAGCACTGTGACATAGGGCAAAAGAACATTGGTGCCCTTTCTTATCCTCAGAAGAGCCTTTCTGGACAGTGACAGGCTAACACGATTCTCAAGCTATTTCCCGGATGGGGTTATTTTCCATCTATCAAAAAGAAGCAAATCCTACCCAGATGCATAGGCTTCACAATAGCCTCCCCTTTTTTGTCTCATTCTTAAGTTTCTTCTGCCTTATTGCTTTCCTTGTTTCTCTTCTTAAAACATTTCTAGATTTAGAAGAGGCATCTAACCATGTTCCTGCGATTAGTCCTGCTGCTCCAAGGCATTTGTTTTCACAATACCGCAGAGAACTCATTAGTGCAGAAAATTATGGTCTTTTGCTGATCTTAAAAGTAATATATGCTTCAATGGACAAGACTTGATACAGGCACTTTACAAAAGATCTCCAAAAGGGCCAATTAACATACAAATAGAAGGTGTTCAACTTTATCACTCAAAAAAATGCACAGTGTGATACCAGGACTTCCTACCAAAATAATGAAGTTAAAAACTACAGTACCAAGAGTCTTCAAGAATGTGCTGTGGAATAGAAATTGGTATAGCCATAGTGCAAAACCTTTTAGCAGAAATGAGTACAGCAGAATACAGGTGTGCTAGTGACTCAGCAATTCTAGTTCTAGACATGTGCAAAAGAAATAGATATATAGGTTCATCAAAAGACACTTACAAGAATGTGTAGAGCACTGTTGGTAATAAACAACTTAGAAACAAACATCTATTAAATAAATGGCGATATATGCCTAACATGAAATCAGGGAGAATGAATAAACAAGCATATGCAATAATATAGATGGATCTTACAGACATGATGTTGAGCAAAAGAAGCTTCATCTCAATGGGCATGCACAATGATTCAATTTATATAAGTTCAAAAGCATGTACAGCTAATCTGGTATAAGAAATCAGTCTAGGAGCTTTGAGGTAGAAACTGAACTGTAGACAGGAAGGGGCTTTCTGGGGTGCTAGTAATGTTTTGTTCAAGTTTCTTTATCTGAGTGCTAGTTATATGGGTGTGCTCATTCTGTGAAAATTCAAAAAGCCATATATTTATGATTATTGAACTTTTGTATATGTGGTCTATATTTTAAAAATATTACACAAAAGTGATTTGTGCTGTATTATACATGTACTGCTATATAACAAATCATTCCAACATTTAGCAGCTTCAAACAACAAATATGTTATCTCACATAGTTTGAGAGCCAGTAATCCTTGGTATAGGATTGCTATCAAGATGTACACTGGGGCTGCTGTTATCTGAAAGCTTAATGGGGCTGTAGAATCTGCTTCCAGGATGGCTGACTCATGAACTCATGTACCTGCTTAGGCAAGCATCAGGGTAAGCTCTTTGTATTACCAAAAGCTTAAAAAAAAAACATTTTTTTTAAAAACCCCACAGATTACATTTTATATCAGATGTTCCTTGACTTAAGTTGGGTTTACATCCCAATAAAACCATCATAAATTGAAAATATCCTTAGTGGAAGATGCATTTACTACATCTGACCTACCACACATCCTAGCTTAACAACACAGTCTACCCAAGAGGGTCAGTTGTCTCCTTCATGATCTCTAGGCTGGCTGGAGGTGTGACTCACTGCTGTTACTGCTGCCCAGCATTGCCAGAGAGGATCAGACCCGTTATCTAGCCTGCGAGAAGGTCCATATTGAAAATTCCAAGTGTGGTTTCTATTGAATGCATATTACTTTTACCCCATGGCAAAGTTGAAAAATAGTAAATTGAACCATTATAAGCCAGGGACCAGGTATACTTGTTTTTATGTGTGTTTATACATATATAACAAATGATATTATGAATACTGTTTCATAGTTTTTTCTTCACTCAATACCTTATGGACTTTCTTTATTCAAATTTTTTGTGATTGGCTCATCTATAGATCTGTTCCATCCTTTTCACATATAGCTCAATTGAGGTGTAATTGACATATAATTAGCATATGTGCACATATTTAAATTGGACACACTTTTATGTATGTATACACCCATGAAACTGTCATCACAGTCAAGATAGTAAGCAAGTTATCACCCCCAAAAGTTTCCTCCTGTCTCTTTGTAATCCCTTCTTTCATTCTCTTCAATGACTGAAAAGCTTTATTTACACATATAAAGCATCTTTAAAATCCATGCTTATATTTGCTCACAGGCAACTCAATCTAATTTTTTGGGGGATGGGGAGTACCAGGGATTGAACTCAGGGGCACTCGACCACTGAGCCACATCCCAGCCCTATTTCATATTTAATTTAGAAACAGGATCTCACTGAGTTGCTTAGCACTTTGCCTTTGCTGAGGCTGGATTGATTTGCAATCCTCCTGCCTCAGCCTCCCCAGCTGCTGGGATTATAGGTGTGTACCCCGCACCCGGCTCAATCTAATTTTGAGGTTAAATTGTAGACCCCACTTCTTTAGTCAAGAATATGTTATTGCCTATTATTGAGCCAGACTTCCTGGGTTAGAGTCTTAGCTCTGTCACTTTACAAACCGTATGACCTTGGGCAAATTGCTTAACTACTGTGTATCATGTACCTTATCTGTAAAATGGGGATAATGATAGTACTATATTTAGGTCATAAAATTGCAGAGATTAAAGGAATTAATCTACATAGTGATCTGGTAACAATGCACTATGTGATTATCTGCTGCTCTTCTCATATGTTGTGATGTTTAAAGCCTCTTTTCAGTTTTTTCTGATGATACTAAAGCTATGAGTTGATAGAGCTCTCTGTTTAAATAGCCTACCAGAATTTACCTCTGCGTTTTCACTCTTACTTCAGTATCACCTCCCTCTGAGCATCTTGCTAAAGATGAGGAAAGGTGTATATTTAAAAACTAGGCTGCTTTAGGGTTGGGGAATTAGAATAATGCTGAGAGATACCTAAAATAGGATGCTTAAAAAAATCCAAGACCTTATAAACCAAGATGTCAAAATCCAATTATATATCTACATTAAAAGTTGTTAGCTA
Source organism: Sciurus carolinensis (assembly GCF_902686445.1). NCBI lineage: Eukaryota > Metazoa > Chordata > Mammalia > Rodentia > Sciuridae > Sciurus > Sciurus carolinensis. Next base: position 30,646,814 of record NC_062232.1, read on the forward strand.
TTGCTTGATAGTAATGATTATACATGTACAGTAGCTACTGCTCAAACACATGTTAAATGCATGTTCTAAGAAGGATTCAAAAATTAAGATATTTCCTTGCTTTCACTTATATGTGGAATCTAAAACGTTGATCCCAAAGAAGCAAGAATAGAATGCTGCTTACCAAAGCCTGAGGAGGTTATAAGGAGTGGAGGGATGGAGAGAGGATGGTTAATAGGTATAGGGGTGCAGATGGATATGAGAACTTCTAATGCTCAGGTCGGATAACTATGGTGGTGGCAATTAATTGAATATTTCAAAATAGCTAATGGAGAGGAGTTTGAATGTTCCCAACACACAGAAATTTTGTGGTGATGGATATACCAGTTATTCTGATCTGATCATTACACATTGTATACAAGTATTGAAATGTCACACTGTATCCCCAAAAGATATGCAATTGCTATTTGTCAATTAAAAATAAAAATATACTTTAAAAAAGATATTTCCTATCCTTGGGAAACATGCTATTAACCTGAAGAAATATGATGAGGGTTTGTAGTAGTGAGAATGGAAAGATTGGGATCAGGTATTAGAGCAAAGAGAGTAAGTAGGTCCTACTGGTTGGTCACTTAGATCCAGTTATGTATACTGCCACTACCTTAAACCTGGGTAATAGGGATTCATTCTACTAATACTAAACTGAAAACAGCATATCTCAGACAGTTTGGGCTGCTATCACAAAATACCATATACTGGATAACTTATGAATAATAAAAATTTATCATTCATAGTCTGGAGGCTGGGACGTCTAAGAGCAAGACACCAGTAGACTCAGTGTCTGTAAGGGTTCACTCTATGCTTCTGAGAGGGCACCTTCTTCCTCTATCCTCACATGGTAGTAGGGGCTGGAGATCTCCCTTAAGTCTCTGTTATAAGGACACTTATCCCATTCATGAGGGCAATGTCCTTATAATTTAATCACTTCCCAAAGTCCCCACTTACATGTACTTGCATATCAGGTCCATCATATGATTTTTTTGTAGGAATAGCAACAGTCAGACCATAGCACAACCCAAATGCCCATCCACAGGAGAATTAATCTATTTATTTATGCACGCATAAATAGAGCCAGCAGTGAGAATAAATGCTTGACAACTACGTACAACAACGTAGATGACTCTCTACAAGTAAGATGTTAAGTAAAAGGAATTAGATCCAAGAACGTATATTATGATTATGTGACAATCAAAACACATAAAAGTCATGTATGGTATAAGAAATCAGGCTGGTTAGTAGTACCTGCCACTCCTGCTGATTCCAAGTACACAGTTTGCCTTCATCACTATAACCATCCACTACTTCCATCACTGCCCCAGTGTAGTCAGGGCCCTGTTGTTCTTCAGGGCTGATGGTCCAGGGAGGTTGCAAGGATGGTTTTCTACATGGAGCATATTCAAAAGCGACTTGGGTAAGGCCTTAGGCATGGATAGGCATCCTTCTTGCAGAAAGGTGATCAGTCAGGGGATGGCTCCTGTCTAAATGAGGCCCTCAGTATTCACTACCAGAAAAGGTTCTGGCCATATGCTTGGGTATGTGGTCTGTAGATGTTGAACTGTCTTCCCTGGGGCTACTGGGCACTCAAGAAATGCCCCTTACTAAAAACGGTCCTTCTTTTTGAATCTGTTTGGTCCCTTTAGGTCTACCCTTCCATCCTAGGCCCCACTGACTTGTCTCTTCCTTTTAACCCAGAGTGACCTTTCTAGCCTGGAAGGGGAATTGTGGGTAGGTGGGATTAGAAGGCAAGCCCCTGCTTGCACTCTTTTCTTCATTTTGTCTCTTCTTCTAACCTCTCATTTCCCCCAAGTACTTTAGAAAATAGAAAAATTTTTTTTTCTTTTTCTGGACCAAACTTGTTTTTCATATGATGGAATGAACATAGAATGGCTTAGCTACTAGTTGGGGCTGTGGTCAGTGAGGAGTAAAGAAAGAAGAGAGAAAGTGAACTCTTGGGGAAAACAATACTTTAATTAGTATCTTGAAATGTCATCCCTCAGTGATAGGGTTGAATGAAATAATGAAGGTATTGTTAATATAATTATGGAATTTGAGGAGAAGCTCCTTTACATGTGAAGTGGAGAAAATATTTCATTTTAGATCTGTGGTATTCTGGGTGGTGGCAAGATAATGTAAGTGTAGACTTTTCTGAAGCATTTGAAATTGTGGAATTCAGGGGAAAGGTCAAGGCTGGATATATACATTTGTGTTTTATTGAGATGGAAGTGATAACTGAAACATTACTGTGGATAAAATAAACTATTTCTGTTAGGAAATACAGTTGACTTCACCAAGTGATTTATCAGGCATCTAGATTGTAGTTTTCAGTGAGGTGCTTCTGCAGTTTTAACATGATTTATTTAGATGGTTATACCATTATCTTTAATATTTTATCATGGACTTGAAATGTAAGATCTACTGTCATATAAAATTAATGTCACACTTGAGAGTTTGTAGAGAATTCTAACTTGTTATTTATGGTGCTGGATCTTTGTGTTTCAATAACACTTATGGTGAGGTTCCTTACATTTCTTTTGACTTGTTGGTTCATAAAAATTCAGTAAATCGTTTTGTGGTGTACACCAGGGACTGGCAAATAATGGCTTGCTGCCTGTTCTTGTATAATCGTGAACCAAGAATGTCTTTAACATTTTTAAATGGTTGAAAAAAACTAAGGCTCTTTCATGACACATGAAAGTTACATAAAATTTAAATTTCAGCATCCTGAAATGAAGTTTTATTAAAACAGACACATACTAATTCCTTTCTGTGGCTACTTTCATGCTATAATAGCAGATTTGTGCAGTCACAAAAGAGACCCTCAAAACCTAAAATTTTTGTTCTCTGGACTTTTACATAAAAAGTCTGCTAACCCCTGTGTATACCAATTGTGGTATCTTAAGGAAACTAATAAAAGACAAGTATCAAAAAAGCAGAAGTGCTTGTCTTACACAGATAATTATTACTTAAATAAGTCCTGTTCTCCTTTCCTGCCTTCTTGTCTCCTTGGTATATACCTCTGTTTATCATGTTTAGCACACATGTTTGAATGAATAGGCAGGATGGGTGTGGTGGCACACATCCATAATCCCAGTGACTTGGGAGGCTGAGGCAGGAGGATCGCAAGTTTGAGGGGACAGCCTCAGCAACCTAGTGAAACCCTGTCTCAAAATAAAAAGGTAAAAAAAGGACTGAGGATGTAGCTTAATGATACAGCACCCTTGGATTCAATCCCCAGTACTACAAAAATTTTTTTTTTAAAAAAAGAAAATAAACAGGCATAGAAATAATAACATCCCCCCCCACCACCAGATTGTAACTTTCATGAGATGGGGAATTTTTGTCTGTTTTGTTTCTTGCTATATCCCTGGTACCTTGGCATGCAGCAGGTACACAATGTACATTTGAATAGACACACAATATATATCTGTTGAATATAAAAGATAACTATCCTGACTTTGCTGTATATTACTATACCTGAATCTGAGGATGTCTGGAAAACAGATGGAAACAAAGTATTCTTTATGAATTTGCATAATGTGCCCAACTTTGTGCCAGATTCTAGGAGGTAACCTGAAATGTAGCATTTCTGGTAGCATTTTCGTTCTGCTGCCTAGTGAGGAAGCATATGTGCAAATATTTGTATATTACATACTAATTTTGAAAAAATTCCATATTTTAATGTTATAATTTATTGATTTTATAAACAATTATATATACTATTTGCATATCATATCTATATATTAGGCTTTTATATAAGTTACTGTTTTTATACTTTGAAGATAATGGGCTTGGTGACATGTACAGCATATAAGAAGTAGCAAAAAAGTTAGAGTCATTAAAGAATTAAGTGAACTCATAGGGAATTGGTCGTTTTGTGAACACAGGGCTATTGCTTAGTGGTTTTCTATTACATTTAGACAAGAAATCCAAGACGTTTACCAGCCAGTAAAGCCTTTGTATGATTTGACCATTTGTCTAACCTTCTCTCTTGCTGGCCATGCTGAAGTCATACAGAACTTCTTTAAATTCCTCTGAATAACTTAAATTCCTTTATTTGCACTTTAAAAAGTTATATAACTTCTCCCTAGAGGCTAAATTCAATTAGAGCAGGAATCACATCTGTCTTATTCACCATTAACTCCCCAGTGTTCAGCAGAATTATTGCAACATCATAAGTATTAAGGAAATATTTGTTGAATGCCTACACATGTGATTGAAAGATCATGGACTTGGTATCAGAAACCCTAGGTTAAGATCCTGGGATATATTCTGGATCTTATTTTGTACATGAGTGGTGCTGGGGATTGAACCCATGGCCTTCTGCATACAAGGCAAGAACTCTACCAACTGAGCTATGTCCCCAGTATTCTGAATCTTAATGCCCAGTTACACAAGTGTGTTTATGACAAATCATGGAGTTTTAATGTTTGCCCTTTTGATAGGTATGTTGGGATGTTAAAAAGAAATGTGGACTGGGTACAGTGGTACAGGCCTATAATCCCAGGCACTCAGGAGGTTGAGGCAGGAGGATTGTGAGTTGAAAACCAGCCTCAGCAATTTAGCAAGTCCCTAAGCAACTCAGCAAAACCCTGTCTCTAAATAAAATATAAAAAAGGATTGGGGCTTAAGTGCCCCTGGGTTCAATCCCCAGTACCAAAAAAAATAAAAAAAATAAAAAATTAAATCCTGGGATGCTTCTACTCACTAGCTATAGAAGCATGAGGACTTTGATTTTTCTGAAGTTGAATTTTATCATTTTTCAATAGGTTTTGTTGTACCTACCTCTTTGGATTGTTGTGAGCACTAAGATAGTACAAATGAAATGCCTTACTAAATCTTTATTATCTGAAAGATGTGGAATCCAAAAAGCTACAGAGGTGAAGCTCCCAGATGCCTCATAGAATTAACCTTTCACTTAAAGAAGAGACCTTAGGCCACTGAAGAGAGCTATGTCTTTAAGAGATGGCACAAGGAGGGAATGGACTCCAGGGAATATCTCATCTCTAGATTATGTCACAGAGCCCTTAGGCCCAGTTGCCCTGAAAAATTAGAAAGGATTTGGGGTAAGGCCAGAGACTAGACCTGGAAAAGCCTTAAGTAGTATAGCCAGAGATGGTGCATCCGAGCACAGTGGAGGACAGTGAAGTGACTCTCTGACCCAGCCCCCAGAGGGCCATGTGAGTGAAAAGTAAAGCCAACATGGAAGTGCTTCTCTCCAAATAAAAATGTAGCCTGCAGTGTTTTGAAACTAATAAATGACGTAGCTTTAATTGAATCTGAGGGAATTCCTGAAAGAAGAATAATTACCAGGAATAGAAGTTTTTAGACTGTGAGTGACACAGGAAAGCTGGGAAAAGGTGCGTGGCGGGGGTGGTGCTGGTGAATGCATGTAATGGATAGCAAAAAGGGCAAAAGAAGCTATTCAAGAACTGGGGTGCATACCCCAAACATAGTTTGTGCAGCTAAAACTGAAACTTAAAAATCAAATTTCAATTTTTAAATTTCAGCTCATAAAATCTATTTGACAATATGCTCTGTCTTAAGTAGTAATAGTTCTACTTAATGTATTGAACCAGATTGACCAACTAAAAAATAAACCATAAGAACAAGATTGAATAAAGATATTTTTTGGGGGGTTGCCAAACCTTTGTTACCATCTTCACAGTTTCTACTTACTGATACCAAGAATTGTTATAGGTATTTTCATTTAACCCTCCCTCAAAGCCTGAGATTAGACCTACCATTAATAACCCCATTATATTTGAAGAAACCAGGACTTAAACAGGTTAAATAACTTGCCCAAGGTTACATAGATAGAAACTTGCAAGCCAGGCCTTAAACCCATTTACAAGTGGTAGCAAAGCCATGCTCTGACTGACTTGTTGGGATTCTTCATCAGGATATAGAAAACCAGTCATTATTTAAAAAGCCATGCTTAACTGTAGTCAACACTTCACTATGTATGTGGCTATCAGGCTGGGCATGGTAGCACACACCAGTAATCCCAGCTACTAGGGAGACCGAGGCAGAAGTATCGCAAGTTCAGTGCCAGCATTGGCAACTTAGTGAGACCCCCGTCTACAAATTTTTTAAAGAAGTAAAAAGGGCTAGGGATATGGTTCAATGGCAGAACACTTGTTTAGCACATATGAGCCTTGAGTTCAATATCCAGCACCATGCACAAAAATAGATGGGTATATCAAAACATTGTAGCCAGGTGTGGTGGTGCAAACCTGTAATCCTAGCAACTTGGGAGGATAGGGCAGGAGGATCACAGGTTTGAGACTAGACTCAGCAATTTAAGGAAACCCTGTTTCAAAAAATAAAAAGAACTGGGGATGTAGCTAGCTCAGTGGTAAAGCACCCATGGATTTAATCCCCAGTGCCCACCCCCCCAAAAACCGCATCATGTTGTATACCTTAAATATATACAATTTAAAAACTATAGCCACAATAAAACCCCACTATTCTGTGTAATTATTATGCACCAAAAATTTTTCAAAGAGACTGAAAAAAAACTACATAATTCTAAAAAATAAAGTTCAAAAAATGAGAGAAAATATGATATAAGCTCTATTGTTAGTATCCCAAATTAAGGAAATTTTAGCTCACCGAATAAATAATACATAAATAAATAATACTTACACTCTGCCTGGCATAGTATTACATACTAATTATTCAGTGTTCAAACTGCTGAGTGTTATAAAATGGTGTTTGATATTTGCTGAACTGAATTGATAGCAGGTTCTAGGGCATTGATATAAAGTGGGCCTAGGTCCTCATCTAAAACAGTGTCCACATTGCAGTACTTAGCCTGTATTTTGAGATGCATTGCTCTGTTTGTTGTTCCTTGGTAGTTTTGGTGACACTGAGCTCCTATAATAACATGGATATTAGCTTACTCTACCTAAGTACTCTATTAAACATCACATTTCAGCATTGTGTGCATTTAAAAATATATAACATGCAAACCCATGACTTTGCATACTTCTTTATTGGACAAGGATAAAGTGGATACTGAATTTAAAAAAGTAACAATTGAAATAACATTAAGTGTAGATAATAAATGCATTTGGCAAACATCATAAATTTGATTAAGGCGGTATATGGATAACTGGAGTCTGAAGCACTGATCTGTATGAAGCAGAACAGGCAAACTTGATGTGTTTTGAACACTCCTGGCAGGTGAGCTTCCCCTAAGTCTATTTGTATAGGCCACTAGGTTCCTCACTGAGCTATTCCAGTACCAGGTGAGATACAGACTAGATAAAGGTATAGAAGAAAATTTGCTTACTTTCCCAAAATTAGACAGTCTGATACATCCTATAATGCATGCACATCTGTATGCTGTAGGACCTAAATTCCATATTATATGAAAGTTCAAAGGAAAAGGAGATTACTTCCTGCTCAGATAATGAAGGAAAATTTCACTACTGATGTTGAAAGATGAGTAGAATTTTTGTAGGAGCAGATAATGCAGAAGAAATGACCAGAGACATGGAGTTGGAACAGTTCAAAGCATGTTTAATGGATGAGTAGAAGCTGTTTTCATGGGAGGGGAAGTATAGTATCACTATTAAGGAAAACAGAATCTGGTTATAGAGGATGTTTAGTGCTAGGCTGAGTAAATCCATGGAAAATGTCTGGCCAAAAGCTGCTTTGTTGTTATTAAGTATATCGCCATTACTATAGAAGTAATGTTTAGTTTGGGGTGGTGACCTGATGGGGAATCAAGATTGACTAATTAATATTCCTGCTTAGAAAAATAAAAAAACTAAAGTGCCACACATACAACACAGATACACACAGACCCACACCCACACACACACACACACACATATACACACACATACACACTCTCTCACCCACTGAAAGAAGGGATTAGAGCAGCAGGAGATTGGAGTAGAAAGAAAACCTAAACGTTGGCAATAGAAGAAGTAGCAGGGAGATAACCTGGGGTTGGGAGAGATTGGGCTTTGGGGTGATATGGGCAGTAGGCTGTGAACCCTGTTTCTCTGTAAGGAAATCATTTTCTTTAAAACAAAAGTCCAATCTAGAAGGCTAGGTGAGATGGCTGATAGGTGGGATTCACTTTTGCCTCCTTGGTTTTAATTCTTCCTCTAGAAGATGACTGGCTCTCATGATGACTCTTGGGTCCGCCATGTTGACCTCTGGAGAGAGGCAATTCCCTTTTGAAAATCTTGGACTGTGTCTGATAACCCTTTCCTTTGTGGTTTCCACTAACACTGTTGAAATAAGCTTGATTCTTTTAAAAAAGACTTTATTAAATATTAAAGAATAAACAAGAAATAAAATATTATAAGAAGTCCTGCCAAATTTATCTATCATTATCTGATATTATTGTCCCCGGTCAAACCGCCCTCACCCCTAAAATCTCCTTTCCCTTGTGTTTCCAGAGATATCTTCCTAAAATCTAAGTTTAGCTAGGTCACTCCCCTGCACAATTATTTCATGGCTTCTCACTTGTACACGGATTACACTTTAGTATGTTGACTTTCTTATTTCTGGAATAAGAAATGTTCTATAATTCTGTTTATATAATGATTATTTTATTTATCAGCTTGGGAGAGCTTTATAGTTAAAATTGAGATCATATTTGAGAAGGGTAAGAACCTTTCTGTGACAATATGTAAAAATTCCAGCTCTTTTCTAAAGCCTTCCCAGAATAGCTTCCTCAGAAGGGTCAGGAGTCACTGGACTTCAAACTCTGGCTCCTGTAGTGCTGGGTTTCTGATGACTATATCCAGGCTGCCTCAAGGAGAAGTCCCAGCAGGTAGGATTACAGCCCTTTAGAAGAGTTCTACACTAACCCATTTTATAAATTGGCGATATATATATATATATATATATATATATATATATATATATATATATATTTTTTTTTTTTTTTTTTTGTATTGTGGATTGAACCCAGGGTGCTTTAACACTGAGCTACATACCCAGTCCTTTTTATTTCTTATTTTGAGACAGCATCTCTCTTAAGTTGCTTAGGGCCTCGTCAGATTGCTGAGGCTAACCTCAAACTTGCCTCAGCTCTTCCTGCCTCAGTCTCCCAAGTCGCTGGGATTACAAGTGTATGCCACCATGCCTGGCTCTATGGAAGATTTTTTTTGAGGACTGTCTGATGCTTTCAAAAAAGGTGGAGTAGTAAGAAGTTGTTAAGTTGTTAGATGATCTCTAAAATTCCTTTCAGCTCTAAAATTCTCTGAGAAATCCAGCTCCCTTCCTTTTGTTTCTTTTTCTTTTTTCAGCTTCCTTCTTTCTTGATGCACTTTATTAATATTGCTCCATATAATTAGTATCTTGTTAGAAAATAATAGCATTTCAGAGTTGCAAGAGACTTAGGACTTATCTAGTTTTCCAAAATGAGCTCCAAATAGGACTCCTGAGAAGTGCTGATTGCTTACAAAAAGCACTGTGTAGCTAAAGAGATTGAGATTGTACTTTTCCCATATTGCTCATTTTAGAGGCTCTGAAAAATCTTGTAATAAAGAAACCTGTGTAACCTACATTTATTTGATCAGAGACCTGTTTCTGAATAACTTCCTGCGGCATATAATTTGGGAAACACCCATGTAATTCAGCACCCTCATTTTGCAAAGAATTTGAAGTAGAAAATGATTTATCCAGTGTCACATGGCTAGTTACCAGATGGCAGTCTGGTATTATTCCTTGATTGTCCCTGCTTAACTCATAAATTTCTTAATGGACTGATAGATTCTATCTTACAGCTTTACCTCTCAGGCGCAACTATTGTTCCATATTGGGTGCACAACAAACAAATACCTTGAGTAAATGTATGGTAGCTCTATGATTGAAATTAAGAAAATTAGCATTATGGTATGAATTAGTTTCTGTGTATGTATATATTTTTATTTTTTTATAAACAGAATTGTTGCTCTCCTGTGCATACCTTCCCCTTTGCAACTGCAATGTCTGCATGTGTGCACGTGTGTAGTGTGTGTGCATGCGCAGTGTGTGGGGGGGGTGGTTCTCCAAAGTTTCTGTTGTCAGTAGTTCAGGGTCATTGATTCATACTGTTTATTGGGAATAATTCTGTGGGCTGCTTTGCCTCAGGGATAATTTGATTAGGGGTGCTGCTGTTTGATACCATTCAGGAAAATGTTCAACTGTAAAGGGTATTGGATTTGTCATAGAATGATATTGAAGGGAAGCCAAGGACAAGCAAGCTAATAACATGCTAGACTGGTTATTAACACTGGGCCTTTTGGCATTTTTGTCCACCAGTTTTTGTTGATATTACTGCCTTCCTAAGAGATAAGCGTGTGACCAGTTTGATGATTTTTATTTGGCAAGGACATAAACTAATACCAGATAAAAGAGGTCATAGTAAGTTGGTACAGAGCCCATGCTTTCCACAATACTGTGTTTTGTCCTCTGAGGTTAGATATCTATGATAGAGAAAACATTTTTCTAAGGGAGCAAGATTGGAATGCACTGAAATGAAATGCTCACATTGACCACATCAGCTGTAATGGAGCTTATCTGATGTAATGACTCAGCCTCTGTGAATCTCACTGTGCATGTGCTCTGTTTTGTGCAGGGAATCATCATCATCCAGGACTTGCCTGAGGCTACGAAAAAATATGGGGAGGGGTAAGTTTCTCATTCCTTTAAAGTAATTTAAAAATCACTCTATACTAATCCACTGTAACCAGAAAATTTCATTTGCAACTCAAAGTGTTTGTGTGTACCTAAATTGTATTTCCTATTAGTGTTAGAAAGTTTTTGTCCAAAGCAGAGCTGTGCAGAGAAAGACGAATATATCATGTGTTGCCCACTGGTCTTTTATTCTGCTTTTTTGTGGAGATCTACTAGTAAAGGGAAAGACAACTTAAACTCAGTTTTTTTCCACTTCAAAGCAAGGCTACCCATATGCTTTCAATGTTTTCTAAGCTTTGCTAATAGTAATATAAACAACTAAAAAAGTTTCTCTTATGCAACCAACGATGGTAGTAAAATGATTCATCTGTGAGGTTGATTTTTAAACAGTTTGGTTTCACTTAAAATGTTAAGGCCCAGCATTAAGAAATGTTAGATGAATTCTTTGGGCTTGTTTTTGCTTTCTCATAAGGCTACAGGAAGTAGGCAAAAGACAAATCTAAGATTATTTCATTGAAAATATTAATCAGCTACCACAGTGACTTCATAAATCATTCTAATCTATGAAGATGATAAAACCAGAGTGCTATAAAAGACCCCAGAAGAATACTTTGTATGATGTAGTATAGTGAGAAAAGTATTGGATGCAGAGTCAGAAGGCCTGAATTTGAGTTCTACATCTACTACCTTGATTAGATCTCACAGCCTCCCTAAAATTGTTCATCTCTGAAGTGGGATTAATGCATTCTGTACTTCTAGCCTCAGGAAGTTGTGGTTGGCATAATGTGATAATACATGTATTTTGAGAACTCTAAAGTATAATGGAATAAAGAAGTGGTATTGGCTCATTGCTGTCCTTATTGAATAAGTATGTCTTTATTGTTCTTTTTGCAGTCAAAATGAAGTTATTTGATCAGATACTTCTGTAGATGGCAGGCTGGGGCAGGGGTTATGTAGGTAACTGAGAGCTCCTTACGCTGCACTTCATTTGCTTCATCTCTGTATGTGTCTTGGTAGGCAGACCCCAAATGATGGATCAGTCATGGAAAAAAACCTTCCTAAACCTTGCCGAATCAGCTTTTGCTCCTGTTTTCTCTAGAGCTTCTCTTGGAAGTTGATTTGTCTTAGGGATTCTGGTCCTTTCCAAACCTTCACAAAAGATGCCAATTTTTGAAGGTTTAGATATATTAACTATAAATAAAAAATTGAAATAACCTAGGCAAATTTCTAGAACTAATCCAGACCCTGTGCTGCCCCAAAGTTGGCTGTCAATGGAAACTTCCAGAGTATTTCATTGTGGCTTAGTTCTCACCCAATTCCAAAAGCTTCAGGTAGATTTGGAGAATATTCTGATTATTCCATATCATCATAACCATATGGCGAAGAGAGCTGCATGGAGACTAGCAACCCATTCTTTCTTGTTTTCTCTTTTCTCTTCAGACCGAACATCAGTTGCTAGCAAAGGGATCATTAGGTCTTTACCTTAAAAGATAGCTCAGCAAATATTTGTTTGAATAGGCAGGCAATTAATAGAGTTCCTGATAAAGAACAGGGCATGGTAATGTAATCTGCAAAAATGGACCTATTTCCAACCTGGAGATGAGATAAGAGAAGTGCTTCACATAATGCTGCTTTTACAAACACTGAAACCTGTGATAGCAGCATTTTGACTCCTTGTGTTGACCACTTTAAAAGCATTCTTAATATCCTGAGTGTCAAAGAGATGCTATCCTTTATTCTCCCAACTTTGCTTAGTTTGCCTGATTACATTTGTTAATCGCTGACACTGTTAGTAGGGGGTATAAAAGATGCTAGTGCATGCTCATTTTTCTGCTGCTATACAATGAAGTTTTTACTGGATTTGGCAAAGATTTTCACAAACATAACTCAGTGTGTCATACAAAAGGACACCAAGGGAAATATCACAGAGATATGGCACCAGCCTCATTAAATGAATTAAGGATCCATGAAAACAAAGAACACAGCAGGACAACTGTACAGTGTAGGTGAGAAATTAAGATCGAGGTGAATTTATTTTAGTAATATTTAATAAGGGTAAAAATAATTTACAAACATGTTAGAAGAATTCATTTATTATGTGACAAGAAAGATTATAAACAGAGTCTTAAGTTTTAAAAAGGGGAAGGGATAAGAACAGAATCGTGGTTTTAATTTCTTATTAGGCCACCAGTGTCTACTGTGTGTGGCATTGAAATCCTATTTACTATATATGAGGTATTAGCCATAGCTTAGTATTTGGGACTCTATGGGACTCTAATCTATAATTATTTTGATATGAACAAGTATCTGTAGAACATTTCATAACTCACAAATATTTCCTCTACATTATCCTACTAGAGTTATGAGATAATCCTATGATATAAAATGAGGATAATAATCTCCATTTACATATTATAAAACTGAGGTTAATTAGAGAAGATCTTATAGTCTGCAGCCTGTAAATAGCTAAAATGCAAAACCAGGTCATCTTATGTTATAGTCTTTTCCCTAAATAAACCATGTTCTGAATACCCTAATGCTGAATACCCTAATGTGTAAAGTTGATTAAAAACCTGGGAGCCCTCTGCTGCTGTCAAGTATGGAAGAAATTATTTTCTAAGATCTACAATGATGTTCAGGTATCAGGGGGGACAGGACAGATAGGCAAAAGGAAATAGCTCAGTGTCCATCTGCATTTATGGCAATAGCTAAAACACAAAAGTCTTGGATAGTGGGGTGCCTCAAATACAAAAATTTTCGGAGCAGCAATAGTCTTTATTTGCAGTTATTCAAAAAGCAGTAGCACTGATTGGCAATGATCATAGCAGATATCAAGACAATTTAATTCAGAAGTATTCCTCTGCACAACCCACAAAGGAAAGTGCTTAAAGTAAGGGGTCCTTACTGGCCTGTATGAAAGTCACCCCTTTTGAATGATGAATTTTTCCTATCTGTGCCTTTTCTAGACACAAAGACTGTATTACATCATGGAACACCAGAATAGTTTGAGACAAGGTGAGATGCTGGTTCAAAAAAGAATGACATGGGGCTGGGGATATAGCTCAGTTGGTAGGGTGCTTGCCTCGTATACACAAGGCCCTGGGTTCAATCCCCAGCACCACAAAAAAAAAAAAAAAAAAAAACAGAATTACATATAAATAAAATTACAAATCAAGTTATAATAGAGACAACATTTTCACAAAGAAAGCACTGTGAGGACTTCACATATGCATTGGCTCACAAAATACTATGTACATAATACTTGAATATTTATCTTTAGTCCTCTTCAGGTAGAACTTACTTTAAACTTTATTCTACTCTTCTATTCCTTTCCTGAGCAAATAGTATATTCATGACAAAATAGTAAAAGTCTCATTACTCCCAGTAAATATTGTCTTGACCCAGAATGCAAGTTTTGGGTGTTTTCTTACCCAAAAAATAAATAAATAAAGTCTGGGATTATTGCTTTTATTAGACTGTTTAAGTAGAATCTGATTTTAAAAAAATGTATCTGCCTTTTCATATTCATTTTTCCATCTCAGAACATACACTGCATCTTCTAAGGTCTATAGCAGTGATTTGTGGTATGTATTAATTACTGATAGCTAATTTCACCATTTTCATCTTAAGAACCGAATTTCTGGAAAAAGTTCATCATGCTGTCTCAATAACAGCAGCCACAGGTGCTCCTACCCATCCTTTACAAAATAGGAATAATAGCCATGAAATAATTTACTTTGTTATATAGAAAATAATATATCTGGAGTAGCTTAATAACTGCAAGCAGACAAGACTTGTTTGTAGAGGATAATCAGAATAAAAATATGAAAATATCAGCATTTTTTTCTGTTTCTCCTCTTACAATATTTAGTCTTTGGAGAAAACGTAAAATGGTCAAGTCATTAAGAGAGTTCAAAGTTTAGAAGAAAATCTTAGGTCTATAAAACCTAAATCTGAAAAGTCAGTTTCCATTTTTATTTTCTATACTTAATAGTAACATGCCCTTGATGTTCTGGTATAACTGTATAGTTATGCTGTTGATGGGAAGTACTGCCAATTATTGTCTTTGTTTCTTATTAAAACAGACGAGCATGATTCTTTGGAATCCGTGGGTATGCTTGACTCCTTTCGCCCAAGGAAGCCAACCATGTCCCCAACTTAAGACTTACTGTGAGGAAAGATGGTTTACAGCCACCATAGTAAATCTGAGTTCTTTGATTCACTGCTGAACTTCTGCTCAGTTGAGGCCAATTCTAAACTTTAACTCTGAGCATACAGCTCCATATTTTCAAACAGGGAATGAATCTTCAAACTGACAAGCCGTGTAAAGTGACAAGCTCATAATGTAGTACCTAATCTCATTTGGCAGCTCCCTGGTTTATAGTTCAAGTGAAGGCATACATTTAAAGTCAATTAATTATTTAATTTTCTGGCCTATATTAGATCTGAGAGTCTTTATTATGGTGACATTTTCATGTCTCTGTAGTTTAGATGATGTCACCAATTTATCGTAAACTCTTCATAATTTTATAATACAAATCTGTTTGGGGCTGACAGCTGCCATTATTTTTTCCTGGCAAGTCTTTCCTACCACAGAAAATGGTTATTGAAGGGTCAGTCTACTTTTAAAAATTCTTTATAATGAGATATCTTTGATGGAATTCTTTCTACCTTTTACTTATTTAAGTATAACACTATATATACCTAAGTCTTGACTGGTTTCTCAACCTCAGTATTATTGAGATTTTTTGAAATTTGAGGAAAAATTCACCTAACATAGGCTTGACTATTCTAAAGTATAACATTCAGTGGCAGGTACATTTATGATGTTGTACAACAAAATAGTTCCAAAACATTTCCATCACTTGCAAAGGATTAAGTGAAGTTGCCTTTTGTTTCCCTGCTTCCAGATCCTGGCAACTGAGTCTAATCTGTTTTCTATTTATTTATTTGCCTATCCTGGATATTTCACATAAACAGAATAACACACTGTGCTACACACTGTGCACATGTGTACATGCATCTAGTTTTTTTCCCACTTAGCATACTGTTTTTGAGGTTTATTCATGTTGTGTTAGTATTTATACCACATTCCTTTTTATGACTGAATAGTATCTCATTGTATGATTATACCACATTTCATTTATCCATTCATCAGTTGATGAAAATTTGTTTATTTTCCACCTATTGCAAATAGTGTTGCTATGAATATTAATGTACAAGTTTTTGTTTGAGTGTTGGTTTTTAGTTATTTTGGATACACATGAAACAGTGACTAAAATTATTTGGGACTAGATAATTCTTTGTTGTGGGGATTGTCCTGTGCATTGTAGGATGTTTAACAGCATCCTTGGCCTCTCTCCACTGGATGCCAGTAGCACCCCTGTCCTTAAAGTTGTGACAACTGAAAATGTATCTAGACATTGCCAAATATCTCCTGGGGAAAAAAATTGCCCAAGGTTGAGAACCACTGATATTAAATAAATGGAAGGGAATCTTAAGAGATAAGCCAAACTTTACCTATTATGTATATTCTATTTTTTTAGAAGAAACTTTTAAGTTTGTAGCAAAATTAAGCAGAAAGTACTGAGATTTCCCATATAGTCTGTGCCCTCATTATCACAGCCTCCCTCATTATCAGTCTATCCCACTAGTGGTACATTTGTTAAAGTCCGTGAACCTGTAACAAATTGACACATCATTATCGCTCAGTAGCCATTGTTTATATTAGAGTCCATTTTTGGTGTTGTACATTCTATGGGTTTAGACAATATATAATGATATGTATCTACTCTTATAGTTATCATACAGGTTCATTTCACTGCCCTAAAAATTCTCTATGCTATGCTCATTCATCCCTTTCAGCCCTCCTCCCCCACCAAGCCCTGGCAATTACTTAGCATTTTATTGTCCCCATAGTTTTGTCTTTTACAGAATGTTATGTAGTTGGGATAATACAGCATGTAACTTTTTCAGATTAGCTTCTTTCACTGAGTAATATGCGCTAAAAGTTCCTCTGTGTCTTTTCATGACTTGATAGCTCATTTCTTTTGTGCTCTGAATAATATTCTATTGTCTGGATGTATTACAATTTATCCATTCACCTATTGAAGGACATCTTGTTCAGTCTTAGCAACTCTGAATAAATCTGCTATAATCATCCACGTGCAGGTATTTGTGTGGACATAAATTTTTAACTCTGGATAAATAGTAAGGAGCATAACTGCTAGATCATATGGTAAGAGTATTTTTAATTTTGTAAAAATCTGCCAAACTATCTTCCAAAGTGGCTGTACCATTCTGCATTCCCACCATCAATGAATGAGAATTTCTCTTGTTCCATATCCTTGACAGCATTTTATATTGTCAGTGCTCTAGATGTGGGCCATTTTAACAGAGATGTAATGGTATCTCATTTTTTGACTTGAAATTTCCTGATGACATGCTGTGAAGCATCTTTTCATATCTTTGCCATGTATATATCCTCTCTGGTGAGGTGTTTGTTAAGATCTTTGGCACATTGATTCTGTTCTTTGTTTTACTCTTGAGTTTTAAGAGTTCATTGTACATTCTGAATAAGAATCAGATGTGTCTTTTGCAAATACTCTTACCCATTCTATGGTTTCTCTTTTCATTCTCTTGGTATAGTGTGTTACATAGAAGTAAGTTGAGTCAAAAGAAGAGCAGTATACAGGGTTTGGGAGACTAGGGTGTAGTCCTAGTCCTATAATCAAATATTCTTATTTTGGGGTAAGTTACTTAGTCTGTACATTTCAGTTGTCCAGTCAGTAAAATGGAGGAATCGAGATGAGTCTGTAGTGTCCAGTGTACTCGGTGAAACACCTGATCATCTAAACAGGCCCCTGAGGGAAAGGAGGAAAAGGAAGTAAAGTGTCTTTGGTATATAGAACTTCCCCTTCAGACAGAATAACTCTACTGTTTCATATTTTATGTTTTATTTCTTGTAGGTTTGATTTGCAGAGAATTCCATGACTAATAAACTAGAAAACCCCTGGATTAATTGAATCTCAAAGATTCCTTTGAGATCTGAGATCCTGCGATACATGAACTCTCATTAGAATCCATTTTTTGAAGCTGCAGTAGTGTGTAAAGGGGAAGAAAAATGACATGGGGAATTAAAAAATAGCTAATATTATGTGCCTCTCTGTCTCATGACAAATCAGTTGCTTCCCTGCATTGTGGTTGTAAAGCATATAGTTCTTCCAATGTTTCCAGGGTGGTCTTACACATCATTACATTAGTTTGAGCCACATAAAATGGCAGAAAGTCATGATTTTGGCCTTCAAAAAATTATAATTCCATATACCTCAACTGATAAAAATGCAATGTACATAGGGAGCCCTTGACTTCAAAGGCTTCTTAAGCATCCAGCTCATAAAAATGTGTGAACCTTGTAGGTGGTTAAAGGTCTGGTTTGGAATCAAATAAGATTAAAGAGTTCTGTGCATCAGCCTAACACATCTTTTGGCATTGATATACATGAAGAATCAGTAAAGAAAGTATTGAAAAAATCCAAATCAATTTGGCTTTTAAAGTTATTGGGTTCCTTTTGGTAAGTGTTGGAATTGGTTAAAAGTATGTGAGGCCTGGCTTTCCCTACCTACAACCAAGTCTTAGGCCAGATTTTGCTGTATACACAGACATTTATCAGTAAGAAATGTCATCTGACATATTCTGTAAATTCCATGAGCTCCCACTTCTTTCCCCTTTTAGGTCCTACCACAATACCTTAAATGAAAAGTTCATCTGAGGCATATGTAACAGTATGCTAGCAATGGTATTCAGTTAACATATGTAGTTAGAGGAAAGAAACCAAGACTCCTTCAAACTGAACACAGGGCCTTTTAGGA
Source organism: Sciurus carolinensis (assembly GCF_902686445.1). NCBI lineage: Eukaryota > Metazoa > Chordata > Mammalia > Rodentia > Sciuridae > Sciurus > Sciurus carolinensis. The sequence continues at coordinate 30,665,368 of NC_062232.1, forward strand.
TTGACTCAAGTCTTGGTCACAATTCCTAAGGGCACAGAATACCAGGTTTTAGATTTGTACACTGTAATCAGACCAAACTTTGCTGCTGTCATTCCAAGAGCAAATTCACATGTAAACAACATTGATTTAACCATTGAAAAGTCATTTCTGAAATCTGTGCACTAATTAACAAAAGCACAATTCATCTGTGAAACTCCATTTCTTAAATCTATTATGCTTTGTTGTGGGCTGGAGTGAAAGAGAGCTGAATGTTTTTATGATAGCCACATTTGGAATGTGACTTTTTGTTACATTGTGTGTCCTGCTCAGACAGTTATTCATTCCTAGAGTCTAGATCACAGCTGTCACATAGAATACACACTGTACTGTCTGTTGATGGGTTATAAAGCAATCACTATAACAAAAAGTTATATTAAGTTTAAAACTATATTTCATACATAATGAGTTTTATCTACCTTCTCTTTCCCCCATTAAATGTTGATTATTATTTATAGTTTTTCCATGTCTTTTCATATAGGACAGAAGTGTAATTGGTATAAATAGGATCCATAAACTCAAAAGGAAATTTTGTGGTTGTAACAACTGTAAACATGAACACAGCTAATGTCCTTCCTGATAAAACTGAGGCACTAGTCATAGGAGAGATAGTTATCTTTGGAATACTCCTGTTTTGATGGTCCACCTAATTTTATATTTAATTATATCAAATTAGATCATTTATTAATTCCATATTGGTTTGACTTCATGTGGGTAAGGCATTGGCTCTAGTTCAGAGACATCACATTAGAATACCATGCCTTTATATCAATTGGTATAATTGCTAGTAATTTGATGTAATTCTTAGTAATGCTACCATCTGCCATTTCATGTGGAATTTTTTTTTTATAAGTAGTTAGAAATTGTAAAACCCCTTCAAAGAAAATTTTGTCTTTTACCTCCCTTTATAGGATAGCCTATTAGGTCATTTCTCTATATCTTATTTTCTTTTCAAAGCATAAAATTATTAGGCAATATGAATACATATGAATGTATAATCTAAAATTTGGCTTTTAAGAAAACTACTGAGACCCAGCAACTTGGGAGGCTGAGGCAGGAGGATTGCAAGTTCAAAGCCAGCCTCAGCAACTTAGCAAGGTACTAAGCAACTTAGCAAGACCCTGTCTCAAAATGAAATATAAAAAGGGCTGGGGATGTGGCTCAGTGATTAAGCGCCTCTGGGTTCTATCCCTGGTCCCTAAAAAACAAACAAAAAAAAAACGTTGAGGTAGTTAGTAGCTCTCCAAGGGGAACCATGTTTGTTTGTTTTTAAAGAATATTGACTTTATAAACATGCATTACTTCTTTTGTCTTCTCTCTTCTAGAAATCCATTCCTGGCATATTATCCACACTTATTCTAGGATACCTACCTGTAATCATCTGGCATTTTATTGTATGACTCTAGTAGCAGAAAGATATTTTTTTGAAAGTCTTAGTTCATGATCACAACCACCATATTGTCTTTGGAAGAATATTTCGGCAATTAAAGATATTAATAACAATTGTTTCTTCTCTCATGTCCAACTTTCTACTCTCATGAGCTCAATCCTGAAACTTTATTTTTTAAATACATGAATTCTTGAATGGGCTTCAGCTCCCTAATTCCTTATAAATACAATACTGTATGCCGTTCTATCTAAACTATAAGTTAGTGACAACCTGGTTGGGCACATGAGCACCACCATAGAAGAAATTCTAGATCATAAACATAACAGCCGTGAAAAAGTCAACTTTAATTTCCATGAATAGATTACAGTGGTGAAATAAAATTGGGAAAATATTCTATTTTCTATCATCCTAAGATAGGAAGGCAGTTCAAGTATGTTTTATTTTACATAGTTTTATTTTTTTACTAAGTGAAATATCACTTCAGATTGTGAGACTTAGTTTTCCTAGAGAAAGTTATTTCCATCAGCCTATGATAAAGGGATAAGATATATTTTTATATATAATCTATATTGGAGATTGAACCCAGGGGTACTCTACCACTGAACTACATCCCCAGCTCTTTTTCTAAATTTTATTTTTAGACAGGGTCTCACTAAGTTGCTGCTGCCAGCCTCGAACTTGTTATACTCCTGCCTTAGCCTCCCCAGTCTCTGGGATTACAAGTGTATTTCACTGTGCCTGGCTAAATTGGTCTATAGGCAGGAAAAAAAAAAAACTTGAAGGCATTATATGCAGGCACTGTTGAGTAATAATATCAAAATGGTTCTTAAGCAAGAAAATAAGGAAGCATGAATGTGACACTTTATAAGATTTCTAAAAATAAATCCAAGCACAGAATTGGATGGGGAGGGTGCTGTGTCCATTTTCTATGTGTTTAAGTATGTTTGTTTGGGGGATGGTTATTGCTTGGCTGGAAAATAGTATATTCATATCCCCAAAGAATTTGGATATGATACACTATTCCCACTTTGAAAATTCTTTCCAATGATGGAACCCTTTGTTATGAAAACTGAAAGTACTTAAGAAATCACATCTTGCTTCACAAACTAGGAAATAGGCACAGGTAAATTAAGCATCAAATATTAGAATCATGCATCCAGTTTAGTATCAGAGATGAAACAGGAATCACATTTCCTGACTACAAATTCAGGGCCTCTGACCATACCACTCTTTTATCCTATAGTTTCACTTGCCTCAACACAGGGGTTGGTGAAAGTGGTGAATGGATATTGGCTCTTTTAGACTTTAACAATATATCAACAAAGGGCATCTTTCGTGTGACAAACAGAAAGCTTGAATAAGCAGATAGCTTTGCATGTTCTGCAGTCTTGTATGAGAAATGCACAACTAAACAAGATATTAGAGATTTATTTAGAAAAGAAAATCAGTTTCCTGATTACACCAACATTCACACAATATTGTCTGGGACCAAATTTTCCATTTGAATAAGTATATTTTGCAGATTGCCTCCCTTTTTTAATGTGTTAAAAAGAACTTTTGGGCTGAGGGTGTAGCTCAGTGGTAGAGGGCTTACCTAGCATGCACAGGGCTCTAGGTTTGAGCCCTAGCACTGCAAAAAAATTTTTAAATAACATTTTAAAGTACTATTTTTATAGAAATAGTTCTAAATTAGATCATATAATTTAGTGCCTCTGTAAACATTATCCTGAACATCATATGGTCCTTTATTGGTGACTCAGATTCACCACGATAAATATAATCATTGATGTCTACTGCTTTCGGACTGTCAGCATGAGAGGAATTAGATTCTTCTCTAAATATCCCTCAAAGGGCCTTCTGTCTTTCTTTTCCTTTGCCTTTGGATTAATTAGCTTTCACTTCTTGTTTCTGTCAGTATATTGATCTAGTTCAGCCCACACTGCCCCTTCTACTTTTCAGTTTTAATGTTCAGTGAGGCTTTGTATCTCACAGCCAGGCTGGTGGACATGGATAGAGTAAATTGACCCTTGATTTATCTAAGGAAGTTGGGGCTCCCCTGAAGGTAAAGCATAAGATGAGTTATAATACATGACCTTGGTCATCTCTTTGTTTCTGAGTTCATGAGAATGGATTTACTTGAGTGACTTATGCAAAAATTAATACACACAATTATTAATATACACAATGATTATATAAAATACTGAATAGCCATCTGAACTATCAACCTAACATTCAGTAGAACATAATTTAACCATTGTATTTTTGTAATTATGAGTTTGTTACAAATATCAGGTCCTTATAAATAAGGACCAAAAATAGTCCTTAATTTGCATTCAGAAGAATTTCTGAAATTTTAAAATCTGATCACAGCCCCCCAAATATTTATGACTCATCAAAATATATTGTAGCAGCCATATCACGTTGGATAATTGAAAAGACTTAGAAGATTCTATAAGGCATGCTCTCATAGTCTTTAATTACAGCAAAGGTAAGATGCAACAGGAGAAAGATGACTCCCAAGGCCATTTTTAGTTACAGAGGACACATTTGTCTTCTAATTGTGAACTGCCAAGATATGTACAAGGCTCCCATGATTCTTTGATGTCCCACTGCTTATGTGGCTGAAACTAGGCTGTATAATCAATTAAATCAAGTGCAAAACATTAGTCTATACATTTTTATTAAACAACTTAGAAAAGTTATTACAGAGTTCCTATAAGGGAGTTTCAGACTTTAAACAGAACTTTGCAAAGCTAGTATACTTTATCCCAGATTTGACCAGGGGGATCAAACTCCCAGGAATTCCTGGAGCTAAGCAGAAAGGCAGATAGACTCATTGCAAGTTAACACTGTCCTTGCTCATTTATTTTGTACTGTCTTAAGTGCAATTTTTTTTTTTTTGTACTGAGAATTAAACCCACGGGCACTTTACCACCAAACTACATTCCCCAATCCCTTTTTATTTTTTATTTTGAGATTGGGTCTCAATAAGTTGCTGAGACTAGTGTTGAACTTGCAATCTTCCTGCCTTAGCCTCCTGAGTCACTAAGATTACAGGTGTGCACCACTATGACTGGCTCTAAGTACAATTTTATTATCAGTTTGGTAGACCTTTTTTTTTTATACAATAACTGCCACAAGTCATAATACTATTTATTGAACATCCATTCTTTGCTAAGCTCTGAGCAAAGCAGTCTATGTACATTACCTCATTTGTAACTATGAGATTAGTTCTATTCAAAAATTTTATTAGTGCATTATAGTTATACATAATATTGGGGTTTGTTTTGACATAATTATACAGGCATAAAATATAATTTCCTCCAATTTAATCCCTAGTACTTCCCCTTTCCTGTTCCTCCTTCTACTGCTATTCAAATTTACAGATCCCAAAATGATACTTAGGATTTTGCTTTCCTCAGAAGCTGTTTGCTCTGGCAATATTTTACTTACTTTCTAGATGATATATACCACTTAACTGGTTTGGGATATCAATGAGATCACACTTGTTATTCAAATTAAGCAATCACAAGCTCCCCATGATGTAAGTGTTTTAGTCAGCTTTTGTGATGCTGTGACCAACATACTAGACAAGAACAACTTAGAGAAGTTCATTTGGGGCTCACGGTTTCAAAGGTCTCAATCCATAATGGCAGTTTCTATTGCTGTGGGTCCAAGGTGAGGCAGAACATCATGGTGGAAAGGCCCTATGGAGGAAAGCTGCTCAGCCCCTGGTGGAGTCAGGATGCAGAGAAAGAGTGGGAAGGGGATGCAGAGAAGATGCACTATTCCAAGGCACACCTTCATGAACCACCTCCTCATGCTACACCCCACTTTCCTAAAGCTACCATCCAGACATTCCATTCAACTAGGATGGGCTGAATGGGTTATAGCTCTTATAATCTAATCATTTACCTCAGAATATTCCTGCATTAACAGGAGCTTTTAGGGGATACCACATATCCAAAGTATAACAGTAAGAATGTTTTTCTTCCTTTCCTAGTCAACCCTATTCCCATAGGAAATCCAAGAATTCCAAAATTGCATAAGAGGTCTAGACCTTGATTCTTAGATTGAAGAAAAGATACTGGAATGCAAGTTTCATTTGTAGAAAGTTCCTGTTCTCTATTATTCTTGATGTTTTTGCTACTGTTGCTGGTGTATAGTCTTACATAAAAAATAGCGCACACAAATCAGGCTTTCTGATACTCAGAATAGTTGCAGTGCAACTAGAGAAAGCAACACAGTGACTAAAATATAGGTTTTCTCAACTGGGCTAATGGTAAATTATAACAATGCTGGGAGGACACTGTTCTACCCAGAATTTTACTTCCTGTGCTTACTCCATTTGCACAATAGGCTTGGTTTCTCATTATTTTGATATTTAATTAACCTAATGTTTAAGCTTTCATATCTCTGGTGTATTAGCCTGTTTTGTGTTACTACAATGAAATACCTAAGGCAGGCTAATTTTATAAAGAAAAAAAGCCAATTTAGCTCACGGTTTTGGAAGCTGAAAATCCAAACAACATGGTGGATGCTCTGGCAAGAACCCCTTTCTCAACTGTCATGTCATGGCAAATAGCAGTGGTGGGGGCATATGTGAGAGGAAAAAATATCTCCAAATAGAGATTCTGGGGTTCCACAATCCCTTCTAAGGACATACCACAGTGACCTAAGGACCTCTCACTAGATTCCACCTCTTAAAGGTTCACTACCACATTGAGGACCACACCTCCAATCTGTGAACCCCTGAGGAGACAAACAGCATCCAAACCATAGCACCTGGCCTCTTCCCTAGGCAAGTTCATAGTATCAAGGTGACTAACTGAGGAATGTCTAGCTTAAGATAACCTATAACTGGGTGATATGACTGAATGGTGCAGCAGACTACACTATATTTTCCTTACCAGGGCCATAGAAACCCATCTGAGAGGTTCAATGGCTTTGAACTTAAAAAGGAATCTTAAGCTCCTTCCTCATAGATGGAAGTTCCTATCCCATTCAAGCTTGGTATGCCAAATGTATTGAGGAGAGGAGAGGTGAGACCCTCTCAATCTCCAGAGCCTCTAGGTCAGAGGTTCCCAAACTTTCTCAGTTTATGGTGCTCTATTATTAATAGTACTGTTTTTTTTTTATAGCACCTAGCAAGTGAAAGAAAGACCTAACAGTTACATTTATTAAGTAATTAGTTCCAAACAGCTTAATTATTGTATCCTGACAGCACAGTAGCTGTTTGAAAAGAGTAATATATGTAAATTGGAAAAAGCAATATTTTATCTTAATCTTAACCAGGCAACATACTACTAGAAGGTATGTACATGTTGGAGCCTGCCAGGCTTCTCAGATCTTGGAATCAGATTGAATACTGCCACCCCCATTTTGTGTTCCATACTGATTTTTCACATGACACTTGTATTTTTTTTTAATCACAGCTGAAAATCCAGCTTTGCAAGAAAAAGGAATGTAGATCTATCTAATGATAAAACTGTGAACTACCTTAAGCTCTAGTTTCTGTGGGTATCTGACAAATGTTGACTATCACTGCATTTCCTTCAAAAATCACTGAATCTCTTTCAGAAATGTAAAATATACTGTATATCCTCTGTGACTTTGCTGCATTACCCTCAAGGGCTTTGCTACATGCTTTGGGAACCAAGGTGCTAGTTTCTTGCCAAAGCAAAAAACATCTGGCTACACCCTCTTTCCAGAACACTAGGTGCCTAGCTATTTTACATCTACATAACTACTGAAAGAAACTAAATCATTCTTACCAAAAAAAAATTGTGTGTTCTACAGGAAATAAAAAAAGAAAAATCTCCTAGAAACTTGGCTACAAATATATTTTACACAATATACAAACACATTTGACAATCATATTTTAAAATTTCAGTACTTCTTCATAATTAGAGGTATATTCATGGCCTACAAGGTACTTTTCATTCAGTCTCCAAGTCTTTCCCATTCTACCTTTTCATTAATCCTGTTCTGTACCAAGTTCTTTACTAGGTGTTACAAAAGGAAGAGTTTGGGTCAAAACATTAATAATACATGGCTCCTGCCCTCAAGAAGTTTATAACCTTAAGGAAGGAACCACAGTCATAATAAAAATCACAATAAAATTTGCTGAATAGCTATAGGCCTTAGGTCTGTCTAATGAAGTAAGAAGTGAAGTCTTGGGAAGGTTTTAGAGGATGTCACATTGGAATAGGAGCTAGGCATAAGAAAGATGCAAAATTATGGAGGCACAAAAGAGCCAATTTGTAGGATGGCTAAGATTTGGTTTGGCTAATAATCAGATACATGGTGGGTTCAATGGCCAAAGAAATTACCCAAAATTTATACCTTTCATATTCTTTCCTTTCCATTTCTAATGCACGATCTCATTATTTCTTAACCTGGTCTATTGTAAGCAGTTTTTCCTGGCCTTTCCCCCTCATTCTATCCCGAAATCTATTGTGTGTGTATATACACTCTTTTCTAGATTATTATCACCTAACTATTGATCCCAAACCTTTATGGCTACTAAACAGTTCAAATGTGTAAGCCTAACAGTAAGTGCCTCTATGACCTGGAAATTGGTCAGTTTCCAGTTGGATTTCCCAGCTATTTTGAATCTTCTACTCTGGCCCTACTAACCAGCTCATTGTGCCTCTTTTATGTCCCTTTGCTCAATTCCAAGCCCTTTCTCTGTTTTGTTTTCCTAGATGTTATGATTTGGATGTGAGGTGTCCCCCAAAAGCTCACATGTGAGACAATGCAGGAAGGTTCAGAGGAGAAATGATTGGGTTTTAAGAGTCTTAACCCAATCAGTGAATTAATCCCTGATGGGATTAATGGAAGTGGTGAGGTGTGGCTGGAGGAGATTGGAATTGGGGCACGGCTATGGGGTATATATTTTGTGTGGAGAGTGGAGTCTCTTCTCCTTCCCTCTCTCTCTCCCGCCGCCCCCCCCCCCCGTTTCCTGATGATGCAAGCTGCTTCCCTCTGCTATACCTTTCTGCCATGATGTTCTGCCTCACTTCGAGCCCCAAGGAATGGAGCCAGCCTTCTACGGACTAAGACCTAAGCCCTCAAATAAACCTTTCCTCCTTTAAAATTGTTTTGGTCAGATCTTTAATCACAGCAGCAAAAAAGCTGAATAAAACACTAGAATATCTTTTCTTGCCATCTTTGCATGCCCCAGCCCTGTCACTCCTTGATAAACCAGCTTAAATATACTTTTCAGGGGCCCTTCCCCAGGTACTTCTCCTCACCTCCAAACACACATACATCCAGTAGAAACACACTTCGAAGAATATCAAGTTCAGTCTTATAGCAGAGTTTTTATGTATCTTTTCTCTTGGTTACCTCTTGCACTGAAGAATCTTTTGGGGGAGATCATCTGCTATTCATCTTTGTGACTTGTCATATTCTCATTGCATACAGTAAATATGTCCTAAGAAAAATAACTTTGTTCACTTAAAATAAAAATGTAACCATTAAATACTGGCTTTTAAATGAAATTGGGCCCAAGATGAGAGAACCCTTAGATAATTAGAGTAAAAATTTTTCCAAACAGGCTGTTAATTTTTAGGCCTTATCCTTTGCTGTTTTTCAGGAAATTTATGGACACGATTTCACTTAGCTAAAGATTGTTTGTGTTAAAATGTCAGTTTTAGTAACCTTCAGTGCATTAAATGTAAAATTTTATTGGACAATAAAATATTTTGACTTAAGTCAGTACTTTAGGGAGTAAATTTAGTAGCCCTCTTATTTCATTTGTTTTCATAGTTTTCTTCTGAAGAGAAAGCATGAGAGCTTATTTATTTTAAACTTATGAAAAAGTGGTTATTATTCTTTAATGAACATATGTGTGGGCATATCAGTCTTAGATTTGAAATATTTTCTGTAGTAATTTCAAATGAATCTGAAAAAAGGTTTAGGTTTTTGTTTATTTTTCTATTAAAGAATATTTTAAGCAGCATCTCAGTGTTGTGTGCCTGAGGTACATTTACATTGTGTATATTTGACACATCATGTAATCTGTGGTTAAGGCATGCATGTGATTCCTGCCAGCTATGGGTTAACTCACACAATTTAAGGGGAAGGAAGTAATCAACTGAAGTTTCAAACATCACTGCTTTAGTTCTGATTTTTTTTTTCCTTTGGTGCTGAGGATTAGACCCAGGGCCTGACACATGCTAAGCACTATCACTCACCTACACTCCCAGCCCCTAGTTTTGAATTTTGAATTCCTAATTCTAGCCTTTCCAGTGTGGAAATTGCCCACTGTTCTTGAAAGGAAATAATCTGATCTCATCCTATAAATCAAAGCTATCACCTGCTCCTTTATTTTGTTTCCACACTGAAAAAAAAATTCTAATTCTGGTATTATCATGCAAAGTTCATTAGATTTCCAGCTTACTTTGAAAAGGACTGGCGAATGCTCTGCCACTTCTTCCTGTTCCCTAAATCTATAGTAATGTCTTTCCTACTAGTCAGATTTTAACTCCAAGTAATATCTTTTAATTGACTGGATTTGGCAAGTGAGATAAAATCTATTCACCAGCTTAGTCTATCTAGAGTTCTTGGTATTATATTACATTGCCTCTTGGTATAAGAAATATGTAGAAGATGTTTATGGAATACTCTTGGTAATTTGATTAGGCTAGGATTAGAAGATCTGTATCCTGCTACATTACCTCCCAGTTGCTTATCCTTCTGAATTAGCCTGCTGTTTGGTGAGAGGTAGCTGCTTTCCTTGACTCTCCTTTTCCATTTAGCTAGCATATATAAAAAAAATATTTTTTTTTCTTATTAGTAATTTGGGAATTTTCCTCCTAAAATCTCAAAGTACATTATTATTATTATTATTGTTACTATTGTTATTAAGATTTGAATGCTGTTGTATTATTACCAAGGAACATTAGAAGTTCTGCCAAATTCAGAAGATATTATTTCATATCTTGTCTTCTTTTTTATTTTTATTGGTTCTTTTTAGTTACACATGACAGTAGAATCCATTTTGACATAATTATCAAAGCATGGAATATATCTTGTTCTGATTCAGTCCCCAGTATCTCTCCTTCCCCTCCCCTCTCTCCACCCCCTGCTCCCTTCCCTCTACTTTACTGATCTTTCTGCCATCAAAATACATTATTGCTGATTTTTTTGTTTTTTCCTCAGAGAAACTGATTGAAAACTCAGAGATATCTTAAAACTGCACTAGCATATGTATTTTGTTTAAAAACAAAGAAGTTCATGGTTTTGATCAACTTTGCACTTGTCAGACCATACACAGAATATTGCACACAACATAGGACAGTGTATTTTATGAGAGAAAGATGGTACAGATATTCACTTTATATGACCAATGGATGAAGAAAAGAAACCTGTTTATCTTGGAAAAGAAAAGCCCCATGGGAAAACTGTTACTGTCTTTCTTCATGTGTGAGTTGGAGGAATCTTACGTTTTGGAGTCAATTTAGACCAGTGGCTGAGAAGTTGTAATTCAGTGAAATGTCTCTTGAAAAAGACCACCATAGTCAAAAAATTATTACAAATGCATATACCATGCTCCCTTTCAGGAGATGTACATGTATATATTAAATATATATTAAGGGCCTAAAAACATCACGCAGTAAGAGTTCTCTTTGATTTGTTAATCAAAGCATTCCATAAACACCTTTCTCAGAACTAGTTTTCTAAGGAGTTGAATTAGAGTAGTAATTTACAAATTATGATAATGGGATTAGTAACATCAGCATTACCTGGGAACTGATTACAAATGTAATTTCTTGGCTCTGACCCAGACCAGTGGAATCAGAAACTGCTGGTGAATTCCAGCAATTTGTGTAATAATGAGTCCTAGGAGATTCTGATGTTGCTAAAATGTGAAAAGCACTTCTAGTAAATTCCTTTGTTATTTTCCAAACTCAACAGTGCCCTTTTGGTTTCCTTCATAGCATTTACCATAATTTATATTTTTAATGTTTTTTTTCTAATGGTATTATACAACTCAATTCATTTTATAGGTCATTTCTCATCCAAGGTATAAAAGGAAAGAACTACTTATTGAATTCCAACCACAGTTTTTACCCTAGTGTAAGTGCCATCCAGCTGGTATTAATTTGGATACTTTAAAGAATCCCAAATTATTAATCTATATGTTCTATAAACTGAAATGTACATTTAAATAATGAGGCAAAACATAAATTCATTGCTGTCATTGTCATCTTTACAAGGTACTTGAAACGTTTTTCATTTACTTCAGAATGTTCTTTGGAAAATGTAGACTTTTTACTTTACCATTTTAAAAGATCTGGGGCTGGGGATATAGCTCAGTTGGTAGAGTGCTTGCCTCGCATGCACAAGGTCCTGGGTTCAATCCCCAGAACCACAAAAAAATAGTTAAAAGATCTGTATTGAGCTGGGCATGGTGGCACATGCCTGCAATCCCAGCAACTCGGGAGGCTAAGGCAGGAGGATGGCAAGTTCAAGGCCAGCCTCAGCAGTTTAGCAAGACCTTCTCTCAACATAAAAATAAAGAAGTAAAAAGTGCTCCCTGGATTCAATACATGGTACCCAACCCCACCCCCCAAATCTGCTTGATACCTTCTCTCATATTAGAAGTTCATAAAATTAGGACATTTTCTACTCTTTTGACATTAGTGGAGATCAGTTTCAATCCGTTTCCCTGGTGGCATTATATTTATGTCTCCAACAAGCAAGATGCTTTTAGAAAAACTTTGTTAAGTAGAGCATAAAATGTATTAGTGTATAAAAAATAAAAAGAATGCTCCATAAGTGTACCTGCAACTATTGCCTAATTTACTGTGCTGAGTGTCATAAATGTGTTTTGAATGTTTATATGAAATGCCTCTGTAAGTTATGCAAAATAATTTCCGTTTTCTTAAGGACAATAAAATGAGTTTTGACTGTTTTAAAGTGTCATCACACTATGCTTAAGTGCATTTAGAACAAAATTACTATTAGAGTTTCCTTAGGATGAATCATAGCCAAATTTATCTTCTCGATACTGTTTTGTCACTTCTTTTGAAGTCAGGGTTCTCTGGGTAAACATTATTAGGTCTATTGCAGGTGTATTTCTTCTTAGTTAGATGAACAAACACTGATAGTGTTCTACAGTCTGGATTTAGATTTGGTTGCTGCTGTCCAACAGCCGAATGCCTTGGGGTATCCACTTACGCTAATGAATATAAGTAGTGGTATCATTATTACTATATTTAAACACCCATGGTTGGCAGCAATGTGCTCAAGTTTGAATATAACATGGTAAATTATGTCACTGTCCCTGCCCAGGGCAACTGCTACTGAAAGGACACACTCACTTGATGAGGAAGCTAGTGGATGCAGTGCTTGTGAGCTAAGTGAAACTTCACCGCTGACTCACGCAAAGAGGTTTAGGATGTTGCCTGTGTTGTCTGAAGAACATCTTGCAGTTTTCATCTTGTATAGTAACTTACCTTATGGGGTTTTCATTCCACTTTTATGCTTATTATTATATCTCTTTTTAGTTTTTCTCACGGAAGAAAAAGCCAATTCAGTATTAAAACGCTACCGAAGAGCTAATGGACTTTTTGAAGAAATAAGACAGGGCAATATTGAACGTGAGTGCAAAGAAGAAGTCTGCACATTTGAAGAAGCCAGGGAAGCTTTTGAAAATAATGAAAAAACTGTAAGTATACAAGCAATTTTTAAAATTCTCACAGATTTGCCTACATTTTGATTTATATTTGAGATCTCAATTCCAAAGTATGTGTATTGTTATTAATTAAAAATTACTTTTCCAAGGAAGCCTGAAAGTGGCATCTAATAATATTCCATCCATGGGAAAGCTAGGTTCACTTCCCTGTGCATTGGTGTGTTTCCACAGGACTCTGCCAAGAGCAAAGATTCATCAGCTTGGCAGGGGAGAAGCATTTAGTTCACTCAAGGCTTTGATCTAGAAAGTTAATATCCTTACCTTACTATCAGAAAGCAAGGGTGGAGGAAGCTAATGAAAGCTGATAATATTTTTAAATGTTTTACTTCTCCTACTAAAGAAAAGACATATATGGACTCCCCATCCCCATTCTGTGAGAATACACCTCTTCATCTCTCTTTCTTCTGGACTACATGTTATTCAAGGAGAGCAGAATAGGTACGCATAAGACTGGGATGTATATTCTATAGAACTGCTTCACAGTTGGAAATGACATTACCAGAGGTAGCCATTATAGAAAGATCTAGTGCCCTGCACCATGAAAATAACACTAGCTGCTAAACAAGTGATGGCTGAGGTGCCGGAGGGATATTGAACATGCTTCAGGAGCAGTGGATGCAGAAGAGTTTTAAAGAAAGGAGTTTTGATCTTTTGTTAGATAGAGAAAGCCCCAAAAGGAGCCCAAGGAAAGGCTTAGAGAGATGTGATTGCTAGGTTTGAGTATACACAGCAAAAGCAAAATTCATTTGGAAATTGATAAGCTGTGAGGTTCATCAGCTTCGCTAATTCACTTGGAGTTTATTGTTGTATATAGTATAAGTTATGGATTTGATTTTTTCACCTGGCTACCCGGTTTTCCAAACACCATTTAATATAAAGCTCTTCTTCTCTGTAGTGATTTTAGTTACCTTTTATTGTGTACCTAATTTCTATATGTAGTTAGTCTATTTGGGGATTTCCTATTCTAGTCCATTGGGTTATTTCTCTGCTCAAATATTAGAACCACACTGTTTTAGTTATAGTGGATATGTAGCATGTTTTAGTGTAAATTAGAACCACTTCTCCCTTATATGAACTGCTTCAGTGGTTTGTGAGCTATTCTTGCATTCCTGATGTTCCATGTAACTTTAAATATTAACTTTCCTAGCTCCAGAAAAAGAAAATGTCAATCTTTCTAATAGGATTTCTTTCAGTTTACAGTCCTTCCCCAAAATCTGTTCTTACCACAGCCTAATTTCAATAAATACTAATTTCACTCATCTATCCGGTTGCTGATATCCAGACCTTGCTACCATCCCTGATTCTTCTCTCCTTTTCATATCTTACATTCCATCTACCAATAGTTGGCTCTATCATAAAAATACATTCAGAATGTAGTCACATTTCAGTCTCTCTACGTGTTACTATTATACATCCAAGTCACCACCACCCTCTCATCTGTATGATTTCTTTTTTTTAAAAAAATTTTTTTTAGTTGTAGATGAACACAACACCTTTATTTAATTAATTTATTTATTTATATGTGGTGCTGAGGATCAAACCCAGTGCCTCATATGTGCTAGACAAGTACTCTACCACTGAGCTACAACCTGTATGATTTCTTGACCTTCTTCCCCATAATTGATTCTCAAAACAGTAGGCTGTACTTTAAAAATCTCTTTTTGACCTTTTCTCTTCTCCCTCAGTAAAAGCTAAAGTACTCAGAATCATCTATAAGATACTACACAATCATCTCCATCCCAAACTTCCATTCCTCTATAGTTATTTCTTTACCACATCTCTTATGATACTCCACCCCTTATATTCACTTTGCTGTGGCTTGCCTGTGCCTACACACACACACACACACACACACACACACACAAACACACACACACACACACAAACATACACACAGCACAGATCTACCTCATGGCATTGGCATTTGCTCTTTCCTATTCCAGATGGATATGTCTGAGCAAGCTGATCACTGTCAGGTCCTTGCTCAAGTTTACTTTCTCACTGAGAAAGTATCTGACCTTAAATTACAATCTTGAGTCCCTTCCATGAATTATTTTTCTTTCCAACAGTTATCACCACCTAACATCCATTTGTTGTATTTGTTAATTGATCACTCTCTGCCCAGGACTGTTAGCTCTATGACAACACCTTTTCTCATCTGTTTTGTTCTTAGCTATGGTTCCTAGCAATGCTGGCACGTAATGGGCGCTAAATAAATATTTGATGACGGATGAACTAATGGATTGGCATATTATGAAGTACATTTAATGCATAGGAAAATGTGATTTAAAACTTTTTCACACATTGACTGAAAGATGTGGACTTTAAAATGGATTTTTATTATATTGGCATTATGTTTATTCTCTTCTTTATGGTTTAAAGTCTGTAATCCAGGTTTGCTTATGCCATTAAAAGGCCATTTACAATAAAGTGTGTTGAAGGGCTTTTGTCTTAAGTGTAATAAAAGTGGCAATCTCATCTTTTATTTGCTGTAGAAAAACTATTTCAGAATACTGTTTTTGTTGTGTGCTAAGAAGGATCTAGCATTGGATAGCACAGTTTCATCTTAATCTTGGCAATGAAGAAAATGTTTGAGATTTGCTTTCTACTCTTAGACTTCTTATTACGTTTTTGTTTACTAAATTTTATTGCTCAGAACAGGTTTACTCACATATATTTTCATCATCCCCAAATGTAGACTATGTGAATTTAAAGGTCCATTTTCAGTAGACTGAAATTCTACTTGAAATTTATTTATAATTCTTTACCTAATTGCAAGCAGAAGTCTAATTAGACAATGGGAGAAAATATATTGTGCTTAATGTTCCTCCTTTTCACCAAATAGAAACTAGGTCAGATTTATTCACATATTATCTGCTGAATCCCTACTATGTACCAGATACAGGACATATCAAAGTGAATAAGCTGTCCCTCACTCATGGCTTTTGAGATTCAATCGAGACAGCTGACATACATACAAAGGCTCATATGAGTGCTTTGTACATCTTAAATATATACAATTTTTATTTGTTACTTGTACCCCAGTAAAGCTCAAGGAGGAAAAAGCAGTAGTTATCTGAATGGCTTGCCTGAATCCTCTCTGTAGACAATCAAATGGATGTGATTTGGTGTCTCAGCTCTGCCATCTACTGACTATATTGCTTTGTAGTAAACATTTTGCCATTTATTTTTATGTCTTTTGAAGGGGAAAAATTACACCCACAGCATTTAGGTTTGAGCGTATGCCTTTGGTATAGTGCCTAACACAGTGAAAGCTACATTTTATTTTAGTTTATAGGTGAATTACAGATACTTTATTTAGGAATTGTTACTAATTTCTACCATTGTTTTTTTCTTCCCCTTTCCAAGGGACCATGAGGGTTCTCTGCATTTTGTAACCTTTTTTTTTTTTTGTCCTGGGGATTGAACCCAGGGGTGCTTTACCACTGAGCCACATCCCCAGCCCTTTTTATTATTTATTTTGAAACAAGGCCTCAGTAAGTTGCTTAGGGTCTCGTAAGTTGCTAAGGCTGGCATTGAACCTGCAATCCTCATGTCTCAACCTCCTGAACCACTGGAACTTTTAATCTGGAGGTACTATGAAGAAAATAGTAAAAACTCTTTAAAACAACAATTTCAGAACTTTTTTTTTTCATAATTTCTGATTTGATTTGTTTTACTTCCAAAGTAGTTATCACCAAACTTCAAAGTACATAGGAATAGTTTGGGTGCTTATCAGATCTACACAGTCCTACCTGGCACCCAGATCTGCATTTCAAATGCCATTCTACAATAAAAGAAACCAGGGTGCTTTGGCAAAATGGTTGATTCTAGAGATGGAGCATATGGTACTACCAGAAAGTAAATAAGTTCTAAAACGGCAACAAAGAATGGGAGCATGTCAAAGGGAATTAGCATCCTTAGTGGCCAAAGGAGGCCCCAGTGGCCAAAGCTGAACAGTTCAAGTAACAAAATACATAACTTAGTATTGGATTATAACCCAAAGCATAAACTAAATATATGAGTGTATAATAATATAAATAAATGAAAAATTAATAAATACATGAAAAGAGGCAACTCTGTAGTACAAAAAATACAATATAGTACAGTACAGAATAATTCCAAATTATGTATGTAAATACTCCCCTCTCTAGGAGGTAAAGTTTAATTCTCTACCTCCTTTAAGTTTAGCTTGAATTTAAAGATCTGCTTTCAAAGAACAGTATGAAAAGGGAGGAAATAACTTTACAGTGGAGAAATCTAGCAAACACTATCTTGACTGGGTGATCAGGGTTAGCATCACTAGTGATACATCATATATATGACATGCTGATAAAGGACTTCACTTCTGTGATATTTTCCCCACAAACCCATAAGCCCATGAGAAGTTACAGACAAAATTAAAAGATTTTCTATAAATTGTATGACCATTTTAGTTAGCTTTTTGTCACTGTGACAAAATACCTGAGAAAATCAACTTAAAAGGAGGATAGATTTATTTTGGCTCCCAATTTCAGAAGTACATGGTCACTTGGCCCCATTAGTTTGGGCCTGTGGTGAGGCAGTGCATCATGGCAAGAAGCATATGGCAGAGAAGGCCTACTCATCTCATGGTAGCTAGGAAGCAAAGAAAGACAGGAAGAGGCCCTACAAAGACACACCCCCAGTGATCTGACTTCCTTCTACTAGGTTCCACCTCCTGATGTTTGCACCACCTCCCATTAGCTGCATCAGCTGGGACCAAGCCTTCAACACATGAGCTTTTGGGGACATTTAAGATCCAATCCATAACAATGACTGTTACTCCTCAAAACTATCAAGGTCATGAAAAATTAAAGCAACAAGACTGAGACAATCACAAAACAAACACTAAAGAGACACGATTAAATGAAAAGTGGGTTAGATTCTGGAACAAAAGGACAACAGTGGGAAAACTAGTGAAATCCAAGTCGAGTTACTAGAAATGGGCCAGTGGTGATGTATTAATTATAATGAATCTACCATGCTACTATAAAAGCTAACAAACAGTAGGGGAAATGGTGAGGAGTACAGGGGAATGTTGTATATCATCTCTGCAACTTTTCTATAAATCTAAAATTGTTCCAAACTAAGAAAATTCATTTTAAAAATGCCCAATCCAGGGTTCACAGGACTTCATGGGGCCAGGGAACTTGCTTTAATAGATGACACTTTAGATTCTAAAGCAAATGGTTTAGCCAAAACCAACTTAGAATTTTTCAAAGAGTTCTACAGTGTGTGGTATTTCTGGGGGTGTTGATGACTGTTATGTCTGGTATCATCCCAAGTATTTAACCCACTTCCTGTACACCCTGTGCTCCAACCTACCTCCAAATTACAGATGTATTTTAGAGACTAAGTTGTTAATATCCAAGAATTTGAGATCTAAGTCCAGCAATTCTATTTTAAGACAATCCCTCTCATTCCAAAGTATTTCCATTTAAATTTTTATAGAAATTACTGGGGAAGTAAGGGACATGAGGTATCCCTTCAAACTAAGACATGTTACAAAAACTACCTTGGAAATCTTTGAATTCAATGTCTACGGCAGAAGGTAGCATGTAGACACTTGTGGTTGTGAACAATTATAAGCAGTGCTCATGTCTGAGGTATTTAAGAATTGATCACTAGTTCCTGGAGATTACTCATTTCACTTGCAGGCAGAAACTCATATTCTTTGGCACTATTAGGGAAACTCTTGTTTCACTTTGCTTCTCTTGATCCACTGATGGCACTTGACCTAGATTTAGAACTTTAATTCAGAAAGGAAGAAAGGTGGAAGACAAACCTGGGCACAGAAATACAGGGGGCAAACTTCAGACATCACCATGGCCCTCTTTAAGCCATGCCCTGTGCATTTCCATCCGTATTTCTCTGCACGATCCCTACACTCATCCCAGTCCTTCCTGGGTGAGCCAAATAAGATGGTTCCCTTTAGACAAATGGGGGTGGTTTTCTGGGACTTGCAAAGGCTTCCTTGATACTTCTTTTGAGAACTCTTGAGAAAAAGTCAAATGGCCAAAATATGTCATTTTATACGATTGACATTCTGAGCTATTGCAGAGATGAGGAAAATCTGATTTCTATAGGCAGACATCACATTGCCCCTTATCGACTTTGATTTTAAGTTAGTGGTCAATTTTAGTCTCTGGTAGTTGGGCCCTTTTTTAAATTCATAAATCCTCTGTAGTCTCAAGTTATTCTTGTTGGGTTATAGTTCTAACATAATTAGGAGGGTTTCGGCCCATATGACATTAGTAAAGTAGTATACTGGCCCCTGTGGGAGTCTCTCCTCCCCATGCAGTATGTTGACATTGACCTGAAGTGATGTCAGCAGGTTTTCTCTCCTAGTACCAGTTAACCTTTTTCAGATCTGAACTCAGTGACCAGATACTAGTGGGATGGACAGGTCCATTTGTTGTCACTTGCAGAATCAGCTACACTGTGGATTCTGCATATTATAGACAGCACTGTGTAGTTAAAAATATCCTGTTTGCCAGGCACAGTGGCACACACCTATAATCCCAGTGGCTCGGGAGGCTGAGGCAGGAGGATCACAAATAAGTTCAAAGCCAGCCTCAGCAACTTAGTGAGGTTCTTGGTCACTTAACAAGACCCTGTCTCAAAATAAAAAAATTAAAAGGACCGGAGATGTGGCTCAGTGGTTGTGTGCCCCTGGGTTCAATTCCTACTACCTGCCCCCCCCCAAAGATATCACTTTTTATGACTGGATAATATTCCATCTTATATATTTAACACATTTTCTTTGTCCCTCATCTATTGGTGGGCATTTAGCTGATTCTGTGTTTTAGCTATTGTGAATAGTGCAGCAATAAATATAGACATGCTGATGTCTCTTTGTTATGCTGATATCATTTCCTTTGGATATATACCCATAAGTGGGATGGCTGAGTAACACATTATGTTAAGCAAAATAAGTCAGTCACATGAAGACAAAATACATGTTCTCCCTCATATGTGGATGTTTTAAAAAGTTGATCAGAATGTATAATAGTGATTCCTAGATGCTCGGAATGGTGGCAAAGGAAGAATAGAGCAATGTTGGATAACGGGTACACAAAACAGAAGTAGTAAGTTCTTGTGTTCTAAAGTATGATGGTGATACCGCCATTTAACGGTGACGAGTTCTGCTCCTTCTAATGTTGAAGATCGAACACTAGAGAAGCATGCCAAGGCAAGCATATTAAGCAGGTTTTATTTAAAGGTAATAATACAGACTTCTTCCGGCAGAAAGAAGGGACCATGGCTGATGTTCTAAAGTCCCAAGAAGTGAGTGCACCCTAAATCCTTTATAGGTTAAAGTCTCTTTTGTTCTCCAGTGCTCTCGCCCCTTATCTCTCCTTCCTTCCTACATGACTAGGCCTGGTTTTGCATTAAGTGAGAAGCCTTGGGCAGAGGAAGGGCCAAGGTGATTCAGGCAGATAAGGGCCCAGGGGGCATTAATTAGCAGCTCCAAGCTTGCAGTCCTTGATAAAGGCAGGTAAATTTGGTAATCAATGGACTCCGGAGATCCTTGACATTCCATTCTTCCAGGGGCAGTCTCCAACTTCCAGAGGCAGATGGCTTCATGGCTTCATTTCCTCGATTTGACCGGATTCCCTATTTCTACACTAACTACCTGTCCTTAATCTGGCTTCAGTAGGATGACTACACTTCACAATAAGCTATTATATATTTTGTGAATAACTAGAAGAGAGGCATTCAAAACCTCCAAATTAATGATAAATTAGAACTGTTAATTATCCTGATTTGATCAGTAAGTATACACATTGAAATCACACCGTACCTCATAAATACGTACAATTATTGTGTGTTTATAAAATTTTTTAATGTTTGAAGTGGAAATGTTAACTACCCTGATTTGACTATTGCCACACTGCACACATATATCAAATTATTCCTGTATGCTAGACATTTATACAATTAATAATAAGAATGTTAAAAACTATTCATTCATCCATTTTAAACTTCAGCATTCAATGTGCTTTATACTTACCTCTTCTCCTCCACTCCTTCAGCTGCTGCTAGACTTTGACCTCAGGATCATGGAGTAGGGAGAGTGGGACATGGTCTGTTTTTTAACTCCTATACTCTCCCACTTCTCTCTGGTATTTTGAGGACTGGGAGGAAGTAAGGGGAAAGCGGACAAATGTCTCTAAGTTAACTGGTATTGCTATAGCCTCTTCTTAACTGTCACTAATCCTATGGTGGGCCTAGTTGTAAGTTGGATGTGAGGTGCATAACATTCTTTAAAGAAGCCTAGAAGGGGTCTCCCTACCACACAGGTCCCAGGAAGCAGAGTTATGGCTCCGCATTGGTCTCTTTTGACCCCTTCCTCAACTGGCTGCAACTGTGCCTACCTCCCTCTCTTGCTGGTAGGGCCCATTGCCTAGAAAGCAGCCTTCTGGGACAAAATAGCAGCAACACAGCAACATTGCTCAAGTTTTCCACTGAACCTGTGGAAAATTCCTACATGTTCTTTTTAGTCAATGTAAAGGGTCTGTTCTATCACTGACCCTATTCTCAATCTTGCTCTTTTCTCAAATCTGCCCCAAACATCATATAGGCATATGGTACAGGAGTGGGGCATATCAATCAGTCAACTCCTTAAGCAGACATCTACATGGGAAATAAAATGTCAGTGTTCTTTTCTTGCAGGTAACTTACAACTGGTTTTCTTGGAGCTCCCCTCAGCAATCTACAATTTAGGGTCCAAACGATATCTTTGAATCTATTGAAGTGTGGCAGGACAACCTAGCATCTGCAGTAATGACCCTGTGACCATCTCATCCAATATGCTGCTAATTTTGGATGGTTGACTGCTTGATAAGGCAGTCATGGTTAGGAAGTGACACAAATATCCAATAATGAGCTGCACCTAGTCAGTAGAATTGATGAGAATAAAACCCTCACATTCAAATTTGGATTTGAATGTTACCCCAGGGCAGCAACTTGGCTTGCTTAGGGTATCTATTATTCCATCTGAATGAGTCTTCCATAGCATCCTGGGAGGAGGTTAGCTATGACATATCATAGATTAATTGAAAGACTTTTTTTTCTTTTTCAATATATAAAAATGGTGTCTTTTTCAATTCATGGCATATTTGCTAAAGTATAGCAATCAATTAACACCCTTGCTTACTCCCAGAGATTCTGATGTGGATGAAGACACTACTAGAAATCAATTTCTGTTACAATGGGTGGCTGCCAATCCCTTTAATACTGGTGGTTGTCAGTGATTCTTTCTTCCAGTATTAGGACATGGACTCTTTGAGCCAGGACATCTGACCATGGCTGTCATGGTGGAATATCAGTAATAGCAGAAATAAGATTTAGTCTAGCTATTGCCAGTGTACAATAAGATCAGCTGCAAAAAATTTTGGAACCTTGCTATAGACATATATCATTAGCCCAAGTCTTAGGGACCATCACACTGTAACAGGGAATCTATCACATACTGCAACACACAGCACCAGGAAATCCAAAGAAGGTGCTGGCTTTTCTTAAATTATATGTTTTATAGTATCTAATTCCCAATGCTAATATTTGATACTAAGCATCGCTTATCATGAATGCCTATTCATGCTTTTTCATACCATTCCTTTGTTGACAAAAGACCCTTTGAATAAGTTTTAATCATCTTCTCACAGGGTCTACAAAAACCAAGTAGGTCAAACTCTTCATGTCACAAATGAGGAACTAACAGCTCCAGAGCAGTTGTTTATTTGCTTATTTTCCCATCACAAGATACTGATAAAGTCTGAAATGAGACCCAGGTCCCAAGTCTCCTAATTCTGTGTCTTCCCCACTTCTTTTCCTCATTGAACAAAATGCTCTAATTTAATTGGTAATGGTTATGCTAGGGGCTTTACAGTGAACAATTTTAACTTCAAGTTTCATATTAGGCAGTTGCAAATGTACATCCCATAATACTTGTTCAAAATCAACATGATAGAAATAGAAAAAGTGCTGGCTGGTACTTGGACTTAGCTTATTTTTATTACTTTAAAATGTTTCAGAACAATTCATAGCCTGGGAGAGACAAAGTGATATTTTTCCATCTTTTAACAAGTATTTTGACTGCCATAAAAACCAATGGTACAATTTCTAACTGGTATTGGAACTCATAGCTTTTGATTACCAACAATATATGTTGCTGACGTACTTAGAACACAAAGATGTCTTGAAGAGAAGGAAACCTAATAGATCCTGCAATATAATTGGACCAAACTGAAAGGAATATAGAAGTGAACTGAGATCTCCTATTTTCTCAGAAGTAGCATCCTAAACTCTTAGACAATGTTGAATTTATGATGTTTGATGATGAAATCATTTTCAAGGGAGCTATCTTTCAGTTAAATAAAATGATGAGATTTCATTATAAGTCTAGAGTAATATATAAAGAGGTAGAGGAGATGATAAACAAGTAATCCTATTAAAACTTTTTCAATGTTACAGAGATTCATTTTTTATTATGCCGAGGATTATATTATAAAGAACTATGTGTGTGCTAATACATGAAATGGGATAAATGAGTAAAAGATTATAATTCCAAATAAACCCAAATTTCATATTGGTTTTTCATTAGAAATGTTCCATCTAATTTCCTTGTTTCTAATTTAAAATGTTTAAACTCAGGGTAAACTCTATAGACAAAACAGATAACAACCTACCAGAGATTTTGGTATCACTGTAACCATGAAGAGATACTTTTGCCAGCACAGACCACTGTATCTGCCTTCTTCATTCTACCATCTCATGTTTACTCATTTACATTATCCAAGAAATTCTGGGCTCATTGCAATTTAACCATTGATTGCCCTACCACCTCCACCCCTGGGAAGAAAGAAAGCAGTTGATTGAATTATTATATTCTATGTTGCTAACAAAGACAATTTTGATTACTTATCTAAAACCGATTTTACCCCTTCTTCCTTGCCAAGAGAACCCCAATTTTGGGGAGTGAAAATATACCAAATTACTAGAGCTAAATCATTATTAAACATGGTAGTATTGTTCTTTTTTTAATCTGTAGTAATGTCTTCTCTCTCATTCCTTCTCTTTCATTACCATCCCTATTGGTAATTTGTATCTTTTTTCCTAATCAAACTGTCTGAGAGTTGTATTTTTTTTAATACCAGGAATTTTGCATCCCCCCTTTTCTGTCTGTTCGTCTGTCTCTCTCTGTGTCTGTCTAATTCCCTGCATTATACTTTAAAAAAACCAGTTCCTTCCTTCTGCTTGATTTGGGTGTTTATCACTTGCCTTTTTCTAGTTCATTTCATCTATCACTTGAATATTATTATGTTCTTTTTTACTCTTTCTCTTTGTGATCTTAACAAGTAATTATTGGTTGCCTCTAGAAAGGAGGATGATGTCACTTTTGAACCATGTAAATTTATTAACTATTCAGAAAATTATTTGAATTTTTGGAAAAAAATATTATTTTTGGTACTGTGGATTGAACCCCAGGGCCTCATACACACAAGGCAGGAACTCTACAACTAAACTGTACACCCAGCCTGCATTTTTAGAAATTTAAAAAATTATAATGGAATCATGGTACTGACTAAACACACAAAAAGTATCTGCACACACACGTTTCATGCACACACAAAAGAGTACCATAAGCAACCAAAATTTGTTAGGAATTCTGAGAAGATGGAAAAGGAGATACTATCACATTGCTTTGTTCAAAAAAGAAAAGAAAAGAAACCCTTGCAACAGAAAACTGAACCACATTCAGAGAAAATTTAAGGGACAGTCAATAAGATTGAAGAAAGACCTAGGTCAACTGTGAGTTTAAAGAAATACTCTCTAAACAGCAGACTTGCCTGCCCCTGCCTTGCTATAACCCTCAGTCATATCTGTTAAAATGGGTAATGAGCACCAATGGTATTTGACCATCTTTATTCCCTAAAACCAAGGATCCTGAATTACCTGACCTGAAAGAAAACAGTGAAAAAAGAAAGAAAAGAAAGTGACAGCAGAGCTTGAGACAACTGAGAAACTATACAAAAGGGACCCAAAATAGAAGCACATATCACATGGAAGACAGATCCGCCAGTCTTCTAATGTTAGATATGCCTGAATTTTGGAACTGGGATGATCCCTATCCCACCTACAAGCTCTATGCCATGTACTCCCAAAGGAGAAGAGCGCTAATTGAAGCATTTCGCCCTGGCACTCAGAGGAAAGTCCTGTTAATGAAGTGGGCTTCACAAGACCTCACAACTGTCAATCAAAGTCATGCTAATTCCCTAGGACAAATCCAAGGAGTCCTTGATTCCCAGATATGAATGGACAAAGTTGTGCCAGATTTCAGGGGCTCAAGAGACATCATGAACAAGAAAAGCTAATTCTGGAGGGAAAAAACAGAATATGGCAAACAGACAAGAACTTTACAAAAAAAGTGCAAATTCATATTCTCAGAATTATAAGGGAGACCATACACTTATAAAATGAAAACAGGTTATGATAAAAAGGAGCAATAGAAAATCCCTGGACACTGCAAATACTACTGTAAATTTAAAATTCACTAGAGACCACAGTACAGTCTCCTCCCTTGCTAATGAACTCGGGACTCAAAGATCCATGAGGACAATGCCTAACCCCTCCTAATTAAGGCTCATTAGTATAGGTATAAACACTTTTGTCACTGAGGAAAGCTGCCATTCAAATAAAGCGATATGATATTAACCCTCACCAAAAGCCCTCCATTTAATGAAACAACCACACTTAGACAGTATTCACATGAGCGTCTTTCAAACCTAACCCGTGATTAACAGTTTGCCCTTGTGTGCTTGTAACTTTAAAAAATATGACGTAGGTAAGACGTTGAGCGAGGTTGAGCGGAGTTGCCCGGGTTACAACGGACCACATCCGGGCACCGCCAACCCCTGACCCCTGACTCCTGAGGAAATCTCCGCCGCCATTACTGGCTCGACGGCCGCCATTACCCGCTTCTCTTCCGCCCAGCCCAGCCCCGCCCCGACACCGCCCACCGCCCACCAGCCGAGGTACCGCCCTCACCCACCCTGGCGGTGCTCAGAGGGCACCGCCGCAACCGCGGCCGGCGCCGCTGCCCACTGCGAAGCCCCAGAACCCGCGCAGCCATCCCCTTCGTGGTGGAGCCGCTCCAGCCGCCGCCTGTCATGGTCCCCGTCGTGGTGGCCTCGCAGGTGAACCACAACTACCACCCCGACTGCGAGGTCGCCGTCAACCGCCAGATCCAGGTGCAACTGCACGCCTCCTACGTCTACCTGTCCTTGGCCTTCTACTGCGACGGCCACAGCGTGGCCCTGGAGCACTTCTCCAGCTTCTTCCTGCGCCGCTCCCACGAGTGGGGGGATGGCGCCGAGAAGCTGATGAAGATGCAGAACCAGCGCGGAGGCCGCATCCGCCTCCAGGACATCCTCAAGCCTGACCGCGATGACTGGCACAGCGGCTTCCAGGCCATGGAGCGCGCCCTGCACCTGGAGAAGAGGGTCAACCAGAGCCTCCTGGAGCTGCACCGCCTGGCCACCGAGAGGGAGGACCCCCACCTCTGCCACTTCCTGCGG
This sequence comes from Sciurus carolinensis, assembly GCF_902686445.1. Classification (NCBI taxonomy): domain Eukaryota; kingdom Metazoa; phylum Chordata; class Mammalia; order Rodentia; family Sciuridae; genus Sciurus; species Sciurus carolinensis. The sequence continues at coordinate 30,692,102 of NC_062232.1, forward strand.
AGCCACTATCTGCACCAGCAGGTCCTCATCATCCGGGAGCTGGGCGGCTACCTGACCAACCTGCGCAGGATGGAGGCCCCGGAAAACCCCCTGGCCGAGCTCCTCTTTGACAGGCTCACCCTGGGCCGCAGCGACAAGGACACCTGAGCAGGACTGTGCCCAGCCCATGCCAGGGAGTCTTCCCGGGGTGGGTCCAGGCCGGCCTGCACATTGCCCTTTCAGCCCATTCACCTTAGTTTGGGCCTTTCAGTTTCATTGTTACTTCCAATAAAGTTATTTATTTGGTTCTTAAGGAAATGAAGGTGTCCATTTGATGTGTATTTGTATGTGTCTGTGTGTGTGTGTGTGTGTGTGTGTGTGCAAAACTCTCACCTTTTGAGAATGAGGGCAGATCCCTGATTCTTTCTGGCCACGCATGTCCCATCCATAGGCTGCTCAGAATCTCCACGGGAAGAGAGGAAAAAGTATTGCGCAGGCTCCTGGAAAACACAAAATTAGTCTTCCCTTATAAATGATGTGTGCAAGAGGGATAGGATCCTGTGGAGGGTGTCGTGGGGTCTTCATGGCTGTTCACTGCTGGGTAAAAGTAGAACATGGTGCCTCTGGTGAAGAAGTGAAGAGAATGGGTTTGAGCATGTAGTAAAATAAAGGAATCTTTTTTAAACTTTACTGAAAACTTAGTTTACTAGAATATACAAATCTTTAACATTTATTGAGTCTGGGTAACAGATGAGAGCCCTGGAAGGTGGCATGGCAGAGTACTTCTTTAACCAGCTCACAGTAGCCTGCAGTGATAAAAGGACTAAGCCTTAGCCAGGCTTCCCCATAGATACAAGGTGACTTATTTGGTCACCAGTGAAGGGTATATATATTACCCTCAAATACTTACACTTCTGTTTTTTCCCAAACCTATCATTTCTTCCAATAAAGTGATATGGTACCAAATACATCTACATTATCTCCCTAGAAGGACTGAAAAATACGAGGCTAAGGATGTAGGACATACTTCTGATAGTGAACATAAAAAAATAAGTCATCCTGAATGGTATGTCCATGACTCCACAGCTTGCAATAATGTAGAGGGGTGGGAGAAGTTGAGGTGAAGGCCTCAACTCCAGTTAGGAGTCTGTTAGGGTTATCCTGAAGAATAGAAACAGAATTATATAAGTATAAAATGGGATTTATTATATTTTACACAGTCAGAAGCTGCATAGTCCCACAATGGCCATCTGCAGGCTGCAGAGCTGGAGAAACAAGTAGCTGCTCAATCCAAGGAGCTGGCAAGCCTCAGAACAAGAGAGACCACTGATGCAATTCAGTCTGAGACTGAAGGCCTGGAAGCCACCTCCTCTACTTTTGGATTACAAAGAAAAAAGAAAAATTACAGATTTCATATGCAGTATTCAAAGTTACATGGGGAGTTGGAGTCTTTTATAGCTAACTGACTGGTTTGAGCTGAGTAAAATTGAACAAATTTAGCTATGCAGCAGTGACCTCCCACATTTCATGAATGTGCATTAACACTTTCTTCAAAATGAGGATAGTGGCTGTTGAGTTTTCAGAAAGTGTTCATGTCCCTTCACTAATCTTAATCTAACTACCTCTTTTCACTGTATTTCTTCTGGTTGCTTTGAAGAACTCACTCCCTTCTCTTTCTTTCTCATATACACATATGTCAATATACAATTCTGTCCTAGATATGAGGAAGAGCAAAATAGTCATTTATTTGTGAGTATTTAAAATTGCTTACTGTATATCCTTCCTACTTCTCCATCTTGGAGTGGGAGTTTGCTCTAGTGGTTTCTTGAACCTCACATTGCTTTTGTTCAAATCCCTGTTTAGCCTCTTGGATGAACTTGGCCTTTAGCTTGTCTGTGTCTCCATTTCCTCAAATTTAAAATAAGGGTAATAAAAGCATCCAACCCTTTGTATTAATGTATATAAATCACTTAGAAGGGTCTCTGGCACAGTATAAATACTGTACATGTTAGCTGTCCTTTGTCATCAGTGTTACTACCGTCATCTTACATTCCTTACTTCTAGGTTCTTTTGTGATATCTATGTTTTGGAGAAGACATTTCACATCCATCCCTTGTCCCTGGGGTCTTTTGCATTTCTATCCACCATAGCACTCTGCCTACTGAGAAAGGAAAGTCCATAGAGGCTGCTTTGGTTGTCAGGTGCCAGGACTCAGGAGAGTGGATTGCTCCTTTCCCTGCCCCAAACCCAGACCCAAGAATGTAGGTGAGTTCTACTGTGAAGCTTTCCATGGTATCACCCCTGTTCTGTCTCCATCTGCCCTTCTTTGAAATCACCCCTACTGAAAGGACATGTGCAAAGTCTGAACAGAGTCCAAGCCCCACGCCACACACCAGAATCTCACACAAGAGATTTATTGTCAGTAGCACACAAGCCAACCAACAAGGCTGTCCCCCAGAGAGAGCAGCATCATGTCAGTTCTCACAGAGCAGTTTTATAGTCTGTAATAGGAATTTTATGCATGCTCAGGGGTTACATCATGGGCTGGGGTAGTATTGACCTCTACATTTTATGGGAAGCTAAGCAGCATTGCCTCAGGATTGAAACTTAGGAGCCCCATAGGTAAAAATGGCTTCTGACCTAAAATGGCGGATCTGATGCCAATATTCCTCCCTTTTTGTTTTCATAGATACCAGGGGTGGGGACAATGGTCTTTCTTCTGTAGCTTCTTCTTGCTGGTTAGAGGCAAAGAGTCACATTCCTATAAAAAGAGGATCAGGGAGGGCTTTAGGTAGAAGTAGAGTTTTTGGAGCCGGAGGTGTCAATAGTGAGTCTCAGGTCTTGGCTTTGAGTGTCAGGGGCTGGTAGTCTTGAAGGAAAAGCAGTTGATTGACCGATTGGTTGGTGAACTCATGTATCTGGTCTTGTAGGAACTTCTGTAGGCAATTTAGCAGGCATGGTCCTATTAGGAGAGACATAAAGAGGTCTAATAGAGGTTCTTCAAGGGGGAAAAGCCAAGACCATACTTTAAATCATTCCCCAGGGGCACTGTTGGCTTAGTTGTTGTCTCCTCCTTTCTAGCTGCTCTTGTAGTTGTTTGATTTTATCCTTTACTACTCCTGACTGGTTGACATAAAAACAGCATTCCTCTTGTAGATATAGGCAGAGGCTTCCTTTTTCTGCTGTTAATAGTTACAGTCCAAGGCAGTTTTGTACGACCATGGCAGCTAGGGAATCCAGTTGATTTTGGAAGGTTAGTATAGACTCGGCTACCTGTTGGATGTTGCCTATCAGCTGATTGGAGAGCTGAGGATAATAGGTAATGGATGTGGTTATTCCTGCTGTTCCTGTGGTTAGGCCTGCTGTGACCCCCCAGGGTAGCTAATAAGGGAATAAATTGAACATCCCATTTGTGCTGAGGGCTCATATGAGCCATGAGAGGGATGGGGACTTTCTCATCCCCTAGCACATATGCCCTTCCATCTAGGGGATAGGCAACGATATACAGTTGTCTCATACAGGAAGGAGGCCTTGGGGACCAGTGAGCAGTGAGAGTTTTGAGACACTGTGTATGGGATGATCTGTCTACATTGATCCTCCTTCAAGTCCCAGACTGACGTATTCCCTGATGAGTTAAAACATATTGGAGCAAATTGGAAAAGGGGTATTCTTGAAAGCTTAGGTGAAATGTTGGCAGGGTCTGGAGAGATCCATTGAATACCAGTGAACTGCTTAGGTTTAGAGGGCTAGCTATTAAATGAAAAAAGCCAGCCTTCAGGCACATCCAACATCCTTGAGCCAGAGAGGGATTAGTAAGGTTTAGCAGGTGGTGATTGGTATTGATTATCTGAATTAAGAAAGGATCCTTAGGTATGGGTTCACATCTTATTGATAGATTAAGGGGTCGCCTTGTGGGAAAGAACATGTTGTGGAGTACTTGGGGGAGTTCAGTGAAAAGGTGTTCCTTGTGGGCCTGATCCTGCACTCCACCCCCATCAGACAGCCCCACATGGGTCTGGTAAGTTCAGCAGTAGGTCTTGAGAGTGGCTCAAGCTGGCCAGGAACATTGAGTCAGTCTAGCTTTGAAATTTGATTACCTCGTCCAATATCTAGTCTGACCCTGTTTGCAGAGGGTTGCCCAATCATAGCATCCTTTGTGGACTTGGGTATAGGCAGCAAAATATCCCTGGGAAGAGCAGGCCTCAGGACACACGGGGACGTTAGCCAGATTTGGCTGGGAAGAGACTGGGTCTGGCAAGAGGGTAAGGAAGAAGATTAGAGTCATGAAGGTAAAGGGGAGATTGCCATTTGTGTTACTCATCCTTATGTATTGCAACAGCCTCTTCTGGCAGAGAAGAGCCTTAATCAGGAATTGGCAGGAGCTCCAGAGGGTTGAAGGCCAAGGTTTTGGAAATGCATAAAGACAGGGGGCCTGTGGGGTTGCCATATAGTGAGATGGTATGAACAGTTTGAGGTGGGAGTTGTGAATCCAGTGCGGGATGACCTCAAGTTTGGCAGTGAAGCGGGTAGTCAAGATTACTCTTCCATTTGGAGGTTATTGAAGGAGAGGAGGTGTAGAGGGGTAGAGAATAGGACTAGATCTCCTGGAGTTAGAGGAGAACATGAGGCCTTAGGATTAGGCAGCAGCTGATCAGCATGGGTCAACTGAGATAGAGGGGTCATTAGGTGAAGCAGGATGGTGGAGGGCTGGTAAGCAAGAGTAGGAGGGAGCATAGAGTGGCCATACATCAGCTCAAAGGGAGAGGTATTTAGGGGTTTCCTTGGTAGGGCCCTGACCCTGAGTAGGGCTAGAGGAAAGAATTTAAGCCAGTCCAAATGTATCTCTAGTGATAGTTTGGTCAAGATGGATTTTAGGGTTCAATTGGTCCGTTCCACCTTTCCAGACAACTGAGGATGATGGGGAATATGAAAGTGCCAGGGGATATTTAGAGCCTTGGAAATAATTTGGGAGATTTGAGATGTAAACTCCAGGCCATTATCAATCAGCAGTGAGCCAGGCAACCCAAAACGGGGGATAATTTCTCTTATTAAGGTGTTAGCCACTATTTGGGCCCTTTTATTGGTTGTAGGGGAGGCCTCTGTCCAGCCAGTGAAGGTATCCACTAGGACCAAGAGATATTTAAATTTTTTTGTTGTGGGCATGTGGGTGAAGTCCATCTGCCAATCAGATGCAGGTAAATGGCCTTGGGCTTGATGGACTGGAAAGGTGGGGTGGGGGGGGCAGCAAAGGTTTGAGTTGGGATTGGAACTTTGGTAGATGTTGCAAAAGCAGAGAGGGTTTTTAGAAATTTTGAGTCCTGCAGGGAAAGGGGAATATAGGACTTTATGTATTCTCGCAGAACAGAGGTGTTGGGGTGGAAGAGGTTATGTAGGTAAGTTAGTATATCTTGAGTAGTAGGGGTATGGGTTTGAAGTGAGGAAGACAGTGTCATAATGGGGGCCTCAGCAGAGGGACTTAAGGTTGCCTGTCTTGCCGCCCCATTGGCTTTGTTATTTCCCTTGGAAATTGTAGAATTATCGGTTTGGTGGGATCTGCAATGAGTTATTCTTATTGCAGTGGGGAGATGGAAGGCCTCAAGCAGGGGCATAATGTAGGAGGCATTGACCACCGAGGTCCCCTTGGTGGTGAGGAGTCCCCTCTCCTCCCATATGACTGAGTGTGACAAGAGGATATTGAAAGCATATTTGGAGTTGGTATAAATGTTAAGAGTGTATCCTTGAGCTAGAGTAAAGGCCTCTGTGAGAGCAATAAGTTCTGCCTATTGGTTGGAGGTATTGGGGAGTAGAGGCTTGGCCTCAATGATTTCATTAAGGGATACTATGGCATACCCTGCCCTGCAGGTACCCTCATGAAGGAAAGAGCTCCCATCAGTAAACCATGTGTAGGTGGCTTGTGACAGAGGCCCCTCCTGTATGTGGATAGAGTGAGGTAGAAGGTCTTCTAGGGTCTTCACACAGGAGTGGAGTGGAGGAGGGGAGTTTCCTGAAGGAGGAGGAAGAAGACTGGCCAGATTAATCAGTGGACAGGTTTGAAAAGTCAGTGTAGAATCCTCTATAAGAGCAACTTTAAGGGAAAGAATCCTGGAAGGAAGAAGTGTTCGAAGATCTTTGTAAGTGAGAAGTTCAGAGAGGTGATGTGGAGAGAGAACAGAGAACTGTGATAGGAGATCTGAAGGTTAGTGTCTTTGATTCCTGTACAAGGAGGGCCCAACCTTGGATGGTTATATCTAGTTTTTTGAAAGGTATGGGACAGGAGTGAAGGTCATCCCGGTTTGTGCCCCAAGGCTTCCAAAGCATATCCATCCTTTTCTGTGATATACAAAGAGAATGAGCAAGTAAGGTCACAAAGGTAGAGAGCAGGGGCTCCAGGAGGGCTTGTTAAAGCTTGTGGAAATGAGTGATGGGACTCAGGAGGGGTTCAGAGAGAGGGCCACTTGCAGCCTCATATAGAAGACGAGCCAAAAGGGAGTAGTTTGGAATCCAAGAGCAGAGGAATCCTGCCATCCCTGAAAAAGAGAGGATCTCCTTTTTTGTAGTGGGAAGTGGTAGGGAAGAAATTATATTTTTTCTATCAGCGGTGATTGCCTTGTGGGTTGGTGTAATGAGGAGACCCAGATAAGTGACCTGGTGGGGAGATAGCTGAACCTTTGAGGGGAAAATCTGATATCTGTGGTGAGCTAGGAAGTTGAGGAGGATGTTGGCGTTAGTTAGACTGATCTGTAGAGAGGGGCTTCAAAGAAGGAGGTCATCTACATATTGGATAAGTTTAAATTGAGGGAGTAAGAGGGAAGATAGTTCCCTAGAAAGGTCTTGGTCAAGTACATGGGGGCTATATCTAAATCCTTGGAGCAGAACAGTTCAAGTTAACTTGGTAGATATATGGGTGTCCGGGTCTATCCAGGTAAAGGCAAAAATGTCTTGGGATTGAGGGTGTACAGAAATGGGGAAAAAGGCATTTTTTGATCCAGAACTGAAAAGTAAGTGTTGTCGGAGGGAATGGTAGAAAGGAGAGTATATAGGTTGGGAACTACTGGGTAAATAGGAATTATGGCCACACTGATGGGGCGAAGATCCTGTACAAGTCTGTAGGATCCATTCAGTTTCTTGACCGTTAATATGGGTGTGTTAAAAGGGGAGTTTGTTTGGCATCAGGGGCCCTTTTGGAGGAGATCAGAGCTTAGAGGCTTGAGACCCCTGAAACTCTGGAGGGAAAGTGAGTATTGGGATTGTGTTGGGAAGTAGGTGGGATCCTTGAGATGTATAACCAAAGGGAGTTGGTGAGCAGCTATGGAGGGGTTTTGGACGTCCCAGACCAAGGGATTAACTTCTCATGCAGGTAAGGGGTAGGAGGGGTCCACGGAATTTGCCTGAAGTACTAACAGGAGGGGGACTAAAGGCAAGCTGGAGTCGAGGCGAGACTCAGGAGCAAAGGTAATAGAAGCTCCTACTTTGGCTAGGAGATCTCTGCCTAAGAGGGGGACTGGGCAGCGGGGAATCATCAGGAAGGAATGGGAAAGGGTAATGCCCTGGAATATGCAGTGAAGCAAAGGGATTTACAGAGACTGGTAAGGTGTTCCTTCTACCCCAACAATAGAGGAACGAGAAATGGAAGTAGGTCCCCAAAACTCCTTTAGGACACAGTATGTGGCTCCAGTGTCTAAAAAGAAAGATATGGGCCTACCTGCTACCACAGTGGTTACCCTGGGCTCCCGAGAAGTGATGGTGGTGGTTGGGTGTGGGGATCCTGAGCCTCCTCAGTCATCCATTGCCAGACCTAGAAGATCTGCTTGAAAGGTATCAGGGCCACATGGCCTTGCACCTCTTGCTGTGTGAGGACAGTTGACAGCCCAATATCCTTCCTGACTGCATTTGGGACATGCACCAGGAGGCTTCTGGGTATTTGGGCATGCTCTGGCTCAGTGACCTGTTTTACCACATTTGAAACAAGGACCCAGGGGTCCCCTGGCTGCTTCTTAGGGTGTGGGGGTGTCCAAGTACCTGTGGTTGGGGCAGGTTGAAAGGCCTCGGGCAGCATCTAATATTTGTGTTTACGAGCCTTTTCATCTCTCCTATTATACACCTTAAAAGTCACCACTAGGACCTCTGCCTATGGAGTTAGGGGTCCTCTCTCTAGGTGTTTAAGTTTAGCCTTAATATCAGGGAAGCTTTGGGAGAAAAATGGGTCATTAGTAGTTGTCTCCCATCTGGTGTTTCAGGGTCTAGATTGGTGTACTGTAGAAGGACCTTTGTAAGGCAGTCCAAGAACATTGAGGATTTTTCATTTTTGTCCTGAATAACTTCTTGGAGTTTCTCATAGTTAATAGCCTTATATGCCAATTTTCATAGTCCTGCCATGAGACAGGTAATAAATTGGTCTCTATTAGTGATCCCACTAGCTGGATTATAATCCCAGTTAGAATCACGATCAGGGACTGCCTCAGTGCCAAGTGGGTGAGCAGAAGTGGTTTGGTGGACCTTGTCAGCATAATTTCTGGCCTGCTCCCAAACTCGCCTGCATTCCTCAGGTAGGAGAGTGTTGGACAGGATCATATGAACATCATAGAAGTTGAGGACATATGATTGGGCTAGGTATTGAAACTCTTCATGTAACCAGAAGGATTGGAGGTGAAGGACCCTAGCTTCTTTTCAATTTGAGAAAGGTCACTGAGGGAGAAAGGGACGTGTACCCTGACAGCTCCCTCAGACCCTGCTACTTCGTGAAGGGGAAGCAGGGGTGCAGGCTGGTTAGAGAGTTCCATGTGAGAGAAGTAGCAGGAGGACTGAAAGTGGGTGAGGGAGGTCCCAGAGGAGTCTGAGCAAAAGGTTGAGATTGGTAGAGAGGGAGATCATCAGCAGGGTCAAAATCTGGGTTTTCAGGAGGGTCCTGGGGTCGAGGGGTCTTAAGGGCTTGTAGAACCTGGACTGGAGAACAAAAAGAGCAGAGGGATGGCTTGGAATGGAGGAAGGAGAAGACCTGGACGTAGGGGATCTCTTTCCATTTCCCCGAGTGCTCACAAAGGTTGAAAAGGTCCCTCAAATGTTGGGATCTAGGGTGCCATTAAGTGGCCATTTGGAGTCATTGTCTAAGGTATAGAGGGGCCAAATTCTGTTGCAAAGACAAACTAATTTTTGTGCCTTCAAGTCAGGGGTAAGGTGAAGTGAGTCTAAATTTGCCAAAAGGCAACCCAAAAGGGTGTCTGAGGGGTTGGCAGAGGTGGCTGCACCCATGGCAAAAGAGAGAGTAGATAGGGAGAAGCAGAGGCGTCCCTCTGTGTTCTCTTGTACCAAATAAGAAGGAGCTAACCAGTCTGGAAGTCATCACTGCCTCAGGACAGTAGCTGGGGCTAAGGCCCAGAGGGGTTCTTGGTGCCCGGCACCAGGGCTTTGAGCTGGAAGAGTGACTGAGACCCGTAGAGAAGGATCTTTTACCAGGGTAACACCCTCAGGACCTATGGACTCAGTTGACAGTGGGGATCAACCATGGCTCTGAAAGCCTTGGTTGGGGGTACCCCTAGTCAAGCGAGGAACCCTGGGAGTGCCAGATGTTCAACAGTCACTTCCCAGGACCTGCAGGCCGTTTGAGTTGATCGAAGGCAGGGAACTTATCTGAATCAGCCAGCAGTGGATGAGAAGTCAAGCACTTGGTGAAATGGAAGGTGAATTCTTGGTGAGGGTGGGCTTAGGACCAAGTATAGGATTCCAAAGCAGCTCAGATCCCCACAGGGAGAACAAGATTGATGGAGGAGCCTATCTGAGTCATGGACCAATGAAAGGACACGCATGAAGTCCGAACAGAGTCCAAGCACCACACCACACACCGGAATCTCACACAAGAGATTTATTGTCAGTAGCACACGGGCCAACCAACAAGGCTGTCCCCCAGAGAGAACAGCAGCGTGTCAATTCTCACAGAGCAGTTTTATAGTCTGTAATAGGAATTTTATGCATGCTCAGGGGTTACATCATGGGCTGGGGTGATATTGACCTCTATATTTTACAGGAAGCTAAGCAGCATTGCCTCAGGATTGAAACTTAAGAGCCCCATAGGTAAAATGGCTTCCGACCTAAAATGGTGGCTCTGATGCCAATACCTACAATACTTTGTGCTTCTCCTCCCCAAAGCCTGGTACCTGAGCCTCCCACTTCCATTCTGAACTTCCTCCCCAGTCAGCAGAGATGGAGAGGAGCAGAAGAATGAAGTGCTAACTCTGCTTCCCACCTTGTTTGGATGTTTTGGATCTGAAAAGGAAAGAAATGAGTATGGGGGGGAGAATGAACAAAAGGAAGCATATTAGAGCTAATGAAACCTAGTAACTAACTCATAAAGCACCATGAACTTTAGCATGAAGGTTCTCAAGCTCTGGTGCACATTAAAGTCTTCTGGAACGTGCACATTAAAGTCTTCTGGAACGCCTTTGAAAATCTCAGTGCCTGGGCCCTTCCCAGACCAAATGCATAAGCCTTTGGGATGGACAGAGGCATTCCTGTCATTGAAAACCAGTGGCTCATCATGTGACTCAAAAAATTATCTGTGAACCCACAGCCTGAACCTCACCTGAGAACTTATTAGCAATGCAAAATTTCAAGCCCCATCCCAGACCTGCTGAATCAGAATCTACAATCAAAGGAAGTCCAAATGATGAATGCACTCAATGACCTTTGTGAAGGACTCTTTAGCAGCCTGGCTGTCAACCATGGCTACACCATGGGATAACCTAGGATACTAAAAAATAATACTGATTTTCAAATTTTAACAACTGATTCACTCTGCCCTCATGCACATATTGGACAAAACACTTAGAATATCTCAATAGTAATTAATGAATTAACAAATATCCAAGGAGATTTGGGTACCTTCTCTTATTTGCATTTGTTTCATACACACACACACACACACACACACACACACACACACACACACTTTTAATCATTCTGTTTTATAAATGGTTTAAAAACCCATTTGTTTTATCACAAACATGAGTTGAAAAAATATGGTATAGAAGCCAAATCTAACCCATCTGGTTTTGTAAATAAAGTTTCATTAGAACAGATGCAGGTCCATTTGTTTTGATATTGCCAATTGCTGTATTCATGCAACAGTGTAGAGTTAATATGTATGACAAAGACTGTCCTACCAAGTCCAAAATACTATCAAGTCCTTAAGAGAAAATGTTTGCTGACATCTTTTTTTTTTAATTGATTTTTAAATTTTGGTACTGGGGATTGAATCCAAAGGTGCTTTACCACTGAGCTACATCCCCAGCCCTTTGTGTTCTTTATTTTGAGACAAGGTCTCACTAAATTGTTTAGGGGCTCACTAATTTGCTGAGGTTGGCCTTGAACTTCTGATCTTCCTGCGTCAACCTCCCAAGTCACTGGGATAACAAGCATGCGCCACCACACCTGGCTACCTGACTCTGTTTTATAGTAATTTTTCATAGGCCTTTGATTTACCTAAAACTACCAAATATTTCTAAATTTTCAACTGTTTTTATACTTATGCTCATTCCACTTTGATCAAAAATTTCACTACCTGAGACATCCTCTGGAAAAAGGAAAGCATGTATTATATTGATTTTTGCTTAGGACTGTACTAATTCAATGTCACATCTCCAGCTAAGGGATGAATGGTATTATAGACACTGTTGGTTAACAGTCATTCCACTCATTCTTCCTTGTTAATGCAACACTGATTTGGGGGAAGTGACAATGTGCCCAGTTCTTATTAATAAATCATAATTAGTCTACATCAGTCATGGCAGTCATGGTCCCTTTTTAAGATACTTTATTAGTCTCTCTTGCCACTGGGGTGGCCATATGACTTCTGCACTAAGGAATACATGGAAATGTCTGGTTTTCTAAGAAATGTTTATTCCTCTGATAAAACAGACAGATCTTTGTGGAAAGAAAGCATTTGATCTTGGTAATTATCCTTCTTGGGATGCTGATATGAGATTGCAATGTAAGGAGCAGACACATTCACCTTGTAACCATGAAGAAAGGCCAAGAGAATTACAGGACTCCAAAGTAGACCCTGTCATACTTTTGCCAGTCATCAGCCCTGGTGTTTTCTATCACACAAGCTTCTTGATAAATAAACACAGTTGATATTATCATTTAAGGTCTTTGTGGATGTAAGGCAGCTTGGGACCCGCGGCAATTCTAGCCACCGCTGGGCTATCCCACTGAACTGTCGCCCGTGTACTCGGCTCAGTTGCGGCTCACCAATAGCTCCCAGAAAAATGCACCACAGACATGAGGTCTCACGCAAGAGACTTTATTATGCAGACGACTAACACGTCCGCTCCAGGGCGAAAAGAAAGGAAAAAAGGGAAGATGGCTTCTGCGCTTCTCCCAGATATTAGAATCTCCTGGGCTGGAAGGAACCAGTAGCGGAGGAGAATACTTACAAGCTGACTGATGAACCAATAGCTATTTAGCATGTTAGGACATAACGTGGGAAGCAGGAAAATGGCGGCAGTGTAAGCCGGAAATTCCTGTAAGTAAGAGGCAGGCAGAGCACAGATTGACAGGTGGTTGGGAGGCAGAGTATCGGCTTTATATTACAGTGGATATTCTATTCATTGTGGCTCATCCAACATATATAAAATGACTACAGGGACATGGCAGTTTTCAATCTAACTCAGAATTAAATCCATCTTTTTCCCCATTTTTTTAAACGACCAGTGTTATACGTGGATGCTATAAGTTAGTTAGTGATTCAGGTATCTAAAATAGGTTGTCTGTGTTGTTAACAACAGTCTGCTGGGCTATATGGATTGTCCCAATTGTACATATGCAAAAACCGCATTGAGGCAATGTTATTTTCTGAAATCGCAAAACTAATAAGTGACAGAATAAGAACCATTTCGTTTCTGAAGAGTGTAATGTCTTTGCATCATTTCTGTTCTGCTCAATTCTCTGCTGTATGTAATACATATAAACACATTGGACTTTATTTTATTTTAAGCAACAGCTGTCCTTTATAAATGATTGGCAGTTATTTTTGTGCGCAGTGTGTGCATGTCCCTTCCAAGTGTTCAGACCCAGTGTCCATGCTCTTTGCTGCATTCAGTCATTCCCTAACTTCCCTGAAAGAATGAATTTCTTTATGTTTTAGAAGAAGTAGTATATCCAAAAGGTTTAGGAATAAACATAAAATGATTAATGGTGAAGCCTTTGTCTTGTCCTCAGTATCTTCCTTCCTGCCACAGAAGGCAGCCTTCCTAGGAAGCCTTACATCCACTTGTTTTATATAGCATGCATGGATACATGCTCTCCCCTACCTTACCCAAGTAGTAGCCTAATTGACAGGTTCCTGCACCTTGCTTATTTTCCTCAAATAAATTTTTATCAATCAACTTTACATACTGGTCACTAGTGATATTTTGGGACTGGGGATTCTTCCTTTTGCCTCTTACATCGGGACAGTTACCAAATCCACCACCTTGACTGGTTTTATCCAAGTATCCTGAATAATCACATCAAAATTAAAGAGGTTTTATTTTATGTAAGCTGTGTGCCACCTTGCACAAATAAAGTCCCCAAAGTTAATCTACATGAGGCGTAGCCAACCTTTCCCCTCTTCTTCATTTCCCAGCTAGTTGTATTTCAACTGGTAGTTGAAAAAAAAAAAAGAGTTGGCACATAACCTACCCAGTGCAAATACTGTCCGCAGACACTTCACTGTCTCCTAGTATGTTTTCAGCAAAAAATACCTTACTATTTGTATCAATTTACAAGTGTTTTATTTTCTCAGAAGTTAGATACATCTGTTAGGTGACTTGTGTGTAAGTTCAGCCATTTTCCCTAGAACACCCCTCTTGATAAGAAATTAGAAGAATTCTGAGCTTCTTGCTTGGATTTCCAGCTTGCAGTTCTTTTGACTTTCTGCTCTCAACAAATTGTTACCTGATGGCACTACTGCCAGCTTCAAAGGAAGATAGACAAAGCTTTTAGTTTCGAATTTTCCATCTTCAGGAGGCTCTGGGGAGTGGAAAGCTTTTAAAAGTGAAAAGGAAGCAAAGTGAGACAAAAGGCTGGATACAAACATATGCATATTTAGTTAGCATGTGCTAAACATGCCCTGGGAGAGGGGAGATCTCCACTCTCAGTTTCTTTGATGTCCCCCAGGCCAGGACAGGGATAGCCCTCTAGCCTATTGAGGAAGTTGTCCCCAATTTCAATGGGGCTCTTAGTTTGGTCTATAATAATTAAAACATTTTTATAGCAACATTAAATACCAAATAAATTATTTGTTTAATGAAGAAAAGAATTGTTAAAGAGAATCCATAGTTTTCAAAAGCAGCTTTTGGTGTTAGAATTGGTTTTTAGTCCCTTGTCTTCTACAGACTTCCTTCCCTATCATTCTTGTTTAAGGAAAGGAGAAGTCAACTGAAGTGTTCTATGTCAATGCTTCTGGGCCCTTCTCAGCACTACACACTCACAGGGAAATCACCCACTTCCCAACTTTCCCAGGTAGGTTCTGAGCTGATTAATCAAATATGGTAAAAATATGCTCAACTCTACTCTTTCCAGTTATGAATACAGGCCTTCACTGCTTTGAGTTTCTCAAATTCTATTCATAAATGGCAGCAAGAAAACAGAAAAGCACATATTTTATACAAGAGAAGCAGACAGTCTTTGATGGAATTTGTATCTACTGGATTTTGTTCTTTAACTCCCCTATCATGATGAAAATTTTACCTCCTGAGGCTCCTCCTTCTGAAATGGTTGTCAGACTGTGAGAAACAGAAAGTCTGGTGATCCATTTTCAGAATATAGTATTCAGCCTTAATTGGATTCAATTATAGCCATTTTAATTATAGCACTCCCCTTTGCCCCCCTATTTTAAAATTAGCCAATCCCCATAAATTGTAACCACAAGCTCCTCCAATCAGGGTGGAAGGGCAGTGCTGCATTAGGGATATAAACAGGTGGACTGCCCACCCAGGCACTTGCTAGCCAGGTTCTGTAGCTCACCCTTCCAGTGGAAGTAAACTTTGCCTTGCCCACCCGCTTCCAATCACGCACCTCGATGTTTCTAACAAGACCTTTCTGGGAGCTTCAGATCTGTCTATCATTTGTATAACTTTAGCCTGTTCTAAAACTTTGGATTCTCTTTAATCACTTTTTTTCTTCATTAAGCAAATATTTTACATGGTATTTTACATTACTATAAAATGTTTTAATTATTATACAAGTTCTTGATTGGATATGTCAAAATTTGTGCCACTGTAAACATAACTATTATGCAGTTCTCATTCATACTAAAGCACTGTTCTACTAAAGTGTTAAATTATTTGCTTCTAAGTAATTTTTGAGTGCTTTCAGTGAGATAAAGATCTATGCAAATAGCTTACTGAGACATGAACTGGATCTATTTGTCTGAATTGCCAGTTATAATATTAGTCTTGATTTTATGTGAATTTTCTTCTGATCCTCTGACCTCAAGAACAAAATAAGTATTTCCCAAAGAAAGAAATCTGTCAATACCTTTTTGTTCAGTACCTTCTTTATTTTTTTATTTACTTAAAAAATAGAAATATATTTTCAATCATTATTTAATTGAAAGGTAAAATGAGCAGGCTTGCTTTTGACTGTACATGAAACATGAGGGGAAGATTGAATTTTCTAAGAGAGGGGTCACATTGGTTTGAAATACCGCATACATCAAGACGGACAGCTTTTTAGTTTGCTGTAATGCCAGGCTTCTTGGGTTCAAACCCCAGCTCCAAAGTTTACGTGTTAAATGATCTTGAGTTTATTATGTAATCTCTTTGAGCCTCCATTTCCTCACTTGCAAAATGGGGATGATAACAGTACCTACATTATTTGATATAGTGAAGATTGAGTTGCTACAAGTGAAATAAAAATTGGGTTTAATAAATCCCTCCAAAATTAACATCTGTTACATTTTCTTTATGTTTTTTCAAAGGAAACAAAAAAATTAGCTTATAGATTTTTTATTTCCTATCATACCAAAGAAACCAGAGGAACAATTATGCCATCCAGGCATGCAAAAAAGACTCATTTTCATGTGTGTTATTAATGCTTGTTATTCTAAAGCAATGTGGATAATATGAAATGACCACTTTTTATTGTCTATCTTGGGTTAGTTGTATAATTATTTTATATCACATATTTACTTACATTCATGGATAAGATGAAATGGAGGCAAAAGATGGGATGGTCTGAGAGACTAAGAGAGAGGGTAAAATTTCACCTATACGTCAAGGAAAATTGAGCCTGTATAAGATACTTGCTAGTCTCCAGAAATAGCTGATTAATATTTTTTTAATTTTTTTAGATGTTGATAGACCTTTATTTTGTTCATTTATTCATATGTGGTGCTGAGACTTGAACCCAGTGCCTCACACATGCTAGGCAAGTGCTCTACCACTGAGCCACAACCTCAGCCCCTGATTAATACTTTTTATTCCACTTAGTGCAATTTGATTCCAAATTTGTAAAGAGTGGATACTTGTGTAGGGAGTCCATTGTGATTGATAATAGCATAGGAGAAAGAGTAGACAAAAAAAATTTTTGTACTTTTTCGGGGTCTTAAGCCCCCCTGCCCTTCTCGATCAGCAGCAAGGGAAGGGGACACTCCCCAACAAGGTCAGACCAGGATAGGTAGAGCCGGCTGACCGCCCACTCCCAGCCCTCCGGGCGGAGGACAATCAGACGGGTCAGGGAGACCAGTCACAGCAGGAACTCATTTATTGAGGAAATCACACAGCTTTTATGTAGGGTGGGGGCTAGGCAGGAACCAATCAGCTTAAAGGTCAGCAAGGCATGGGAGGTTCACGCAGGCGAGAGTCCCATAGGACTATATGGCAAGCACGAGCTGATCACGTTCGCGGAACTGTTGTTAACCAATCCCTGACAGTGGTCCGATTTATCGTCATTAACTATTGAAACTGCCTTTGAGGCCTTGATCTTGCTCACTCACCAGGGAGTAAGGAGTCAGCCTGAGTTAGTTAACGTGTCATTAGTCCCAACAGTACTTATGTAAACCAAAATGTTCATAGTACTTGTATCTTTGTGATGAAATTACAAGTGATTTGCTTTCTATCTGTTTCTGCATTAATGAAATTTTGTATGATCTATTTTTTATATTTTAAACATTATTTTATAAAATTAAAATTTTCAATTAGGATGACAATTATAAAAAGAGTCAATGTTGTAGAACTTTTTTAATTTCTTTTTTTAGTTGTCAGTGGACCTTTATTTATTTATTTATATGCAGGGCTGAGGATCAAACCCAGGGCCTCACACATGCGAGGCAAGCACTCTACCACCGAGCCACAATACCAGCCCCAATGTTGTAGAATTTTAAAAGCATATTTATTGTTTAAAAGAAGCTCAGGCTTGGAATGTAGTTCATTGGTAGAGTACTTGCCCAGCGTGCACAAGACCCTGGGTTCCATCCCCAGGACGACAAAAACAAAAAACAAAAAAACAAAAACTTCATTCATCTATATTTCACAAGTTTTCACCTGTGATTACATTGTTAATAGTAATGAAGTAAATGAATCATTTGACAATTCCAGGTTTTTGGTATAATCCTTTGAAAACTGTTTGGGGTGTACTTTTTCTATTTGGAGCTTATTTTAATACTGAACCTTGCATATTTTAAGTATATCATTTGAAATATGCATAAGCCTCTAGTAAAAATCATACAATATTTCCCAAAACACATCCCAATGCATCTTAGAATCACAGAGTGTTGTAATAATAATGCCCCTCATAGAAGATCTAGTTCCAGGGTAAAACACTAATGATTTTGCATCACTACCATGCCCATGGAACATCTGAGTTTAAAATCCCTGATGTAGTCAAACTCCCTCAATTTCCCTTCCATGACTCCTTTTTTTTTCCAAGTTGGAAAAATAACTTACCATTAAAAATATAAGTCAAGGGCTCCTCCCTTGATGTCAAAGATTTAAATAATATTAGTGACCTGCAAATAAATACAGATTATAAGAATAGTACTTATTGACTATGTTTAAACATGGAAAAATAGAGGCAAAGGTTGGGGGTGGAGTACAGTGGTAGAGTGTTTGCCTAGCATTTACAAGGCCCTGGGTTCACTTCCCAGAGTGGAATGAAAGAAGGAAGTGAGAGATAATCAATAGCATCGAGACTGAGGGTGACCTGGTAACCTTTGTATCAAGGTATAGGATAGATTCATCAGTCGTTTTAAAGCAGAAACTTTATATAAAGGTTAATTATGATCACTACTATTTATTATTTATATGCTAGGGACTTAATTAGACAGGTTATTTATGTTATCTTATTTACATATTATGCCATTTTATAGGTTACTAAGGCTTAGAGGAAACTAAGGCTTAAAGGAGTAACTTCTCCAAATCTCATAACTAGTAATTGAGTCAAGTTTGCTTTGTATCTTTTAAGTATTTCCCCTACAAACATTCAAGACTTGAAATGCCAGGCTACTTTTCAATTAGGATTAAGGTCTAGGTTTGGACATACCCTAATACAGTTTCTATACAACCCTGAGATCTCCCCTAGAAATAATATGTAATTTCAACCTTCAGGTTAACATCTGTGTGCTAAACTTTGTGGGTGGAGGAGTTGAGGAATGTCTGATGGAAGGGGACCCCAAAAGAACCATTAGAAAACAAGGCTTCATCTGCACAGTGTTTGGGTGCAGAAAGCCTATAACACCCCAAACAAACACTAATGATAGTGTTATGACTAACATCATAACATTAATGATGATGGAGATCATGAGATGAGGACCTTGGATATGGACAGTGACATTTGACTTATGTTTTTAATGGTAAATTATTTGGTATAATTTGAAAAGGAGAAAATCCTCATTCCTTATTTTTTATTCTAAAATGTCATAGCTGAAAATGCAAATAACTCCAAGTCTTGAAAGTCTTGGTTTCTGATTATTTTAAGGAGGATGCAGACTGAGCACAATGATATACAGATGGTCCCCAATTACTGATAGTTGACTTCGAATTTTTCAACTTTGTGATGGTGAAAGGGATATGCATTCACTAAAGACCATACATCAAAGTTTGAATTTTGATATTTTCCTGGGCTACTACTATTTGGTTCAATACTCTCTCTCCATACTGGGTAGCAGCAGGGAGCTTTAGCTCCCAGGCAGACCCTTAATCATGAGGGCAAATAGCCAAGCAACCAAGACTACATTGTGCTGTGCTCCTAAGCTATGATGTTCAGTAGGTTAGGTTTATTAAATGGATTTTCAAATTAATGATATTTTCAATTTATGACGGGCTTATTGGGACATAACCCTATCCTAAGTGTAGGTTCTTCAGTATTCATAATTCCTTATCATAGAAAATACAGGCTGTAGGTCTTTTGAACCAGCAAATCTGGTTTTGGCCTTTTGTTCATGACATTCATTGAACCCAGAGATTTGCTCATCTGACATCTCCCATCTTTTGATGATACTGACTTTGATTTCTTTTGTTTGCATTTTCAGAAGGAGTTTTGGAGCACCTATACAAAAGCACAGCAAGGAGAGAGTAACAGAGGAAGTGACTGGTTTCAATTTTATCTTACCTTTCCATTAATCTTTGGTCTCTTCATTATCCTCCTTGTCATTTTCCTTATCTGGAGATGCTTCCTAAGAAACAAAACTCGTAGACAGACAGTGACTGAAAGCCATATTCCTTTCCCTCAGCACCTTAATATCATCACTCCGCCTCCCCCACCAGATGAAGTGTTTGATAGCAGTGGATTGTCTCCGGGCTTTCTGGAATATGTAGTTGGGCGCTCAGATTCTGTCTCCACTCGCCTGTCCAATTGTGATCCCCCACCAACCTATGAAGAAGCTACTGGCCAGGTGAACCTGCGGAGGAGTGAAACAGAACCTCATTTAGACCCTCCCCCAGAATATGAAGACATAGTCAACTCCAGCTCAGCCAGTGCCATAGCTATGGTGCCTGTGGTCACCACCATCAAATGAAGCTGCAAACTTCTTTTTATTCTAATCATTTTTAAAATACTAATGAAAGAAATTTCTAGCACTTTACCACTACATAAATGTGTATTGACTTATTTTATTAGACTCAGCATACCACTTCATTCTTACTGGTTTGATTTTCTTCAGTTTTGTTTCCTATTATAAAATCATTATCCATGCTCATTTTTGCTAGAGGAAAAATGTAAAGAATGAAAAACATCCCAGTGAGGGTCTTCATGTGATATGTGTATACACACACACACACACACACGTGTATATATATGCATGTGTCCATGTGTGTGCATCAACCCAGTATATTTTATAACTGTCTTAAAAATCCATTAACTTCTATCTAAGTCACCTGTAAACAGAGCATTACTCACCAAAATTGGGGGGAAAAGGGCACCAAGAATTTGTCATACATAGCCATAAACATGGTGTATAATTTTGCAGAAAAGGATGTACTTAGCATGTTTTCTAATTCTTAAAGGATTTGTTAACCTCCTATTTCTTCATTTACCTTAAAAGAAGAAACAAAGTATGGAGTCAGTCTCGATTTTGGAAACATCTCAAAATAAAGAAAAAGAGAGCACGTATACACAGTACTTAGAGTTTTAGCAATGAAATCTTTGCTCATTACTGGTATTTGACTCATTTTGAACTAGAGATTTTCTTCTTGGTTGACTACCACCCACCACCCCCACCCCCTGCCATTAAACACATTGCCTAGCATCTTAGAATGTCTCATGCTATTTGTATTAACATCTTGGTAGGGAGGATTTCCTGGCAATGGAATAATTTTTAATGAGGATAGATGTATTAATAATAGGCAATAGATACCAATTAGTCCTTTGCTCCTAGAGGGAGGTAGTAATTATTTTCTTCTTGCAGTTTTGTTTCCTTATAATCTACTGATTGTCTGTCCTACCACCACAGAATCTTCAAGCACCCATGAGTTCAGTTAAAAGTTCTTCAATTCTTAATGTTTTCGTACAGACTGAAGTCTTTGCCTCAAGATTATGAGACCACTTGCCATTAAATTATAAACTGTGCCAGGTGCGGGGGCACACACCTGCAATCCCAGTGGCTCAGGAGGCTGAGGCAGGAGGATCTCGAGTCAAGTTCAAAGCCAGCCTCAGGAATGGCGAGGCACTAAACAACTCAGTGTGACCCTGTCTCTAAATAAAATACAAAATAGGACTGGGGATGTGGCTCAGTGATCAAGTGTCCCTGAGTTCAGTCCCAGGTACCAAATAAATAAATAATAAACAGTTTTTTACATCACCCTTCATCTGGTGAAAAAAAGACTGCAAAATATGTGTTGTGGCAGGTGCACACTAAATCTAGTTATAGCCCCACACAGATCTCATTATTGTTGCTATTTCATTTTGTATTTTCATTAGACTTTTTTAAAAAATGCAGGTTTTTTATTTTTCCCTTGGAGCAGAAGGGATAGGCAGTGAAGGAACTACCAATGTAAATTGCTCAGAAAGAGAAAAAAGGATCCACTGAGATAGTGCGTATGTAATTTATACAACATGGAGGGCAATCCAAGTGTGAGATCCTAGAATTATTGTGCTTCAAAGAGAATGTTCTCCCTGTTTCCCAAAAATTGATCAGAGTTTTCACACAGTGAGAAATAGAGCAGATGTCTCCATAAATACCTAACATATTCCCAGTCTGAGTATATGGGCTGTTGCCTAACCCTTACTATACTCTGGTCTATACCAAAGCTGTGCCAACTTAAAGGTGATTGCCAACTCAGCAAACAAGATGAAGAAATGGAAAGGGAACTGAAATATATGAGTTTGGTTAATAGGTATCATAGTTTCCATAGACCAAAAACTGAACATATCTTGATAGTGGTCTCAGAAACAATAATATTGTTTCAGATTTTGCCATGACTACATGGCATGGTGATCTTTGGTTTTTAATTAAATCTGCAGGTGGGAGGGAATATTTGATTCGGTGAGTTATGTATGTATGTGTGGAGTTTTTTATTTGTTTTCAAATGAAAATTAAGGCTCCTTTTGTGTGGATTTTTGCTCTCTTGTCATTAATATCAGATGTTAAATTAGACCAGCAGTTTTTAAAGTGTGGCTTGTGGACCTCTGAGGTTCCTTGAAATCCTCTGAGGGACTCTGTGAGGTCAAACTATTTTCATCGTAATATAAGAAGATTATTTGTCTTTTCACTCTAATTCTCTTAAAGAGTTGAAAAACATAAAACAATGCTGTTTTCCCACACATCTTTTTTTCTGTTTTAGAAAATATAGCTATTTTTCATAAAAATGTGATTTATTTATGTTGGCACATAATCAATTTTTATTTTTAAGTGAATTAGTACTTAAATTTTTTCCTGTTTATTTTCTAATGTGGTAAGTACTGATAGACATAAATCTTATAAGCAAAAATGCTTTGGCATCCAGATCCCCATAGATTTTAAGAGTGTAAAAGGAGGTCTAGAGATCAAAAGTTTGAGAACTGCAGGATTAGGCAAACACAATAGTCTATTGCTTCGTATCTATTCTTGGGACTTGATTTTACATTTTAAACTCCTGATACTGAATTTAATGCTGCCTTTTAGATATACCTGGATTGCAATATAATAATGAATGTTGATCCTTGAAGCCAAAGCCAAATATTTAAACTGATCAATAACTACAGCTTTTTAGAATGTTGGTTAAAGAAAACCTCCCCCATAGAAATAGCTCCATCAACCACAAAATCTCATGGCAGCTTTCACATGATGATGAGAAAATAAACAAGATATCACTTTCTTCATGAAACATTATCTTAGGTTTGTTTGTTTTGTTTGAATATGGTTTGGGTTTTATATTTTTAAAATCCCTTTTGCTACCCCATCTGGTTTTATAAACTGAGTTTCTTAACATTTATTATAATGAAGGGGCTTGTCTGGAATAATATATATTTTTATGCTTTTACCTTTCTTACCTGATTGATATTGCATTCGCCTTTGATCATTTTTAATAAAGGTTTATTTTTGCAGAATGTATTTAGTACCTTTCTTAAGCAGTAACTAAGTTGAATCAACCAGTTTGGACTGAAATTGAAGAATGGGCTCAATGGTCTTTCAGTGGAATGATTTACCAACCTCCACATGCAGTGGTTGTGTCTGGAATCCTAGAACTGGCACTTTTTGCTTCTCTGCTCTAAATGTCACAATAAATTGTATTTGTTTAAAGGAAATAAAATGATTTCTTCTTTTCCTATTGACCAATACAAATGGAGATGTTGTGTTTGTTACATTGCTAATGATGACTTCTTTAAGACTGATCTGATCCAATAACTGTGGAGGTAGCTTTAACTTGGTTCTATGTAAATAGCATGAATTTTATTCTAATATTTCACATTTTTAAATGCTTGGTTTACATTAAATTATGGTATTTAACTATTTTTATGTTTGTACTAGGTAGGGGTTTTCTTGTTTCTGTGTTTTTGGTATGCTAAATAAAGCTATTTTTAAACCCAAGAGGCTTTTTCTGCCATGAGTTAATCATATTATGGTTAGATGATAAACATGCTGCATAAGCTCTTATTAATTATGTTCTTTTTGATAAGGTACAATGATTATGTTTCCTTTTTTGTGGATTTAGGGAATATTGCTAAGAAACCATAAATCTCCTGGTGACAACCTCAGGATGTTCCCAGCATAAAAAAGAACTTTCTAGGCTCAGTTGTGGCTCAGATGTAGAGCACTTGCATAGCAAGTTCAAGGACATGGGTTCAATCCCCAGCACAAAAATAAATAAGTAAATAAATAAATAAATAAATCCTCTCTGTACCACTTTTGAATGACCCTGGCATGATAAAAATGAAAACACTTGCTGAGTGTGATGGTGCACGCCTGTAATCCCAGCAACTCAGGAGGCTGAGGCAGGAGGATCACAAGTTCAAGTCCAACCTCAGCAACTTAGCGAGAACCTGTCTCAAAACAAAAAGTAAAAAGGGCTAGGGATGTGACTCAGTGGTAGAGGGACCCTAGGTTCAATCCTTGGTACCAAAAAAAAAAAAAAATGTAAACACTAAAGGAATAGATTGAGTCCCCCAATAGTTTGTCAAGACTTGGGAATGGTGGTATTTGCAAAAAGCTGGTTTTATCCTGCTTAGCAGAATAGCTTGCTCTTGACATTTGAGAAGATGAGAAAAGAAAGCACAAGATGAAAACATTGTGACCACAAGGCATTTTCCTAAGTATAGCCACCTCAAAGAGTAAATGCTAATACATCATGTCATTAGCCAAGCAAATGTAAACCTAAGTTGGTCTTTATGGTATAAAAATTAAAGCTGTATTCAAGGAATAATTTTAAATGTAATTTATAAGTCTAAGTGTTTTGTAAGCATATATCCCCAGACACTTACCAAAAAAGCATAAAAAATACTTTTTAAATATATAGCAATTTCAACGACACTCAACACCTATATCAAGACCTCGCTGGACTGGAAATGATAGAGCTCAGTAGTACAGCATTCAGAAGGCTCTGGGTTCAATTCCCAGTACAGAAAAAAGGACAAAAGACATTTCTAGTACACTAGAAGGATAGTTCAGATCTTCTCATTAAAGATAATACTATTACGGATTTAAGAAGATAGAACAGAGCTTGGTAGTGAACCCTGACCCTTCTATAGCACAGAAAGGAGGCAGAGATATAGGTGACATAAATGCTCCAAGACCCAACATTAGACTGGGACGTGGAGAGACTTGAAATTTGGTTACCAGAGAAGAAAATAAGGGCAGAGTTCCTTAACTCTGAACCTGAACCAGTGTTGGGGGGAGGGCAGAAATGGAGACCAAAAGAGAGGAAAAGCACATAAGCTCACTCCCTTAACAATAACTAGGGGCTTGGGAGCAGACCAAGTTAAAACACAACAGGAGCTGCGACTGGGTCATTAAAGATCAAGCAGTTTAACCCAAATTATGAACTGAAAACCATGTGGAGCACAGCAGTCATTTTATGGAGTCCACAGCTGGTCAGCCACCCAAGAAGAAATTAAATCAACACAGCATCTCCCCAACTGTAGAGTAACAAATAAACCAGAAAGAGTACCCCTGCAGTCAATAATCCATCTAGAAGGAACTTATAAAGGGATCTCTACTAGCTGAAAGTTGCTGAAATCCCTTTTCCTTACTGCCAACAAGGGGAGTGGGCTGGAGCAACCTGAGCAGGAAACTTAGGGGAAGTGCTGGCCCTAACCCAGTGCTCTGCATAAATACTGTGGGAGCTTGGGCAGAGATGGAACAGACACCAGAGATTCATAGTAGTAGGAAGTGAGAGTTCAGAAGGAGACTGGTGGAAGCAGTCTTCATCCAAGACAGCAGCAGAGAGGGATGGAACTGAGGATTTGCAGCTGCAGCCCGCCAAGACCTTGGATACAGACAAAATAGCTGTCTCTGTCCCAGTCAGCTAAGGGTTGCAATGCCCATGGTTCACAGTGATAGTTTGAACTCAGGCAAACTGGCTGAGTCTCTTTCCTGGTAGCAGAGACAAGGCTGTGGCAATCTGTGTCGGTGAAGGAAATGCTTATACACCATAGATCACCCACAGAGAACCCACAACCACGGTGTCATGCTTGCAGACAGCCACCAGCTCTGTGACATTTTGAAGAGGACCCTGTGAAGAGGAGTGGGTGCATGATGACCTGCAGTAGTCAGAGCCACAGTTCTGAGCCCTGCATCTTGAGCTCCAGTACAAAACAACAACAGCCAGCAGACATAGCACAGCACCCTCCAAGAATCCATTCTCAGGCTCCTGGGCTGACAAACAAGAACAAGTTGGGGGAGGTCTGCAACAACCAGGGACCCAGCACCTCTGGGAGATCCAAAGCCGAAGAGTCTTAGACATCTTTTAAAGGTCTCAAAACTTGAGGAAATCCAAACCAAGGCTCAAAAAGGATTTTCTTCGCCTTGGCATGGTTTACTATAAATAGCACTAACATAAACTTTGATATATATCACTCTTCATTTTGATTTGATAGTTGTTATGCTAATATTCAATATTTTGCCCTCAACCCACTTGATTTTATTTCTTCCCATGTTTTAAAGCACTAATTGGAATCATTCTATCTTTGTTTTCCAGCTCAGGTTTACACTTGCCCCTCTTACCCCCTCTTTTCCCTCTTACATTATGTACTATGGCCTCAAGCCCCCCTCCCCATCCATCTTTTTCTTCTTTTTACCTTGGTGCATACTATTCTTTTCTATTTTATCTATTTTTTTTTCTTTCTGTTTTTCCTCTCTTCTTTTGCCCAATTTTTCTTTCCTCCCACTTTCAGCCCCTATATAACATTATGGGAATTTGATTATATTTAATAACCAATGTTTCAACCTATTTTAAATCTTTACTAAAAGTTTATATCTGGATTAGAGGAACTGTGGAGAACAGCATCAACAAGTTCTTCCCCGCTAAGGCTGAATAGTACATGGCTTTGCTCTGAAGTAATTGTAGTAAATAGGGTTTAGTGTCTTATCACAGAGTGGTACTGATACAGGGAACAGCAGAGGACAAATACTGAGCAAAAGTATCAACACCTGGATATTCACCCAGCTTGAGGCTTTTAAGAGAACTAAGCTCACTGATTAGTCCCTTGCCTAAAAGAAGAAGTGATAATCATTTGAAAGATGGGTAGACATACAAGCAGTATGAAAAAGCAAGAGAGAAAACCAATCCAAACAGCCCATAACACTTCCACAACCAACCCCATTGACACCATAGTGGAGGAAATATTCGAGAAGCAATTTAGAAAGGCCAAAGTTTAAATGTTCAACAAGCTAAAAGAAGATGTAAAGAAGGAACTCTAAAATACAAGAAGTGAAAGATCATTTACATAAGTAGATAAGAGATTATGAAAAAGAACCAAATGAAAATCCTGGAAGTGAAAGAATCAATCAAAATAAAATTTTCAGTGGAAAGCATCATCAATAGATTAGATCACCTTGAAGACAGATGTTTTCAGGTTATGAAGACAAAGTATATAATCTTGAAAATAAAGTCATCAGGGATGTGACCCAGTGGCCAAGTGCCCCTGAGTTCAATAAAGAAAAGAAGGTTAAGAGACCATGACCAGAATAGTCAAGAAATTTGGGATAACATTAAGAGACCAAATTTCAGGATCACTGGGGTAAAAGAAGACTCTGAATACAAACCGAAGGAATGCATGATTCTTTCAATGAAATAATATTAGAAAATTTTCCAAATCTTAGGAAAGAGATAAAAATCCAAATTCAAGAGGCATATAGAACTCCAAATAGGAAAGGTTTTTGGAAAAAAAAATCCTCTCCAGGATGCATTATAAATGAAAATGTCTAATATAAGAATGATTATAGAAAATTTTAAAACCACAAGAGAAAAATGGCAGTCACATGTAGAGGTAAACCAACTCAGATTTCAAATGATCCCTTAATCTAGACCCTAAAAGCCAAGAGTGCTTGGAAAATATATACCATGCCCTGAAAGAAAATGACTGCCAACCAAGATTACTATATCCAGCAAAATTATCTGTCTGAATTGAAGATGAAATAAAAACCTTTCATTAAAATAGAAAAATAAAAGAATTTATAAACATTAAGCCTGTACTACAAAACATACCCAATGAAATATTTCAGGCAGAAAAAATGAAAAATAAAAGTGAAAATCAGTATAGATATACGTATTGCACTAGAAGAATACTCAACTAAAGGAGAATGAAGTCTGAATTAAGCATTAGAAATAAATTAAAATGTCAGGAAATAAAAAATCATCTCTCTATAACAACATTGAATGTAAATAGTCAACACTCCTCAATCAAAAGGCACAGATTGGCAGATTGGATTAAAAATCAAGACCCAAACATGGTGTTCACAGGAGACTCACCTTATAAAGAAATGCACAGACTGAAGGTGATAAGATGTGAGAAAATATACCACACAATGGAAACCAAGAGCAAACAGGGGTAGTTGCTCTCATATCAGACACAGTAGATTTCAAGTCAAAATTAATCAGGAGAGACAAAAGAGTCACTTCATACTAGTTAGAGGAATCATCCAACAAGACATAATGATTATAAATATTTATGCCTCAAACAACAGGGCATCTACGTACATAAAACAAACCCTTCTCTATATAAAGAATCAAATAGACCACAATATAATACTGGATGATTTTAACACACCTCTCTCACCATTAGATAGGTCATCCAGACATAAATCAAGATTCTTCAGAACTAAAATACAAATAGAACTAAAAGACATCTATAGAACATTTTATCCATCAACAACTAAATTCACTTCTCAGCAGCACATGGAGCTTTCTCTAAAACAGATCATATTTTAGGGCACAAAGTAAATCTTGGCAAATACCAAAAAAATAGAGATAATTCCTTGCTTCTATCAGATCATAATGGAATGATATTAGAAATCAATGACATTAAAAAACAGAAACTACTCTAACACATGGAGATTAAATAATACATGTTTGAATGAGGAATAGATAGAAATCAGGGAAGAAATAAACAACATTCTTAGAAATAAATGAGGGTAGAGATACAACATTTCTAAATCTCTGCAACAGTATGAAGGCAGTTCTAAAAGAAAGTTTATGGCACTAATTTGCTATGTTAAAAAAAAGAAAGATGTGAAATAAATAATTTAATGTTATACCGCAAGGCCCTAGAAAAAAGAACAAATACACACCAACATGAGTATAAGATAGGAAATAATTAAAATCAGAGCCAAAATTAAAGAAATTGAGAAAAAAATGCAAAGGATCAATGAAACAAAGGATTGGTTCTTTGAAAAGATAAATGAGAGCAATAAACCCTTAGCCAAATGAACTAAAAGAAAGAGAAGATCCCAATTAACAAAATTAAAGATGAGAAAGGGGATATCACCATAGAAACTAATAAAATCCAGATGAACATTAGAAACTTTTGAAAATGTATACTCAAATAAGCTAGAAAAATCTCAAAGATATTGACAAGGTCCTAGAGACGTATGACCTAAAGAAATTGAACCATGAGGCTATAGAAAACTTAAACACACCAATACCAAGTAATAAAACTGAAGCAGTTATTAACAACCTTCCAACAAAGGAAAGCCTAGGACTAGATGAATTCTCAGTGAGTTGTACCAGACTAATTAAAGAACTGATGCTAATCCTCCTTAAATTATTCCACAAAATAGAAAAGGAGGGAATACTGTCAAATTCATTCTGTGAAGACAGTATCACCCTGATCCCAAAACCAGCTAAAGACACATCAAGGAAAGAAAACTTCAGATCAATATCCTCAATGACATAGATGAAAAAATTCTTAATAAAATATTGGCAAACTGCATTAAAAATACATTAACATAGTGCACCTTCATCAAGTGGTTTTATCCCAGGGATGCAAGGTTGGTTCAGCATTCCCTAATCAATAATTGCAATCCATCACATAAATATAGTTAAGTACAAGAATCACATGATTATCTCAATATATGTAGACAAAGTCCAGTCCCCAATCAAGTTTAAAACACTACAGAAACTAGGAATAGAAGAAACTTACCTCAACATTGTAAAGGCTATATATGACAAACCCAAGACCAATATCATACTGAATGGAGAAAAACTGAAAGCATTTCCTCTAAAAACAGGAATAAGGATGTCCACTCTCAGCTTGAAACCCCTATTCAGTATAGTTCTTGACACTTTAGCCAGAGTAATTAGGCAAGAGAAGGAAATGAAAGGGATACAAATAGGAAAAGAAGAGATCAAATTATGTTTGCTGATGACATGATCTTATATTTAGAAGAGCTACAATTAGCAAAGTAGTAGGATATAAGATCATCATATATAAATATTTTTTTCCTATACTCCAATAATAAATCTGCTGAAAAAGAAATTAGGAAAACTATCTTCCTTGTCAACCCTCCTTACTTTATTCAGTTCAATGCACATCACCACTGCAAACCCTGGAATTTGATGAACATGTGAAAAACTACTGTAATATAACATCACCTATTGATTTCCAATTTCATAGTTCCTTATCCTTCCACTCCAAACATGTCTACAGAATCTTTTCCACATATAGACTGCTTGGGGATTAAATCTCTCTTTGGTTCAGTTGTTCTTCTTTGTTGCTGATGTTCTCATTAGTTATATATATAATGCAATTTCACACATCATACATAAATGGAGTATAACTGCTCATACTTCTGGCTATATATGGTATAGAATCATACCAGTCATGTAATCATATACATATACATAGGGTAATAACGTCCAATTCATTCTACTCTCCTTCTTACCCCCAGAGTCCCTCCACTCCTTTCACTCCCTTCTTTCTAATCCAAAGTACTTCTATTCTTCCCTAGCACCCCCCCACACACCCCTTATTGTGAATTAGCATCCCCATATCAGAGAAAACATTTGGCCTTTGATTCTTTGGGATTGGCTTATTTTGCTTAGCATAATATTCTCCAGCTTCATCCATTTACCTGCAAATGGCATACTTTCATTCTTTATTACTGAGTAATATTCCATTGTGTATATATACCACAGTTTCTTTATCCATTCTTCTGTTGAAGGGCGCCTAAGGTTGGTTCCATAGCTTAGCTGTTGTGAATAGAGCTGCTATAAACATTGATGTGGCTGTGTCACTGATGTATGCTGATTTTAAGTCCTTTGGGTATAAACTGAGGAGTAGGATAACTGGGTCAAATGGTGGTTCCACTGCAAGTTTTCTGAGGACTATTCACACTGCTTTCCATAGTGCTTGCACCAATTTGCAGACCCACCAGTACTGTATGAGTGTACTTTTCCCCACATCCTCGCCTACATTTATTGTTGCTTATATTCTTGATAATTGCCATTCTGACAGGAGTGAAATGAAATCTCAGTGTAGTTGTGATTTGCATTTCTCTGATTGCTAAGAGATGTTGAACATTTTTTCATATATTTGTTGATTGATTGTATTTCTTCTTCTGTGAAGTATCTGTTCAGTTCCTTAGCCTATTTATTGCCTGAGTTATTTGTTTGGTTTTTTTTTTTTTTTTTTTTTTTTTGGTGTTAAGTTTTTTTGAGTTATTTGTATATCCTGGAGATTAATGCTCTATCTGAGTTGCGGGTGGTAAAGATTTTCTTCCATTCTCTAGGATCTCTTCACATTATTGATTGTGTCCTTTGCTGTGAAGAAGATTTTTAGTTTTATTCCATCCCATTTATTGATTCTTGATTTTACTTTGTGTGCTTTAGGGATTTTCTTAAGGAAGCTGACATGGTGAAGATTTGTGCCTACCTTTCTTCTATTAGGCACAGGGTCTCTGTTCTAGTGTCTAAGTCCTTAATCCACTTTGAATTGAGTTTTGTGCAGGGTGAGAGGTATGGGTTGAACTTCATTTTGCTACATATGGATTTCCGGTTTTCCCAGCACCATTTGTTGAAAAGGCTATCTTTTCTCCAATGTATGTTTTTGCTGCCTTTGTCTAGTACGAGATAACTGAATTTAGGTGGGTTTGTCTGTGTCTTCTCTTCTGTATCATTGGTCTACATGTCTCTTTTGGTGCCAATACCATGCCATCTTTGTTACTATAGCTCAGTAGTATAGTTTAAGATCTGGTAATCTGATGCCTCCTGCTTCTCTTTTCTCGCTAAGGATTGCTTTGACTATTCTGGGTCTCTTACTTTCCAAATGAATTTTATTATTGCTTTTTCTATTTTTATGAAGAATGTCATTGGGGTTTTAATAGGGATTGCATTAAATCTGTACAACACTTTTGGTAGTATGGCCATTTTGACAATGTAAATTCTGCCTATCCATGAGCATGAGAGAGTTTTCCATCTTCTAAGGTCTTCTATTTATTTCTTTAGTGTTCTCCAGTTTTCATTGTAGAGGTCTTTAACCTTTTTTGTCAGATTAATTCCCAAATATGTATTTTTGAGGCTATTGTGAATAGGGTAGTTTTCCTAATTTCTCTTTTAGTGGATTCATCATGATATATAGGAATGCATTTGATTTGTGAGCGTTAATTTTTTTTTTTTTTTTTTTTTTTTGGTATCAGGGATTGAATCCTGAGCCATATCCCCAACCCTTTTTTTATATTTTATTTAGGGTCTTGATAATTTACTTAGGGCCTCACTAAGTTGCTGAGGCTGGCTTTGATCCTACTGCCTCAGTCTCTCAAGCCGCTGGGACTACA
Organism: Sciurus carolinensis; assembly: GCF_902686445.1. Classification (NCBI taxonomy): domain Eukaryota; kingdom Metazoa; phylum Chordata; class Mammalia; order Rodentia; family Sciuridae; genus Sciurus; species Sciurus carolinensis. The sequence goes on from NC_062232.1 coordinate 30,724,242, forward strand.
TGCATGTGCCACCATGCCCAGCTTATGAGTATTAATTTTATATCCTGCTACTTTGCTGAATTCATTTATTAGTTCTAGAAGTTATCTGGTGGAATGTTTTTTTGGATATTCTAAATATAGAATCATGTTGTCAGCAAATAGTGATAGTTTTGAGTTCTTCTTTTCCTATTTGTATCCCTTTAATTTCTTTCCTCTAATTGCTCTGACTAGAGTTGTAAGGACAATGTTGAATAAAAGTGGTCTTCTTCTAGTTCTTAGAGGGAATGCTTTCAATTTTTCTCCATTTAGAATGATGCTAGCCTTGGGTATAGCATGTATAGCTTTTATAATGTTGAAGTATGTTTGTACTATCTCTAGTTTTTCCAGTGTTTTGAGTACTGTATTTTGTCAAATGCTTTTTCTGCATCTATCGAGATGATCATATTATTCTTGTGTTTAAGTCTAAATTCATCAATAGACTTATAAATTTATTGATTTCCAGATGTTGAACTAATCTTGCAGCCCTGGGATGAACCCCACTTGATCATGGTGCACTATCTTTTTAATATGTTTTGTATGTGATTTGCCAGAATTTTATTGAGAATTTTTGCATATATGTTCATCAAGGATATTGGTCTGAAGTTTTCTTTCTTCGATGTGTCTTTGTCCAGTTTTGGTATCAGGGTAATACTAGCTTCATAGAATAAGTTTGGAAGGGTTGCCTCTTTTTCTATTTCATGGAATGTTTCAGGAGTAATGGTGTTAATTCTTCTTTGAAGGTCAACTGAGAATCTGTCTGGTCCTGGGCTTTTCTTAATTGGTAGACTTTTGATGGAATCTTCTATTTCATTGTTTTAAATTGATCTGTTTATATCATGTATGTCCTCTTGATTCAGTTTGGGTAGGTCATATGTCTCTAGAAATTTGTCCATGTCTTCAAGATTTTCTAATTTATTGGAGTATAAATTTTCAAAATAGTTTCTGATTACCTTCTGTATTTCAATAGTGTCCTTTGTGATATTTCCTTTTCATCACGAATTTTAGTAATTTGAGTTTTCTCTCTCTTTCTCTTTGTTAACATGGCTAAAGGTTTATAAATTTTATTTATTTTTTTCAAAGAACCATCTTTTGTTTAGTCAATTTTTTGAATGATTTTGTTTTGATTTCAGTTCAGATTTTAATTATTTCCTGTCTTCATTTGTTCTTCTTTTTCTAGAGTTTTGAGATGTAATGTCAGGTCATTTAGCTGTTGACCTTTTATTCTTTGAATGAATGAGCTCAATGCAATGAACTTTCCTCTTAGCATCGTCTTCATAGTGTTCCAGAGATTTCAATATGTCGTACTGGTGTCCTTATATACCTCTAAGTATTTTTTTTGTTTCACCCCTGATTTTTTCTGCTATCAATTTGTCATTCAATAGCATATTATTTAGTCTCTAGGTGTTGGAGTAGCTTCTATTTTTTATTTTATAATTGATTTCTAATTTCATTCCACTATGATCTGATAGAATGCAAGTTATTAACTCTATTTTTTTGCATTTGCTAAGAGTTGCTTTGTGGCATAAGGTATGGTCTATTTTGGAGAAGGATCCATATGCTGCTCTGAAGAAAGTATATTCACTCATTGATGGATGAAATATTCTGTATGTGTCTGTTAAGTCTAAGTTATTGATTGTATTATTTAGTTCTAAAGTTTTGTAGTTTAGTTTTTGTTTGGAGGATCTATCCAGTAGAGAGAGAGGTGTGTTAAAGTCACCCAGTATTATTGGGTTGTGGTCCATTTTATTCTTGAAGTTGTAAAGGGTTTGTTTGATGTATGTAGATGCTCCATTGTTTGGGGCATAAATATTTATGATTATTATGTCTTGTTGATGTAGAATTCCCTTAAGCAGTATGAAATGTCCTTCTTTGTCCCTTCTGATTAACTTTGGCTTGAAGTCCACTTTATCTGATAGGAGGATATAAACCCCTGTTTGTTTACACAGCACATGTGAATGATATGTTTTTTCCCCCATCCTTTCACCCTCAGTCTGTGGATATCTTTGCCTATGAGGTGAGTCTCTTGGAGACAGCATATTGTTGGGTCTTTTTTTTTAATCCAATCTGCCAGTCTATGTCTTTTGATTGATGAGTTAAGGCCATTAACAATCAAGGTTATTATTGAGATATGATTTGTATTCCCAGTCATTTTGATTTATTTCTGGTTTATAAGTTGAGTTAGTTTCTCCTATGATTGACTATTCCTTTAGTGTAGTCCCTCCCTTTGCTGGTTTTCACTTTTTTTTTTTTTTCATGTTCATGGAGTATTTTGTTGAGAATGTTCTGTAGTGCAGGCTTTCTAGTAGTGTTCTGTAGTGAAGTCTTTCAACTTTTGTTTGTTGCGGAAGGTTTTGATTTCATCTTCAAATCTGAAGCTTAATTTTCCTGTGTATAGTATTCTTGGCTGGCATTCATTTTCTTTTAGAGTTTGGTACACATTATGATAAGACCTTTTAGTTTTGAGGGTCTAGGTTGAGAAATCAGCTGAGATCCAGATTGGATTCCCTCTGAATACCTCTCATATTTTCTCACAGTCTTTAAAATTCTATCCTTATTCTGTATGTTAGGCACTTTCATTCCCTTGATGTGGGTCTGTTGTAATTTTGTACATTTGAGTTCCTGTAAGCCTCTTGTATTTGATTTTCCATTTGTTCTTTAGGTTTGGGAAATTTTCTAATATTATTTCTTTGAAAAGATTGTGCATTCTTTTGGTCTGTATGTCTGTGGCTTCATCTATCCTGATAGATCTTAAATTTGGTCTTTTCATGTTGTCTCATACTTCTTGGAAGTTCTGTTCATGGTTTCTTAACATCTTCTTTGCATGGTCAACTTTAATTTTTTTGTCTTCATTGCCTGAGGTTCTGTCTTCCAAGTGGTCTAGTCTGTTGGTGATGGTTTCCATTGAATTTTCAATTTGATTTATTGATTCCTGCATTTTGAGTATTTATGCTTGATTTTTTTTCACAATCTGTACCTCTTTATTGAAGTGCTCTTTTACCTTCTCAGTTTTATCTTTGAGTTCAGTCCTTACATCATCCTTTACCTCATGGATCATTTAACTATGTACATTCTAAACTCCTTTCTGACATTTCTTCCACTATGGTGTGAATGGATTGTATTATTGGCACATCTTGGTTTCTTTGGAGTGATTTGTTCCCTTGTTTTGTCATGCTGTTTTGTGTCTACCCATCTAGTAGTGTGGACTTGAGGCAGTACAGTTTCTATACTGTAGACTTATAGCATCCCTGAAGGTTTCTAGTACCTTGCCTTTAAGGGGTAGACAAACAATAGTGGCAAACAATGCAAAGGATAGATAGCCTTAAACCAAACAGGCCCTACTACAATATCTACAGTTTTGTCACAATAAACAGAAATGATATGTTCTGTTATTGCCTACAATAAAAACAGTGAGTTTGTGAAAGGGTTTACAATTTCAGGTGATGAACAAAGAGAGAACAGTAGTGGTACAGGATGTGATGTTTATGAGGAAGGAGGAGAGAAGATAGAAGTAAAAATTATATGAGGAGGGAAAGAGGGAATAATCAAGGTTCATTGTTAGCAGGAGAAGAGAAAAAGATAATCAAAGGGAACAGATAAGTGAGAGAAAAATATATGTATATAAAATAAAAATTTAATAAAAATTTAAAAATAGAAAGAAAAAGGAATATAAAAGAATGCAACAAAATACTGAAATATAACAGACATCCAAGTCCTCAATAAATTGATGCATGAAAAATAGCTGTAATGGTAGAATGGTAGAAATTTGAGAACAAAAAAAAAAAGAGAGAAAAAGATCTCAATGAAAAATTGAACAATCATCTCTGTTGGAGTTCAAAAGTTTCTCAGCTTCCCTTCTCAATAGTTAGGTGGAGTTGTCAGCTGTACCATGGCATGGATCACAGGTGAGCACCAGAACCTGTGTGTGGGCACCAGGGACCTGCAGGAGGGTTCCAGGACCTGTGGGTGTACGTTGGGACCCATGGTTGCTGGCGAAGTTGGGCACTGGACTGGGCAGGTCCAGCAGCTATTCCACATTGGGGCTATTTGGGGCTGGGCCACATCAGGGACCCAGCTGTTGAGTGCCCATTGGATCAAGGCCAGGTGCCATGACCTGTAGACCTGCTGAGAAGCTGGGAGCAATGGGCTGGGTCAAGGACTAGGGAGAGTTTGGAAGACTTCTGATTGGGGATATGGAGTGCCCTGTTGGGTGCCAGACTGATGTTGGATCTGGTGGGACTCAGGGACAAGTGTATAAGGACTGGGAAGAGAACTGGGGACCAGGCTGGTGCTTGGACTCAGTGAGTGCAGGTCTGGGTGGGTCCCAGGAACCCACTGGGTGCCAGACTGGCTGGGTAGTTGAACTGAGAGTAAAATGCCCTCACACCCTCTTCCAACCTTCCAACTCCAACTAGCTGCAATCAGTCCCATCAGTCCCTACAAGCCTCAGGCTCTCTCCTGCCTCTCTAACCTGTGTTCCCCAAGGTGAAATGCAAACTCAGAGATCTGGGTTTCCAGTTTCCTTAAGCTCTGCCATGCTGCAGATGGCTCCTAGATTGTGGACTGGTGGAGAGGGATTTTTTAAAAAATATCCAATTAATGAATCAGTCTCTGGTTTGACTAGAGCAGACTGCCCCTACAGAATCAGGAATTTTCACTCTAGACCTCAGGGAGACATGTCATTCCCACTGTTTGAGTTCTGGGTAGCCAAACTAAGAGCAATGCTGGCTCACACTAATCTGCCAACTTGAGAATCTAGTTCAGTTGTTCTTAATTCACAAGTATATCCAAACTTCTAACAAAATGACTGACTAGAGGTCACTGACGTGCTTCCCTCTCATAAAGAAGGAACAAATCAAAGAATAAAGAGCTGCTATTTGGGTAGACTATTTGTGGGAGAGTGTTGGAGTACAGTAAATGAAATAAAGAAACAGAACATGGAGACTCAGGATGACCTTGTAAAGAAGGGACCAAAGTGCCTTGCAACAACCACTCCATTGCCCAAGTCAGGATCAGCTTGAAACTGGGAGAGACTTCCTTCAATGGGGAAATGTTAAATCTCAGCTCTCATTGACACCATGGAACTATTGTTGCTGGGGAACCCTGAAGCCTTTATAGGTTCCAAGTTCAATTGGGGGAGCTATCAGGGAGTGTACAACACTGCATTGCTCCACAGAGGAAGCTTAGTCCACATTGTACCCTCCTCAACCCAGGCTGCTGATGCATGGCACCATTTTGAGAAAAAGCCCACTCAAATCCTACAGAGGTTAACAGGTGTCCCATAGCCCTTCAGGCCTGCTAGAGCAGCTCTATTCCCATGCAGTCATCAGACACTGATAGATACCCATCCACTGCTGTCAAGTGTACCACACCACATCTGCCCAAGCCTGCTGGAGATGCCCAGCTCCCACTCAGTCACTGGATACTGATGCGTACCCCAACTGAGCACACCAATATTACAACTGTGGCCTGGCCCCCATGCAGCTCTCAGACACTTATGGGCACTCTGTACCCACTCCTTGGCATTCCATGTCATATCCATACATGGATCCACTCCTACATGACCCTTAAACAGTGATGGGTGCCTTGCCCTTGCCACCATGTGCACCATGTGTTATCTACCCAAGCCCTCTAGAATGGCCCCCACCCATGTGTAGCCCTCTGGAGTGGGAATAGGCATTTTGTCTGAGCCTACCAGAGGAACCCTGGTCTCATGCAAACCACAGAAACTAATAGGCACCTCACACTAAGTCACAGGCATCCCCCCCCAGAGCCACATACTCAATGCCATCATAGGCATTGCTAACATTCATTACAGCTGAAGAACTGTATGGACAGTATACTACTGTGCCTACCTAGTAGCAAATCTAGTGTAGTCTCCCTAACTGACATCACAAGACATATCTCCAGGAAAAAGTTTTTCACTCTGAGAGCTGCCCTATAAAATTGGTAGAGACAACTGATCTGCCAGATGCACAAATATTAATTAAGAGTCACAGAAGCATGAAAAAACATGGCAACATGACACCTTCAAAGAAACAAAATAATTCTCCTACAACAAACCACAAAGAAAAAGAGATCAATGAAATGTTTGAAAAAGAATTCAAAAAAATTATTTTAAGGAAACTCAATGAGATATAAGAGAATACAAACAAATAATTCAATAAAATTAGGACAATAATTCATTCTGTTCCAGATGAAAAATTAACTTAAGACATAGAGATCATAGGGGGCCAAGGATGTAGCTCAGTGGTAGAGTCCCTGTCTGGCATGAGTGAGACCCTGGGTTTGATCTCCAGCACCACCAGAAAAAAATACAGATAATAAAAAGGACCAAACAGAAATCCTGGAGCTAAAGAACTTAATGAGTGAAAAAACAAAACAAACAAACAAAAAAAAAAACACTTGACGACCTCAATGCAGACTATACCAATCAGAAAATAGAATTTCTGTACTTGAAAACAGTTCTTTTGAAATAACCCAGTGTGTTAGTCAGCTTTTCATGGCTGAGACCAAAATACATGACAACAACAGTGTAGAGGAGGAAGTTTATTTTGGCTTTTCATTTCAGAGGTTCATTCCATTGTTGGTCAACTCCATTGCTCTGGGCTCAAGGTGAGGCAGAATATCATGGCAGAAGGGTGATGCAGAGGAAATCTGCTTGGCTCATAGTGGCCAAGAAGCAGAGAGGGCTGCAGGGAAGGTGACCCTACCTCCTAAGTCACACCCCAACTGCCTGTAGTTAGCATCCAGTCAGTCCATTCAAACTAGGATTGACTGACTAGATTATAGTTCTTATGATCTAATCATTTCACCTCTGAATATTTCTGCATTACCACAGGATCTTTTGTATGATACCTCATATTTAAACCATAACACCCAGTGATACAAGAAAAAAGAGAGAGGGGAAGAGAGGGAAAAGGAGAGGAAAGGAAAGTGAATGAAGATAACCGATAAGACTTTTAGGACACCATTAAGTGGCCATCATGTATGCCTCAGGAGAAAAGAAGAAAAAAGGCATAGAAAGCATATTTTGTGAAATAGTAGCTGAAACCCTATGAAATCCTGGGAAAGAGATGAACATCAAAATCCAGGATGCTCAAAGGACTCCAAATAGATCTAACCAAAAAAGTCCCTCTCTGAGAGAGAGGAAGAAATGACCAAAGTTCTACAAAACAACAAGAAAAAATTAACTAACTATTAGGAGCAAGTCCTAACTTATCAATAAGAACCTTGAATGTAATTGATTAAATTTCCCAGTTTAAATATTCAGACAGGTTGAATGGACAAAAAAAGTACCCAAATATATGCTGCCTACAAGTAACATATGCAACTGGTAAAGATATATATACTGATGGTGAAGGAATGGAAAAAGATATAATATGCAAAGTGAAACCAAAGGTAAGCAGGAACAGCTCATTTATAGCAGATAAAATAGACATTAAGTCAGAAACTATAAAATGAGACAAAGAAGGTCACTGTATAACTATTAAGGCATCAATTTAATGAGAGGATATAACAATTAAAAACATATATCCAATGTTGGAGCACCCAATTATATAAAGTAAACATTAGATCTAAAGGGAAAGATAAATGCCAGTACAGTAATGCTTGGAGACTTCAACACCCTACCTTCATTAGTGGACAAATCATCAAGACAAAAAATTCACAAAGAAAAATCAGAGTTAAATCATATCATACACAAAATGGACCTAACAGACATTTACTGAACATTTTATCCAACAGCTGTTTATGAAAGATAAGTGTTGGCAAAGAACACTGTTTCATCTTTCTGACAACAGCCATTTTTAAAAATTGGTTCTTCTTAGTAATATATGACAGTAGAATCCATTTTTATATACTTATAAAAGCATGGAATATATCTTATTCTAATTAGAACCCCATTCTTGTGGATGTACATGATGTGGAGTTTCACTGGTCATGTATTCACATATGAACAGAGGAAAGTATGTCAGATTTATTCCACTGTCTTTCCTATTCCTATCCCCTCTCCATTTCCTTTACTCCCCATTGTCCAACTCACTGATCATTTATTTTTCCCTTCTTCTACTTTATTGCGGGTTAGCTTCCACATATCAGAGAAAACATTTGACCTTTGGTGTTTTTGGTACTAGCTTATTTGACTTAACATGATAGTCTCCAGATCCATCCATTTAGTGGTGAATGTCATAAAGTCATTCTTTTTAATGGCTGAGTAATGCTCCATTGTGCACATATACTACATATTCTTTATCTGTTTATCTGTTGAAAGGTACCTAGATTGACTCCATAGCTTATGTGAATCGGGCTGCCAGAGAAAAATTACTGGTCACATTTTGAGGTAATCTAACCCAAATCTCAGTCAATTTCTCAACCCAAATGCTAAAAGCTAGGAAAGCTTGGAATAATATATACCAAGCTGGGTTCTATCCCCAGTTCAAATATATATATGAAGCTCTGACAACAGTCATTTTAACACACAACTTTCTCATCATTTCTATTATAATCACATCCAAAACAAAGACTGTGTCATTTACTTTCAACATTATATGTGCCAGTGATTCTGCTAATAATCACCTATTGTATCATAATACCCATCACCTCATTTTAACCACAATAGGCAGTGAGATATTTCAGTGCATACATTGATGAAGGCATCTTGGAAATTTTTTAAAACCCAGGTATATCAAATAGTATTTGAGATATGACAGTGGGCACTGATTCACCAGGACAGCAATGATGTCTGAAACAGGTGAGAAAGGATATTTCGGTCTCCTATCTCATCCAAATCAGTAAGCTAGATTTTCTTGTATTGCAAAATATTCACTAAAGAAGATGCAAGGGCTGGGGTTGTAGCTCAATGGTGAAGCACCTGCCTAGCATGTGTGAAGCACTGGGTTCGATTCTCAACACTGCATATAAATAATTAAAATAAAGGTCCATCAGGAAAAAAAAATTTTAAATGCATGCTTCATAGACATAGCCTCATATTTGGATTCAGAAATCAAGTACCTGAATACCAGTTTTTCAACATTCTTTAATGTGACCTCATGTTTCAGGGAGCTTAGCTCCTCATCTATAAAATGAAAACCATAACAACAAACTTCAAGGCATTTTAGTGAGAATTAAAGGATGACTTTACATAATTGCCCAATGCCACAAGCATCACAGAATTGAAACTCAGCATATATGTATAGAAGAGAAGGAGGCAGGGAGGGCAGGAAGCAGATATTGCAAAGGCACAAAGGAAATAAGCCAAGGGACAATATGATGACATGAATCCTGGGTGAGTCTCCAAATGGATCACATTTAATTAATTAATTTCAGTTATTGCTTAAAATGAAGAAAAGTATTTGCAAAATAAGAGTCACTGGTAAGCATTTCCTTGCTTATTGGTGATGGCTAATCCCAATAAAATTAGTTTTCCTTGGAGAAAATTATATGGGTTTCAGTTTCTCTATGTTATAATTATCCACATTGGAAGTAGTTCTCTCTCTCTCTCATAAACATACACACACACACACACACACACACACACACACACAATGGAAGCAGTATTTGAATTATTCAAAAGTTAAGAGTTCATTAAAGAACATGTCCTCAAATCCAGTTTTTAGACAGAGGAAATTCAGGAGAGCCTCATAAATATGTTAATATAGATTCCTAAACTTTTCAGTCTTTGCATCATTATCTTTCTTTTTGATGCTTGAAACATAGACTGGAAAATATGTTTTTCTTACCATTTATAGTAAGAAACCTTCAAAACTGAGTTATCTAAGGTCAGGAGTGAGGTCTACAGTGAAAATCTTCTCACTGTGTGCCGTATTTCCACACTGACATTTAACGATATTATGAAAATTAACAATTGACTTTGAAATCTTGGACTCTAGGTGATGCCACTCAAACTAGGATAGAAACTGGGGCCTTTAACAAAGGAAACAGAATAATATGCATCCATGTTTCTGCAAGTAGTTAGAGTCTGATTCTCCATTGCCTGGCATAGCAACCACACATGTGAGTAGTGAGGCAGGAGTGGGGATCAATTCAGCTCTGGAAGGCCACAAACCAAATGGAATTGGTTTGCATGGTCAGTGGTACCTATGTAAGGAGCTCCTGATCTCTTACCAGTTAAACAGAAAATAATGTCCTTATTTTCACTATCATTAGATTACCTAAGGATTTTTTGCTGTTCATAATAAATATTACGCCTTTAAATTAAAAAAAAATGTTTACAACATCATTCATTTGACAAAGATTTGCATCAGGAAGAAGAAATCAACAACACATGGAAGAATTAAAACATGATGAAATAGCTATTTGTGTAGTTTAATATATGACCGAAAAACCAAAAATCTGTCACTTTCTTAATTAATCTTCTTTGGCTGCTTCTTTTTTAATCCAAGGACACAGACAGCACTTAACTTTGCAAATTCCCTTGTATCTCACTAGAAAAGGAAAATTATATATCAGCCTTTCTAAATTTGAGAGGAAACATTTTGTATTTGCAAAAATTCTGGTCCTCCTTCCTCTACTCTTATGATCTTCCTTTCACTTGTTTACATATTTTTGATTGGTGCTTTCTACATCTACAAAGGTGTAATTCTCACTGGTATATTTCTGTATACACATCATGTGACTTTGTTAAATTCATTCAACATTTTCCCTTTTCTGTACCTCCTCCCTCCCCCTCAATCTCCTCCTTCTACTCCACTGATCTTCACCATATCTTTATGATGCCAATTCCCCACTTTTCCCCTTATTTTGCTATAGCTTCAACACATGAGAAGAAACATTCGACTCTTGATTTTCTGAGTCTGACTTATTTCACTTAACATCATGTTCTTCATTTCCATCCATTTACCAGCAAATTCCATAATGTCATTCTTCTTTATGATTAAGTAAAAGTCCATTGTGTATATATACCACATTTTCTTTCTTTCTTTCTTTTTTTTTTTTTTTTTTTTTTTGGTGCTAAGGATTGAACCCAGGGCCTTGTGCTTACAAGGCAAGCACTCTACCGACTGAGCTCTCTCCCCAGCCCTATACCACATTTTCTTAATCAACTCATCTATTGATGGACCTACAGTCTGGTTCCATAATTTGACTACTTTGAATTGCAAACACTCTAATTCTTAAACATTGCAAACCAAACCACATTCATCATGTTCACATTAAGATTATTTTTAAAGAAGATTTGTCTGGGCTGTGAAAATAGGTTACAATAGGCTGTAGCAAATTTCTTGCTAAATTTTCCTGTAGTGATGTATATATCCATGTAAGCCTCTCCTTCAAGCCAGTCACAACTGTAAAGCCAATGGTATAGTGGATAAATACTGAACAAACCAGTCAGATTACAGTGTCATATAGGGGCAATAAACCTCTGGAGAATCCAGTTCTAGGAGCATGTACGATGAAATATTTCCTTTGTTTAATGATTTCATTTCATTTCTGAAAGTCTACATGAAGAAACACTAAGATTGAGGCCTATGGGGCAAGGCAGAAACCAGTTGGTGTCCCCATGCTGCCATGTTTTTATCCTTGGCTGTAGGCAAACTGCTTCAAAGAAGGTCTCCTTATGATAACTTACAACAAATATTTCACTACGGTCTTTAAGGATTATGAGGTGTGAATGCTTGCAAATATTTTGGTCATCAATTTTACCTGTTTACTGGGCACCAGTTAATACTGAGGGATTTTGAACAAAAAATGCAATACCTCTGTATTAATTTCCTAGATTGGGGGCCAGGCAAGGTGGGGAACACCTATGATAGCAGAGAACTGGGAGGCTGAGGCAGGAGGATTACAAGTTTGATATCAGCCTTAGCAACTTAGCAAGACTCTATCTGAAAATTAAAAAGGGCTGGGTGTATAGCTGAGTAATAAGGTGTCCCTTGGCTAAAATTCCAACACTAAGCGGAAAAAATCCCAGAGTAGAAAGAGGAGACTGAAAACAAATGTCAATGTTAAATTTTTATTAAGTTTTCTAATTCTAGGACTAACACCCAATGTTGATAACCAAAGAACTATTGAGGTGAGTTGGAATGTTCTACCAATAAACTACTCTTCCCTCCATTCACACACGTTTCATGTAAAATTAGACTAGGTAGAAAACATTGAGACAGAAAATCACTTGCAAGCATCAAAGAGAAATACATTACTTTTCTTTTTTTTTTTTTAAGAGGTGGAAGTTTATTTGAAGTTCAGTAAGTCTTTTTTTAATTTATTTTTATTGTAAACAAATGGGATACATGTTGTTTCTGTTTGTACAAGGAGTAACAGCATACCATTTGCATATTCATACATTTACATAGAGTAATGATGTTTGATTCATTCTGTTGTTTTTTTCCTTTCCCCCCAGCCCTCCCTATCATCGCCCACCGCCGGTGGGGACAATGACAATGCGTACGCTTCTTTTTTTACAGGAACAAAAAGACCAAAGACCTTTATTAGAGGAAGTGTCTGGGTTATATAGCAAGCATAAGCCAATCAGAGTCCGTCTGAGATATTAGCCTATCAAGGGTCAGTCACTAGGCGGTTAGCAAGCATAAGCCAATCAGAGTCAGTCTGAGATATTAGCCTATCAAGGGTCAGTCACTAGGCAGTTACAAAGATCGCCTCATATACAGCAGCCAATCAGAGTTGCTTCCTGAAACTTGTTTATGAGTACGGCTTATTCTGGCAAGCTGCCAGGTGCCATCTTAGAGATCAGGCAAGGGTGCGGCTCTGGGGCCCTCAGAGCCCGCCCCTGACATCTCCCCCTTATTCTTTAAATAAAGAAAAGATGACTTGGGACCATGCCTGTCTTAGGTTGTCCATGGCAAATTACATCCTTACCCGTCATTGGAATTCTGACCTCCAGGCGTCAGAACCCTGTCTTAGGTTGGTATGCATTTCCACGGATCTTACCCGTCTTTGACTACTGGTCCAGCATGCTTAGCCATAATTGGGGGGATGTGCCTGTCTCAATGACTGTCAAAGCCTGTACTATAGCCCGTTGATGACATCGGGCATCTTGGCGAGCTCTGATTTGGCTGCGTATAGCATAGGCTGTCCCTAAGCAGATAATAATCAGAATAGCTACTGTTCCAGCCCACTGTTTTGTCAATCCCAGGGCTTTAGATAACAAAGAGAACATCTCGGATACTGATGCAACTTGAACCCTGGTGGCATTGACTCTGAGTATTTCAGCTCGTAGCTGACTGGTTAAATTATCAAACGTAGATGACCAATTGCCAGTAGCCTATCAAGGATCAGTCACTAGGCAGTTACAAAGATTGCCTCATATACAGCAGCCAATCAGAGTTACTTCCTGAAACTTGTTTATGAGTACGGCTTATTCTGGCAAGCTGCCAGGCACCATCTTAGAGATCAGGCAAGGGTGTGGCTCTGGGGCCCTCAGAGCCCGTCCCTGACACCTCCCACCTCTCTTTTCCCTCTGTACAATCCCTTCTTCCTCCATTCTTGCCCCTCTCCCACCCCCCATTACGTGTCATCATCCGCTTATCAGTGAGATCATTCACCTTTTGGATTTTTGAGATTGGCTTATGTCACTTAACATGATATTCTCCAAATTCATCCATTTGCCTGCAAATGCCATAATTTTATTATTCTTTATAGCTGAGTAATATTCCATTGTATATATATACCACAGTTTCTTTATCCATTCATCAATTGAAGGGCATCTAGGTTGGTTCCATAGTCTGGCTATTGTGAATTGAGCAGCTATGAACATTGATGTGGCTGTATCTCTGTAGTATGCTGATTTTTAAGTTCTTTGGGTATAGGCCAAGGAGTGGGATAGCTGGGTCAAATGGTAGGTCCATTCCAAGTTTTTTAAGGAATCTCCACACTGCTTTCCAGAGTGGCTGCACTAATTTGCAGCCTCATCAGCAATGTATGAGTGTACCTTTTTCCCCACATCCTCTCCAACACCTATTGTTGCTTGTATTCTTCATAATCACCATTCTAATTGGGGTGAGATGGAATATTAGTGTAGTTTTGATTTGCATTTCTCTTATTACTAAAGATGGTGAACATTTTTCCATATGTTTATTGATTGCTTGTAGATCTTCTTCTGTGAAGTGTCTATTCATATCCATAGCCCATTTGTTGATTGGGTTATTTGTATTCTTGGTGCAGAGTTTTTTGAGTTCTTTATATATTCTGGAAATTAGTTCTCTATCTGAAGTATGAGTGGCAAAGATATTCTCCCAAAGATATTCTCTCTTCGCATTGCTGATAGTTTCCTTTGCTGAGAGAAAGCTTTTTAGTTTGAATTTATCCCAGTTATTGATTCTTGCTTTTATTTCTTGTGCTATGGGAGTCCTGTTGAGGAAGTCTGATCCTAAGCCAACAAGGTGAAGATTTGGACCTACTTTTACTTCTATAAGATGCAGGGTCTCTGGTCTGAGTTCAAGGTCCTTGATCCATTGTGAGTTGAGTTTTGTGCAGGGTGAGAGATAGGGGTTTTTTTTTTTCATTCTGTTGCATATGGATTTCCAGTTTTCCCAGCACCATTTGTTGAAGAGGCTATCTTTTCTCCATTGCATATTTTTGGCACCTTTGTCTAGTATTAGAAAATTGTATTTATTTGGGTTTGTGTCCATGTGCTCTATTCTCCACCATTGATCTACCTATTTTAGTGCCAATACCGTGCTGTTTTTGTTACTATTGCTTTGTAGTATAGTTGAAGTTCTGGTATTGCGATACACCCTGTTTCATTCTTCCTACTAAGGATTGCTTTAGCTATTCTGGGTTTCTTATTCTTCCAGATGAATTTCATGATTGCTTGCTCTATTTCTGTAAGGTACATCATTGGGATTTTAATTGGAATTGCATTGAATCTGTGTAGCACTTTTGGTAGTATGTCCATTTTGACAATATTAATTCTGCCTATCCAAGAACATGAGAGATCTTTCCATCTTCTAAGGTCTTCCTTAATTTCTTTCTTCAATGTTTTGTAGTTTTCATTGTAGAGATCTTTTACCTCTTTGGTTAGATTGATGCCCAAGTATTTTATTTTTTTTGAGGCTATTGCAAATGGAGTTGTTTTCCTCATTTCCCTTTCAGCTGTTTCATCGCTTGTGTATAAAAATGCTTTAGATTTATGCGTGTTGATTTTATAGCCTGCTATTTTGCTGAATTCATTGATGAGGTCTAGAAGTTTTCTGGAGGAGGTTTTTGGATCCTCTAAATATAGAATCATGTCATCCACAAATAGTGACAGCTTAAGTTCCTCTTTTCCTATTCATATCCCTTTAATGTCTTTAGTCTCCCTAATTGCTCTGGCTAGAGTTTCGAGGACAATGTTGAATAGAAGTGGTGAAAGAGGAAATCCCTGTCTTGTTCCCGTTTTTAAAGGGAATGTTTTCAGTTTTTCTCCATTAAGGATGATGTTGGCCATGGGCTAAGCATAAATAGCCTTTACAATGTTCAGGTATGTTGCTACTATCCCTATTTTTTCTAGTGTTTTGAGCATGAAGGGGTGTTGTATTTTGTTGAACGCTTTTTCTGAGTCAATTGAAATAACCATATGATTCTTATCCTTATGTCTATTGGCATGATGGATTACATTTATTGATTGACGAATGTTGAACCATCCTTGCATTCCAGGAATGAACCCCACTTGATCGTGGTGCACAATTTTCTTAATATGTTTTTGGATACGGTTTGCAAATATTTTGTTAAGGATCTTTGCATCTATATTCATCAAGGATATTGGTCTGAAATTTTCTTTCCTTGATGTGTCTTTTCCTGGTTTGGGTATGAGGGTGATATTACCTTCATAGAATGAGTTCAGTAGGGTACCCTCCTTTTCTATTTCCTGGAATACTTTGAGAAGTATTGGAATGAGTTCTTCTTTGAAGGTCTTGTAGAACTCAGCTGAGATTCCATCTGGTCCTGGGATTTTCTTGGATGGTAGATTTTTAATGGCTTCTTCTATTCCATTGTTGATATTGATCTGTTTAAATCATGTATGTCCTCCTGGTTCAGTTTGGGAGGAGCATATGTCTCTAGAAATTTGTCAATGTCTTCGGTAGTTTCTATTTAGTTGGAATACAGATTTTCAAAGTAGCTTCTCATTATGTTCTGTATCTCAGTGGTGTCTGTCATGATATTTCCTTTTGCATCATGTATTTTAGTAATTTGAGTCTTCTCTCTCCTTCTCTTTGTTAGTGTGGCTAAGGGTTTGTCTATTTTGTATACTTTCTCAAACAACCAACTTTTAGTTTTGTCAATTTTTTGAATAGTTTCTTTTGTTTCAATTTCATTGATTTCAGCTCTGATTTTAATTATTTCCTGTCTTCTTCTACTTTTGCTGTTATTCTGTTCTTCTTTTTCTAGGGCTTTGAGCTGTAATGTTAGGTCATTTAGTTGTTGACTTTTCATTCTTTTCTGGAATGCGCTCCATGCAATGAATTTTCCTCTTAGTACCGCTTTCATAGTGTCCCGAGATTTTGATATGTTGTATCATCGTTCTCATTGACCTCTAAGAATTTTTTAATCTCCTCCCTGATGTTTTTTGTTATTGATGTTTCATTCAATAGCTTATTATTTAGTCTCCAAGTGTTGGGGTAATTTCCCTTTTTTATTTTGTTATTGATTTCTACTCTCACTCCATTATGATCTGATAGAACACAAGGCAGTATCTCTATTTTTTTTTTTCATTTCCTAAGGACTGCATTGTGGCATAACATGGTCTATTTTTGAGAAGGTTCCATGTGCTGCTGAGAAGAAAGTGTATCCGCTCGTTGATGGATGGAATATTCTATATATGTCTATTAAGTCTAGGTTATTGATTGTGTTATTGAGTTCTATGGTTTATTTGGTTGGATTTTGTTTGGAAGATCTATCTAGTGGTGACAGCGGTGCATTAAAGTCGCCCAGAATTATTGTTTGTGGTCTGTGTGATTCTTGAAATTGAGGATTTGTTTGATGTACAGGGATGCACCATTGTTTGGGGCATAAATATTTACTATTGTTATGTCTTCCTAATTTATGGTTCCCTTAAGCAGTATGAAATGTCCTTCTTTATCCCTTCTGACTAACTTTGGCTTGAAGTCCACTTTATCTAAGGATGGAAACCCCCGCTTTTTTACTGAGTCCATGTGTGTGGTAGGTTTTTTCCCATCATTTCACCTTTAGTCTGTGGATGTCTGTTTCTATGAGATGAGTCTCTTGCAGGCAGCATATTGTTGGGTCTTTCTTTTTAATCCATTCTGCCAGTCTATGTCTTTTGATTGATGAGTTTAGGCCATTAACGTTCAGGGTTATTATTGAGAAATGATTTGAATTCCCAGTCATTTGGCTTATTTTTGGTTTTTAAGATGACTTGGTTTCTCCTTTGAGTGGTTTTTCTCTAAGGTAGTTCCTCGCTTTGCTGACCTACATTGTTGTTTTTCATTTCCTCCTCATGGAATATTTTGTTGAGAACATTCTGTAGTGCAGGCTTTCTATTTGTAAATTCTTTTAACTTTTGTTTATCATGGAAGGATTTTATTTCATCTTCAAATCTGAAGGTTAGTTTTGCTGGGTATAGGATTCTTAGTTGGCAATCATGTTCTTTCAGAGCTTGAAATATGTTGGTCCAGGCCCTTCTAGCATTTAGAGTCTGGGTTGAGAAGTCGGCTGTTATCCATATTGGTCTCCCCCATATGTAATCTGATGCTTTTCTCTTGCGGCCTTCAAAATCCTATCTTTATTTTGAATGTTAGGCATTTTCACTATAATGTGCCTTGGTGTGGATCTGTTGTGATTCTGTGCATTTGGTGTTCTGTAAGCCTCTTGTATTTGATTTCCCATTTCACTCTTCAGGTTGTGAAATTTTCTGATATTATTTCATTGAATAGGTTGTTCATTCCTTTGGTTTGTATCTCTGTGCCTTCATCAATCCCAATAATTCTTAAATTTGGTCTTTTCATGATGTCCCATAGTTCTTGGAGATTCTGTTCATGATTTCTTACCATCTTCTCTGTTTGGGCAACTTTATTTTCAAGATTAAATATTTTGTCTTCATTGTCTGAGGTTCTGTCTTCCAAGTGGTCTAGTCTGTTGGTGATGCTTTCCATTGAGTTTTTATTTGGTTTATTGTCTCCTTCATTTCAAGGATTTCTGTTTGGTTTTTTTTTTTTTTTTTTTTTTTTTTTTTTTAGAATCTCTATCTCTTTTTTGAAATGATCTTTTGCTTCCTGCAGGTGCTCTTTCAGCTTATTGGTATTATCATTCATTGCCTGCATTTGCTCTCTTATCTCATCCTTTGCTTCGTGAATCATCTTAATCATGTATAATCTGAAGACCTTTTCTGACATTTCTTCTAACATACTATCATTGGATTCTATGAATATAGAATCTAGATTTGTTTGGATCATTTTCTTCCCTTGTTTTTTCATGTTGTTCATGTAACTTCCCCTCTAGCAGTGCAGATCTGGGGTATTGCAGATTTCCCCCTATAGGCTTATAGTGGCCCTATAGGTTTCCAAAACCCTTTCTTTAAGGGGAGATCAATATTAGCAGTGCCCAAATCAGACACTATGCAATCCTAGACCAATTAGCCCCCATGGGGACAATAACAAAATTGTCACAATAAACAAAATGAGTTCAAATATTATCTTCGGTAAAACAGACAGGTTTGCAATAAGGTCTGCAGTTTCTAGTGGAGGACAAAGAGGATGCAGAGGGATGTAGAATGTGGCTGTTAATGGGATAAGAAAAGAATATACAGAAGTTCTAGAAAATAGAAAGGGTGAGAGTGTAATCAAAAGAAATTGGAGGTTAGCATGCAAAAAAGGGAGAAAGAGGCTCTGAGGGAACAGGTAAACAAAAGGAAAAGAAAGCAAGAAAAGTAAAGAAATAAAAACTTAAATTTTTTTAAAAAGGAGAAAAAAGAAAATCTACAGTATAACGGTCATATACTAATGAAACTCCCAGTGTTCAGTAGCCTGATGCATGAGAGGTACCTGACAATGAGTTTCAAGTCTCCAGCAGGCGTCACAGGGTGGGATTTGCCCCACCGAAAGATCGGAGCTATGGCTTCCAGGATTATCCAAGATGTCCGCTCTGGCATCGAAATGTGTTGGCAAATGGGGAGCTGCAGCTCAGGGTTGGATGTGGTCAGCTGGAGGTCCTGGAGACGGGATGCGGTTGGTCTGGCAGGGGTCCTGGAGGTCGGGTGTGTTTGGTGTGGTTGTGGGATCCTGGAGGCTGGGTGCAATTGCAATCCGTCGGTCTGGGTTCCCAGTGACAGGGTGCAGTCAGTTGGTCTGGGGGTCCTGGCGGCAGGGAGCAGTCAATCGATGGGAGGGCCCCAGAGGCAGGGAGTGATCGGTTGGGCTGAGGGATACTGGAGATGGGGCTCAGTCAGTCTGGCCAGGGGTCCTATGGGGCCTGGCTGTTGTCTCAAAATGGCGGCAGCCATGTGTAATCAAACCTGCAGGTACTGTAACTGAACTTCCAGGTGACAGCAGGCAGCTGGTGCTCCACTGGTGGTTGGCGATCAGTTTGCTGTTGTTGGATGATCGGGTGGTGAACCTCGAGCGTTGGGTGATGGATAGGAGTAAGGCAGGCAATGGACAGGCGAGAGGCAGGCAAATGGCGGATGATAGACGCCTGACAGTGAGCAATCTGCTCTCAAAAAAGGTGTCGATATGCTGGCAGACTGCAGGTCATCACAGCAGCCAAATGGGGTAAACACCAGGGGATCAATAAGCAGCAAAAACTGCCTCACTGAGAAACAGATATCCTCTTCTTTAAACCCGGCATTACGGAGCGACAAGGAACGCAGCCTCCCTCTAGTCCACCATCTTGGATACCCACATTACTTTTCTTTTCTTTTTTTTTTTTTTTTTATTATTGTAAACAAATGGGATACTTGTTGTTTCTGTTTGTACATGGCGTAAAGGCATACCATTTGTGTAATCATAAATTTACATAGGGTAATGTTGTTTGATTCATTCTGTTATTTTTTTCCCTTCCCCCAACCCTCCCACCCCTCTTTTCCCTCTATACAGTCCTTCCTTCCTCCATTCTTGCCCCCCTCCCTAACCCTAACTCTAACCCTAACACTAAACCCTCCCACCCCCCATTATGTGTCATCATCCACTTATTAGCGATATCATTTGTCCATTGGATTTTTGAGATTGGCTTATCTCACTTAGCATGATATTCTCCAGTTTCATCCATTTGCCTGCAAATGCCATAATTTTATCATTCTTTATGGCTGAGTAATATTCCATTGTATATATATACCACTGTTTCTTTATCCATTCATCAATTGAAGGACATCTAGGTTGGTTCCACAATCTAGCTATTGTGAACTGAGCAGCTATGAACATTGATGTGGCTGTATCTCTGGAATATGCTGATTTTAAGTCCTTTGGGTATAGGCCAAGGAGTGGGATAGCTGGGTCAAATGGTGGTTCCATTCCAAGTTTTCTAAGGAGTCTCCACACTGCTTTCCAGAGTGGCTGCACTAATTTGCAGCCCCACCAGCAATGTATGAGTGTACCTTTCTCCCCACATCCTCGCCAACACCTGTTGTTGCTTGTATTCTTGATAATCGCCATTCTAATTGGGGTGAGATGGAATCTTAGGGTGGTTTTGATTTGCATTTCTCTTATTACTAGAGATGTTGAACATTTTTCCATATGTTTGTTGATTGCTTGTAGGTCTTCTTCTGTGAAGTGTCTGTTCATTTCCTTAGACCATTTGTTGATAGGGTTATTTGCATTCTTGGTGTAGAGTTTTTTGAGTTCTTTATAGATTCTGGAGATTAGCGCTCTATCTGAAGTATGATTGTCAAAGATTTTCTCCCAATCTGTAGGCTCTTTCTTCACATTGCTGATAGTTTCCTTTGCTGAGAGAAAGCTTTTTAGTTTGAATCTATCCCAGTTATTAATTCTTGCTTTTATTTCTTGTGCTATGGGAGTCCTGTTGAGGAAGTCTGGTCCTAAGCCGACATGTTGAAGCTCTGGACCTACTTTTTCTTCTATAAGATGCAAGGTCTCTGGTCTGATTCCGAGATCCTTAATCCATTTTGAGTTTAGTTTCGTGCATGGTGAGAGATATGGGTTTAGTTTCATTCTGTTGCATATGGATTTCCAATTCTCCCAGCACCATTGGTTGAAGAGGTTATCTTTTCTCCATTGCATATTTTTGGCCCCTTTGTCTAGTATGAGAAAATTGTATTTCTTTGGGTTTGTGTCTGTGTCCTCTATTCTGTACCATTGATCCACCTTTCTATTTTGGTACCAATACCATGCCGTTTTTGTTACTATTGCTTTGTAGTAGAGTTGAAGATCTGGTATCGCGATACCCCCTGCTTCATTCTTTCTGCCAAGGATTGCTTTAGCTATTCTGGGTTTCTTATTCTTCCAGATGAATTTCATGATTGCTTGCTCTATTTCTGTAAGGTACATCATGGGGATTTTAATTGGAATTGCATTGAATCTGTATAGCACTTTTGGTAGTATGGCCATTTTGACAATATTAATTCTTCCTATCCAAGAACATGGGAGATCTTTCCATCTTCTAAGGTTTTCTTTAATTTCTTTATTTAGTGTTCTGTAGTTCTCATTGTAGAGGTCTTTCACCTCTTTTGTGAGATTGATTCCCAAGTATTTTATTTTTTTTGAAGCTATTGTGAATGGGGTAGTTTTCCTGATTTCTCTTTCTGAAGATTCATTGCTTATGTATAAAAATGCATTAGATTTATGTGCATTGACCTTATATCCTGCTACTTTACTGAATTCACTTATGAGATCTAAAAGTTTTCTGGTGGAATTTCCTGGTTCCTCTAAGTATACAATCATATCATCAGCAAATAGGGATAGTTTGAGTTCTTCTTTTCCTATTCGTATCCCTTTAATTTCTTTGGTCTGTCTAATTGCTCTGGCTAGAGTTTCAAGGATGATATTGAATAGAAGTGGTGAAAGAGGGCATCCCTGCCTTGTTCCAGTTTTTACAGGGAATGCTTTTAGTTTTTCACCATTTAGAATGATATTGGCCATGAGCTTAGCGTAGATGGCCTTTACAATGTTAAGGAATGTTCCCACTATCCCTATTTTTTCTAGTGTTTTGAGCATGAAGGGGTGCTGTATTTTATCAAATGCTTTTTCTGCATCTATTGAAATAATCATGTGATTCTTGACTTTAAGTCTATTGATATGTTGAATGACATTTTTTGATTTCCTGATGTTGAACCAACCTTGCAACCCTGGGATGAAACCCACTTGATCATGGTGCACTATCTTTTTAATATGTTTTTGTATGTGATTTGCTAAAATTTTGTTGAGAATTTTTGCGTCGATGTTCATTAAGGATATTGGTCTGAAATTTTCTTTCCTCGATGTGTCTCTGTCTGGTTTAGGTATCAGGGTAATATTGACTTCATAGAATGAGTTTGGAAGGGTTCCCTCCTCTTCTATTTTATGGAATACTTTGAGAAGTATTGGAATGAGCTCTTCTTTAAAGGTTTTGTAGAACTCGACTGAGAACCCATCTGGTCCCGGACTTTTCTTTGTTGGTAGGCTTTTGATGACCTCTTCTATTTCATTGCTTGAAATTGGTTTATTTAAGTTGTGTATGTCCTCTATCGACTTATAATGTCCCTGAAGATTGCTAGTATATCCCCTCTTTTCCTTCAGTAGCCTGAAGTCTTGGAGGAAGTTGATAATGCAGAGCTCCAGGAAGAAGCTGCCTCTCTAGGGGTGGTGACCCTCAGGCAGCGTATATTCCCTGCTAGTGGGCAGAGGTGCCTCCACTTGTTGACCAATGGTCATCCAACGGGGAACTAGTCTGCGGGCTGAGGCAAGTCCTGTTTGTGCCTGTGTCTCTGGTTTAACCGTCCCTGTGGGAAAACCTCCCCTGGCCGGGAAGAGTCACTCGGTGGGGACGTCTCGCTGGTCAGTTGCCCTCCTAGAGGTTCCCCTCAATCTACAACTACCGCCTGGGCTGGGCTGTCTTCCTCTGCAACGTTCCCAGGGGCCCAGACCTACGTCCTGGGCCTGGGAGCCTCACCCTTCGCAGGCAAGTCTCCTTAGGCTGCCTCTCCCAGAGAATCTGCCCGCAGTCCTGGAATCTTCGCTCCGCCCCTAGGCATGTCTCTATGCGGCTCTTCCAGCAAGAAGCCACCTAGTTCCTGGGACCCTGCTCTGCACCTAATCGCCTGGCTATGGGGCCCCTCCTCTGAGCCGCCACCTGGAGCCCCATACAATAGCTCCGATACCCAGAGACCCGCCACACACCTCCTCCTCCGGACAGTGGCCGGGTTTCTGACGCAGTCACTAGGAGCCCAAGCAATTCACTTCGCGTCTCTTCCTCCCGTCAACCGCCCGTAGCCCTAGGCAGTCACTCCAAGTCCAAGTGACCCGCTCTGTTCCTCCTCCTCCTCCTCGGGGTAGCTCCCCGGGTTTTCAGGAGCGGTGGCTCCGAGACCAAGTGACCCACCACACTCCTCCTCCAGGCAGGCCACCGGTGTTCAGGAGCGGTCGCTTTTAGTCCAATCAACTCACCACTCGCCTCCTCCTCTGGCAACCACCTGTGGCTCTGATGCAGTCACTCCTAGACCAAGCGACCTGCCGCACTTCTCCTCTTCCTCCGGGCAACCCCCCGGTGTTCAGGAGCGGTCGTTCTGAGTTCAAACAGCTCGCCACACAGCTCCTCCTCTGGCAACTCCCTGTGGCTCTGATGCAGTCACTCCTAGACCAAGTGACCTGCCGCGCTCCTCCTCCAGGCAGGCCACCGGTGTTCAGGAGCGGTCGTTCTGAGTTCAAACAGCTCGCCACGCAGCTCCTCCTCTGGCAACCGCCTGTAGCTCTGATGCAGTCACTCCTAGACCAAGCAACCCACCTCGCTCCTCCTCCAGGCAGGCCATCGGTGTTCTGGAGCGGTCGTTCTGAGTTCAAACAGCTCGCCACACAGCTCCTCCTCTGGCAACTGCCTGTGGCTCTGATGCAGTCACTCCTAGACCAAGCGACCCGCTGCGCTTCTCCTCTTCCTCCAGGCAACCCCCTGGTTTTCAGAAGCGGTCGTTCTGGGTCTAAACAGCTCGCCATGCAGCTCCTCCTCAGGCAGCCGCCCGGAGCCCCAGTGGTTGCTCCGAATCCAAGCGCTGTGCTGAGCCGCCACCTCTACGATGATCCCAGTTGTCCGTGTTTACTGCTCCAGTGGGGGGAGGGGTGTCTCGCCGAGCAACTCTACTTCACAAAGTTCCCTGCGTTCCGGGGCTACTGCCCCATCCGGGACGCCTCCCCAATGGGAGAGACTCACCCAGCGGCTTTGAGTTGGTCCCAAGTCTCTCACTATCTCCTCTTTTGAATCTTGCATCCTGGAGCAACATGAAATGCAGCTGCCCCCTAGTCCGCCATCTTGAACTCCCCCACATTACTTTTCTATATATACTTTCTTATTGAGGTTTTCAGCTCCATGAGAACTGGGTGAAGAGTGCCTCATTAAACAACAGAAGATAAATATTATCAGAAATTTGCTAATATTCAGTAACATATCCTTGAGCAGTGGCATGGGGATGAAAAGACTTAATCACAACAGCCAGGTGCAGTAGTGCACGCCTGTAATCCCAGTGACTTGGGAGGCTGAGGCAGGAGGATCATGAGTTCAAAACCAGCCTCAGCAATTTAGTGAGGCCCTAAGCAACTAAGAAAGACCCTGTCTCTAAATGAAATATAGAAGGGGCTGGGGATGTAGCTCAGTGGTAAAGTGCTCCTGGGTTCAATCCTGGTACCAAGAAAAAAAAAAAAAAGACTTCATCACAGCAATCTTATAATATTGTATCAAAAAAAAAAGTCATCACTTACTTTCCTACTTTCAAATTCTTCCTGATCGTGGTATGGAGGAAATTTTTTTTAAAAAATGTTGGGCATATCACAATATACAATATTTATTGAGTGTCATTAAAACATAGGACCTATAATTATCCACTAAAGCAATTATGATCTAAGTTTAGAAGGAAACACATATCTATTCTCTAGGACAATATGACTTGTCATCTTTCTACCCTAAAACACATTTTTAGCTAGAGAAAATAAAGGGTTAGAACACTTCTATATGATGAAAATAACCACATTTCTATGAGCTCTCAGGAACTGGTCCCCATGTATATGTGAAGTTGAAAGTTTCTCATGAGGACACAATCCTACATCAGTAAGATGTGTAAAGTCAGATGTGTAAGTAAGACAGCACTGAGATGTGTCGTTTCTCAGTAAACACTGGAAAAGGACTAATTCTCATGTAATTCAAGTTCAATACACAAAGTTAACATTGTAAGCATAGAGTAGAATGGGTTAAGGGTAGGGAGGTAGCAAAGCAACTTTGACACAGTAGAGGAAAAACAAGTTATAGTAGCCCCTAAATTCATAATGAAGGTGTGGTCCCTTGTAGGCTCTAGCTTGCTAATAATGTAAGAATTTATTTAAAGGAAGCTTTCTGTGCCTTTCATCTCCAGTCCTGCAACATGAGTTGTTGGCAGCTACTTGGGGTTCTCATCATATCTTATCAACCAGCCCTTCTTTCTGGTGTCCAGGGGAAATAACTAATGTCTAAAAAGGAAAACTAGTCAACTGTATGTACATTTTCTTTATTATTCTTTCTTTTATTTCCTTAAGTAAAAACGAATTCAGTTTTTGAACTATCAAATTTATTAAAATAAAGCACAAAATAGTAGTGGCAGTAATGTGAGGCTATGCATTCAATAGACTAAAGTATTATGTACTACTCTTTAAGTACTCTAACACAATATGTATTACATTGCTATTAAAATAAAATTGCGGTATACAAAAGAAAATAGCTTAAAAAACAAGATCTGTTGATATCATTCTTATTAATTCTCCAGTACAGGAAGCTTTGCCATAGAATCACATAGACATAACTAAGGATCCCCATCTTAAAATGTTTAGTTTTTCAGAGAGCAAGATAGGCACTCTTGAAATTAAAGAGCAATTTAGGACAATAACATCGGGCCTGTTTAAATCTTTCCCGAATAAGCTACATTTGCAAGTTTAGCCCCTTTCTCAGACTAACCTTGGGATTTATTGATTCTCAATTAGAGAATAAAAACAACAAAACTACTTGAGGGGCAATGAAAGTCTAGAGGAGGTTGGAGGGCACGAATACTTCCACATGGTTAGCAGCGCTTTCCCAAGAATACACACACCTAAAGCTTTTGTTTTCCATCAGAGAAAAGAGAACATTGTATTCACCCAAGAGGAAATTCATGATCTAGTTACATGGGGTGAGCGGATCCGGGATATGAAGAGACCATTGAGATTGTCCATTTGGGGGTCCAGACGAGACAAAAAGAATGTGTTGCTAGGGTTGTGGTGGAAGATTCCAGAGAGTCTAGGGACGACAGGAACCAGTCCGAAAAGAGTGAAACCCAGAAAGGTAGAAGGATGCAGAGATTTTGGAGCGAGGCTCTGCTGTCGGAGAAGTGTGAACTTGATCATGAGTGGGAGGAGAAAAGAGGCAGTGGCTGGATTTATTGAGTTCTGGAAAAGGGGTGAGGGCGTATTCAAAAGGGTCATTAATATAGACACTGACGTCACTGAGGATAGCTGCCATTCAAATAAAGCGATATGATATTAACCCTCACCAAAAGCCCTCCATTTAATGAAACAACCACACTTAGACAGTATTCACATGAGCCTCTTTCAAACCTAACCCGTGATTAACAGTTTGCCCTTGTGTGCTTGTAACTTTAAAAAATATGACGTAGGTGAGATGTTGAGCGAGGTTGAGCGGAGTTGCCCGGGTTACAACGGACCACATCCGGGCACCGCCAACCCCTGACCCCTGACTCCTGAGGAAATCTCCGCCGCCATTACTGGCTCGACGGCCGCCATTACCCGCTTCTCTTCCGCCCAGCCCAGCCCCGCCCCGACACCGCCCACCGCCCACCGCCCACCGCCCACCAGCCGAGGTACCGCCCTCACCCACCCTGGCGGTGCTCAGAGGGCACCGCTGCAACCGCGGCCGGCGCCGCTGCCCACTGCGAAGCCCCAGAACCCGCGCAGCCATCCCCTTCGTGGTGGAGCCGCTCCAGCCGCCGCCTGTCATGGTCCCCGTCGTGGTGGCCTCGCAGGTGAACCACAACTACCACCCCGACTGCGAGGTCGCCGTCAACCGCCAGATCCAGGTGCAACTGCACGCCTCCTACGTCTACCTGTCCTTGGCCTTCTACTGCGACGGCCACAGCGTGGCCCTGGAGCACTTCTCCAGCTTCTTCCTGCGCCGCTCCCACGAGTGGGGGGATGGCGCCGAGAAGCTGATGAAGATGCAGAACCAGCGCGGAGGCCGCATCCGCCTCCAGGACATCCTCAAGCCCGACCGCGATGACTGGCACAGCGGCTTCCAGGCCATGGAGCGCGCCCTGCACCTGGAGAAGAGGGTCAACCAGAGCCTCCTGGAGCTGCACCGCCTGGCCACCGAGAGGGAGGACCCCCACCTCTGCCACTTCCTGCGGAGCCACTATCTGCACCAGCAGGTCCTCATCATCCGGGAGCTGGGCGGCTACCTGACCAACCTGCGCAGGATGGAGGCCCCGGAAAACCCCCTGGCTGAGCTCCTCTTTGACAGGCTCACCCTGGGCCGCAGCGACAAGGACACCTGAGCAGGACTGTGCCCAGCCCATGCCAGGGAGTCTTCCCGGGGTGGGTCCAGGCCGGCCTGCACATTGCCCTTTCAGCCCATTCACCTTAGTTTGGGCCTTTCAGTTTCATTGTTACTTCCAATAAAGTTATTTATTTGGTTCTTAAGGAAATGAAGGTGTCCATTTGATGTGTATTTGTGTGTGTGTATGTGTGTGTGTGTGTGTGCAAAACTCTCACCTTTTGAGAATGAGGGCAGATCCCTGATTCTTTCTGGCCACGCATGTCCCATCCACAGGCTGCTCAGAATCTCCACGGGTAGAGAGAAAAAAGTATTGCACAGGCTCCTGGAAAACACAAAATTTGTCTTTTATAACCCCTGCGAGCAAGAGGGACAGGATCCTGTGGGAGGTTGTCATGGGGTCTTCATGGCTATTTACTGCTGGCTGTAAGAACATGGTGCCTCTGGTGAAGAAGTGAAGGGAATGGGATTGAGTATGTATTAAAATAAAGGAATCTTAAACTTTACCTGAAAACTTTCAGATTTTAGTCTAAAGAGGACACAATGTGTGGTTGTACTACTCTTTGATAAACAAGTTAAGAGAGAAACACTACCAGTTTTAACAGATGGGGACAGAGATTTTTCAAAATGAGGGAAGGTTCTTAGATTTCTTGGATTCATCCAAAAGAGACAATTCAGGTATGAACACATACGATTCTTCAAAATAAAATGTCCCCCAAGGTGATTGTGAGATTATCAGGGATACCACCCAGATTTCATCAAGCCAGTAGCTTTTCCCTGAAGACTGGGTAGCAAGAACACCCTGTAGAACCTTGTTGGTCAGTCCACTCTTAAGAAGACTTGTTAGAGGAACCATGAGGCAAAGTGACATGACCACTCCATTGGATTGCAGGGAAAGTATGGAACCAAAACGATTATTCTTAGTCCTTGAACTGTAATGGAGTGTTTACTTTGGTTTTGGGCTTTCATGGTACCCATCAGCCTTTCCTCATTTCTTATCTGTACTTTTTGGATTGGGAATGTGTGTTGTTTGCTTGTCCTACCATTGTATTTTGGAAACAACTCGTCTGGTTTCACAGGTTCACAGCTGAGAGAAATTTTGCCTCAGAATTAATTCTTGCAGAGCAAGGTCATCCATGGAGTTGAAGCAACCATGCGTGTCCATAGTCACCACTCTTGCAACCATGCCAGAAAGTTTTCAGACATATCACACATAGTAGCAGGCATGACTTTATTAGAAGAGATAGAAAAGGGAAAAAGGAAACACTTTGAAGGGAGAAAGGGAGAGAGTGGATTTTCTCAGAGGGGAGAAGACCAGGTGCTCCTCCTGTTTTCATGGGAGTCCTAGGGAACTTTCCAGAGAGTGCTGCCCATGTCCACCTCTTCACTTTTGACTGATAGCAGGATAGCATTTGACTTTCAAGTCTGCACTGCACATGATCCTACACCATGGAAGAGAGATTTTACTATTATAATGACATGTTAAAGATCTAAGGCAACTCTGAGTCGCCTTGGTCCATGCTGACCAGCTCTAATTGGAACGTTTTCTTACAAAGTTTTATGGTTGGGGGACTTTGCTTCTAATTATCCTGTCTCCCTGAGTTCTGGAATCTGATCTGTTGTAAAGATCACGGAAGTCCCCCACTTCAAGGTAACTCGTGTTCTTCTTATCAGCAGGGAGGACACTTTCGGGCCTGCATTTCTCCTGTAATTACCTGGTTGGTTGCTGAGGAATGTAGCATATTCTATTGACTTGAGCCAGGTAGTGTCAGAGCAGCCTTAGGCAAATTGCCCTTGAAAAGAAAGCATCTGGGGGGGTCAGTATAGTAGGCATAGTCTATAAAGTTACCCACCACTCACATCTGTTTATCTTTCAAAATAAATCTATAATCTCCCCCATATTTGATTCAAATAAGAGTTTGAATTTTAGACTTTAAAATTGATATTGGAATAAGTTATGACCTTTGGAGAGGTTTGGATATGTGATGGTTAACATTATATATCCATTTAAATAGGCTAAGAGATATGCAAATAGATATTAAAACATTATTTCTGGGTTTATTTGTGGGGATGTTTCTAGGAAAAGATTGGCATTTGAATCAATTGACTGAGTAAAAATGATCCACTGCATGCCAACATTGTGGACAGGCGTCATCCAAACAGTTGAGGACCAGGATAGAACAAAAAAGTTGAGGGCTGGGCATGGTGACAATGACCTATAATCCCAGTTTCTAGGGAGGCTGATGTGGGAGGATTTTGAGTTCTAGCCCAGTCTGGGAAACATAGTGAGATTCCCATCTCAAACACAAACAAATAAATACTGTGTGGAAGAAGGGGAAATTACTTAACTTTCTCCTTGACATCGGACATCCATCTTTTTCTGCCTTAAGCATTGGAGCTTATAGTTCTCAGACCTTTGGCCTCAGGCTAAATGTTACACCATTGGATCCCATAGTTCCTAGGCATTCAGTCTTAGATTGAATTATACCACAACTTCATTCTGCAGACAGCCAAGAGTGGAACTTAGTGACTTCCATAAATGCATAAGCCAGTTCTCATGATTTGTCCTACTGGTTCTCTTTCTCTGGATAACATTGATCCAGGACAGAATGGGTGTATTGTGCATGTCTAAAGGACATAATATTGGGAAGGCAGGGATAAAATACTATGAATTGAACATTTGTGCTCCCCCAATTCATATCATGAAGTTCTCATGCCCAGTGTGGATGATATTTGAAGTGCGAGCCTTTGGTATGTAATTAGATTTATAAGAGGACATGAACTTATGACCTGTTCTGGTGGTCTTTATTTATGAAGAGATAACAGAGAGTTCTCTCTCTCTCTCTCCCCCCACCCTTGTGAGCACACTGTAAGAAGACAGCTATCTTCTTGCAAGTCAGGTAGAGTTAATTCCCTGATAACAGACTTCTAGCTGCCAGAACTCTGAGAAAAATCTGTTGTGGAAGCAACCAAGACTGTGATATTTTGTTATGGATGTTGTGAGAAATAGAAAGTCTGGTGGTCTATTTTCAGAACCCGGTATTCAGCATTATTTGAATCCAATTGTAGCCATTTTAATTATAGTCCTCCCCTTTTTCCCCACCCCAATTTTGAAATTAGCCAATTGTATAACCAAAAGTCCTGCAATCAGGGCAAAGGGTGGCACTGTTAGGTTTTTAAGCCAGTGTACTTGCTAGCCAGGTTCCAGTAGTATGCCCATCTGGTAGAAGTAAAGATTTGCTTTGCCTACCCACTTTCAAGCACTTGTTTGATTTCTTGTGGCGCCTCGTTATTTCTAATAATTTTGGCACCCAATGTGGAGTTCCATATATTACCTAGGGGTTTCAGGGACTCCCCCTCCTCAGAGGAGATGTGTCCTACGGCCTTGTTTTGGTAGAAACAAGGGGAAGAAACTGCAATCCCTGAGGTCAACAAAGGATCCAAAATCTGAAGTGGATCAGAAGTGGATTGGTAACAGAGAAAGGACCTCAGCAAGTACTACAGCAACCAAGTAGTTCTGTGCACAGACCAAGGTAGGAAAATCTATTCTCAACCTTCTCCTGAGGAAGAAGTACTTCTTTGGTGGTTGGGCCGTACCAGGTTTATATAGGTGTGAACACAAGATCACACCTAGAAAAATGGTATGGAGATACACAAGAAATCCTACTAGGTGGGACTGAGCATACAAGGGGCCAGGGTATACAAGAAATCTCCAATAAGGGGGATTGAGCACACAGGGGGTGGGGTAGGGGGCAAAGAGTTAAATGCACAAATGGAAACTCAGTTACAGGGACCTACTAAAAATGGAGAATAAAAATTCTAGGGCTAGGGACAAAGAAAAAGTAATGGAAAGAGCTCATATGTATAAATCTTCTCCTTTGAAGAGTCCTAATGAAGCCAGAATTAGGGACAGGCAGTTACTGTAGAAATAGGGGATCAGGTCAAATCGAAGAAATGGAGGCCATGAAAGCCATCTGCATCTGGAAGTTGGAGACTGCCCCTGGGAGAATGGAATGTCAAAGATCTCCGGAGTCCATTGATTACCAAATCTACCTGCCCTTATGGAGGACTACAGGCAGGGAGCTGCTAACTAATGCCCCCTGAGCCCTTAACTGCCTGGAACACCTTTGCCCCCACCCTGCACATTCGCTTCTCACTTTTTGCAACTCAACTGCAAAACTGGGCCTAGTCACATAGACATGAAGGAAAGAGATAAGGGGAAAGGAACAGGAGAATAAAACCTATAAAAAGGACAAGATTTGCTCATCCCAGGGATTCCACCTTTGGATTCCCTTCTTCCACCTGGGAGAAGTCTGCTTTTACTTTTCTTTAATAAAGCTTGTTACTTTCTACCCTCACTTGCCTTGGCATGCTTCTCTGGCATTATACTTTAATACCTGAGGAAGCAGGACTCATTAAGTTAACATCATTACGGTATCACTAAGCAGGGAAAATAAACAGTGACGATGGTAGGAGTAAATCTTCCCTATGGAAGAAGTAAATCTTCCCCATGGAAGACTGATGAACCTTTGATTTCAGCATCCACAATGGCTGGCAGACTCTATTCCTAATGTTCCCAACTGTATAGGCCCTTTTTATTTCCGGGTCATTCTTTAAATATTTGTGATAGGTCCTATTTTACAAGGTCTTTGTTTCCTGTCTGTTTTATGTATGTATGCACACCTGTGTGTTGTATTGTCATGTCTGTATGATTTTGTGATTGACACCCTATCAAAATTGGCATACAGATGAATGAGTACTCATAAGTTTAATTAATGGACCCAAATGCCTTTCAGTTCATGTGACTTAAATAAAACTTTAACAAAAAGGGTCAATCTCAATTGATAAAAGTAAAGATAACTTTGAAATTACTAGCCCCATTGCTTCTCAGCCTTTTGGCTAAGATAAAGTGTGAAATTACTAATCCACACATTTTTTTCTAGGTGGCCACCAATCAGAGTGTTGATGAATAAGAATAGTCAGTGGTCAGCAATAAGAAATGATGGGCCCCAACTGAGGTATTGTTCAAATGCAAAGGTCATACCAAGATGCTAACTGGTAGAAATATAAATGGGCAGCTTCAAGGCCTATTTCAAATGTAAATGACCATGAGGCTCACCTGTGGGAATGTTACAGCTGGCTCCTTTTGCCAGAGGCTGGAAAATCAAAGGTGGGAATGACCAGATAAAAGTTACCAGAAGAATTAAAATTCAGACTAAAGGACAAAACCAGTGGCCTTGATACTTTTTCAGTGCCTGTTTAACACATAAGCCCCTAAGCTAGCATACCAAAATGGGTTTTTCTGCTATCTAGTACCCTCTCACATGGCTAGATCTTCTTCCCCTCCATTATTGTCCATGGATTTCATTCTTCAAACCACCTAGACAAAAACCCAGGAGGAAGGTGGCAAAGCAAGGAACCTAGTCATCTCAAAACTCCAGCTTCATCTTTGAGGCTGTATGGGGAGCTTCAGAAGGGTGAGTGAACTGGACTAATGCTCCATCACTTTTCTTTTCCAGGAGTCCTATACTCCATTTTACACATTCCATCTCTATTAAAAAGTCTGGACCCTATGATTCTGTTAAAAATGTGGCTGCTGAACTCAAGACTCAATGGAAAGGCTTTGCTTGAGTGAGATTTATCCATCCCTCTCTGCCTTTGGCAGAGAGAATGTTGGTCTGATTTTGCTTCAGTCTCTTTTCCAAAGTAATCCATTTCGTTAAGAAACTGAGGTCTGTCTTAGAAGTACCCTACGTATTTGGCTGGGGTTACTCCCCATTGTGATCACAGGGTTTCTTTAGATGGCTGAATGTCAACAGATGCACATGGAAGCTCTGTCTCCACTTTAATCTCCTTTCATGGCCTCTCACCCAATGGTGGAGGGAAGGGCTCCCTTGGTAGCTCCTTGGATCCCAGGCTGAGGTGACTTTTCAGCATGATCAGGAAAATGGCACTCAGTCTTAGATCCTGTCCCACTGATAGTTAGTTTTGTCAGTTTATACTTAATTGGACTACAGGAAAGATACCCTAAACCTTCTAGGAAGAATAGTGGGTCCTTAGGTTTCTAACCCTGCCAGTTTCCCTAGGAAAACCCCATGACTCTCATTTTAACTGCTCTAAGACATTTTGTCCACTGCCTCCTTACCTACTAGGTTAAATAAAGATAGCAGAGTCAATTGTCATCTACTCCTTCTCTCTTCCCAGTCTCAAATTTCAGATCTGTTACAGTGAGGTCATAATCTTTGGCCTCTAAATTAGATTCTTTTATACAACAACCAGCATGACAGGACTTTGGTGGCTCCAATTATGAGTAAGAGGACAAATACAGACATTAGGAAAGGTGTAAAACTTGTCCAAGACACGTGGCTTTCAGGAAATTGTCTCTCCCTTAGTATAGTAACTGAGAATACTATTGGTTTGTGTTCTCTGGGATACTCAACCCCAACTACAATGCTTCTATCATTGGGGTAAACAGTACAAAACCAGGGTTTCTTCTTTAAAAGGGAAAGAACATAAAGGGGATTTGGGGCCATGCATCCATTAGGGGCATGTAATCCAGCCAACTCAAGAGTCCTAGTCAGATCTCAAATTGCCAAAAGCTTTGAGGCCCAGGGAATATCGAGAGATGCCTTAATCTGATTCAGACAATGGAGGGATGCCAAGGGTCACCTTCTTCCCCTTGTCTTTCAGATGGGTAATACTCGATCTTGCAGAAGCACTCATGCACTAGAATTCCTTTGACCTGCAAATCCTGGGGGGAAATGTCCAATATTTTCTTGTCGGGGTGTCCGGGACCCCAGACCCTTTTAGGTTGTTTATTAAAGATGGTGGCTGGCAAGTTGCCAGTAAGGTTCCAGTAAGACTCTATTGTGAAAAACAAATGGCATCATATACGGAAGTTTCTATGATTGGTTTGCACCTATGCATGCTCTGTGCATGATCACCTTGTGCCCCAGGTAACTTACTATATTGTCCACGCTTTTCCCTCATGGACAGTGCTCTGATTGGCTGATGTTGTGTATATATGCTTTGCTGTAGCCCTTAGAGAGAAGGAAAAAAACAAAGAAGAATAGAAGAAGTAGGATGGACTCCTTTTAACAATAAAGCCTTGAACCAGAATACGTGCCGTGTCTCTCTGCGGGCAGGGAAACGCGATATTTTCTGTACTCAGGTTTGGCCCAGATACTAGTTGGAGGACAAAGGGAGATAACTATTGAGGGAAGAATAAAATATAACTTCATCTTTCAGCCAGAATCACATGAGCAATTACCCAAACCAGCTTGAGACCAAAGGAAGGAAAAAAGAAATGTCATGTTTAAATCTAAACCACTATGACACTTCCTCATATTCTCAGGTCCTATTCTCTGTAAGTTTCAGAAAGGGAGACAGAAAAAAAAAAGGATAGAAAGGACCTTCTTCATTAAAAATCAATATGGCTAGTATAATAAAAAGCCCCAAAATGTGTCTCTGGGTGCATAGATTTTGTATATACCAGATTGTCTAATACGTCTCCTGGGATGAAATTTATTATGTAAATTAAATGCTCAGATAACATTCATAAGGATTGCTTCAAAATACATATTTAAGAAAGGGTCTAGAACTAGAGAAACACAATAAAATAAAGTTACAGGTACAGAAATATATTTTAATATGAGAAATTAGAAGGTAAGCCAGGCACAATGGCACACACCTGTAATCTCAGGAGCTCAGGAGGTTGAGGCAGGAGGATTGTGAGTCCAAATCTAGCCTCAGCAAAAGTGAGGCACCAAGAAACTCAATGAGACTGTCTCTAAATAAAATACAAAATAGGGATGGGGATGTGGCTTAGTGGTTGAGTTCCCCTGAGTTCAATCCCTGTACCCTCCCCACCCCAAAATTAGAAGGTAAGAAATGTTTCTGAATGAGAATATTTTTGTATGGTAAAGTAATATTCTTGTTCTATGATACAAGATTAAAGAGGACAAAACTAAGGATGTAAACAAGTTGTAGAATGTCTATGTTGCAGAAGGTTTAGGGAAGATAAATCTCAAAAAGTTTTCATATATGATTAAATTGGCTATAATTAGCACCATCCTTAAAATTATTCTAACTTTAATGTACTGATAAGAAGCAAATTCTGAGCATTGATATGCTCTTATTTATCATGATAATTTTCTTGTGCCTGTTAGGTTTTGTTATTCAGGGGACTGATCTTAAAGGAATTAGGGTTTGTACAACTCTGGCTAAACAAACAACTGTTATTTTAGGTTATTCCTCTACACTATTAAATACTAAATATTTCTGTAAAGGTTAAACTTGGTTAATATAAGGACAACAGTATAACTTGTGTTGCTGTTACTGGCTTCTTTGTATATTAGATGTATTCATGTCCTCCAAGTAAAATGTAAACTTTAGGAGAGCACATTACCAAGCTGATGTTCTCCAAACTAAAGTAGTCTATAGCAGAAGTCTCCTTTGGACTTATATAAAAATAACAAATTTAGTTGGAGATTTATGTCATTTAATATTTTGAAGTTGGATAAAAATAGCCTTTCATCAATAAGTGATATATATAAAATTTTGTGTCACTCTTTACACTGGGATGGAAATTTAAATGTATTTTTAGTAGGTAATAAGAAGAATCTGGTTTATTTAAAGGTGGACAATGTGGAACATGAAAATATTTTGCCACTTTTCCATATACAAAAAAAGTTAAGATTTCTTAGTTTTTATTTTATCCATGTTTCAGAGGTAATAATATTTGTATTGTCTTATTTGTCAAAAGCCCCACCTTACCTAATTTCTGCCTCCATGTTAGGATGGCTCCAACGTAAACTAGACAAGCTCATTTAAAGTTATGTTCACAAAATTGACTTTTGTTGTAAAGATTACTGTGATCTCAAAATAACCAAGGGATAAAAATACAACACTAAGTAAAGATTTGGTAAATTATAAAAGATATATAATATTATAAGAGAGTCTTAAAAGAAAGTAAAATTGTAAAGGGCCTCATATGTGATTAAGCTGATGATTTTATATGTCTTTGTGAAGGCAAAACAGATACCACAGATGTATTGGTGTTAAGTTACATTTCTTGGTTCATATCTATTATACAAACTGAATATGGTTTTGGTCTTGTTACTTTCATTTTGTATTTTCCTTATAAATCTTTTTAACTTTTGTCTGTTAGTGTTTTAAAGAAGTATTCCTTCTAACAAAAAAACCTGAGTTAATTTTGAAAAAAGTCATCATCTATGGACAAACAAAATATAAGGCTGATTTCCAGTACTGATACTACCCCAATTAAAAGGAAGGGATAAATAATCATAAAGTTATAAACATTAAAGTTAAAACCCAGTACTCTCATTTTAAGACTGATGAAATTGACTTGGTGGACATTTAAAACCAAAACCAAAGGCAAGGACATGAGAAGACCAGGGAAAAATAGTCACTATTTTGGCTCTTGCCTATCGGGTCCCCTCTGGCCACAGAGAGAGACACGACAAATGTCTGAAGCTTTGGAAGTTTATTGTGCACAGTTCCTTTCCTACGCTTCTCTTACCCCTAGCTTCTGCGCACTCCCAGCTTCCCTTCTCCCAGCTTCTTCCAGCTCCCGCGTACTCCCAGCTTCCAGCTCAGCTCCAGCCTCCGCCGCCGCTTCTTCCGCTCCTCCCCTTCTTCACTTCCGTTCCGTTCCGTTCCCTCGCTCTCCCACCCACCAGGCTTATATACACTTCAATCAATCAGGGGAGAGTACACGAGATAAACGCGGACAGCTGCAGGCACAGGATGGGTACACGAGGGGGGGCATGCTCTAGTCACATCGTTAACTAGCCAATCATTAGAATTCGCTGGTTGTTTACTGTATAGCTGGCCGCTTTTGGCTCAGCGTCAGGCGCCATCTTGACCATGCCCAAGGCTGGGGGTCCCAGAAACCCCTACAGATCCCCCTTCTTTAATATTAAACTAAGGCTCGGGACCGTGTCTGTCTTAGGCTGAGTGGTCAGCATATGTCCTTACCCGTCATCAGAGCCTGCAGAGCATGCTGCAGCTCCTGTCTTAGGTCGGTACACAGCCACCTCCTTCATTACCCGTCCTTGACTACCGATCCAGCATCAAGAGCCATACTAATGGGGGGCTGTCGGCCTTTAGGGCGGTCATGGCCTGATGAAAAATAATTTGATCTCTCTATTGGCTAGCTTGCAGATGCATGCCAAAACGAATGAAGAGAAGAAGGCCAAGGCAGAGGGGTACCACCATAGCTCCTAAGCTTGCCCACTGTTTGACAAATCTATAAACAGAAGAAAAACCATATAGCCATATTAAATACAGAAACAATATACATCCCAATGGAGTTACAATATGGGCAACACAAAACAGCTCTCAGGGAATAAACGCATCCCAGTCCCAAAAGTTCTTGCAAGGTATCCACTTGTTCTTATAATGAGTCCATTCTCTGATAGAGTCTCTATGGTCTGTAAGGCTGCAGCTGCATTCTCGGCCAAATGATCGTCGTTATGGTTGTGTCAATGCTGCTACTGCAAGAACTGTGGTGGCAATGATCACGGCTGTTGCAATGTCAAAGCCTCTCCTGCTTCTTGATAATAGCACTGGCAATTCTATATCTGCAACAGAAACTAGGACTGGTAGGAAGATAGAAATGTGCAAATTGCACGGATGACAAAAGAACCGTTCCAGTATTGTGAGAGATAGCACACAGTTAGTGAACAGTTAAGAGGTATTATTAGAAATGTTAGTTGGTAGAAACATAAAAGGGAGGAAATACACAAGCTGACGTAGGAGGAAAAGCAATATCACAGCTAGGGTCAGCAGAACGAGTTGCTCTACTCTGGGTCTGATTTGTAGTATGATTCCAACGGCAAAGTGCAGAAATTCCTCCTGTTAAAGCAAAGAAAGGCTAGAAATATCCTTGTCACCAAAAACAGCACGACCTGAAAAATCATCAGTAGAATTGACAGACTTGTAGAGAAATTGGTGAAAAACAAGAAAAGGAAGGATAAAAAATATGTTAGTCAGAAATGAAAAATATGGCCAGGCTAACAATGGCCCATAGGTTCCGGGTTTGCCTTTCCGTCTGAGTTTTTGTTATTGGAGGAAGGCTCAGACTCGCCATTGTGAGGAGGAGCAGCATCATTTGCATGCTGTAAAACTCTGATTAGCCTTTCTGGAATCCAGACTGGAGTCTGTTGATCCTGTGGGAAAATACAAACAGACCCTCGGACCCAACGAAGGACTGGATCCGGTCCTTTCCAACAACCTGTCAGGATCTCTTTCCATTTTGCCCATACTTGAGGAGTATTATGGGGATTATAATGTCGATCGGCTGCAGAATGGCCGTCCCTATCCAGAGTTAAGAAATTTAGAATGAAAAGAACTAAATTAAGTTTATCTTTAGGAGACTTGTAGGAGGCTCCTATTCCCCCTTTTTGTTTATTTAGACAATTTTTTAAAGTAAGATGTGCTCTTTCCACAATGCCCTGTCCCTGAGGATTATAGGGGATGCCAGTGACTGATTGGATGTTAAATGTTTGTAAAAACAACCGGAAGCTTTTGGAAGTATAAGCAGGACCATTATCTGTTTTAATAACTTTAGGTATGCCCCAGCCAGCAAATGCTTGTAGGCAGTGTTGAATGACATCTTTCACCTTTTCTCCAGAATGAGCGGAAGCCATAATGACCCCTGAAGCAGTGTCTACTGACACATGTACATACTTAACAGTACCAAATTCAGAAATATGGGTTACATCCATCTGCCAAATATGACCAGGCAGCAGTCCCCTAGGGTTAACTCCAAAGGATTGTACTGGGATTAAAGGAGCACAATGTTGACAATTTTTTACTATTTGTCGAGCCATACATTTAGATATAGGAAATTTTCTGCTCAAAGTAGTGGAATTTACATGAAATTTTTCATGAAAGAGTTTTGCTTGTTCCTCTATGGAAAAAACAAAAATTGATTTGGTGGCCATATCTACCAAGTCATTAGCATTGGCCAAAGGTCCTGGTAAATTAGAATGAGCTCTAATATGTCCTACATAGAATAGATGTTTACGCTGTAGGATAAGGTTTTGTAGCGTAGTAAAATAAGAAGCTACCGTGGACATGGAAGAAATATGGGGTACCGTTTCAAGAACCTGTAAAGCGTTAACGATATATAAGCTATCAGATAGAAGATTAAATGGCTGATTATCTGCTAATTTAAAGGCTAATATTACAGCTGCAAGTTCAGTAACCTGTGCAGAGTTGGGTGGAACTATTATGGTGTGAAGTTGTTTACCGATAAGTACTGCACCTACTCCATTTTTGGAGCCATCAGTAAAAATGGTTACACAGTCTTTAAGAGGCTGGACACTAGTCACTTTTGGAAAAACTATGGGAGTATTTTTACAGAATTGAATCCAGGGATGTTGGGGATAATGGTTATCGAACTGAGCTGAAGTGGTACAATATAATACTGACCAATCATCATCATTATTAATTAGCCATTTAATTTGCTGAGTGGAATAAGGAGTTATAATAATAGACGGATGGATTCCAAAAACAGTAATGCAAGATTCTATTCCCTTGAATATTACCTGAGCAATAGCTTGGGGATATGATTGCAATGTTTTAGCCGGAGAGCTAGGGAGATTTATACTTTGCAGAGGTCCTCCTTGCCAAACTATGCAAAAAGGGGTATGCTTCTCTGAGATTATGATTAAACTTAATGGTTGAGTAGGATCACAACGATCAACGTAACACTGCTGAAGTCTATTCTCTACTAGCTGTAAGGATATCCGTGCTTCGGGAGTAAGTTTCCTAGGGGAATTCAAGTCAGGATTACCTTTTAATATATCGAATAAAGGTTTTAATTCCCCTGTAGATAATTTTAAATAGGATCTGATCCAGTTAATGTCACCTAAGAGTTTCTGAAAATCGTTCAAGGTATTCAATTGATCTGTCTTGATGGTCAACCTTATTGGTCTGACTGTAGTAGCAGTGAGCCTTGTACCCAGATATTCTTGGATCTCCTCTAATTGTAATTTTTCAGGGGCTATCGTTAGTCCTCTTTTTTCTAATACTTGAGTTATAAATTGTAATGCTTCTAACAAAACTTCTTTTTCTGGATGGCAAATAAGTATGTCGTCCATATAGTGATAAATCAACAATCTCTTAAACTTTTGTCTAGTAGTTGTTAACACTTTATCTACGTATATTTGACATATAGTAGGACTGTTAGCCATACCTTGAGGCAACACAGTCCATTCGAATCTCTGGTCAGGCTGAGTGTGATTAAGAGAGGGTAAAGTAAAGGCAAATCTCCAACAATCATTTTTGTGTAAGGGTATAGAGAAAAAGCAATCTTTTAAATCCAGAATAATAGTAGGCCAATTTTTTGGTAGTGCAGTGACAAGAGGGAGTCCACATTGGATGGGTCCCATAGGGTACATTTGTTCGTTTATGGCTCTTAAATCCTGTAACAACCTCCATTTTCCTGATTTTTTCTTTGTTAAGAATATTGGAGTATTCCAAGGAGAGGTAGAATGTTGTAAATGACCTGCTTGTACCTGCTCTTGTACTAACTTATGAGCTGCCTCTAGCTTTTCTTTTGTTAGGGGCCACTGTGGAATCCAGCGAGGCTTATCATCTTTCCATATTATAGGGATTGATGGTTTATCAGTGGCCCCTAGGAAAAACCCAATCCATGAGAATCATTTTTTGGTGGAAGTAAAGGCAGTGGTTGGGTAGATCCTTGGCTATGTCTTCCTAATCCTTTTTTATCATCATAGTTCATATTTTATAACATATTTCTTACAGGAGTCCCTTGGTAAATCTGGTCAGTGGTGAGTTTCATATCCATTTGCTGCAGGACGTCTCGTCCCCATAGGCTAATAGGAACATTACAGACATATGGCTGAAATATTCCTGTGTGTCCCTCTGTATCTTTCCATGATAATGAGGAAGCACTTTGATTGGGGCTTTCTGCTACT
Organism: Sciurus carolinensis; assembly: GCF_902686445.1. Lineage (NCBI taxonomy): Eukaryota > Metazoa > Chordata > Mammalia > Rodentia > Sciuridae > Sciurus > Sciurus carolinensis. Next base: position 30,765,845 of record NC_062232.1, read on the forward strand.
CCTAAGCCTCTCAAGCTCTGAGCTGCTGTGATCAATGGCCAGTGCTTTGGCCAGACCATTGCACTGATAATACTTTTGTCTGCTCCCGTATCTAATAAACCTGTAAATTCCATATTTCCCACTTTTAATTTTAGGAGGGGCCTCTGTTCCATATCCATAGTAAGGTTTATTAAAGTGGTTCCTGTTGATCCAAAACCTCCTTGTCTTTTATTTGTATTTTCACTGGGCCACAAGGAATGTCGACTGGGCAATATAAGCATTTGTGCAATGCGATCCCCTGGAGAGATGACCGTAATTCCTTTTGGTGAAGAGACCAAGGCTTTTATTTGTCCAGTGAAATCAGGATCAATAACCCCTGGGTGTACTATAAGTCCTTTTAGTGTTGAGGAACCTCTACCTAGCAATAGTCCTACACTATTCTGTGGGATTTTTTCATGCCAATCAGTATCAATCATCTGCACCCCCATATCTGGGGTTAGTATGAGTCTGGAGGTGGCACAGATGTCCAATCCGGCACTTCCTGAGGTGGCTCTGCGCTCCCCTTCTCTGTGGGAGGATACCACCGTCGGGGAACTTGTTGAATTACCCCGTATATTTGTTGCGGGCCCCGGGGAGGGCCCTGTCTCCCGTTTTTTTGAAGTTCAGGATTCGACCCTAGGAAATTATCCTCCCTATCTCTAATAGGCTGACAGGCACTTTTCCGATGACTTCCTTTCTGCATCTTGGACATAGCCCTGGGGCATAAGGTGTAACAGATTTTACTATAGTTATCTCTTATCTTTTGTTAGGGCATTATCTCCTTGCTGCTGATTTTGTGCATGTATTGGCCTTCTCCTATTAACATCTCAACATTTCTATTGGGAAACCTTGCCACTATGTTTCTGCAAGCAGTTTCAACAGCTATTTCTTGCCACTGAGCTTCCCCAATTAGCCATTGTTCTCCAGATAACACTGCTCTGCATAGCTGTCTCCAAGTCTTAACTGCCTCTTTAAAGTTTTTCTAATGGTTGATGGTATCTCCATTTGCTCCTCAAATACGGGCAGGTTCTACAAATCTTGAAGCTCTTTTTATTAGGCTTAGGTTTCTCCTACCTTTTTCCCTTGTTCTTAAGTTTTCACTACCACTTGGTTATTTCTTTTTGGGGGTTCTTTGTGTTAGACTTAGTTCTCTTTTTTCCCTTGTTCTTAGATTTTTTGAGCAATTATTTTCTAGGTCACCACTACTCAATCTTTCCTCACTTTATTCTCTTTAAGCGTTCTTTTCTGTTACTATTAAACCCTGTTCATGAAGATCCCCCCTGTGGCACACCAAGCAGCTTTTCTTTACTTTAGCTGTTTTTTTTTTTTTTTTTTTTTTTTTTTCTCTCTCTCTCTATGGCGTCCCATTGTTTTTTAATAGTTCCCTGAGGGGTTGCTGCATTCAGACCCCATTGTTACTAATTTGAATAGCTTTAGTTATGGCAATTACAATAACAAACAGTGGCCTAGCTGCCAGGAGCAACAAGATTACTGAAGGGAAAACTATCAAGTGCGCATTAAAATTTTTATAGCGGCTTTTCACGTACTACCTAATTGGACCGCTCCAAGCGTGTTTCTACTTTCACTTTAATTAGACTGCGTTCCACGCGCCAGGACCGCTGATGGCGTGTCCCGATACCCCCCCCGACCCGCGTTCTACGCGTTAGGATCCCGGTACCCCTCAACCCGCGTTCCACGCGTCAGGACCGCTAATGGCACGTCCCGATACCCGCGTTCCACGCGTCAGGACCCCAATACCTTTCAACCCGCGTTCTACGCGTCAGGACTCCTGATACCTTTCAACCGGACCGCACTCTGCGTGTCCCCAGGACCGCCAATGGCGCATCCTGACACCCTTTAACTTTTTTATAACCGGTTCAACTTGTATACAAAAAAAATTTTTTTTTTCAAATATCTTACCTTGTTTTCTTTTATAAGGCCTTCATCTTCCCGGGTTTCGGCACCAGTTATCGGGTCCCCTCTGGCCACAGAGAGAGACACGACAAATGTCTGAAGCTTTGGAAGTTTATTGTGCACAGTTCCTTTCCTACGCTTCTCTTACCCCTAGCTTCTGCGCACTCCCAGCTTCCCTTCTCCCAGCTTCTTCCAGCTCTCGCGTACTCCCAGCTTCCAGCTCAGCTCCAGCCTCCGCCGCCGCTTCTTCCGCTCCTCCCCTTCTTCCGCTTCTTCACTTCCGTTCCGTTCCGTTCCCTCGCTCTCCCACCCACCAGGCTTATATACACTTCAATCAATCAGGGGAGAGTACACGAGATAAACGCGGACAGCTGCAGGCACAGGATGGGTACACGAGGGGGGGCATGCTCTAGTCACATCGTTAACTAGCCAATCATTAGAATTCGCTGGTTGTTTACTGTATAGCTGGCCGCTTTTGGCTCAGCGTCAGGCGCCATCTTGACCATGCCCAAGGCTGGGGGTCCCGGAAACCTCCACACTTGCCCTCATCAGCAAGGATGCAGGGAACCTGGGTCTTTTCTAAGGGCCTTCCCTACTACTCTGCTGAGTCAACTGATCTCCCAATCAGGAGGATCAAAGGGACCCTGGAGAACAGGAAGCCAACCAGTGCACATTCTGCAAAAAGGAGGGTAATTGGAGAGGGAAGTTCCTTAGTGCTTCCAGGGGAAAGCCACATGAGGTCAGCAAATCCTGACCCATCCTGGTAGATGGCACTAGAGAAGCTAAGAGGCTTCTCACAAGTTCCCAAAGTGACACCCTGAGGAATCTGAGCTGACTTTCAGTAATGGATAGGAAGGAATAAGGTCAATTTTGACCAACTTGGTCTTAAATACCTGGCAGGAGAGTATAACCAAAGCAAAGTCCGACATGGATATTAAAAAAAAAAAAAACAGTTATTTTAATGTAACTAGAAATGTACATTTGTGTCATTATTTATTAAATGTACATTATTTATTTTAAAAATAAGTACATTATTTATTTTAAAAATAAGTTAAAATGGAAAGTTATTTAAAAAAACATGTTGTTTTTGTTTTTGTTTTTGTTTTTACAGGAGTGCCTAGTGCACAAGTTTGTTCTGAGTCAATTTGAGACCTAGCTGTGCTTTTTAAAAATTTTTTCCTGGTATGATTATGACAAACTGTCTCTCAGAGTCCCCTTCTAGAATTTACAGTTCATCACTTCCAGCCAGGAGATTTCTTTCAATCAAGATCTGGAGGGAAGACAATCTTCAACTAAGCTGGAAAGGACCTTACCAAGTACTCCTGATCACCAGGATGGCTAGCCAAATGGCGAAAAAGAGGAGAACTCATTACCAGTGGTGATTTCTACCTCGGAAATTTAATATAGCTAGGAAGATGGCAATACCAAAAGATGCAATAAAAATGAAAGCAAAAGGTATAAAAAGAAAAGGGGAGGTTGTGAAAAATAGAAAGTCTGGTGATGCATTTTCAGAATATAGTATTCAGCCTTAATTGGATCCAATTACAGTCATTTTTATTATAGTCCTTCCCTTTTGCCCACTCAAATTTTAAAATTAGCCAGTCACATAGATTATACCTCTGAGCTCCTCCAATCAAAGGTATATAAACAGGCACACTGCCCACCCAGGCACACTTACTAGCCAGGTTCTGGTAGCATGCCCTTCTGTCAGAAATAAAGGTTTGCTTTGCCCACCCACTCTTAAGCATGGGTTTGATTTCTTGCAGCACCTCATTGTTTCTAAGAGAAGCTCAAGCAGACTAAGATATCCAGGGAGCTGGAAAATACTGATATCTCTATTCAAACTCACTCAATTATACCCTCATGCAAGTATGGAACCAAACAAAATACAAGTTTATGAAAATTTCAACATTATTGAATTGACAAATATCTAAAGGGACTTGGAAACCTTTTATTTGTATTGAAGTTACACACAAATACACACACAATTTTTAAAATTTCGTTTTATCACTAACTGATCTATCTTATACCATGAGCTGTCAAACTAGGGCTTACAATCTAAATCTAACTCACCAAGTTTTTGTAATAAAATTTTATTGGAACAGGACTGTGCTACTTCACTTTCTGTCACTGTAATGAAATATCTGAGGCAGTTAAATTATAAAGAGTAAAAGTTCATTTTAGCTAATAATTTTCAGTCCATGATCAATTGGTCCCATTACTTTGGGCCTGGTGCAAGGCAGTACATCATGGCAGGAGCTTGTGGCACAGCAAAACCACTCACCTCATGGCCAAGAAGCAAAGAAAGAAAGAAGAAGAGACTGGGGTCTCAGAATATCCTTTGAGGGCACACTCCCAAAGACTTATGGACCTTCCTCAGACCCCACCCCCTAAAGGTTCAACTATCTACCAATAGTGCTACTCTGGGAAACAAGCCTTTAACACATGAGCATTGGAGGGGCATTTAAGATCCAAAATAAAGAAAGGACTATGTCTACTTATTTACATTTTGAATGTGAGTCAATAAGGAAGACAGAGGAGCAGGAAGTGATGATGAGAAGGTACATGTGAGGTGAAGATCTCTGAATGAAGAAGCCAAGGAAGACATCAGAAGAATGAGAAAGGGAATTAGGTGTGCACAGGGACTGTTGCTTCACAAGTGGTCACTGCGCAATGCATGAGATGGCCTCCCTTTTTAAATGTGCTACAAAGAATTGAGAAAATGTTCCAAGTATGGCCTGACTGGTCAAGAGTAAAGGAGGATCTCAACATCAGCTCATATAGAAATGTTTGATCAACTACAACCACCAGAACTTTCTAATATATAAAATAGCAATTGAGTAATTGTAATAGAAAAAGTATCTGCCTAAGTATATATAAATTGAAGAGCTTCATAGAAGGAAGTGTGGTTGTGCTGGTTTTCAGGAACACCTTTTCCAAATTCCTCACTCTGTGGGACTCATTCAACAGACATTTTTATTCTTACAGTTCTGGGGGTTACAAGTCAAAGATAAAGGTTTCAGAAGATCTGGTTCAGTTCCTAGGTCTCTCCCCTTGGTTTGTAGATGACCATCTTCTTCCTTCATCTTCACAGAGAATTTTTTTTCTATGTGTACATGTCTGCATCCTAGCCTCCTCTTCTTATAAATGAATAAGAATAATCAATAGTCAGGAGGTAATCAGGTAATGGGCCCAATTAAGGTCTTGTTCTTATGTAAAGATCAAACCAAGAGGTTAACCTGTAGAAACATTAATGGGCCCCATCAAGGCCTTTTTCAAATGCAAAGACCATGAGATGAAACTAGATTCATCAATATGAATGACACCAGTCATATTGTATTAGAGCCCATCTTCAAGAGTTAGTTTAACTTAACTGCCTCTTTAAAGACCTATACCCAAATGCAGCCTCATTCTGAGGTGCTGGAAGCTAAGATTTCAACATATAAATTTGGGGAGACAACTCAGCCCCTGACAATTGTGAATGAGAATTTGACACCATCCAGCGGAGTCAGTTTGGTGCAGGAGACAAACAAGTAGCAAGGCTCTTGAATTCGGAACAGTTTATTGTAGATTCAGGAAACCAGGAACCCTGGCTCTCGAGAAGAGCCAGTTTATATCCCCTCCAGGAGGCAAAGGGTAGGGCTGACGCCAATTATAGGAAGATTAGGTGAGGAGCTAGATGTCTGAGTACGATTAGGAGCACTCGGAAACACATGTGCACACATTGTGTGCATGGACTTAACTGAACACAGCCAATGACAAATCACCTGGGTGTGCTTATGTTAATCAACCTCCTCACCGAGGATGTGATCAAAACAACTTCTGGCTGGCTGCCAGGCACCATCTTGGCGTAGTCCGTATGGCATAGCCCCCAGCAAGAATTCCATTTCTGAAATGCTGCAAATTTGTCAAGACTTCTGGTCCCGTTTTAATACATTAGAAAGGCCCAAAGACATTTAAAAGCTGAGAGAGAATACAAACTGAATTTCAGTAACATTTAACATCAGATTGGACCTCTTCATATCAAAGGAGGACTCTCTGAAGAATTATTTACCAAGTGAAGAAGTAAATAATGTCTCTTCTTTACTAAGAATAGACTGTGTAAACTGTTGAGCCTAAGAAACAAAACAAAGAAAACTCCATGATAGGAAAAGGGATCTTTGTGTATTTGGGTGCTGGGTGGGTGTTCGGCCGTGCGTTTCCCCTTAGGAACAGGAGCGCGGGTATGTGTCTGGAGGAAACCCTGATGCAGAACCACAGGGCTGCCGTCGCCCTGCAGATGTGTGCTGGCACTTCCTGTTAGAGACACTGGGTGGAGTGCACTAAATCATCAGGATTCTCTCACCAGTCACACACTGCCAAGGCCACATTGGGAGGGGAAGGAAAAGCCAATAGTTCTTGAACATCAACTGCTAGCAGTCTCTGTGATAGTTGGTTTGCATTCATGAGTTTTAATAGGGTGTTTGAAGGATTATGGAAAATAATATTCCTACAAGACAGTTCCCCAAGGAAAACAGAGGGACAGTGTGGCTTGGGAGGAGGGAGGGGAAATTAGGTAAACATTAAACCTCTTCCAGTACATCCTTTCCCAATAACAATGGGCCCAGAGGGGATAAAGCAAAGTTTCATCCCTTCCCAGGTTCATCCCCAGCATCTCCACCACCAGCAAACATTGACCCCTTCCCAACCCCAGTGCATCTTGAAGGAAGGAGGCAAATACTGAACTGTTGGGTCTTGGACTTTGACCTTCCCCCATTGCAAATTAGCCCTAAATGGAGGCACAGCAGATATTGAGACTCTGGGAAACAATGGACTGGGGAGGGGGGACAATGGGCAAGATTTGAGTACTCCTCCCTCCAGATCTGGACTCCTTTCTCCCCAGATAATAATGAGCTTCAACCTTTTTACAACTGCCCTCCTAAGTTACATTTCTAACCTGTACAACTAGTCCCTGACTGTCCAAACTTCACATCAACAGTCTCCAATGAAACTGTAAAAACCCAGACTCCTTCTGCAACCTGGGTGCCATCTCCATACCCAGAAAATGGATCCTCCTGTGCCTGATCGATGGACTTACTGCAGAACAAAGGAAAGCTTTCTGATCCAAGGTTTGCTTCCCATCTCCTGCCTCCACCATTTGTGGCCCATGAGCTTACAGTATTCACTCAAGATCAAGGTGCATCTCTTCTCATCCGTATTTTATAGATGGGTATTTGTTACCGGGACCCCAGCCAGCGGCTTGGCTCTGGGGGTGTCAAGGGGCTGAATTCAGTCACCTGGGGACATCCAGAATAAGAAAAAAAAATGATTCCAAAAAATTTCTGTTTCATCAAAAACGGCAAGGGCAGTCAATACTGGCCCGTAGGGAAAGAAATGAAGGTCCTGAAACGAAGCTATTTTCCAATCAAACAAAACAAAACAAAACTGTCAAGGACCAGTTTATGTGTTCCTCTCCTCCAAAGCCCCCTGGGTACCGGGTTGCTCCCCGTCCCCTGGGGGCGTCATGTCCAAATGTCGCCACCAGGGAGAGCATCAGCCGGGTTCTCGGATTCTGCTGCGGGTGGGGGCGGCCAGAGGCTCGGCCCTGGGTCCCAACAGGCTGTGTTAGATGACTTGCCCGTGTTGGGACTATGAGAAAAACAAGGTTAAAAATTTGAATTATTTGCAGACTGGCCAAATGGAGAGAAGACAGCTAATCTGCCTCCATCCACCCAACAGAAGCGTTAGGATTAAACGGGGAAGAACGGAAGCAGGGGCCCAGAATATGCATACGTCCCAGGCTGTGTGCGGTTGCAGACCTGGTTTGTCGGGTCCTGTGGGCACCCTCCTGGCGCCAGGCACCCCGGTTTTGAGGGGCGTTACCCGCTCCAGCTTCCCTTCTCAGCAGGAGATGATTGCCCGTAGGAAGCTTAGAAGGAGAAATAAAGAGCTAGTTAGCAGGACAATGGCTGGGTCTTCTGGAAACGTTTCCATTTTAATGGAGCAGCTGTCACTGGCTGAGGATTAGAAAATGCAAGTGCCCACCTGAAGTTTCACCACGGAGGTAACAGGTAGAATTCAAATTTAGATTTCTCTAAAAATATAAAAAATTAAAAATAAAGGGGTGGGATGTAGCTCAGTGGTAGAGCAACCCTGGGTTCAATCTCCAGTACCAAAAAAAATAAATAAATAAATAAAAAGAAGAAAGAAAGAAGGGAGGGAGGGAGAGAGAGTAAGAGAAAGAAAGAAAGCCTATCAACCTATCAGTACTTTTGATTATGTCTATCAAGTGGCTTTCTACTAGTGTTGTCCAACAAGGTATCTACTGGCTATATGTGACTCTTTCAATTCAAATGAATTGAAATAAAATATGATTTAATGTTCAGTTCCACAGTCACACTGGGCATATCTCATTTGCTCCACACCCACACCTATTTGACAGCATGGATACAGAACGTGCCCTCCCCACTTAGTTTTAATGGATGGCACTGACCTGAAAGAAACTGGACCTGATGTAATTTAACTGCTTAATCACTTCTGCAAACCTTTCATTGAAAAGATGTTTTGCAACAACCACTAAAGACAGATTGAAAACTGAAAGCTAAAAATGTCTTTCTCATACCAGGAGACCTCTACAAGTTTTGGGTAAAATTCCCTGTTGGATATATGTCTTAAAATATATTTTCTTGTTCCACAGCTTGTATTTCTACAGTCTAGTAGATTTTTTTTCTTCTTCTTCTTCTTTTTGCACCAGGGATTGAACTCAGAGTCACTCAACTCCTCAGTCACATCCCCAGCCATTTTTTATATTTTATTTTGAGACAGGATCTCACTAAGTTGCTTAGTGCCTTGCTAAATTGCTGAGTCTGGCTTTGAACTTGCAGTCAGTCCTGCCTCAGTCTCCTGAGCCGCTGGAATTATAGGCATGCGTCACAGTGCCTAGCTACCTAATGAGGTCCTTTGATAAAGTGAAGTTCTTCTTCTTTTTTTTTTTTTTTTGTAAGTTCTTATTTTTATATAAGCGACAGCATTGGAGTCAGGGTACCTGATTACAAAAATAGCTGGCAGTGTACTCTGATATTTTCTTTCATATTCGGTTTTAGTCTAATTCCATTTAAAGAATATTTCTGGTTGTGTCTTAGTAAATTGATGGGAGGGGGTGTCCACTAATGGTTTTCAACCCAAGGTGGAAGAATTCTGGAATATGTTACAAACGATATGCCAAATGGGCTCCAAATGCACCTGAGTCCACGAAGGAATAAAGGCTTCTCTGAATCTGTTGAGGTCTGCTTCCCATCCTTTTGCACTTACATTTTAGTTTCCTGACCGGAAACGAGTGTAAGGTAAAATTGACCATTCCCTCTTCCCCTTCCCCTTCCCCTGTAGTTAAGTTAAATGGCTAATGAGACCTGGGGAGTGACCATTGAGAGTCTGGCACCCCTACGGTTCTCTGATGTCAGGGGTCCCCCAAGTCACCGCTTATGCTAAGGCTGAATCCCCAAACTGACTGCGGCACATCCCACCCTGCGGAAAGAGACCCTCCACACCCTCCTAGTCCTCTTTGGTTGAACTGGCTGTGGGCATACGGCCTGTAACAGATTCCAGCCCTGCACTAGGTTTTCACAGTCTGTTACATGCACAGTGCAAGGACTTGTATGAGTCCTTTATTTGTGCTGGAGGCATCCTCTTTCTGACCCCCTTCCCACACCCTTGCCATCCTCTCCCTGATCCCTCCCTTCCCAATACCCTGCAGACCCAATACCCTTTTGCCATTTTGCTCCAGCATCTAACACTGGCCTTTAAATTCTCCAGAGAGGTAAAATCCCATCTGTCCACCCATGTCCATCTGTTCATTTGTCCATCTGGTCTTTAACAGACAGGCACCCTGCCCTGAGACCCATTCTTTGGCCCACAGTACCCCAGGTTTCCCCCTACTGGTCTCTAGCAGATAGGTGCCCTGCCCTGAGACCCACACCTTTTGGACCATGGGACCCCGAGGGTCCCTCCACGATTGACACTGGGTGAAGACATTCCCCTATTCTGGTGGCACTGTCTGTAAGGAAATTTCCATGGAACCACGCCGGACATGGGAAATCACATAAGGGAATTTATTAAGCAAACAGAGTGTCTCCCTGCAGGGTAAGAGAGAAAATGAGAGGAAAAGGGAAAGGAAAAGAAAGGGCGCGCGCTTAGAGAGAGTGGAAAGCAAGGAGGATAGAGAAAAGTGAGGAGAACAGACAGAAGGAAGGGAAAAGATGGCGGGAGGAAGCTACAGTTTTAAAACAGTTGAATTCGCTGGGCTAACAGGGGACCAATAACGGAGGAAGGATACTTGCAAGCTGACCTGATGAACCAGTAGCTACTAGGATGTTCACAGACTGACAAGTGGTTGGGAGGCGGGGAAAATGGCTGCACCTGATGGGCGGGGAGCAACTTTATACATTACACTGTCCAGCTTGGTGTCAGAAAGAATCCAGGGGACACTTTGGTTTCAATCTGACACCCTGTTCACCCCCTACAACATGGGAATCAGTCAGTCAATTACTTCAAAATCAAAAGCTTCATTAAGCTCAGCACTCAAATTTGGCCATACTACAAATTAGATAATTTGCACCAATGGTCCAAATATGGAATATTTGATCAAGAAATTCTCCAAAATTAAAAAATCATTTATTGCAAAATGGCAAATGAAGTGAGTAATGTAAAGAGTTATGTAAAGAGTCTTATTTCAAGTCCTTACCCTCAACTTACCAATGGAGCAAAAATTTAACCTGTTTGTCACTGAGACAAAGAAAAATACCCCTAAACAGCCCAACAGCCAGTGACCTGTCTCAGTAAGGAGTGTGATAAAACAGGCCCATTCCTCAAAAGAAGTGAGAGATAATGTTTCATAATTTTCTGCAACTAACCCTGACCTGATTACCAACAGGGGGGAAAGGGGTTTAAAAAGCCCTAGGCAGCAATTCCCTAGCCTAGCCTTGCTGAAGCATGCATTGGAATGTAAGCCAGCAGGCTCAGCAAGGGACCAACCTGAGACTTGAAGGAAAAAAAAGTGTTAATTTTAAACTTCTCCTGGCCTGCAACACAGAAAAATGGTTTTCAGACTCTCTCCCTCTCTCTCTCTCTTCTTCCTTCCCTTCCTCCCTCCCTCCCTCTCTCTGCCTTTATCTCTCTTTCTCACTCTCTCATGCTATTTTACTAAAATAATTAACAGTCATTATCATTTTTTCTTCTAGGACTCTTGTTTTATTTTGTTTTTCTTAAATGCAATATTTTTCGAGCTCACCATTTTGATCCTACATACATACCTACGTTAATGTTATTTTCCGATCAGTTCTATTTTTATTCAGCTCTAGAGTTTGTTTTGTTTTATCTTATTTTATTTTTTAACATCTATAACATTGCAATGGAGATTCACCTGCAAAAGCTAAAAGGTTCAGTTTACATTGGGTACACAGATGACAATGTAAAGATATACATCCATTATTTCTAGGATTTTTCTTCAACAAAGAAAAGGGGAATGCTGTCCAATACCCTTGTCTGATACCTTGATTCTTACAGTTATTAAGTAAATTAGAGTTGATCTATATGGGATTAATCTTCATAAATGTGTTTGTTAGAAACACCTGATTAATTTACAAAGTTAAATGCTAACAAGTATAACAAAGTACTTGTAATATAATATAAAGCTGCTCCCCCACCCTTTCCGGTGCAGCCATTTCCCCGCCCTCCCAACTTCTTGTCAGTCTGTGAACATCCTAGCTGGCTATTGGTTCATCAGTCAGCTTGCAAGTATCCTTCTCCATATTGGTCCTGTTAACCCACGGAATTTGACTACTTAAAGATAGCTCCCCGCCATTTTCTCTCTCTCTTCTCCTCACATTCATGCTTTCTCTCTCTTCTCCTCACTTTCATGCTTCTTTCTCTCTCCTCCTCACTTTTCACACTCTCTCTTGTGTGTGCTCTCTCTCTTTTCCTCTCATTTTCTCTCTTACCTGCAGGGAGACACTCTTTTGCTTAATAAATTCTCTTATGTGAGTTCCCATGTCCAAAGTGGTTTCTGGGTTCTTACAGTACTCTTAACTTCTTGAATTCCATGGGGTGATATACTTGAATGTTGTTTGAATTTCATAAATTGGTAAACAAACAGATGTGATTCTATGTACAAGGAGTCCAAAAGTTTCAGTTGTTTCAATTTGAGTACTATAAATAACATAAAGTATTTCTTCTTATTAAAATGGAATAATTTATTTAAATTAAGAAATTTCATAAGGGTTGTCTCAGATTGTGTATTAAAAGAGGTGTTGACAGATAGGAAAGAAAAATAGAAGGTTCTAGGTATGGAAATATATTCAGTAGAAGGAAAAAGAAAATGCTTCTGGGTAAGAAAGTCTTTGTATGATGAACTACATGAGGGTCTAAGAAAGTACATTTGTGTCAGTCCCACAGCCCTGATGCCCCCAAATTCCGAGGTTTTTTTTTTTTTCCTTTGACTCATACTTATCCCTGCCTACCATAATTACTCCTCAAACTAACACTTTACCCCACAATCAAAGCTTACACATTCCAATAACAGCACACACCCTTACTCATAGGGCTAAAACATCCACTAGGATTAATACAGGAGCAGCAGGGTTAGGAACCTCTATTCACTCTAAAATAGTCAGCACAGGTTATCGCAGATATCCAATGGGTCACTGTTTTGGTACTGACTTTACAAACTCAATTGAACTCCCTGACATCTGTCAAGCAGGACGAATGCTGTTTCGATATAAACCAATCAGGAGTGATGAGAGACAAGGTTAAACAGTTCTAGGATCACCTGGAATATGGAAAATAAGTCTGACTCAGGAGACTTTTCAAATCTCAAATAGTGATTTTCAATATAATAGGTTTAAAATGTTACCCATCTTAATATTTTCCTTTCTTAAGGAGTCCTGTCTCACAGAAGGTGTATTAAACCCCTATGTTTATTGTCTGGACTTATCAAAGTACAATATAATGCCTCTCAAAACATATGTTTAAATGAGAAAACTGTTACAACAATATGTCAATTGGACTATGTGATAGGGTTCAGGACAAATTGTCATGTTTCCCAAAAAGTCAGTAGCCACCTGGCTCCCTGTAAAAGTGCTAAATGTTTTATCTCAGGGGTAATAGTGGATATATTATCGTGGCTGGGATAATTGCCTCTGCATCTACTGCAGTGGTAGCCTTGCACCAGCAGGCACCAGCAACTCATTTCCTTCAATAATTTCAAAAATGTTACTGAGACCTAATAAGTTCAAGTACATATTGATCAGGGACTTGATCCTTTTCATAATGCCTCTTTGGATGTGTTAAAATTACAATCTCAGGTTCTGGTCCTGGCCCATGCAAAGGTGCCTACTCTTAATAATGAAGAAGTATGGGGCAGTTTAGTTGAAGGAATTTCTTCTCTGAACCCTTTTAAATACTTTTGTACACATGTAGCTGGGTTACTAGTTATAACTGTACTGTTAATTTTATTTCTGTTCTTATTTTGCATAATTTGTCAATAATTAAAGCATCAGGAAACTATGATTCCAAGGCTAATCATGCTTGCTATGCTCCCCAAGGACCCACACTTCTGGAATTATGGAGAGTACTCCCTAAATCTGAGTAGGGATCATGGCCCTGACTAAGGACAATAAGGTCCCAACTGCATTACTTGCTGAAATTATTCCCTTAGTATAATTGTCACCTTTCTTATAATTGCCTGATTTCACTGTACTTATAATAACATTTCCCCTGCCTATTCTTAATTCTGTATAGGAACAATTCTTAATAAGTTTACCTGCGCAACCCCAGCAGCCTCCTGGAACACATGGACACCATCCTCCTGCTCACCTCCTGACTCACTAAGACCACAAAGGGCACTTCACCTATGATGATCTCCAAGGTTCCCTCCCCCATACCTCTCCCCACCAGGGTCTCCATGCTTGGTTCCAGAACACTGAAAGGAGGGTCCCTGCTCTTTACCCCTTCTCAGCTTGAAGCAGCCAGATCTGACTCAGTGCCCCAATTCTCTCTCCCCTTTCAGAGTCTGGCACAAAGGGTTATGGAAAATAATATTCCTAAAAGACAGCACTCCAAGAAAAACAGAGGGACAGTGTGGCCTGGGAGGAGGGAGGGGAAACAAGCCAAGGAACAATGGGCCCTAGGGGAAAGGGGAGGATATTGAATGCTGGACCCTAAACCATGACCTTCCCCCATGGCAAATTAGCCCTAAATGGAAGCACAGCAAAACCAATGGGCAAGATTAGAGTACTCATCTCTGGGATCTGGACTCTTATCTTCCCAGGCAACACTGAGTTTCAACATTTTTAAACTACCCTCCTAAATTAAAGTTTTAACCTGTTCAACTAGCCCCTGATGACCAAAACTGCACGTACACAGCTCCCAATGATTACATCATTGTACCCCATAAAACCAAAATCTCCTCTGTAACTCACAGCCATTTTCCCATCCAGAAAATGGACATGAATGGTGCTCAAATCTGCGAAGGAATAAAGGCTTCTCTGAATCCGTCCAGGTCTGCTTCCCGTTCTTTTGCACTTACAGTTTCGACAGTTGCCATTACTACCCATTTTTCAGGTCTATAAAGTCAACCATGCAGTGAACCAAAACTATCAGGGCAATCTGCTCCTGTCTCTTCCTCAGAACTGGGACGGCAGCCCCCAGGTGAAGTGGCAGGAATGGGCTGTGGGCTGTGCTCTCACAGGGAACCAGGCCAGCCTTCTGGGAACCTCAGGTCCTGGAAGTGGCTTCTATCCCTCTCCCAGGCTGCAGGAGAGCTGACCCCTTCTCTTTCCTTCTTTGTGGGTCCAGCAGAACCCGTCCTTCTCCCGGTGTGGAGGGTAACAGAATTCAGAGGAGCAAACCCCAGCTCTAAATCAAGGGACAGGCCGTTCCTTTTTGCTTCATGTCCCCCCATGTGCCCAAGTCCACCCGGGCTCTGCATCCCTGCAGACAATGTCATTTCCCAGGCCATGTGCTTTGCCCCTGGGCTGCTGTGCCTGTCTGAGTACTGTGGGGCCTCTTCCCACCTGGCTGGAGATGGACTCCAAGGAGAGGACACTGCCTTCCCAGGGTGGCAGACCACATGGCCAGGTGCGATTCTCTGCAGAGCTGTGAGCTGGGTAGTGAAGAGCAGTGACTTCTGGGACCCATGGTGGGAAGGCACTGCTCCACCTGCAGCTGCTGGAGTAACCACACGTGACCTCTAGGAGACCCTCGAGGGAGTGGAAGGGTAAGGGCCAGGGGTTGAAAGTCGGTGGCCTGAACTCCACCCCAGCTCTTCCCCTGAATGAGCTGCTGCACGAACGTGACCCATTACTTCACCCAAGCTAAACTTCTACTTCTCAGCCTGTTTTGAGGATCAATCAGGGTGATGCATGTGAATGCCAGAATGCTGGCACGTGGCTCGGCTCATTAATGATAGCTGCTGTAATTAGTATGTTGCTGTCACTAGCACATGTGGGAGGAGGACCTGGTGACCAGACCTAGGCAGTGGCCTCGGGACTCAACTGAATGCACCACGGAGCATCTGGGAGCTGACACACTGACCCAAAAACTCGCTCTACCTGGGTGGGCCAGTAGGGTCTATCTTACTTGTTGGTCACTCTATGGAAGCCTCTTAGAGGAAGACTCTGCTGAGAAGGGCTCTGAAGCCAGGGCAAGTCCCAGTGTGGTGACACAGCTTCAGACCTGACCCCCCTGGCCTGGCCTGGGTTTGCAGGGGACAGCGTTGGAGGTCAGCTCAGTGCTGCCCTTCCTGCCTCTCCGGGTTTTAATATTTAGTGGTTTGGACTTCTGCAGACCTTTGAAGATGGCTGTTTTTAAAGCATGGTTTCTGGTCACCTGTTGCGCGTGGGGGAGGGGGTGTCACTGCGTTTCTGAAAGGCCACAATACACAAGGAGCTCATTTGAGGAGGGGTTACACGCATATAGAGAGGAGTAGAAGCAGAGGGGAGAAGTGGAAGGAGGAAACATCCAGTCACAGACTAAGAAAAGCACGCGCGAGAAAATATTAGAACGCGTGCAACTTCCAGAGCAGCCACAGAGCCTGGCTTGCCTTAGCGCGGAGGCGGGGACGTAGTCTGCGCCTGGCTGAGCAGCCAGCGCCGCCTGCTGGGCCAGGGAGGAAACGTGACAGCCGAGGGGTGCTTTTGGAAAGGACAAATGTTTGAACAATGTGATGAAATGGGTGAACAGACTGAAAAAGCAAAATACTGACGATGTAGCAGTTTACCATGCGTGTGAAAATCGGTCCTTGGGGAACAGGAGCCAGGGAACAGACGTGAGATCATAGGGCGAACGAGGAACAGGAATCCATTTGTTGTTGCTTGAGACTGGGTCTCGCCATGTGACCCAGGCTGTCCTGGAACTCCTGGACTCAAGGGATCTTCCCACCCCAGCTTCCCGAGTAGCCCAGGACACCGCACCCTGCAAACCCGTTCCGTTTTCATAGCTGGCACGTTTGGACAGTGTCCCAGGCGGCTGCACGTGTACTGTCCCATTTACTTCTCATGGTGACTTCCTGAGACACACTTTTACATTGTGGAAACAAACACAGAAAGGTGAATACACCTAGCCCAAAGTCCTCAGGCAAGCGGCTGGCGGGGCTGAAATGTTCACCCAGGCAGCTGAGCTCACAGCCCAATGCACACATGTGCAACATAAAGGAAACAAGAGATTGAATGTGAATTTCAAAGATTTGGAGGACAAATAAGTTAGGAAAAGAGCTGAATCATAGAGAAGATTTGGATATAACTTACCTTCCATGTGAATCCATTCACAAATATTTCCTGAGCACTTACTATGTGTCCCCTACTACACGAAACACTGTGGGGCTGTCAACAGTTATAGGATGTAGTCTCTGGCCTAAAGGAGGCCAGTCAAGTTGGAACACTCAAACACACATGTGGAAGCAGTCAGAAGGCACCATGGAACTGCACGGAGGCATGTCATATGCTGCAGGGTAGAGAGGAGAGGAGCAAGGAACCAGGACTCTGGTGAGTGAGGCCAGGGACAGGTTGCAGGGGATGGGGGATGACAGAAGCAACACTGGGTCCACAGAAGTGTCTGGAATTTCAGAGAGCCTTACGGAAAGGACCTGGACGTGGCAGTGACTGAGTGAATACTGTCAGGGGAGGGACTTTAGTGACGGATGAGAAGCACAGTTGAAGTAGTCTCTTATTTACTTTTCAAATATCGTACTTCGACCGCTTCCAAAAGCATACCAGAGTGAATGTCCTGGACTTCCCATGTCAAAATATTGCTTTCTTACAGTTTCTTCATCTTTGCATAGCCCGAGAGGAGAGACGTGGAGAAAACAGAGGGGACAGGGCCACATGGGTAGACAAGATCTCAGTGGTTAAGACTACAGACTTTGGAGTCATCTGGAGTCAAATCCCTGATTGGCATATGACAGCTATTTGTCTTTGGGCAGTAACTTAACCTCTCTGTGCTCGCTTCCCAGTAGGTTGTGGTCAGGATTAAGAGGCCTAGATCAGAGCCTGGAAATCAGTGAACTGTCCCTATAGAGTAGTAATAATCCTCTTAAGATGTGTATTGTTAGAAATACCAGGTGCCCCAAGAAAGCAAACATGGGCTTGAAAGTGGGTGGACAAGGCAAACCTTTACTTCTGACAGAAGGGCATGCTACAAAACCTGGCTAGCAAGCAAGCATGGGTGGGCAGTCTGCCTGTTTATATACACCTCACTCACTGGTGCCCTTTGTGGTGATTGGAGGAGCCCAGGAATACAATCTATGTGATTGGCTAAGTTTAAAATTGGGGCGGACAAAGGGAAGGGTTATAATTAAAACGACTATAATTTGTTCCAATTTAGGCTGGATACTGTATTCTGAAAATGGACCACCAGACTTTCTATTTCTCACAATATGAGGGAGCTTTTCCTTTCTCATCTGCCTGGGATGGAGGAACAGAGGGATGAGATGGGTGGAACTGGAAAGAGGAACGTGGTGTTTCCACTCCGGAGTGACAAAAGCAAGATATTTTGAGTTGAAGTTCCATCTTGAGAGCCAGGCTTTGTTGGGAGGGAGAAAACCTTGTTCAAGTTCCCTTTGCTCTCCCTTAGCCTTCCAACAAATCCTAGAGGGGTGCGGCCACCCTGTGCTGGCAATGAGAGGACCCTCCTGCAGCCTGGACCCAAGGCCGGGGGAAATGGGAGGAGGTTGGAATCCACTGTAGAGTACAAGGAAGAGGTTCTTAATCGGACACCGGAGCACAGGCGAGGAAACCAGTGATTCTTCTACCTTTCCACACTTTCATCTGATGAATGGCCCCACTGTTGTTAAGCCCCCAAGCACCTGCCTTTGCTTATGAAGGAAGATTTCTAGAACACTAGAGAGCTATGGTGCAAATCCTCCATCAGGCCCCACCCCAGGAAAGCTGGTTTAATTGATCTGAGGTGTGACCCACTATCAGCAATTTTTTTTTAAATATTTCCACATTTTTTATTGGTGTATTGTGGTTGTACCTAATGGTGAGATCTATTGTCACTTCTTCCTACATGCACTGCAATATAACAATGCAATGTGGCCAATCATTCCCAGCACTTTCCCTTTCTTCCCTTCCTCCATCCTCCTGCTCCCTTTCCTCTACTCTACTGATCTCCCTTCAATTTTCATGAGACTCCCAACCACCACCACCTTTCTTTTCCTTTTTCCTTTCTGCCTTCTACATATGAAGAAAACATGCAACCCTTGACCTTGTGAGTTGGCTTATTTCACTTAACATAATGGCCTCATGTTCCATCCATTTTCCTGCAAATGACGTAATTTCATTTTTCTTTATGGCTGAGTCAAATTCCATCGTGTATCTATACCACATTTTATTTATTCATTCATTCACTGATAGACACCTAGACTGGTTCCCTATTTTAACTATTTTTAATTGTGCTGCTATAAACTTAGATATGCATACATCACTATAATATGCTCACTTTAATTCAAGATAAATACTGAGGCGTGGTATAGCTGGGTCATACAGTGATTCCATACCTAGTCCTTTAAGCAACCTCCATACTGATTTCCACAGTGATTGTACTAATTGCAATCTACCTGAGGGAAATGTAGAAGGGCTTAGGCTGCAGGGCAAGATGGTGAGTGAGGAGGTCATGGGCAGGTCCAGAACAAAGGGAGTATGGAGAAAGTCTTCTAATGAGGTCAACTTCCTAGTTGAGGAAAGTATGTATGGATATAAGCAGGAAACCCAGTCAGACGGACACATCCATACTTGTGGGAATCCAATAGGAAAATTTAAACAGATGTATGGACAGAAGGGGCACCAATCAATAATAGTTAGGAGTGTGAATAGAGGAGGACATAAGGAAAGGAGGAAATTCCAGAGACCATAGAAAGAACAAGCCAAAACTCTCCATTGGATTTCCAGCTCTGGGCCTCCTTCTCTTTGGAGAAGTCTGTCTCTGTCACTTTTGCAATAAACCCACTGCTTGCTTGCCATCACTGTGGCTGTTCTTCAATTCTTTGCTGAACGGAGACAATGAACCCAGTACCCCGGACGGTAACACACCCACAGTGTAAGTGTTCCTTTTTCTCCACATCTTCTCCAGCATTTATTCTTGTTTGTAATCTTGACCATCAGTCCAGTACTCCTTCCCAGGTGATGATAATGGGCCTCCAAGTTTAGGAATCATGCACAGAAAAACATTTTCCCTGCTGCTTAGGACAGAAATGATAAATTAGGGTGGGAGTCCTTGTTCTTACTATAAACACTTTTCCTGACTTGAGCAAAGGAAAATGCCATCTGAGGAGCAAAGCTTGGTTGAGCTGACATTTCTAGATGCATTCAGCATTCTTTATGAAGATGCAGGTGTTTGGGTGTCCACCAGGCCAAAGGTCTGGAACAGCTGTGACCACTCTAACAGACCATGAATGGGAGCTACATGGGAACTCTAAATGTCCCAGTAGCCACAGTGAAAGAGTAAATAGAAAGAAGTGAAATTAAAATTTTAATAATATATTTTATTTATCTCAACATATGTAAAATATAATTTTTAATGTCATCATATACAAAAATTATTAATCATTTTTCATTATTTCTTGTAGTAACAATTCAAAATGTGATGTGTTATTTATACATACTGTTAGAGGCAGTTGTGGCTCTCAGAAAAAACGCTCCACAGACACGAGGTCTCATGCAAGAGACTTTATTTATGTGGATGATTAGTGCACCCGCTCAGGGCGAAAAGAAGGGGCAAAAGAGAAAGATAGAGTGTGGCTTCTCCCAGATATTGGAATTTCACGGGCTGGAAGGAACCAATAGCGGAGGAGAATTCTTGCAAGCTGACTGATGAACCAATAGTATGTTAGGACATAACGTGGGAAGCAGGAAAATGGCGGCATCATAAGCCAGAAATTCCTCTAACGTAAGAGGGGGCGGAGCACAGATTGACAAGTGGTGGGGAGGCGGGCAAAATGGCTGTACCTGGTGGGCGGGAGAGTGGCTTTATACATTGCACATACAGCACATTTGGTTTGGGATAGCCACATTTCCCATACTTAGTGGTCACATGTGGCTAGTGACTGCTATACTGAACAGTGCTGGTGTGAACACGGTGGCAATCATCAGTATTAGCTACTAAAGTCATGTTCATAAAATTTATTTATTTTTGTTTGGCAGCATATTTATGATATTGGGACCCAGAAAATTTTCTTTCTTTGTAATCCCAGCTAGCCCTGTCAGGTCACAAATACTCCCCTCTTAGTAAATGTAGAAAAGTGATTCCAACTTTCCTGTTGCATTCAGTCATTTGTTCATGTAAAATCATGTTCCACTGGGGATATTCATCTGGAATTATGTGGGCCACTGAGTTACAAACAGTGCTTGGAATTGCTCACTATTTAAACAGAAATATTTAACACTTTGTTATGGTTTAGATATTAGGTGTCTCACAAAAACTCATGTGTGAGACAATACAAAAAATTTAGAGATGAATGATTGAATTATGAGCATTTTAACCTAATCAATGCATTAATCCCTGGTAGGGATTACTGGGTAGCAACTATAGGCAGGTGGGGTGTGACTAGAGGAGATGGGTCACTGGGGGCATGCCTTTTGGGGCGTGTATTTTGTTCTTGGTGAATGGAGCTCTTTCTCTCTGCATCCTGGTATGATGTCCTGAGTTATTTTCCTCTGCCATGCCCTTCTACCATGATATTCTTTCTTACCTCTGGCCCAGAGCAATGTAGTTGGCCAACTATGGACTGAGACCTCTGAAACCATGAGCACCAAATAGACTTTTCCTCCTCTAAAATTATTCTCATCAGGTCTTCTTGACACAGCAATGAAAAAGATGAATAAAACAGTTATTAAAGGGATGAATTTCAAAATGATAAAAATGAAGGCACACAAACTGTTCAAATCTTACAACTCTTGATTCTCTCACCACTTGATTCTATTCTATGAGAGATCTTGCTTTCCTTTATTCCATGTTTTTAATTGGTGCATTAAAAGTACACATAACAGTGGGATTCATTGTTACATATTCATACATGCCCACAACATAAACAATATAATTTGGTAAATAACATTGCCTGGTAGAGATCTTCTCTCCCACTACATAATGCTACCTTCTAATGTTTGACTTGTATAAACTCTTTAGGAGATTGCTGTAGTGAACTATAAGCAGGAGAAAGGAGACTAGAAAGACTATCTGCTGTGCTGGAGAGAGGTGCCCTGTCTGTGCCAGTGCCAAGAAGGAGGTTGGAGGTTCTCCCTCCAGAACTCACACTGCACTCTAGACATAACGTGATTACCAGCCAGGAGCCTAACGTGTGATGTGTTTCATTTGACCAAGTTTTATTGCATATCTGCTATGTGCCTAGAGCTAAGAATTCAGAAATGAACATACTGAATGTGGTCCTTTCCCTCACTGAGCTTGCAGTCTAGCTTGAGAGACAAATAATGAAACAAACAAGATAATAAAATAAATAGCTGGGCATGGTAGCACACACCTGTAACCTCAGTGACCCTCAAGGCTATGGCAGGTAGAGCCTAAGTTCAAGCCCATCCTGGGCAACTTAGTGAGACCCTGTCTCCAAAAAAAAAAAAAACAAAAACAAAAACAAAGGAATGGGTATGAGGCACAGTGGTAAAGCACCCTTGGGTTCAATCTCCAGTACCAAAATATAAAAAAAGTAAATGGCAATAAGTGGTCATTAGGGAATACCTCATTAAGGAGGTAATGTTTTAAATTGAGGCTTGGAAAAGAGGGGTATCACTTTTAGCTGTGTAATAAACTACCCTGACTCTTGGTAGATTGTTGTTAACTCATGATTCTGTGGGTCAATGATTTGGGCTGGGCTTAGCTAGGCAGAACTTCATACCTGGACCAGACCAACTGGTGTTGCCTGGGGCCCCATCAGGCATCATCATCAGCTGCAGGATGGTCTGGGAATGGTTGACTGGGTTACCTCAGTTGTCCATGTGCCCTTTTATCCTCCAGCAGGCATTCCCAGGAGAATTCACATGACAGCAGGGTTCTAAGAGCAGCAAGAGGGCATGCCCAATGTGCAAGCCCTTTTTAATACCTATATTTTTGCCCTATTTGCTAGTGCTCTATTCGCCAAAGCAAGGCATTTGTCTCAATCAGATTCAAAAGGAGCAAGGAAAGAGATTCCATAGCTAGTGGGAGGGTTTACAGTGTCAAAATATAAGGACATGGGTGCAGAGAATGGACATTTTCATCAGATTTTTCACTACTGTGACTAAAAAACCTGACAAGAACAATTGTAAAGGAGGAAAAGTTTATTTGGGGGCTCACAGTTTCAGAGTACATAGATAGCCAACTCCATTCCTCAGGGCTCAAGGTGAGCTGAACATCATGGGGGAAGAGTGTGGTGAGGGAAGTGGTTCATATGATGATCAGAAAACAGAGAGAGAGAGAGAGAGAGAGAGAGAGAGAGAGAGAGAGAGAGAGAGAGAGAGAGAGAGAGAGACTAAACTGAGCTCACCAAATATATAGCCCAAAGGCATGACCCACTGACCCACCTTCTCCACCCTGTCTGCCCACAGTTGCCACTCAGTTAATTCCTACCAGGGGATTAAAGCACTGATTAGATTAAAGCTTTACCAACCCAATCATTTCACCCTTAAACCTTCTTGCACTATCTCACACATGAGAGTTTGGGGGATACCTCATATCCAAACCATAATGATAGAAGAATGTGACCATTTTTACAATATACCAGGAATACAAGGGACAAACAGAAGTAGACATTAAAGTGCTAGGACAAGGACCTATTCTTGATATGTTGACATGTGGTTGATCATGGGAAAGGGGAGGAGGAGCTCTTGGTCACCCTAGGGTTCAATTATATACAATCAAATCTAAGAAATTACTGGACTCCAGAATTCAGCAGAAACTATAGGACCAGGCTTAGATATGACTAGGACAATCTCTCCAAAGAAAATGAATACCAGACAGCATTCATATTTATAATTAAAGCTGTTCCCCTGCCCTTTACGTTCAGTCATTTCTCCCTCTCCCATCTTACAACCTAGATTGTCAGTCTGTGAACATCCTAGTCAGTTATGGTCCACTAGTCAGCCTGCGAGCCCCCTTCTCAGTCATTGGTCTTTGTTAGCCCGTGAAATTCCACTACTTAGGAGAAGCTCCTGTGCAATTCTTTCTTTCTTTCTTTCTCTCTCTCTCTCTCTCTCTCTCTCTCTCTCTCTCTCTCTCTCTCTCTCTCTCTCTCTCCCCCAGCCCCGAGAGAAGATGCAATCGTTCACCTAATAAAATCTCTGGTGAGAGTTCCCGTGTTGAGTGGCTTTCTGGGTGCTGTCACTGGATCGCGACTCAGACCGGGCACCCCAGAGTGCTTGCTCCCCTGGATTCAAGGGTCTGAGCTGCCTTGGGACCCGAACTGAGCTTCATTTTTCTTACGATATTAATACTGTGAAGAAAAAATAAATATGAAATATAGGGGTCAGAACACAGATTTATGTAGGCGTCGAAGGACATGAGGAATTCACTTAGCAAATGTATCTATACCTCCTAGAAATCCACATTAATTGAGGCCCCCTTACAAAGGAGTCTTTGCTACACCTGGGGAGTAAGATCATGGAGTAAGAAGGAAGATGCATGTCAGTTAGAAGCACAGATATTGTGGTCAAGATGCCCTGGATTTAACTCTCGGTCTCCTATGTGACTTTGAGCTAGTTACTGAATCTCATTCAAGTTAAAATATTACATGCAGATTGTTACCAAAAGTTCAGTCTTTGTCCCCAATGCCAATTCAATAACAAGAACACAGTTTTGAGGAAAAGGAAAAATAGGTTTTATTGCTTTGCTAGCAAAGGAGAAGCACAGGGGACTCCTATCCCAGAGGCTGTGATTTTTCCCATCAAGGGGAGCAGGGGCTTTTAAAGAGGTGACTCAAAGTCTACAATCCAATGCTTTGCTGTCTTATTTATTGCTGTCTTAGCATGATCCCTGCCCTATGTATGCCTTGTCCAGTCACCTGTGGACCTCTGGACTGCTCTGATGCCAAATACTCTGAACTGTCCACACCCCACATGAGAGACAACAAGGGACATTTGGTTATTTCCCTCAACTTCACCCTCTTTCAGCAGGAAGCAGCTTGGAGATGTCCTCACCCATTTTTCTATAGAAGTGGAATGTAGAATTTGACAGTGGGGAAAGGTAACAGTGGTCAGTTTTATGCTTTGAATGTAGCCCTTGCTGCTCTGCCACTGCAGCTTATTTTTTAAAAGGACATGTTTCTTTCTCTTCCTCTCTCCCTGCTCCTTCCTAATTGCTCCCTTACCCTAATCTCAGGGGAAGCAAGATTACTTTTCTTCCCCATCATAGGTAGAGTTATCTGTCCTTAAGCACACACCCACCATAGGAATGAAGTAATCCAGACTTTGGGGATGGTACCAGAAGATCTCAGAAATTACTATCTCCCAAACTAACAAGTGAATTACAACTCCGGACAGGGAAGGTGTGGAATGCAGCCTTTGAGCCACCTCTTTAAAAGACCCCTGTTCCTGCTGATGGGCAAAATCACAGCCTCTGGGACAGAAGTCCCTGTGTTTCTCCTTTGCTAGTAAAGCAATAAAACTTTTTGCTTTTTCTTGAAAAACAAACAAAACCAAAACAAAAGAAAAAACAAACACTACATGCCACGTGCTCTGTCCAGAGTTGTAATTCACTTGTTAATTTCGGAGATAGTCATTTCTGAGATCTTCTGGTCCCATCCCCAAAATCTGGATTATTTTATGCCTGTGGTAGATGTGTACTCAGGGACAGATAACTGCCAAGGATGGGGAAGAAAGGTAATCCTGTTTCCCCTGAGATTAGGGAAGGGGAGAGATTAGGGAGGAGGAGAGAGAGGAAGTAAAGAAACATGGTCTTTTAAAAATAAGTTGCAAAAAAAAATTTGCGGGGCAGAGCAGCAAGGGCTATATTCAAAGCATAAGTGTACCACTGTTACAAGATGACATCATATCTGGTTTGTTGCAGAAATGACATAAGCAAAACACCTAAGAGATACCCACTTAAATAAATGGTCATTTTTGTTAGTCATGTCTTCTACTCTCAAAGAACTTAAACTCTAGTTGGGAAGATAAGACCTTAAAATAGCAAATCAAGAGTCAAAAGATGGTTTAAGATAACAAGATATAATGCATTATAAATTTCATAAGATTTCAGAGAAGGTATAAACTTCAGGCCTAGTTTCTGTGACAGGTTTCCTAAATGTGTGATTTTCCATAACTATTGTTTTGTGTGTGAGAGAGCCCTCTAGAATTCCCTTTCCCTAGTTTCTGCTTTCTCTAAAGTTAGGTGCCTGAGAGAGACATCTTATCCTTTCTACCATGTAAAGATAAAATGAGAAGGCCATGTCTATGAGAAAGCAGGCCCTCACTCAACATTGAATCTGCCAGTGACTTGATCATGAACTTCCAGCCTCCAGAACTGTAAGAATTAAATTTCTGTTGTTCGTAAGTTTTTCAGTCTTGGGTATTTTGTTATAGCAGCCTCAACAGATGCAGAGTTGTTTTGTGTATTTTGACTTCTTATGGAAATATAACATAAATACCGAAGTGGGGGAGGCTCCATGAATTTTCATATACTGAAAATAGCCATGGGACCGATACCCAGATAAAGAACTAAAAAATGTTATCTTTAGGAGAAGGGTAGAGTGAGAGCAGGGGACCAAGGGGGAAGGAGGAAGGGAGGGAAAGGGGAAGAACTTGGGAATAAATCTGACTAAACTATGCTAGAAGCATGTACGAATATAACACAATGCATTTCAACTTTATATATAACTATAATGCATAAATTAAAAATAAATAAATAAATAGAAGAAAGACCAACAGAGTAGAGGAAGGGGATCAGGGGGAGGAAGGAAGGAAAGGAAGGGGGGTTGTACTTAGGATTGAAATGGAGCAAACTATGTGATATGCATTTAGGGATATGTCAAAATGAACCCCACTATTATGTATATTTATAATACACTAAAAAATAAATTTTTAAAAATTTGCCTTCAGGTCTGCTTCATTTTAGATGATACTGCCAAGCTGTATTACAAAGTGGATAAACATTAAGTACAAGATCAGCAGCAGCCCGGGAAGTTCCCTCCTCCCTAGACCTTGTTTGAAGTCCTGGACTACAATGACACCTGCTGGTAGGTAGTGTAATCCTCTAGCATGAAAGCAGTGAAAACTAAGAAATAAAGTTTTTCTTTTCTTTTCTTTTCTTTTCTTTTGAGTTAGGAAGGTTTTACTTTCTTGGCCTTACAGTCATTTGAATTCATTCTTTTTTTGTATCTATATCATATATTGGGGAGATAAGATCTCAGATGAGGAAAGAACAGGTATTAAAAATTCAGAGAATGTCCAATAACATTCCCTTGACTAACTGAGCAGCTAAGACTCATGGCAAGGGTGACAGGAGGTTAACCTATGATTATTTTTAAATATTCTGTATTTCAAATTTTGGCCTGTAAAAATTTCCCAGCCAAAATGTATTCAAGTGCTACTGGTAATTCATTTAGAGGAAGCCTACTATGTGCTAATAATAAAGTAATTGTTGAGAACTCCATGAATAATAAAAATATAATACAGTTCCCCCACCCAGGAGCTTACCATCTAGAAGACAGAGAATTATACAAGGTACACCTGTAACACCAGAGACTCAGGAGGTTGAGACAGGAGAACTGCAAATTGGAGGCCAGTCTCAGCAACTTAGTGAGTCCCTAGTCAATTTAGTGAGACGCTGTCTCAAAATTTAAAAATTAAAAAAGGTTTGGGGATGTGGTTCAGTAGTAAAGTATCCCTGAGCTAGATCCTCAGTACAAAAAATAAAATAAAATAAAATATATATATTATATATATGTGTGTGTGTGTGTGTGTGTGTGTGTGTGTGGTGACTATTGATAAATCTATGTATTATTGGGTGAAGGTATAGACAAGGTAGACTGCTGCTGGGGTTTGGATTCGAACTCCACTACTTAATAGCTTAATGATAATAAGCAAATTTTAAACAATTTTGTGTCTCAGTTTCTTCATCCATACATGGGGATAGTAACAAAACAGACCTCAATGGGTTTGTGAAGATTACACAATTGTAAACAAACTTTCTGTTAGCAATTGACCACATAAATGCCATTTGAGGTTGTTGGCTAAGAACAATTTATTATAGTCCCTCACAGTCGTGGGTTGAGTCAGTTTGGCTAGATGTGTCTCTCATGGGATTGGAGTCAGAGGCTGGCTAAGGCTGGAGTTTTCAAAAGGCTCTATTGGGAGGAATGTCCAAGACAGTGCACTCACAAAGGTGGCAGTTAATATTTAGCTGTTGACAGGAATGTAACTGGGTGTGTTTACTAGCGCATCTATAAATCCTCCATACAGTTTGCGTTTCTCAAAGCATGGCAACTGAATCCTGAGGGGGGGGGGCTTTCAAAATATGAACATTCCAAAAGGGCCAGGTGGAAACTGTCAGGCTTTTTAAGACCTAGTCTGAGGTCTAAGGTTCTGGAGTGCCACTTCCACAACATTCCATTGGTCACACAGGGCCAGCCCATATTCAATGTAGAATGTGACTACATGAGAGCAGGGGTATCAGAAGATGAGGATCATTGGGGAGTCTTTTGGAGACTGACTACCACTATCACTAATTCACATACTGGAGTGGGATGTAGGATCACAGCTGTAACACATCCTGTCAGCCAGCTAATCACTCTGGAACTTGATTTACTCAACTCCAAATTGAAGGGACAGGAGTAGAGTGCCCTCTGGCTATTATTCTCCATCTTTTTCTAAGGTTATTGAGCATCTTTATATTTTGATGCTTCTTTGTTTTTAGTCCATTTAAGAATATTCCCTGCCAGGCGTGGTGGTGTACACCTGTAATCCCAGTGGCTGGGGAGGCTGAGGCAGGAGGATAGAGAGTTCAAAGCCAGCCTCAGCAACTTAGCAAGTCCCTGTCTTTAAATAAAAAATTTAAAAGGGCTGGGGATGTGACTCAGTGGTTAAGTGCCCCTGGGTTCGATCCCTAGTACCTGAAAGAAAAAAGAAAGAGAAAAAAAGAATACTCCCTGTCTAACAAGAATATTGTTTATATTATCAGACACTGTTTATAAAAGCCCAATAAAGTCTGTAGAAACAATTAACAATTGGAATTGAATATGTTCTTTATGGAACACTTTAAGTTACCTAATTTTGGTATGTGAGCCCTGTTAACTCATCTTACTAAGACAAGAACTGTGTCAGGAAAAGAGCAGATAAGTTAGCAGGTGACCCCTTAATTTTTTAAATTTATTTTTATTTATGCTTGTTGTTTTGGTGGTGCGGTGGTTGGAACCCAGGGCCTTGCCCACGCTAGGCAAGCAGTCTACCACTGAGCTATATCTCCAGTCCATGACCTTAAAATCTTTACAATCAGAATTAATTTTAAAGTTCAGGGTACATGCCTACATCAGCAATTCCTAGAATTTTGAGTGACTTTGAACTTTAGGGTTTTGCTGTTTATATTTTAAGTTTAAACTAACAAAATTTAAAAAGTTCACTGAAAACATAAACAGGGCTGGGAATGGTAGCACAGGCCTGTAATGCCAGCAGCTCAGGAAGCTGAGGCAGGAGGATCACAAATTTGAGGCCAGCCTGGACAACTTCATGAGGACCTGTCTCAAAATAAAAAATAAAAAGAACTGGGGGCACAGCTCAGTTGTAGAGCACTCCTGGGTTCAATCCCAAGTACCAGAAAAAAAAAAAAGCAGGACTAGGAATATTTTGAAATACTATGCATAGTATAGAACATAGCATTAAGCAACTGGAAAAAAAATACTATTTCAGAGACAGAAATATTTCCACAATTTGATAATGAATTCATTATACGAAGTGGTAGATCCCTGGAATGTTCACTTGTTAGTCTTAATTCCACCAGGACAGATTGCCATCTTCTCACCCTGAGGTTTGATTCTCTTTTTTTCTGTGCAAGAGACAGCTGGTGGATCTTCTATAACCAAGAAGATCAAATTATTCTCAGCTTCTTGAAGTTTTATGGACAGAGGACTACACGTGTTTCTTTTAGGTTTGGCTATATCATTCATCAAAATTTTTTCTCTTAGCTGGGCATGGAAGCACACGCCTGTAATCCCAGCAGCTCAGGAGGCTGAAACAGGAGGATCTTGAGTTTAAAGCGAGACTCAGTAACTTACCAAGGTTATAAACAACCTAGTGAGACTGTGTCTCAAAATAAAAAATAAAAAGAGCTGGGGATGTAGCTCGGTGGTAAAACCCCCCTGGGTTTAATTCTTGTTACCACAAAAAAAAAATTTTTTTTTTCTCTTTATTGATGCCATGTTCCCTAAGTCAAAAACATTGGAACATTGAGTTGTTTTCCAGAATGTTTCTCTAAGGGCAGGCAGATACCACAATCATCACCTTCCTGTTTCTACTGGCCACTGGGTCCAACATATGCTACTCTCTCTACACAAAGACTCTCTTCTCAGAATCTCAATGTCTCACATTGCATGTATTAGAACTATTCTAGATTTTGCCATGAAACTTGTAAGGCTATCCCTGTGTCCTTCAAATCCTACCTCGTGGGGCTAGGGATATAGCTCAGTTGGTAGAGTGCTTGCCTTACAAGCACAAGGCCCTGGGTTCGATCCCCAGCACCGCAAAAAAAAAAAAAAAAAAAAAAAAAAAAAAAAAAAATCCTACCTTGTAAGAAAGTTGTTTGCAAATTTTACTGTTAATGCTTGCAAAGAAATCCAATGTTATGGTGGCTTTTAAAATTTAAGCCAAAATAAATTTTAGTTTGGTTTAGTAAATAGATGAGAGTATTACAGGACTGCACCTCAGTAAACCAGTATTCCTAATGTAGTACAACCGGGAGTGTATAAGGAGCTTGAGTCTACTTTCCTACTCCTAAGCTGACATGTGAAACCAAGAACTAAAGTATAATAAACCTTCCAGGGTTTTACACATTTTATAAAGAGATACATTGTCTTCTTTTACCTTCTGAATCATTTACATGAAGGCACTTCACATAAACAGCAATATATTCTATGGGCAATAAATACATTCTCTTCACCAATGTTCACACACAATAACACACCACTGAACTATAATTTCAAGTCCTGGCTCCACTTTTAAAATTATTTTAAAAAGTAAACTCTATTTTCGACACTCTCTGTGGTCCTCAGTGATGATTAAGGTGTTGGTTAGCATCATACATTCATTGCATGTACAGTAAAATTGGCTTATTACAAATAAGTACATGATTATATTTCCTGAGACACTGCAACAATATCAATTTTGTGGGAATTTTCCTTATTTGTCAACCTCTCACGGTTTTACTTTGTGAGAGAGAATCCAGAAAGGATTTTACCAAGTCTGAACATGGTGTAAAGGCAAATTTTTTTCTTTCAAAGTAAAAATAAATCATTTTAATATACATATTTTCACTTCTGTTAATTCACCACTGACTTCCACTATGCATGTATACTAGTCTAATTTCATGTTTATTTTTGAACATGGAGTAATCATTAACAAGAGATGGTTGAGATGAACTGTGTATTCTAACTTTTATTTTTATTTATTTATTTGTACTGGGGATTGAACCCAGGGACAATTTATTGCTAAGCTACATCCCTAGTCCTTTTTTTCTTTGAGACAGGGTCTTCCTAAATTGCTGAGGCTGTACTCAAACTTGCCATCCTCCTGCCTCAGCCTCCCCAATGGCTGGGATTATAGGCCTGTGCCACCACACCTGGCTGTGTGTTTTTGTTTTTTGCTTTTTTTTCAGATACTAAGGATAGAACCCAGGACCTTGCTCATGCTAGGCAAGTGCTCTACCTCTGAGCTACATCCCAAGTCCCTCAACTGTATAGTCCTAAAGAGCACAAATTATCTTGTTCTCAAAGAGCTTTATCAACTTGACCATCTTCAAAGACCCCCAGAAAGCAGCTCAGCATGGTGAATTTTTTCACTGAAATATCTCATTTGGAGGTGGCAAAACAGATGAACTTCCTTAAGCCCATGGGTTGCTTTTATTTAAATCACAGCTTTGCAAGTGATAAAGACTGAATAATGAGCAGATCTTCTGCAACAGCCTCACATAATAACTTCAGTTTTTGAAAGTCGACCAAATCATGAAAACCTTCCTAATGGAGTAGTTTGTTCCAGGGTTCTTTCCATACTTAAGAAGGGAAATATTCAGTCTTGTGCACGGTTTTTTACTATAAGTACTCTTATTGACAGCATTAATTTTCTTCTCCAGCCATCCTAGCATGAGGTGATTTATTGTACTTTAGTCAAAAGCGTGAAGATGTCTACTCCCATAATCACAGTTAGAGACAGCCTTCTTGTTTCCTGTTGATTGCATCAGACCACACTCTTAACCCTGTGGCTATACACCTTGAACAATACTAACTTGCTTTATGACTTGTTTATTCTGATACTCCTCCAGCAGAAGTAGATATAGTAGAAGGCAGCCCAAATCAGGGTGACCAAGCAGCTTAAAATGAGTAAGGTACACAGGTTCTGGATATGGTACCAGGTGGGGGCTGCCCTGACCCACCCAGGCACTCTCTGAAATCTTGCTTGGGCCAACCGGACGGTGACCCTGCTCAGAAGAGTGCAAGCCACTTTTAATCAAGAGGAATTATGGATGGACAGATTCCTCTAAACCCTCCTATCTTACCCAGGAGTGCCAGAATTTTTGACATCTCTTTCCTTGATGACCATCACCAAAAGAGGGCAAAAAAAGACAAGAGATATAGTAAGTATGCCAAGGGGCATGAATTCCAATAAAAGTTTGATAACAATGGAGCATCACCAAGACAAAAGCAAATTTTGAGATTTATCTTCTTGGATCACCGTAGTCAAGATTGCCAGCTGAAGTTGTCAAATAATTACTCTGCTTTGTATCCTTAATTATTTAAATTACGAGAAGGTAGAGTTTGTTTTTTTATCAGTGCTTTTCACTAAAACTGCCTTTCATATCAATATTGTTCACAAGTGCACAACATAGGGGCTGTGTGAGGCCCTGGGTTCCTGCACCACAAAAATAAATAAATAAGAAAGAAAAAGAAAACAACTGCAGAATACAGGATTTGAGTTAGTCACTATTAGAAAAAATAAAACTTTGCCATTTAATAAAAGATGTTAGGCTTCAAACTATGCTACATCAATAACCATGAAATAAATTGATACATGCACACAATGGAATGCTGTAGATCAATGAAAAGAGAAACTACAACTATACCCAACAGGTTGAATGAATCTCACTGTTGAACAGAAAAGCCAGATCCAAAAGAGTACATACAGTATAATTCTATTTATATAAACTTGAAGGATTGGAGAAGATTGTCTCCATTGTGAGAAGTCAGGAGAGTACTTACTCTTGGGAGATAATGACTGAAAAGAGGCATGAGGGGTCATCTGGGATGTTGATTTTGTTCTGTTTTTTGATGTGGTTTTTGGTTTCACATGTATGTGGACTGTGGAAACCCACCAAGCTGACTCTTATGATTTGTATACTTTTCCCTATGTATATCATATTTCAGTGAAAACTTAGTATTTTAATAATAATAGTATGGTAATTCCTAGGCTTATGTGGGACTAATAATAAGGAATAATGTGGTTCTAGAACAAGAGAAAAATATAGTAATTTTTAAGATTTAATTTTATTCCCAAATTTCAGCAGTGGCTATCAAGACAACTAAGGTTGATCATTTAGAAACATACAGGCTTGAGGACCCCAGCCCACCCACAGCCCCTCATATTCAGCACCTGTGCTATGGCTCCCCTTCTACCAACTTGTTTGGAAGCCAGTGCAGCCATCTTGAATTATCCTGGAAGTGGAAGCTGCCATCTTTGGGTGGGGCAACTACCATTCTAAGACACCTGCTGGAGACTGGAAGCTCATTGCCAGGTACCTCTCATGCATCAGGCTACTGAAGACTGGGAGGTTTGAATAGTATATGACTGTTATATTGTAGTTTTTTTCCTCTTTTTTCTTTTTTTTTAATTTTTAAGTTTTTATTTCTTTATTTTTCTTGCTCTATTTTCCTTTTCTTTACCTGTTTCCCCAGAGTCTCTTTCTCCTAGAAACATACATACATGTTCATTTACCTCCACAAAACATAAGAGATGGTACACTTGAGTACCCTAATTTACTAACTCCAGAGATGATGTCATCTTTTAGAGGGAGTTTGAACAACTTATCCAATCCACATCCAAAACTGACAAAAATAACTTTATAATGATTATTGCCCTTGGGCCTTTAGAGGAAACTGAGACCACTGAAATGTCTAAAAATCCCATAAGGATATTCTTTCATCCATTAGTTCTAGTTTTATGAACATGGAAATTTAAATGTAATGTGGTAAATTTGAAAAGGACAACTATAAGATGAAATTTACATATGGCAGTAACACAAAAGAATTTAATGTCTAATATTTCATTGTTTGAGTAAATCATCTAATTTGGTTGAATATCCATTCTCGGTGAAGGAAAACTATTAACAACAAATTGAAGCAATATTTAAAATTTTGAAGTTACCTTCTCACATGTAATTCCTTTGTTTATGTGGTCTCACTTTCACAGAGGTGACAGAAGATGAGCAAAGAGCATTAAGAGTCTGAACCCTGTCACACTCTGGCTGAGTCATTCTGGGCAAGTTCATCCCTCTGGGTCTTTGTTTTGTTATCTATACATTGAGAGCATTATACATATAAATTATTCCTCTCTCATGTACAAGTCTGGACATAAGAAGCCCAAGAGAGTACAGTGATTTCAGAAGCAAGGAAGGCCCTAGGCTCCTATCATCTTGCAATTCCCATTATGGGGTGTTGCCCTGACTTATATTGTCCAAAATGGTCTACCCCTACCACATCCGCATTCCACCCAATTGATGAAGAGATTAGAAAGAGGAGAAATAGATTATTTCTTCTCATATCACTGGTCAGAACTTAATTACCTGGCCCATCTAGCTGCAGAGGATATATAGACAGAAGTTTTCATATGGGTTGGCCATGTGCCTAGCTAAATATTGGAACTTCTATTAAGCAGAGAAAGGAAATGGAAAAAATATTGGGGGACATTTGGCAATGCTTTCCAGATGAGATAACCTCTAAGGTTTCATTTAGGACTGTACTTCTTAAGTACTAAATTATCATTTTTGCAAGGTCTGTTCTTAAAAAAACAGCTTACTAACTCATTAGTAAATGAAGATATGCTACTATGGGATGAAAAATGAAGTCTTACATACGAACAACTAGACTTCCCATTGGTGTAAATCAAAACAATATGTCAGATATTTCCTTGAGTGGCAACTGACATATATGTTGAACCATATGAAGCGGACAATATTCAAATATTTTTGATAAAGAAAATGGGAATTTGATTTGATTCAAACTTTGTATTTCATATACTTCATATAGAATGAGATTGTTGGGCTGGGGAGATAGCTTAGTCAGTAAAGTGCTTGCCTTGCAAGCACAAGGCTGTGGGTTGATTCCCAGCACCACAAAAAAAATAAATAAATAAATAAAATGAGATTGTCAAATACATAAGGATAATTATTAAATATTATTCCAAATCATCCTATTGAATAAGGTATTACCACTTCAAGAAAAATAAAGAGATCAAAGATCTTAGAGTTTAGTTCTTTTTTTTTTTTTTTTTTTTTTTTTTTGGTAGTAGGGTTGATTCAACCCACACATGCTTTACCACATCCCCAGCCTTTTTGTATTTTGAGTCAGGGTCTCACTCAGTTGCTTGGGGCCTCACTATATTGTCGAAGCTGGTCCTGAACTTGTGATCCTCCTGCCCCAGCCTCCCAAGTTACTGTGATCACATGTGTGCCCCCATATCCTTGAGCTTAGTTTTCACAGTACTTTTTTTTTTTTTTACAAACCCATAAATGTTAAGAATCACTATTATATAGTCTTGTGTACTTGGGCCAGAAATATGGAGCTCTTGAGAACTAGTCTTCCTGGGATATATGCATGGTTGAAACAGTATTAAAAGATGCCTTCTTAATATTTACAAAGGAGAAATACAAGTTCCTGGGTTTTTTTTAAACAATAAACATAAAAGAAACTTGAGAAAGCACTTGGATACTTCTGTGTTTGTTGATATGTAACCCTGAAGCTTTATTTCTCCAATCAGAGGAGAAAGCATGGCTCATGACCTTTTGCTAACTGCAGTGCATTGCTCTTCAGAGCCATATCTCATGTAACTGCCATTTTACAGGAAATGGTCTCTTGGCAACAATTACTCATCTGGAGCAAGACATGCACTCTTTCTGACAGAAAATGTTTTTTGAAAGTGACTGTTTGCCTTTCCAGTTACAAATATAGAACTTTTAAAAGCATATCTAAGTAATATTTTATCTGACAAAGAGTTCTCAATTTTTAGATATACACACTGAAATATTTATGAATGCAATGATGCAATATCTTGTGATTTCTTCAAAACAACATGTAAGTAGTTTACCACTTCAGTAAGTGTTCAAAGTGGGAGATGGGAACATGGGAATCTATTTATGTTAGTCAGCTTTGTGCTGCTATGACCAAAACACCTGACAAGAACAACTTAGAGGAGGAAAAGTTTATTTCAGCTCACATTTTCAGAACTTTAGTCCACCTTAACTGTTTCCATAGTTTTGGGCTCCCAAGGTGAGGCAGAGTATCATGACTGAAGGATTCAGCAGAGGAAAGGCTCAGCTCAGGATGGAGTCAGGAAGCAGAGAAAGGGAAGGAGGAAGGGGCCACAGGGAAGATGCACCCCTCCAGGGCTTGCCCCAGTGACTCACCTCCTCCAGCCATGCCCCACATGCCTACAATTACCACCCAGTTCATTTAAACTAGGATGGAGTGATTAGATTACAGCTCTCACAATCCAGTCATTTCACCTATGAACATTCCTATAGTAATACAGGAACTTTGGGGGGGACATCTCATATCTAAACACTAAACACTATTATAATACTCTTTATTTTTTTGCACACATTTGAAATGATCCATGATCAAGAGATAATTAATCCCCCAAAAGCACACTTAGGAAGAACACAATATATTATTTCATACAAATATAGTTTTGCCACAAAGTATCTCAAAAACAACAGCTTTAATTGTTTTAGATTTATTGTTGAGTTTATTATGTAACACTGTTTAAAGGTCAATAAGTCTTATTACATTTCTAACCAGAACAACTTGAGAATAAAATCTAATTCTCTCTCACACTCATAAGTCTCATAATAAATGAGTCTTTAGTATATATACTATTTTTATAGTATATTCTAGAACTTTCCATGATAACATTTTATCAATATTTAAATACCAACATTGTTAAAGAATGTGACCTTAACAATATATTTTTCTACTCCTGATAAAAATAATAACACACAAATCTTTTATTGCATTCAAAAAAGTCAACATAGAGATTTGAAAAAGATAGGAGAATATTTAGTTTTGGTTTATGTATAAAAACATATGGTCATGATTTTTCTCAAAACTGTTGATTAATAATATGAAAAATGATTTAAATTTAATTTCCAAAATTAACTGTTCATAACAATTCTCTTTGACAATTGAGACTTTGAAAGCAGATGAGAGGCAATGATATGACATCCCACTTACAATATGTAGCTTTGCAAGATATTTTCTCAATCAACCAGTCTAATATGTAGGTCATGTCCACTTAAGCCACTTCCCAGTTCTACAAAGCAATTTTACATAGCTATCACTTAAAGGGTTAGCACCCAATTTAGAAACAATGAAATATAATTTGAGGCTTGTTTCCTAACAGCGAGTCTAGAAAATAGGTTTTGTTTCTCAATTGTAAACATGATTTAGGTACTCAACCAAAGAAATGGAGGCTGCAGTTTCAAGCCCTAAAGGGCTATTCTCCTTTGAAAAAACTCTTTTCTCTCACCTCCACTATCTCCTCCCTCCCTTCCTCTATCCTGGCATACACAATTATGTGATAATTTCTTATGCAACTTCAGACCAGAAGTTTGAATTCAGTGGCATTATCAGATGGACAACTGAAGAGAGTGGGAGAAGTTAATACCAAGGATTTGGTACATGACCCAATAATATGACTCACTTCCAGAAAGTGGTTCCTGAGACTTATAGCTATTTTCACACATGACCTTGACAATCACATCCTTTACACAATGTTCATAGTCTTTCATCATGTCTATTGAAAGATATGCATTGTTAATCACTTTCATCAGAACACAGCAATATAACATTTGATGTCCACACAATGCCCCACCAGTATTCCAGAGAGCATTAATAGCATCGATGTCATACTTTATTTAGTAATTTTTTTCTTTATTGACTTTAAAACTTAAGATTGTGCCTGTAAACTCCTTTACTTACATTAGTAATCTTCCATTATTTCTTCAAATGCTTTATTAAGTGCATATATTTTAGGCTATATACTCTGAGGAGACATATCCTTTACATTTATTTTCTACTGTATAAAGTATGCATTGCTGTCTTTAATTTGAACTGAGATATCTTTTTCAGGCTCTAAAGGATAGATCTCTGTTATCTATGTGAGATCAAAACTCATGTGAGACAATGCAAGAATTTTCAGAGGTGAAATTATTAGGTTATGAGAGGTATAATCTGATCTGTGGATCAATCCACTGAGATGGATTAACTGAGTAGTAACTGTAGGTAGGGTGTGGTTGGAAGTAAGCCATGGGTTTTAATTTTGTTCCTGGTAAAGGGAATGCTCTCTCTCTCTCTCTCTCTCTCTCTCTCTCTCTCTCTCTCTCTCTCTCTCTCCTGTTGCCATGTCCTGAGTTGCTTTCCTCCATCATGCTTTTATGTCATGATATTCTGCCTCATCTTGGAGCCCAGAGCTATGGAGTTGGCCAACCATGTACTGAACCTCTGAAACCAAGAGCCAAAATAAACTTTTCCTCCTTTAAAGTTGTTCTTGTTGGGTATATTGATCACAGAGACAATAAAGCTAACTAAAACACCCTCTATTCTAGACTCTGGAAATCAGAAAAGGGTGAGTTAATTTTCTTTATACATATCCAGATTTTATAAGCTTCAATTTTATTCTCTTCTCAATGTCTGTTTTTGAAGACTGAAGAAATCTTATTTAGAAAATCTGCCTGAGTGGAATTCTCCAACCCCCCAATCATACAAATTACTGTTACTGGAGATGCTTCCAACACTGCTAATATCCTATCTGAAGTGCATGACTGGAAATGAACAAGGAAATTTACATGAAGAAAAATCAGTGTGCATTTCTGCTCAGTGCCGTAACATTTTGACATTAAATCTAGGGCATACAATTTCATTTTTGTTTTATTTTGTTTTGTTGATTGTTATTTTTTTTTTGTACCAGGGACTGAACTCGGGGGCACTTAACCTCCAAGCCACATTCCCAGACCTTTTTATGTTTCATCTTGAGACAGGGTCTCACTAAATTGCTTAGGACCTTGCCAAGTTGCTGAGGCTGGCTTTGAACTTTTGATCCTCCTGCCTCAGCCTCCCAAATAGCTGGGATTACAGGCATGCACCACAGTGTCCAGCCCAATTAATTCATTTTTACTCATCTAATACTTCTTGAGCTATATCTGTGTGCCATGTACTGTTCTGAGTACTGTTAATACAATGGCATTTATGGATGAGGTAATAATATACATGTCTCTTTCTAAAAGAAAACATAATTGGATAACACTTTAAAAAAAAAGTATCTTAGATGACTTTTAAAATGCATAGCCAAAATCACATGGGGGAGGAAGAGAGGGACAGTAAGGTTTACTTAGCATTAGTAGCAGAGCTATTCAAGTATTAGTAAAGTACATGCCCAACTCTGGTTTTGGTGAGAAGATAATCATGAAGACCAAATTGTTGCTTCTCTTTGAATCTATAGTACCAAAATTATGATGTTTAAGGACTCCTTTTAAAAAGTAAACAAGATTCATATCCTACACATATACATATGTGCACACATACACACACACGTAAGCATAGTATAATAGCTAGTAATTTTCTAACATTTAATTTAAAAGATTCATAATCACAAAATTTTACTAGTAATGAATAAGCTCTAGTTAGCATTCCTAGAAGCAGACACTGAGACCATGATTGAATTGCATACAGCATATAGTTCACTTAGGAGGTGTTATGCTTTGGATCTTAAATGTCCCCACAAAGCTCACATTAAAGGCTTGATCCAAAAAAAAAAAAATCTCTAAAAAAAAAAAAAGGGCTGGGGAGATAGCTCAGTTGGTAGAGTGCTGGCCTCGCAAGCACAAGGCCCTGGGTTCAATCCCCAGCACTGCAAAAAAAAAAAAAAAAAAAAAAAAAAAAAAAAAAAAAAAAAGGCTTGATCCACAGCCAATGGTACTATTTGGGAGGTGGTGGAAATTTTTTAGAAGGTGAGGCCTAGGTGGAGGTAAGTCATCTCTCTCTCTCTCTCTCTCTCTCTCTCTCTCTCTCTCTCTCTCTCTTTCTCTCTCTCTTTCTCTGTCTCTCTCTCTCTTTCTTCTTTACTTCCCAGCTGCAAGACATAAGCAACTTTGCTTCATCATATGCTCTTTACCTTGACATAGGCCCAAGTTGATGGAACCAGGCAACCATGGAACTGAAACCTCTGAAACTATTAAATCTTTCCTCCTCTGAAGTTGATCTTCTCAGGTATTTTGTCATAGTGACGGAAAACTGACTAACACCAGAGGTGATCCCACAAAATGGAAATAGGGGAGTAGGAAGTGAAGCAGAAAAGGAGTTGAATCTAATAAAGATAGGTCAATGAGCAGGTGACTGCTGTGGGCAACTGGGACTCAATGTCACTAGGGAGTGTCAAAGAGTATATGAAGTATTCACCAAAGAGTTTTCTCTTCCATGAGAAAAAAGATGGAGTACTTATGTACCAACTCCTGTTCCTTATTGTTTCAGGGTTGCTCCTGTGGACATTAACTTCCCCCAAGATAAATGAATCAGGGGTGGCTGGTATTGTCTAGCATGCATGAGGCCCTGGGTTTGAGCCCCAGCACTGAAGTAATAATAATAATAATAAAAATAACAACAACAACAACAATTTAACTGACCTTTTATGCAGAATACTGTACTATCAATTGTTGGACTAAATGGAACACCCACTATTTGTGGGAGTGTACACTGACACAACCCTTGGAAAACTGGATATATTTCCCAAGGCTGAATCCTATGATCCAGCAATTGTAATCTTAAGCATATACCCAACAGATGTGTATAAGTATGTTTACCAAAGGATTTATAGGAATGTTATTCTTAATATTCTCAAATTAGAAACAATCAAAATATCAATAAATAGTATCATAGATCTTAAAACAGTGTGTATTAGTTCAACAATCAATGAAAACTGAGTATTGATACATAACACAACCTGAATGAATTCCTGAAGCATAATACTGAGTAAGGAAACCAGATGCAAAAATGAACATATTGTAAAATTCAAAAGATACCCATAAAATTTCAACACATGCTAAACATGCTATGCTGTTAGAAAGACAACTTAAAAATACATCATTTAATATATAGTGTTGAATCATTAACATTGAACTCACAGCCAACTGTTGGGACTAATGACACATTAACTCAGGCTGACTCCTTACTCCCTGGCAGGTGAGCAAGATCAAGGCCTCAAAGGCGGTTTCAATAGTTAATGATGATAAATCGGACCACTGTCAGGGATTGGTTAACAACAGTTCAGCGAACGTGATCAGCTCGTGCTTGCCATATAGTCCTATGGGACTCTCACCTGCGTGAATCCTCCATGCCTTGCTGACCTTTAAGCTGATTGGTTCCTGCCTAGCCTTCACCCTACATAAAAGCTGTGTGACTTCCTCAATAAATGAGTTCCTGCTGTGACTGGTCTCCCTGATGTGTCTAATTGTCCTCCACCTGGAGGGCTGGGAGCGGGCGGTCATTCGGCCCTACCTATCCTGGTCTGACCTTGTTGGGGAGTGTCCCCTTCCCTTGTCGCTGGTCGAGAAGAGCAAGGGGGCTTAAGACCCCAACAGCCAACAGTGCTATAACTCATGCCAGAAGGCACCTTACCTAATATATGTTTTCTCCATAAAGCACATCACAGGCTTACACTTAGCAACACTAGACAGCATTTCATCCCTGTGTGTGGGAGTCATATTAAACAATGCAATCACCAACCAAAAACACAAAATGCAAAAAAAGTACTAAGTATACCATGAAAGGACACCCGTT
This sequence comes from Sciurus carolinensis, assembly GCF_902686445.1. NCBI lineage: Eukaryota > Metazoa > Chordata > Mammalia > Rodentia > Sciuridae > Sciurus > Sciurus carolinensis. Next base: position 30,807,528 of record NC_062232.1, read on the forward strand.
TACAGTATGAGCATTGAATAAAGAGAACAGAGTATTGCCTTGTCCAATCTCAGCTGGGAACATGTCTGAAATGGTTGACTGCTCTTTTATACTCATAAAGGACCACAAAAGTGCAAGTATTGATCTGAGAGTTACAAATAAGTTTAAGTGAAGAGTTGGATTTGCAAATACAGAATCTGTAAATTGTAAGGTTCAACGGTAATCACAAGATATGGGATTCAAATCCAGATACAGATACCATAAAAAGATACCCATAAGTGTTTCTAATGTGTATTTATCTTTAGAAAACATTTAAAAGAATGAAAACCACATAAAAATATTGAACATAAAATGTATTTTTTTCCATTTAGCAAATTTCCTATGTATTTATTTCCTCTGTTGGATTACAGTGCTCACATGATATCTACAATTGACTTATACACAATCATATGCACTTGACAAGAAAGAAAAAATAGAATTAATTTTAAATTATCTAGACAATTTGGCTTAATATTGTACTCAATAAGCAAATACCCTGACATAAACATTAAGGAGAAATGCAAATCATTCAGTGGACCTCGTAAAGTGTGAACATCTCAGTGTACAGAGTATAATTTTGGTGTTTTGAAATATGTATTTTTGCACAAAATATTCCTAATGCCAACCACTGCATTTTATCTGCTGTTCCACTGAAGAAACAATGTTATATTTCAAAGCTGAAGGAAAAACTGGCTTTGCTGGAAATATTTTTTTAAATTTATTTTTATTGTAAACAAATGGGATACATGTTGTTTCTGTTTGTACATGGAGTAACAGTATACCATTTGCATATTCATACATTTACATAGAGTAATGATGTTTGATTCATTCTGTTATTTTTTTCCTTCCCCCCACCCCTCCCACCTCTCTTTTCCCTCTATACAGTCCCTCCTTCCTCCATTCTTGCCCCCCTCCCACCCCCCATTGTGTGTCATCATCCGCTTATCAGTGAGATCATTCGCCTTTTGGATTTTTGAGATTGGCTTATCTCACTTAACATGATATTCTCCAATTTCATCCATTTGCCTGCAAATGCCATAATTTTATCATTCTTTATAGCTGAGTAATATTCCATTGTATATATATACCACAGTTTCTTTATCCATTCATCAATTGAAGGGCATCTAGGTTGGTTCCACAGTCTGGCTATTGTGAATTGAGCAGCTATGAACATTGATGTGGCTGTATCTCTGTAGTATACTGATTTTAAGTCCTTTGGGTATAGGCCGAGGAGTGGGATAGCTGGGTCAAATGGTGGTTCCATTCCAAGTTTTCTAAGGAATCTCCACACTGCTTTCCAGAGTGGCTGCACTAATTTGCAGCCCCACCAGCAATGTATGAGTGTACCTTTCTCCCCACATCCTCTCCAACACCTATTGTTGATATTCTTGATAATTGGCATTCTAATTGGGGTGAGATGGAATCTTAGTGTAGTTTTGATTTGCATTTCTCTTATTACTAAAGATGGTGAACATTTTTCCATATGTTTGTTGATCGCTTGTAAATCTTCTGTGAAGTGTCTGTTCATATCCTTAGCCCATTTGTTGATTGGGCTATTTGTATTCTTGTTGTAGAGTTTTTTGAGTTCTTTATAGATTCTGGAAATTAGTGCTCTATCTGAAGTATGAGTGGCAAAGATATTCTCCACTCTGTAGGCTCTCTCTTCGCATTGCTGATAGTTTCCTTTGCTCAGAGAAAGCTTTTTAGTTTGAATCTATCCCAGTTATTGATTCTTGCTTTTACTTCTTGTGCTATGGGAGTCCTGTTAAGGAAGTCTGGTCCTAAGCCGACATGTTGAAGATGTGGACCTACTTTTTCTTCTATAAGATGCAGGGTCCCTGGTCTGATTTCAAGGTCCTTGATCCATTGTGAGTTGAGTTTTGTGCAGGGTGAGAGATAGGGGTTTAGTTTCATTCTGTTGCATATGGATTTCAAGTTTTCCCAGCACCATTTGTTAAAGAGGCTATCTTTTCTCCATTGCATATTTTTGGCCCCTTTGTCTAGTATGAGAAAATTGTATTTATTTGGGTTTGTGTCCGTGTCCTCTATTCTGTACCATTGATCTACCTGTCTATTTTGGTGCCAATACCATGCTGTTTTTGTTACTATTGCTTTGCAGTATAGTTGACGTTCTGGTATTGTGATATCCCTGTTTCATTCTTCCTGCTAAGGATTGCTTTAGCTATTCTGGGTTTCTTATTCTTCCAGATGAATTTCACGACTGCTTGCTCTATTTCTGTAAGGTATGTCATCAGGATTTTAATTGGAATTGCATTGAATCTGTATAGCACTTTTGGTAGTATGGTCATTTTGACAATATTAATTCTTCCTATCCAAGAACATGGGAGATCTTTCCATCTTCTAAGGTCTTCCTTAATTTCTTTCTTCAATGTTTTGAGTTTTCATTGTAGAGATCTTTTACCTCTTTGGTTAGATTGATTCCCAAGTATTTTTTTTTTTTTGAGGCTATTGCAAATAGGATTGTTTTCCTCATTTTCCTTTCATAAAATGTATTTTGTCTACCTATTTTCTATAATATATAGAGACTGGAAGATAAAGGACCTTCCTATTTTAAGAAACTCTTAGTCCCTCACCCTTTAAAAGGAAGATTCCATACAGCACATATTAGTTTCCTATTGCTGCTACAACAAATTTAATGACTTAAAACAACACAAATTTACCTGGATTAAATCCTCAGCATCTCAACACACACACATACACACACACACACGCACACACACACACACAAATTTTGCTTTTATCTCTATTTTATTTCTATAGATAAAAAGTCCAACATGGGTCTCAGTGGGCTAAAATCAAACAAATAAGCAGGCTTATATTTTTTCTGGAAGCTGCAGGGTAGAATCTCTTTCTTTCCAGCTTTACAGGATGCTCATATTCCCTGGCTTATGGCCTTCCTAGTCAATACTCTAAGTAAGTCACATCTTCCTCTGATCATAACTGGGGAAATTTCTCCCCTTTAAAGGATTTGTGTGATTACATTTGGCCCACTCAGATAATCCATGATAATCTATCTATATTCAGGTTCTTAATTTAATTACACCAAAAAATCCATTTTATCATGCAGGTAACATATTCACAAGTTTCAGGGAGTAAAATATAGGCAACTTTTGGGAGAAGGCATTATTTCTCCCACATTCTACCTTATAAAAGAAACCAACTTCACACACCCTGTAAAGAACCAAAGCCAAATAACTTGCATCTACAAAGAATTTTTTTTTTGCATTTATTAAACAAAGCCTCATGTTGGTCCTTGAAGCTTACTGATTTTCATGGTAATAGAGTGTTAGAAACCACATAAATGTGGGATTTTTCTCTTTGACAAAGTTTTAGTAGAGCATTTACCAAAGTGAATTGAATGTCAAAATTGACTTTGCCAGGCACCAATTTGCAAGTATTTATAGCCATTATCTATTCATAACTAAGAGTAACCAAATTCTGGCTGCTTTCATTCTGTGCAAATGAACCACTTTAATAAAAGAATGAAGTATAAAACTTATGTTCTGGGAGATGTCTTACACAATTTTGCTGCAATAAAACTAACATACAACCCTTAAATCCCATTCACAGGTCTCCAGAATGACTCAGTTGTTATCTGCAGGGCTCAGCTATGGAATGAGTTGGGTTGAGATGAGTTGAGATTTGCTCTACCTGCCCCCTTATTCTACAACACTCATTGCATGTTCTTCAAATAATGGATACAAGAAACATAAGAGGCCAACCCCAAATCAATAAGTACATTTATCTTCTCACACACCATTGATGAAAGGAAATGACATGGGACACCCAAAATTAGGGGACAAATAAGTATTTACCATCACCAATGAAATCATGTCTAGGATAGAAAGGAAAGGGTGAAGTGTGAGTAAATAATACAACCTACCACAAGAGAACAGAATACAACAAAGTTCCTGAAGTGGCAAGGGAAAGGTGAAAGGAAAGAATTCAGTCTCCATCTTGGATCTCTAAACAGGTGGTGAGCTCACACTGACTTACAGTTTGGTTGACACACAGCAACATCAATAAATTACTCACCTTGGACAATTATACAATAAAAATAGAAGACAATTCAGACTTTCAAAGCTAGCAATATCTTTTGTTCATGACATAAATCTAGTTTGAATAAATCAAGAATTTTCAAAAAAGTATTTGAAGACATATGTTAGACTTCCATCTAGTGGCCAACGAGAGTCACTGTTCAAGATCAACTAAACAACCACCTCAAAAACAAAACAAAACAAATCTCATCTAGAACAGCTGTGGGCCCAAAGGTCAAATTCAACCAATTTTAAGGGGTGTTGTGTGTGTGTGTGTGTGTGTGTGTGTGTGTATGTGTGTGTGCAAGCATATTTTTTAAGTATAGTACTTTTTATTTTAGTATAGTACATACACCATGTTTGTGTGGTTTTATAGGGCAGGAATTCATTAACATTTCTTTCCTGCATAGTATACCTAAAAAACAAAGCTTCATGTATAGAAAATTGATGAGTATTTGTTGATGGATTTAATTGAACAATGTTCCTTTTCCCTTAAGGAACTTAAAATTTCCTTTTGTAAATGCTTTTTTCATCTTATTACATCTCCCTGGTAGATAAGAAGTCACCACTGACATGCAAATTAATTTCCTTCAATATTGCCCAATAATTAAAATAGTCAGTTTTCATGACCAATGAGTCACATAGTCACTACTGGGAATTTCATCTCCACTGCATATTCTGCTCTTTGGCTGACATACAATTTTTTTTAATTAAATTTATTTTTAACTGATATATGAAAAAATAAAAATTACACCAATTAATGGGGGTACCGTGTGATTTTTTGAGACATGTATTCATTGTATAATGTTTGAATCAGGTCAAACATTTCTCCTCAAACATTTATCATTTATTAAGATAAAATCTACATACCACAAAAATTCTTTAAAAAGTATAATTCAACATTTAATGTTTTCACATAGTGCAATCATCATCATTGCATATTTAAAAACATTTTCATTATGCAAAAGAGAACCTATGTACCCATTCATACCCATTACCAATCATTCCACATTCCCCTCCTCTCCAGTCCTTGGCAACCACTACTCTACTTTCTTTCTCCATGCATTTATTTTGGACATTTCATATAAACAGAACCATACCAACCTTTCATAATAGGCTTCTTTCATTTTAGTTTAATATTTTTAAGATTCATATTTTTCATAGCATATATCAGTATTTCATTCTGATAGGGGCAGACAGGTGCAAGTAGTGAGAACATGAATAATTCTATAAAATAGGCCCACTGTGTTGACGCCCACATGCTTCTGCTTCTTCTTCTTCTTCTAATTCTTCTTCTTCTTCTTCTTCTTCTTTCTCTCTCTCTCTCTCTCTTTTTTTTTTTTTTTTTTTTTTTGGTACCAGGGATTGAGCCCAGGGGCACATAACCACTAAGCCACATGCCCAGCCCTTTTTATTTTTTATTTAGAAACAGGGTCTTACTAAGTTGCTCAGGGCCTCACTAAGTTGCTGAGGCTGGCAGCAACTCGATCCTCTTGCCTCACCCTCCTGAGTTGCTGGGATTACAGGCTTGTGCCACTGCACCTGCCCCAAGTTTTCCACCATTTTACAATTCTCCCAGCAAGGTATGAGAGTTTCCATGTCCTCACATCTCCAACACTTGCTATTATCTGTCTTTTTTATTTGTATCTTCCTAGTGTGAGTAAAATGTTTTTTTTTGTGTGTGATTTTGATTGAATTTTCTTTGTGACTAATGATATTGAGTATCTTTGAGTGTATTAATTGTCCATTTATACATCTTCTTTGAAAATATGTTTATCTAAATACAATGCTCACTATTTCTTCTCCTCTTTCTCCTTCTTTTGAGATGGGGGGGTCTCTATGTTACACAGGTTGACTGGGCATGTGCCACCATCTTGGCAACTTTGCTCATTTTTCAATTGAATTATGTGGATTTTCTCATTTTGTTTTAAGAGTTCTTTATATACTGTGGAAACTCATTCCTTATTAGTTATATAATTTGCAAATATTTTCTCTCTGTGCATTATCTTCTTTGTTTTGAAGTAAAAATCTTTTTAACTTTTTTCAAGTTTTAAATTTTGATATAGTCAAATTTTTCTATTTTTTTTCCCTTTTGTTCCTTGTGGTTTTGGTGTCATAGCTAAGAAAGTAGTACCTAGTCCAAGGCTATAAGGATTCACTCCTATATTTTCTGCTAAAAGTTTTATGGTTTTTATCTGTTACATGTAAGTCTGTGACCCGTTTGTGAGTTAATTTTTTTTTTGGATATGGTTATCCAATTATCCCAGTATCATTTGTTGAAAAGACTATTTCTTGCCTTTGTCAAAAATTAACTGACCATAAATGTGTGCATTTATTTCAGTTTCCTCAACTTTATTCCATTGATCACTTCTATTATTTTGCTAATGTCAAGCAATCCTTATTAATGAAATTTTATAGTAAACTTTGAAATAAGGAAATATGAGCCCTACAACTTTGTCCTTTTTCTTTTTCATATGAATTTTAGGTAGAACTTTTTATTTCTCCCCCCCAAAAGCTACAAATTTAATAGATATGTGTTGAATCTGTAGATCACATTGGGTAACATTGCCATCTTCACAGTATAAAGGTCTTCTGATCCATGAACATGGAACAACTTTACTTTTATTTAGATAATCTTTAATTTCCCTCAAAAATGTTTTATAGTGTTTTGTGTACAATCTGTACACAACTCCTTGCCAAGTTTATGCCTAAATGTTTTATTCTTTTTGATACTATTATGAATGGAATTGTTTTCTTAATTTCACTCTCAGATCATTCATTATTATTGTTTCAAAAACACAACTAATTTTTGTGTGTTAACTTTGTATCCTGAAACCTTGTCAAACTTGTTCATTAATTCTTATAATTCTTTGTGAAAAAAAAGGACTTTAGGGTTTTCTATGTACAAGATTATGTCATCTGCAAATAAAAATAGTTTTGCATCTTCCTTTCTATTTGGATGCCTATTATTTCTTTTTCTTGCTCAGTTTATCCAGCTAGAAACTCCAGGAAAATGTTGAATGAAAGATTGAGAGCAGATATCCTTGTCTTGTTCCTGATTTTTTTTTTAATTAGGCCCTGGGTTCAATCCTCAGCACTGCAAAAATTAAAAAAAAAAAAAAAAGAGAGAGAGAGAGAATAAGGTGACTGTGTGCAGTGACACATGCCTGTAATCCCAGTGGCTTGGGAGGCTGAGACAGGAGGATTGGGAGTTCAAAACCAGCATCAGCAAAAGAGAGGCACTAAGCAACTCATTGAGACCCTGTCTCTAAATAAAATACAAAAGAGGGCTGGGGTTGTGGTTGAATGGGCAAGTGCCCCTGAGTTCAATTCCTGGTGCCAAAAGAGAAGGAGAGGAGAGATAGAGAGGGAGAGGGAGAGGGAGAGGGAGAGGGAGAGGAGAGGGAGGAGAGGAGAGGAGAGGGAGAGGAGAGAGAAAACAAGGTAACTCTAAGAAATAAACACATACTTTCTCTCCTTCACATGCACCAAACCACTACTATGAGCACTTCTATCACACTTCTCTTTTAAATGCATACAACATGCAGAAATTGGTCTAAGAAAAAAGTAAGTACTTTTCCTTTAGAGGGCAGTTGGACATGTCTATTCTTTTTCTATTTTTAGTATGAATACTCTCCCTAGTGAGAGGGTTAGGGCAGGGCCTAGTAAAATAATGCTGAGTTCTCCTCTCACTCTGAACCTTTTGACACAGATAAAATGAAACTAAAACAAATAGCAAGGGGCAACCAAACGCAGTGTTGCACAACTGTAATCCCAGCTACTTGGGAGGCTGAGGCAGGAGGAATGTAAGTTTGAGGCCAGCCTCAGCAACTTAGTAAGGTGCTGTCTCAAAATAAAAAAATAAAATAAAAAGGGCTAGGTATGTAGCTTATTGGTAGAATATCCCTGGGTTAAATCCCCACAATCACAGAAATAAAAAATAAAACAGCAAGGATAAGCTACAATGGAAAAATTTTATTAACCAAGCACTATCTTAGCCTGAAGGTTATATTTCTATATTTTCTTTGAGGGATAATAGGTTAGGAATAACTTACACAAATAACTTACATATGATTTTTAACTTGGTTTTTATTATCCAGCCAGTTGATTCTACCCATGCAGGACATATTATTCAAAGGATGAAGTCTTAAGTAATTGCTTCAGTTTACTTTGACATGAGTCTACAAAGAATCCTCACTCTGCCTCATGCTTTTGATCCAATGTCCTTTGGCATAATGCAAAGGGAAAGGAGTTCTCACCTAGACTTGTACCTCAAGTTACTAGCCCAACCACAGACCTTAAAGTTAACCCACTGGCCTATTCCTGGGGTCAGTGTTCAATAAAAGGAGACTTCTCATGTCCCTGTTTTAGTCAGGGTCCTCAATGTTTTAGCTTTGTCTCAGGCATAAAACATTTCCTGAATTGCAACACTCTTCCTTCCCTCTACTTGATTTGGAATTATTTTGTTCTTGCTTCTTGCAGTTTCTTAAGTTAGGAAGTTAAAGAATTGATTTGAGACCTTTCTCTATGTAATATAGCCATTTAGTGCTTTAAATTCCACCTAAGTAGTTCAGGTGACTCCCACAAATGTTGATATGTTGTGCTTGCTATCATTCACTTCCAAATAACTTTCATACCCCTTGATCTCTTCTTTGACACATATATTATTTAGTTGTGTATTATTTTCCAAATATGTGGGAGATATTTTTTCAGTTATCTTTCTTTTAATGATTTCTAGTTTAATGTTATTATGGTCAGAGAATATATGACTTAAATCCATGTAAATTTATGTTGTTGAATGGCCCAGGATATGGTCCACCTTTGTAAATGCTTCATGAGCACTTGGAAAAAAAAGTGCTTGTAAAGAACATATTTCTAAAGATTCCCCTCTTATGTCTCTCTGATTTTGCTTAATGTGAGCCTTATTTCTTCCTTTCCTTCCTCTTTTCACCTCTGATTATAATAAGTAACACTCCACTGGTAGCCTGTAGAGAGACTTATGCAGTTTTTGAACCATGTGAATGTAATAATTATTTAAGAAACAATTATTTGTATTTTTAAGAGTAAAAAAGAATACTGGAGCCATGGTGGTGGGCTAGACAAAAAAAAATTATCTTTTACACATACAAACTAGAAAGGATTTAGTTAGTAGAGCAGAAAAGGTGAGGAGTGCTTGGAAGATAGAATGAAGAATGCTTTCACACTGATAAATCCAGAAAATTAAAAACACCTGCAGTAGGAAGCCAAACATACTCAGAGAAAGTTCAAGAACAGTGTCTATAAAAGTCAAACAACTTCAGAGGGTACTGGTTCAACTATGAAATTAAAGAGTCCTTCTCTAAACAGCAGTTCTGCCTGCCCTTATCTTGCTATAACCCTCTGCCATGTCTGTTAAAGTGGGTAAAGAGCACCAGTAGCATTTGAACCCTTTTAGTCCTCCAAGACTACACTTCAGAGACAGTGAATCATTTGACCAGGAAGAAAACCCAAATAAGAGTAGAGCTTGAGACAACTGAACAACTGTACAGAAGGGACACAGAACAGAAGCACACACAACCTGTAAGAGAGATCAACTAAAGCCTTCTAATGGATATGCCCAAATTTTGGAACTGGAATGATCCATGCCATGTGTCCCAAAAGGATAAGAACACTGTCTAATCAAAGCACTACACCTTAGCACTAAGACAAGCCTGTTAGTGCAGTGAACCTCACAAGATCTCACAACTGTGGGTCAGAGTCATGCTAATTCCCTAGGACAAATCCAAAGGGTCCTTGATTCCCACAAACAAATGAACAATGGTTGGTCAGATATTTCAGGGAATTAAGAGGAGATTAGGAGAAACAAATAAAACTAATCCTGGAGGGGAAAAGCCAATATAATAAAAGAAACAGAACAGAACTTTCCAAAATTAAAATTCATATTCTCAGAATTATAAGGAAGACACTAAGTTTATAAAAAGAGAGCATGCGTTATAGAAGGAAACAATAGAAGAAAAGAGAAAGCCCTTGGATGCTAGAAATGTTATTGCAAAATTTAAAATTCAGTACAGAACAGATATTGTCAAGACACCTGGGTTGCTGATAGAACTCAGTGATAAGTCACTGACCCCAACTCCTCCCTCAAGTCATTATTAGTATAGATCTCGAAGTCACTGAAGAGAACTGCCATTTAAATAAAGCTTTGTGACATTAACTATAACTAAGAACATCACAAAAAGCACTATATTTAATGAAACAATCTCATTTGGACAATATTCAAAAGAGTTGCTAGAAGAAACTATGCAGGTGATTGACACAAGAAATTTGTCTTCATATCCATAAATAACTTCCAAAAATATTATAGGTCAGAACACAGCCTCCTAGGTTGCTCATGGAACTCAGTGTCCACGCACCCACCCCTAACCCTGACACCTGACCTTCCCTCAAGGGATTTCCGCTAAGTGGTCACCATTTCCAGGTCAACTTCCGCTATTGCTCACTTCCGGCCGCCATTTTCTTCTTCCATTCCGCCTCAGGTCTGCCTAACAGAGACCCACCCGGGCCCTGAGCCTATTTTCTACCAGCCGCACCTCCCTCGCCAATCCTGGGGGCCCCCAGAAGGCCCCGCCGCGACCGCGGCCACCGCAGCTGCCGGCTCCACTGTCTGCTGTCAGTGCTACCGCGCCGCCTTCGCCTTCGTGCTCGCGCGGCCCGCGCCCGCCCCCGCACCCACAGCCGCGTCCACTATGGCCTTCTCCGTGCCCTCACAGGTGCTCCACAACCACCACCCCGATTTCGAGGCCGCCGTCAACAGCCAGATTCAGCTGCAGTTTCACGCGTCGTACGTCTACCTGTCCATGGCCTTCTACTGCGATCGCCACGACGTGGCCCTGGAGCACTTCGCCAGTTTCTTCCTGCGCCGCTCTCACGAGTGGAAGGCCCGCGCCGAGAAGCTGTTGGAGCTGCAGAACCAGCGCGGCGGCGGCATTGGCCTCCACGAAATCATGAAGCCCGACCTCGACGACTGGCACAGCGGCCCCCAGGCCATGGAGTACGCCTTCCACCTGGAGAAGAGCGTCAACCAGAGCCTCCTGGAGCTGCACCGCCTGGCCACTGAAAGGGGAGACATCCACCTCTGCCACTTCCTGCAGCGCCACTATCTGCACCAGCAGGTCCTCATCATCAGGGAGCTGGGTGGCTACCTGACCAACCTGCACAAGATGGAGGCCCTGGAAGACCCCCTGGCGGAAATCCTCTTTGACAGGCTCACCCTGGGCCGCAGCGACAAGGACACCTGAGCAGGACTGTGCCCAGCCCATGCCAGGGAATCTTCCCCCGGGTGGGTCCAGGCCGGCCTGCACATTGCCCTTTCAGCCCATTCACCTTAGTTTGGGCCTTTCAGTTTCATTGTTACTTCCAATAAAGTTATTTATTTGGTTCTTAAGGAAATGAAGGTGTCCAATTGATGTGTATGTATGTGTGTGTGTGTGTGTGTGTGTGTGTGTGCAAAACTCTCCCCTTTTGAGAATGAGGGCAGATCACTGATTCTTTCTGGCCATGCATGTCCCATCCACAGGCTGCTCAGAATCTCCACGAGTAGAGAGGAAAAAGTATTGCCAGGCCCCTGGAAAACACAAAATTAGTCTTCCTTTATAAATGATGCGTGCAAGAGGGCTAGGATCCTGTGGGAGGTTGTCGTGGGGTCTTCATGGCTATTCACGCTGGGTGTAAGAACATGGTGCCTCTGGTGAAGAAGTGAAGGGAAGGGGGTATTATAATAAAGGGCATGGGCTGAGGATATAGCTTAGCTGGTAGAGTGCTTGCCTTGCATGCCCAAGGCCCTAGGTTCAATCCCCAGCACCACCAAAAACTAAAAATAAAGGGCGTGGCGTGGCTGCACACCCTTGTAATCCCAGCAATTCCAGAGGCTGAGGTAGGAGGCTCGCAAGTTCAAGGTTCACCTTGGTTTTTTAGTGAGGCCCTAAGCCACTTAGCAAGACCCTGTCTCAAAATAAAAAATGGGCTGGAGATGTGGCTCAGTGGTAAAGTGCCTGGGGGTTCAATCTCTGGTGCCAAAAAATTAAAATTAAAAAATTTTAAGGGACCTTCAATTTTACACAAAAAACTGAGTTTTTTAGAATATGCAAATGCTTAACATTTGTTGATTCTGGATAACAAGATGACAGCCCCATAGAATGGCATGTCAGAGTACTTCTGACCAGCTCACTTTGGGCCACAGTGAGGGTGATAAAAGGACTGAGTCTTAGTCTGACTTCCCCACAGACACAAGGTGACTTACACTGTGATCACCAGTGTGTGTGTGTGTGTGTGTGTGTGTGTGTGTGTGTGGTGGGGGGAGAGGGGGGTCATACATATTAACCTCAAATATTTTCACTTTTTTCCCATGTTCATAATTTCTTCAATTAAAGTGACCTTATTACTAAGGAAATATATTAATAAGCCCTCCAGTTTCACTTGTTCTTAGTTGACTTAAAAATCATGAATTTTGGTGGTTATGCAGCTGGGCAATATGCTATTAGTCACCCAGGAACTCTGTTGTAGATAACACCTCTGACATGTGGGTTGTGGTGATAATGGTTGCCTAGGTTACTTTCCAGAGACTTGGAGCCTGCTTTTGCTAAAAGCACAGACTCTTCAATGGGCCTACACATGTTTAATAGGTGATTGGTACAGAATGAAAAGGCTTGGCATCTCTGCCTTCATATTGTATCTCTCTTTCTTTTGCCTCCTTAACCATTGGGTCAGTTTTCTATTCAGCTCTGCATGTACACACATTGATCACTTGAGAAATATTATGTTATGTATAAGACAAGGTTAACTTGACCTAGACTTGCCTAGCATCTCTTTTCCCCCTTGAAGACTAAAGATATCCATCAGTCTCCATCACCAGAAAGGAAAGAGAAGAGGTGGCACCCAAGTTCCTGGAAGATCTCTGGCTATTTCCAAAAAAGAACATACTCCTCCCTTTTATTAGCCTATCTCTCTCCCTCATTTTTTCTGTGTTTACTCCCTGGAGTTGAGAGTTGATTTGCTCTACTTCTCCATTCTCTGGCCATTAAATAAAACCTTTATTTCTCCCCAACACTTGTTTCTTGGATATTGGTTTTTCTGTGGGATAACCTTCCACTGTGTTACAACCTGATACCAAAAATGTCACTAGAAGGGCTACAAAGTATGAGGTCAAGGATGAAGAACAAATTTGTTATACTGAACAAAAACAATAAGTTGCCCTGAACGGCAAGACCGTGACTTCAGCAACTTTGAATACTGTAGAGGGGTGGGAGGAGTTGAAAGTGGTCAACCAGTGAGGAGACATCATATCCAATCCAGGTGTTAGTTGAAGACGTGAAGACACAGATACATTTCTGAATGTTTTTGGAAGTTAACCAGTTACTCATGGAGGAGAGATGATGAATGGGAGATGGTCCTGGGGTTTGGACTTGAGTATCTGGGTTAATGGTGATGCCATTATGAAACTGGGGATGTTTGCAGCAGGCTCACCTGGGAGTGGGGCTGAGGAAATAAATGTTATAAAAGCTGACATTAGACAAGTCACAATGTCAGCAAGTAGCTGGAAAAATGAATATCCTTTTCCCCTCACTGCCTCTGAAATATACATATGAGAGACATCATCTTATAGGTTATATTGAAACCATGTGACCAGACACACTCACCAAAAAAAGAACATAAAGACAGTATGGCAAACTCATCCCCAGCCCAAGGCTGCTGGCATTTAGAGGATGGTTGATGTATCGGAACACCCAGAGAGAGCTGCTGGTTCCATTTGATCCTTACATTATTCCAGAGTGTCCCCATGTCTGCTCCAAGTTTATTTCAAAATTAGTCCATTTCTGGAAGACTAGATGTGGCCTCTGGTTGGTCTTTCAAAATGTGGAGAAGAATTGGGCTTTTGCTTTGTTTTAATGGCAATGGCTAGAAAGAAATTATTTCCCAGTGAAAAGATTATTTCACAAGGAATTGATACACCTACTTTTCTATATTTGTTCGTTTCCCATTCCCCTTTAAAACCTACCACTCTTCCAGTCCACTTTCTATTTGACTAGGAAATCTCCACCCATGTAAACACTAAGATTTTCCAGGTCCAGGAAAAAATACTCAAAACATTTTGTTTTTTCCTGTGCTACATGTGGGTTATAAAGATAAAAAAAAAATTTAGACTAAAAGCTGTAGTCAAAGATACATGAAGTGTTTTCATCCTTTATAAGCTAGCAGATTGCTTTGAACGTTTATTATAATTGCAGCAAGCTTAGCTGTGCAGTAATTATCTTCCCCATTTCCTCATTATCACACTTTAAGATTTTCTTAAAAGTTAGGATTATAGCATTATGAGTTTAGCTTCCAGAAAAAGTTATTGCTCCCTGCCCCTTAAACGTCTCAGTCCTATTTGGTCTTCTCACTGTATTTCTTTCTTTTTTTTCTTTTTTTTTTTATTGTAAACAACTGGGATACATGTTGTTTCTCTGTACATGGAGTAAAGGCATACCATTTGTGTAATCATAAATTTACATAGGGTAATGTTGGTTGATTCATTCTGTTATTTTTTCCTCCCCCCCACCCCTCCCACACCTCTTTTCCCTCTATACAGTCCTTCCTTCCCCCATTCTTGCCCCCCTCCCTAAACCTAACTCTAACCCTAAAACTAACCCCTCCCACGCCCCATTATGTATCATCATCCACTTATCAGCGAGATCATTCATTCTTTGGTTTTTTGAGATTGGCTTATCTCACTTAGCATGATATTCTCCAGTTTCATTCATTTGCCTACAAATGCCATAATTTTATCATTCTTTTATGGTTGAGGAATATTCCATTGTACGTATATATACCACAGTTTCTTTATCCATTCATCAACTGAAGGGCATCTAGGTTGGTTCCACAATTTGGCTATGGTGAATTGAGCAGCAATGAACATTGATGTGGCTGTATCTCTGTAGTATACTGATTATAAGTCCTTTGGGTATAGGCCAAGGAGTGGGATAACTGGGTCAAATGGTGGTTCCATTCCAAGTTTTCTAAGGAATCTCCATACTGCTTTCCAGAGTGGCTGCACTAATTTGCAACCCCACCAGCAATGTATGAGTGTACCTTTCTCCCCACATCCTCGCCAACACCTGTTGTTGCTTGTGTTCTTGATAATCGCCATTCTAATTGGGGTGAGATGGAATCTTAGGGTGGTTTTAATTTGCATTTCTCTTATTACTAGAGATGTTGAACATTTTTCCATATGTTTGTTGATTGCTTGTAGGTCTTCTTCTGTGAAGTGTCTGTTCATTTCCTTAGACCATTTGTTGATAGGGTTATTTGCATTCTTGGTGTAGAGTTTTTTGAGTTCTTTATAGATTCTGGAAATTAGTGCTCTATCTGAAGTATGATTGGCAAAGATTTTCTCCCACTCTGTAGGCTCTTTCTTCACATTGCTGATAGTTTCCTTTGCTCAGAGAAAGCTTTTTAGTTTGAATCTATCCCAGTTATTGATTCTTGCTTTTATTTCTTGTGCTATGGGAGTCCTGTTGAGGAAGTCTGGTCCTAAGCCGACATGTTGAAGCTCTGGACCTACTTTTTCTTCTATAAGATGCAGGGTCTCTGGTCTGATTCCAAGGTCCTTAATCCATTTTGAGTTGAGTTTCGTGCACGGTGAGAGATAGGGGTTTAGTTTCATTCTGTTGCATATGGATTTCCAATTTTCCCAGCACCATTTGTTGAAGAGGCTATCTTTTCTCCACTGCATATTTTTGGCCCCTTTGTCTAGTATGAGAAAATTGTATTTATTTGGGTTTGTGTCCGTGTCCTCTATTCTGTACCATTGATCTACCTGTCTATTTTGGTACCAATACCATGCCGTTTTTGTTACTATTGCTTTGTAGTAGAGTTGAAGTTCTGGTATTGCAATACCCCCAGCTTCATTTTTCCTGAGAAGGATTGCTTTAGCTATTCTGGGTTTCTTATTCTTCCAGATGAATTTCATGATTGCTTGCTTTATTTCTGTAAGGTACGTCATTGGGATTTTAATTGGAATTGCATTGAATCTGTATAGCACTTTTGGTAGTATGGCCATTTTGATAATATTAATTCTTCCTATCCAAGAACATGGGAGATCTTTCCATCTTCTAAGGTGTTCTTTAATTTCTTTCTTTAGTGTTCTGTAGTTCTCATTGTAGAGTCTTTCACCTCTTTTGTGATATTGATTCCCAAGTATTTTATTTTTTTCGAAGCTATTGTGAATGGGATAGTTTTCCTAATTTCTCTTTCTGAATATTCATCACTTATGTATAAAAATGCCTTAGATTTATGTGCATTGATCTTATATCCCACTACTTTACTGAATTCACTAATGAGATCTAAAAGTTTTCTGGTGGAATTTCCTGGTTCCTCTAAGTAAACAATCATATCATCAGCAAATAGGGATAGTTTGAGTTCTTCTTTTCCTATTCGTATCCCTTTAATTTCTTTGGTCTGTCTAATTGCTCTGGCTAGAGTTTCAAGGACGATATTGAATAGGAGTGGTGAAAGAGGGCATCCCTGCCTTGTTCCAGATTTTAGGGGGAATGCTTTTAGTTTTTCACCATTTAGAATGATATTAGCCATGGGCTTAGTGTAGATGGCCTTTACAATGTTAAGGAATGTTCCCAATATCCCTATTTTTTCTAGTGTTTTAAGCATGAATGGGTACTGTATTTTATCAAATGCTTTTTCTGCATCTATTGAAATAATCATGTGATTCTTGCCTTTAAGTCTGTTGATATGGTGAATGACATTTATTGATTTCCTGATGTTGAACCAACCTTGCACCCCTGGGATGAAACCCACTTGATCATGGTGCACTATCTTTTTAATATGTTTTTGTATGCGATTTGCTAAAATTTTGTTGAGAATTTTTGCGTCAATGTTCATTAAGGATATTGGTCTAAAATTTTCTTTCCTCAATGTGTCTCTGTCTAGTTTAGGTATCAGGGTGATATTGGCTTCATAGAATGAGTTTGGGAGAGTTCCCTCCTCTTCTATTTCATGGAATACTTTGAGAAGTATTGGAATGAGCTCTTCTTTAAAGGTTTTGTAGAACTCGGCTGAGAACCCATCAGGTCCTGGACTTTCTTTGTTGGTAGGCTTTTGATGACTTCTATTTCACTACTTGAAATTGGTCTATTTAAATTGTGTATGTACTCCTCGTTCAGTTTAGGCAATTCATATGTCTCTAGAAACTTGTTGATATCTTCGAAATGTTCTATTTTGTTGGAGTATAGATTTTCAAAATAGCTTCTAATTATGTTTTGTATTTCAATCGTGTCTGTTGTGATATTTCCTTGTTCATTCCGAATTTTGGTGATTTGGGTTTTCTCTCGTCTTCTCTTTGTTAGTGTGGCCAAGGGTTTATCAATTTTGTTGATTTTTTTCGAAGAACCAACTATTTATTTTGTCAATTTTTTGTATTGTTTCTTTTGTTTCAATTTCGTTGATTTCAGCTCTCAGTTTAACTATTTCCTGTCTTCTACTACTTTTGGTGTTGGTCTGTTCTTCTTTTTCTAGGGCTTTGAGCTGTAGTGTTAGGTTTATTTGTTGAGTTTTACTTCTTTTATTGAATGCGCTCCATGAAATAAATTTTCCTCTAAGTACTGCTTTCATAGTGTCCCAGAGATTTTGATATGATGTTTCTTTGTTCTCATTTACCTCTAAGAATTTTTTAATTTCCTTCCTAATATCTTCTGTTATCCATTCATCATATCATAGCATATTGTTTAATCTCCAGGTGTTGGAGTAATTTCTGTTTTTTACTCTTTCATTTATTTCTAACTTCAATCCATTATGATCTGATAGAATACAAGGTAGTGTCTCTATCTTCTTGTATTTGCTGACATTAGCTTTGTGGCATAATATATGGTCTATTTTAGAGAAGGATCCATGTGCTGCTGAGAAGAAAGTGTATTCACTCTTCGTTGGATGGTATATTCTATAAATGTCTGTTAAGTCTAAATTATTGATTGTGTTATTGAGTTCTATGGTTTCTTTGTTCAATTTTTGTTTGGAAGATCTGTCCAGTGGTGAGAGAGGTGTGTTAAAATCACCTAGTATTATTGTGTTATGGTCTATTTGGTTTCTAAAATTGAGAAGGATTTGTTTGACATACATGGATGAGCCACTCTTTGGGGTATAGATATTTATGATTGTTATGTCTTGCTGATTTATGGTTCCCTTAAGCAGTATGAAATGTCCTTCTTTATCCCTTCTGACTAACTTTGGCTTGAAGTTCACATTATCTGAAATGAGGATGGATACCCCAGCTTTTTTGCTGAATCCATGTGCATGGTATGTTTTTTCCCATCCTTTCTCCTTTAGTCTATGGGTATCTCTTTCTATGAGATGAGTCTCTTGTAGGCAACATATTGTTGGATCTTTCTTTTTGATCCAATCTGCCAGTCTATGTCTTTTGATTGATGAATTCAGGCCATTAATATTCAGGGTTATTATTGAGATATGATTTGTATTCCCAGTCATTTGACTTATTTTATTTATTTGTTTCTTTATTTTTGACACGACTTGGTTCCTCTTTATTTGAGAGTTCCTTTAGGATAGCTCCTCCCTTTGCTGATTTGCTTCTTTGTTTTTCATCTCTTCCTCATGGAATATTTTGCTTAGAATGTTCTGTAATGCTGGCTTTCTGTATTTCTTTCTGTACCTGCTTTGAGGCCCTCCACCTTTGACTCAGAAATTACCTATTAAAAAATACACACACACACACACACACACACACACACACATATATATTCATTCATTGGCTTCTCTTCTAGATATGAGTGACCACTTTAACCACAGAGTGAGCATCTATTTAAGTGTTCCAATTTTTAAATTGATAATTTTTATTAATTTCCTGTTTTAGAGAGGAAATTTAGAGCACTGATTTTTTTTTCAATGCCTCCTTGGAATTATAGATACAATTATCTTCATTTTCCACAGGAAGAGACTAAGGATCATATAAATTTTTTTCTTTTTTATTCTTTTTAATTTTTATTGTATAGTTTAATGGAATTTCCTGTGATATTTCCATATACATATATAGTATATTTCCATATATTGTGGTATTTCCATATTCATGACAATATACATGTGAACTGGTCGTGTTCATCCACTCTTCTTCTACCTTTGGTCCCCATTCCCATACCTTTCCCAGTCCTTAGTAATCTAACTTTTACTTTCAGATTGACTTTCTTACTTACTAATTTTTCTTTTTTAGTTTCCAGTATGAGAAAGAACATGTGATATTTGTCTTTCTGTATCTGACTTATTTCACTTAACATGACATTCTCCAGTTCCATTCATTTTGCTACTAATGACAAGGTTTCATTCTTCTTTATGCCTGAATAATACTCCATCGTGTATATATGCCATGTTTTCTTTTTCCACGCACTTTTTAATGATCACCTAGGCTGATTCCATATCTTAACTACTGTGAACGTGCTGCAATAAGCATAGGCATGCAGGTAATCTCTTTTGTATGCTGACTTAATTTCCTTTAGATATATACTTGGGGGGGTATAGCTGGATCAGAGATCTATTTTTAGTTTTTTTGAGAATCGCTATACTATTCTCCATAATAGCTATCCTAATTTACATTTTTACCAATAGTGCATAAGAGTTCCCTTTTTCCCCCTTCCTTGCCAGCATTTTTCTTTATATAAGATCCATCCTAACTGGGGTGACATGATATCTCATTATAGTTTTGATTTGCATTTCTCTGATGGCTAATGATATTGAGCATTTTTTTCATAAATTTTTGGCTTTTTTTTTCTTTTTTTTTTGAGAAGTGTCTATTAGATAATTTGTCCATGTTTAATTGGATTATTTGTGTGTTGTTGAGTTTTTTGAGTTCTTTATATTTTCTGGGTAATAACCCTCTGTTGGAGGAATAGCTAGCATGTATTTTCTCCCATTGTATAGATTGTCTCCTCACTCTGTTGATTGTTTCCTTTGCTGTGTAGAAGCTTTTTAATTTGATACCATCCCATTTGTTAATTTTTGCTTATTTCCTGGTGCTTTTGGAATCCAACCCAGAAAATCACTTCTTATACCAATATCTTAACGTGTTTCCCCTGTGTTTTCTTCTAGTATTTGCGGAGTTTCAGGTCTTACATTAAGGTGTTTGATTCATTTTGAGTGAACTTCTATACAAAGTGAGAGAGAGGTGTCTAGTTTCAATCTTCTGCATGTGGTTGTCCAGCTTTCCTGGCATGGTTCCAGGATTTC
The DNA here is from genome assembly GCF_902686445.1 of Sciurus carolinensis. NCBI lineage: Eukaryota > Metazoa > Chordata > Mammalia > Rodentia > Sciuridae > Sciurus > Sciurus carolinensis. The sequence continues at coordinate 30,827,861 of NC_062232.1, forward strand.
TTGACCATAGATTTCTTGGGTTCAATTCTCAGTTTAGCAATTTACTATCTTGGGTATACTTGGTCCATGTCTTGTTTCCTAACATGTAAAATAGGGATAATAAAATTATCAATCCTACTGGGATGTTGAGATTGAGTGAGTGAATGCATGTAAATCACTTAGAAGGGTGTCTGGCACAGTGTAACTACTATACATGTTAGCCATTGTTTGTCATCAGTGTCACCACCATCATCTTACATTCCTCACTTCCAGGTTCTTTTGTAATGTCTATGCTTTGAGGAAAAAAATTTCACATCTGTGCTTTGCCACTGGGGGTCTCTCTTGCATTTCTACCAACCATATCACCCTGCTTACTGAGAAGGGAAAATCCTTAGCAACTGCTATGGTTGTCAGGTGCCAGGACTCAGGAGGGTGAATTGCTCTTTTCCCTTCTCCAAACCCAGGCCCAAGAATGTAGGTGAATTTTGCTGTGAAGCTTTCCATGGTATCACCCCTGTTCTGTCTTCACCTGCCCTCCATTGAAATCACCCCTAGAACACTTTGTGCTTCTCCCAAAAACCTGAGCCTCCCGCTTCCATTCTGAACTTCCTCCCCACTCAGCAGAGATGGAGAGGAGCAGATGAATAAAGTGCTAACTCCACTTCCTACCTCCTCTGGATGCTTGAATCTGAAAAGGAGAGAAATGGGTGGTCATGGGTGGGGGAGAAGGAGTAAAAGGGACCACATTGGGGCTACGGATAACAAAATAATTACAATTGATAAATCACCATGAGCTTTAGCATAGAGGTTCTCAAGTTCTGATTTGCATTAGAATCACCTGCAGAGCTTTTGAAACTCAGTACCTGGGCCCATGCCCAACCACATGCTTCAGCCTCTGGGGCACACCTAGGTATTCCAGGCATTGAAAACTAGTCCTTGCATCCTGTGCCTCAAAAGTGATCTGTGAAGGAGCAGACAGAACCTCACCTGACCTCTTGTTATTAATGCAAAATTTTCAAGTCCCACCCCAGACATACTGAATCAGAATCTTTCTTTTTTTTTTAAAGACCCCAGGTGGTCATTTTGAAATTTGAGAAGCACTGCTTTAGCACCCTGGTTATCAAACAAGATTACACCTTGAAATCACCTAGAAAGCTAGAGAATAATATTAGTCCCTGGATTTATACAACTTGTTCAGTTATATTCTCATGTAAGTACTAGACCAAATACAATAAAAACTTTCTGTAACATCAACAATTATTATTGAATCAATAATTATTGATCACACATATACACATACACATACACACTAGCTTTTATCCATTCTGTTGTTCCTCACATACTGGTTTTCTTAAATATTTATTTATTTATTTTTATAGCATAGGTTGGCAAACAACAGCCTGTAATAGTCATCAAATCTGACCCCATTCTTTTTTGAAAAGAAAGTATTAGAACACAGTCCTTCACTTTACTTACCTATTTCTGGGACTGTAACAGTGGTCCACTTCATCTTTTGAATATGACTCTGAGGCTTATTTTTTTTTCCCATTAGTTTTATGGCATAATCTTATTTATTTATTTTTATTGTAAACAAATGGGATACATGTTGTTTCTCTGTACATGGAGTAAAGGCGTACCATTTGTGTAATCATAAATTTACATAGGGTAATGTTGGTTGATTCATTCTGTTATTTTTCCCTTCCCCCACCCCTCCCACCCCTCTTTTCCCTCTATACAGTCCTTCCTTCCCCCATTCTTGCCCCTCTCCCTAACCCTAACTCTAACCCTAACACTAACCCCTCCCACCCCCCATTACATGTCATCATCTGCTTATCAGCGAGATCATTCATTCTTTGGTTTTTTGAGATTGGCTTATCTCACTTAGCATGATATTCTCCAATTTCATCCATTTGCCTGCAAATGCCATAATTTTATCATTCTTTTATGGCTGAGGAATATTCCATTGTATGTATATACCACAGTTTCTTTATCCATTCATCAACTGAAGGGCATCTAGGTTGGTTCCACAGTCTGGCTATTGTGAATTGAGCAGCTATGAACATTGATGTGGCTGTATCTCTGTAGTATGCTGATTTTAAGTCCTTTGGGTATAGGCTGAGGAGTGGGATAGCTGGGTCAAATGGTGGTTCCATTCCAAGTTTTCTAAGGAATCTCCACACTGCTTTCCAGAGTGGCTGCACTAATTTGCAACCCCACCAGCAATGTATGAGTGTACCTTTCTCCCCACATCCTTGCCAACACCTGTTGTTGCTTGTATTCTTGATAATCGCCATTCTAATTGGGGTGAGATGGAATCTTAGGGTGGTTTTGATTTGCATTTCTCTTATTACTAGAGATGTTGAACATTTTTCCATATGTTTGTTGATTGCTTGTAGGTCTTCTTCTGTGAAGTGTCTGTTCATTTCCTTAGCCCATTTGTTGATAGGGTTATTTGCATTCTTGGTGTAGAGTTTTTTGAGTTCTTTATAGATTCTGGAAATTAGTGCTCTATCTGAAGTATGATTGGCAAAGATTTTCTCCCACTCTGTAGGCTCTTTCTTCACATTGCTGATAGTTTCCTTTGCTCAGAGAAAGCTTTTTAGTTTGAATCTATCCCAGTTATTGATTCTTGCTTTTATTTTTTGTGCTATGGGAGTCCTGTTGAGGAAGTCTGGTCCTAAACTGACATGTTGAAGCTCTGGACCTACTTTTTCTTCTATAAGATGCAGGGTCTCTGGTCTGATTCCAAGGTCCTTAATCCATTTTGAGTTGAGTTTCGTGCACGGTGAGAGATAGGGGTTTAGTTTCATTCTGTTGCATATGGATTTCCAATTTTCCCAGCACCATTTGTTGAAGAGTCTATCTTTTCTCCACTGCATATTTTTGGCCCCTTTGTCTAGTATGAGAAAATTGTATTTATTTGGGTTTGTGTCTGTGTCCTCTATTCTGTACCATTGATCTACCTTTCTATTTTGGTACCAATACCATGCCATTTTTGTTACTATTGCTTTGTAATAGAGTTGAAGATCTGGTATTGCGATACCCCCTGCTTCACTCTTTCTGCCAAGGATTGCTTTAGCTATTCTGGGTTTCTTATTCTTCCAGATGAATTTCATGATTGCTTGCTTTATTTCTGTAAGGTACGTCATTGGGATTTTAATTGGAATTGCATTGAATCTGTATAGCACTTTTGGTAGTATGGCCATTTTGACAATATTAATTCTTCCTATCCAAGAACATGGGAGATCTTTCCATCTTCTAAGGTGTTCTTTAATTTCTTTCTTTAGTGTTCTGTAGTTCTCATTGTAGAGTCTTTCACCTCTTTTGTGATATTGATTCCCAAGTATTTTATTTTTTTTTGAGGCTATTGTGAATGGGGTAGTTTTCCTAATTATTCTTTTCAAAGATTCATCACTTGTGTATAAAAATGCATTAGATTTATGTGCATTGATCTTATATCCCGCTACTTTACTGAATTCACTTATGAGTTCTAAAAGTTTTCTGGTGGAATTTCGAGGTTCCTCTAAATATATAATCATATCATCAGCAAATAGGGATAGTTTGAGTTCTTCTTTTCCTATTTGTATCCCTTTAATTTCTTTGGTCTGTCTAATTGCTCTGGCTGGAGTTTCAAGGATGATATTGAATAGAAGTGGTGAAAGAGGACATCCCTATCTTGCTCCAGATTTTAGGGGGAATGCTTTCAGTTTTTCACCATTTAGAATGATATTAGCCATGGGCTTAGCATAGATGGCCTTCACAATGTTAAGGAATGTTCCCACTATCCCTATTTTTTCTAGTGTTTTGAGCATGAAGGGGTACTGTATTTTATCAAATGCTTTTTCTGCATCTATTGAAATAATCATGAGATTCTTGACTTTAAGTCTATTGATATGGTGAATGACATTTATTGATTTCCTGATGTTGAACCAACCTTGCACCCCTGGGATGAAACCCACTTGATCATGGTGCACTATCTTTTTAATATGTTTTTGTATGCGATTTGCTAAAATTTTGTTGAGAATTTTTGCGTCAAGTATTGGAATGAGCTCTTCTTTAAAGGTTTTGTAGAACTCGGCTGAGAACCCATGTCGTCCTGGACTTTTCTTTGTTGGTAGGCTTTTGATGACTTCTTCTATTTCATTACTTGAAATTGGTCTATTTAAATTGTGTATGTCCTCCTCGTTCAGTTTAGGCAATTCATATGTCTCTAGAAACCTGTTGATGTCTTCGAAATGTTCTATTTGTTGGAGTATAGATTTTCAAAATAGCTTCTAATTATGTTTTGTATTTCAATCGTGTCTGTCTGTTGTGATATTTCCTTGTTGATTCTGAATTTTAGTGATTTGGGTGTTCTCTTGTCTTCTCTTTGTTAGTGTGGCTAAAGGTTTATCAATTTTGTTTATTTTTTTGAAGAATCAACTATTTATTTTGTCAATTTTTTGTATTTTTTCTTTTGTTTCAATTTCATTGATTTCAGCTCTGAGTTTAACTATTTCCTGTCTTCTACTACTTTTGGTGTTGGTCTGTTCTTCTTTTACTAGGGCTTTGAGCTGTAGTGTTAGGTCGTTTATTTGTTGAGTTTTACTTCTTTTATTGAATGCGCTCCATGAAATAAATTTTCCTCTATGTACTGTTTCATAGTGTCCCAGAGATTTTGATATGATGTTTCTTTGTTCTCATTTACCTCTAAGAATTTTTTAATTTCCTTCCTAATATCTTCTGTTATCCATTCATCATATCATAGCATATTGTTTAATCTCCAGGTGTTGGAGTAGTTTCTGTTTTTTACTTTTTCATTTATTTCTAATTTCAATCCATTATGATCTGATAGAATACAAGGTAGTGTCTCTATCTTCTTGTATTTGCTAACATTAGCTTTGTGGCATAATATATGGTCTATTTTAGAGAAGGATCCATGTGCTGCTGAGAAGAAAGTATATTCGCTCTTGGTTGGGTGATATATTCTATAAATGTCTGTTAAGTCTAAATTATTGATTGTGTTATTGAGTTCTATGATTTCTTTGTTCAATTTTTGTTTGGAAGATCTGTCCAGTGGTGAGAGAGGCATGTTAAAATCACCTAGTATTATTGTGTTGTAGTCTATTTGGTTTCTGAAATTGAGAAGGATTTTTTTGACATACATGGATGAGCCACTCTTTGGGGCATAGATGTTTATGATTGTTATGTCTTGCTGATTTATGGTTCCCTTAAGCAGTATGAAATGTCCTTCTTTATCCCTTCTGACTAACTTTGGCTTGAAGTCCACATTATCTGAAATGAGGATGAATCCATGTGCATGGTATGTTTTCCCCATCCTTTCACCTTTAGTCTATGGGTATCTCTTTCTGTGAGGTGAATCTCTTGCAGGCAACATATTGTTGGATCTTTCTTTTTAATCCAATCTGCCGGTCTATGTCTTTTGATTGATGAGTTCAGGCCATTAACATTCATGGTTATTATTGAGATATGATTTGTATTCCCGGTCATTTGGCTCATTCTTTTTTTTTTTTGACACGACTTGGTTCCTCCTTTATTTGACAATTCCTTTAGGATAATTCCTCCCTTTGCTGATTTGCTTCTTTGTTTTTCATCTCTTCCTCATGGAATATTTTGCTGAGAATGTTCTGTAATGCTGGCTTTCTTTTTGTAAATTCTTTTAGCTTTTGTTTATCATGGAAGGATTTTATTTCATCATGAAATTTGAAGGTAAGTTTTGCTGGGTATAAGATTCTTGGTTGGCATCCATTTTCTTTCAGGGCTTGAAAAATGTTGTTTCAGGCCCTTCTAGCTTTTAGGGTCTGGATTGAAAAATCTGCTAAAAATATGGAACACTTCACGAATTTGCCTGTCATTCTTGCGCAGGGGCCATGCTAATCTTCTCTGTATCATTCCAATTTTAGTATATGTGCTGCCGGAGTGAGCACTGATGCTTATTTTTTAAAGGAACAAGTTTTCCTTTTTCTCTTCTCCCTCTTCCCCCTCCCTAAGCTGGGGGCAGGATACAAGATTACCCTGAGCTATCTGTGCTCCAAAGGAAGGAGATATCTGCCAGAGAATCTCAGAAGTGAATATCTCCCAAATTAATAAGTGAATGTTAACACACCAACAGAGCGCCCTGGGACCCCCTGTCAGGGCACACCTGAAACATGGCCTTTGAAGAGCTCCTTTAAAATTCTCCTGTTCCTGCTGATGGACAGAATTACAGTCTTTGGGACGGAAGTCCCCTGTGCTTCTCCTTTGCTAGCAAAGCAATAAAACTTCTTTTTCCTTTTTCTGAAACCATGTCCTCCTTATTGAATTGGCATTGGAGACAAGGACCGAGCTTTTGGCAACAGGACTGCTTTTACACAACAGTTTCCCCAGGGACCACTTGACCTGAAAATGCTAAAGACATTGGAAAATCTTTGCCAACCTATGTTTTATAGTAGTTTACCACTGCCCTTAATTCTCCTCCAGCTTTTTTCAACTTCATTTACTCATCTATTTACCTTTCCTATTTCCTTTTGTTTTGTTCACTCTCAATAAATATTCTAGATTGATTCAGATATTTGTAATATTTTTACATATCCCTAACAGTTACTAGAATTGCGATTGTCATTCTCCAGTCTAATATCTTTGTGCATTTCAGCAAGTGAACCTGTCCGACTTTGTGTCTTCAGTTTAGCCTGTCTCTCATTATGCCTTTGTTAATTGAAGGCCATCAGTCATCCTGCTTCTGGGAGCATCAGAGTGGAACAATGCCTGACTAACGTTTTTTGACTGATTCTCCATAATTACATATTCATCACAGAGACTGTTTAAAGAGTACTCATTTTTAAGTCATTGCAATCTATTCCAATCATTTTTCTTGCTGTGAGGCATTTAAATTTTATTAATATGCAAAGCTACTGCCTTGTACGAGGCAGAATATAGTTCTTCCATTTTATCTGTATTTCAACATTTATGCTTTATAATGTTGCTTTTGGTTTATAATTTATTATATATGATATTAACTGTGCAACCCAGACCAAGAAGATTTATGCTCTTTTTTCCTGTGATATAATTTTCTGTGCATGATTTCTCTCATCCCAAAAGTTTAATTCTTCTATGAAGTTTATTGGGAACTAAAAGTGCCAATTTAAAATATATTTTAGAAGTATAAATAAATAAATCTAAATGAAAACATTCTATAACAGGAACATCCACGCGGTTTTTTATTTTTTTTTAACTAAATAGCCATTCTTTCAACAAATCATGTTGGGTTCTGTGACATGTTCTGCACTATGTTTGGCACTAGAAATAATACAGTGACCAGGGCACAGTTCCTGGTCACAGTCTGACAGACTTAGAAATCAATACCTCCAATCTATTCTAGTATGATCTAAAGGAGATATAAACACAATGTACTGTGTGAGTCCAGGGTGGGTGCTAATTCTTACCTGGGGAGTTAAGAAACATCTAACATAGAGGTGAGATTAAGTCTTGAAGACTTTTCTTCAAGTCTTCATTTGTAGACTTGGAGCTCTACAAATGAAGAAGAGAGGAAAACATACTTTAGCTCTGTCCATTTGCTTCAGGGGAAGCAATAGAGAAGAAGAGGCTACAAACACAGAAGTACAAGGGAATATACTTGGTTAAAGAAGATTGCTAGAGGAGTGGAGAGGCAGTGGATTTACCTTATCCAGGAAGAGGGATCATTTTTTTCTTAAGGAACTCCACGGAACTCTTCTCTCAAAGGTTGTCCCTAATTTACCAATTAACATCACCATTGGTCTCTTTTCAGAACTTGCCCTTCTTGATCACTCTGTAGCACTTACTGACTGCTAGTCCTTTCTTCCTTGCCTGCCTTGTCCTCACTTGGTTTGCCTAGGATTAATCTATAGAGAAATACATAGAGCTAGGAGAGGGCTAGGTCATAGATTCTACTTTTGACCTCTTTAATTCTTGCTCTATTTACATGCCCCCTTGAGCTCAGCCACACCTGTAGCCAATCTGCCTGCCTTTCTCCAGCCAGGTGTGTTTGTTTATTTGTTGTTTTTGTTTTTAATGACAACACTTGCACATCCACCTGTGAAACTTTCCCCCCTGGATGTCCTCAGAAAACTGAGTAAGCAAGTCTCAAAATGAACTCACTATTTGCCAAACCCTCCCTAGGTTTGCCACACCTGCCCTAGTCTCTCAAGTATTAAATTTTAGCATCACCCTAGACTTATGGCTCTTAGCCTGAACAGACTGAATATCTCCCCTTTTCTGTGTGCTCTTCTTCTTCCTAATGACCCAAATCCCTTTTGGGCTATAATTATCTGTGATCCAATAATGTCTGTAATCTCTGTACCTTTCAGGGATCTTGAATCACAAAATTCTACTCTGGCTAATCAAAGCAGAAAATAAATTTTTTGAAAGACATCCAGTAACATAATTGGAAAGCTGTAGAACCAGGATCAGAAAATGGGAAGCATCATACAGAGTAGAACCTTGTCTCCCATCTATCTTTATACTTTTCCTTAAAGAGGAAATGTGCTCAGATGTTAGGTTGTGCAAAGTGATAATCTAGTTCTTATAACCCTCTTTTAGTAGATGCTGTTGGTGCTTTGCCCAGATCCACTTGACCAGCAGGACACACAAATGCCCAGCTGCTTGTGAGGGCTGCAACTGATGACTTATGCCTCTGACCTTTCAGAAGGATTATCCTTGGTCAACTGAGGCAGCCAAAGACCAGTGATACAAAGGAACAAAAGCAGTGAGTTTTATGATCCAGAGACTATTTTTTATCTAGCCAAGGTTAGACTTTGCCTAATATCACTTCCTTACTTGGCTCCTTACCTGACCCTATCCTGCTATATGGTTTTCTCCTGTGTTCATTCTAGAAGGTTCTGCTTCCAGGAAGCCCAACCTAAAACTTACCTGCAAACAGAGTTGATCATCCTCTGTGTTACCACAATTTCTACTTCATTCCTTGTTAATGACATTTAACACTTTGTATGACTATTTTTGGTTTATATATTAATATCTCTTAATAGGCTATGGAATCTGTGAGTGCAGGGAACATGTGCATTTTTCTGTCCTTAAGTTCTATCACATATGTAAACAGGAGCTTATAAAGGGTAGGCTGAACTTAAGTGAAAATAAAAGTCAGTTCATAGTAGATCAAAGAATGAATAGAAATAAGGCAATGGAGACAATAAGTGTAACAGTAGGCTCTTGTTCTAATGTCTAAATGTACCCTGAAGTGTCATTATTGGCTTACCTATTTTATCTGCCAATTAGAGTACGGTGATAGAGCAAAAACACATTTTTAGTTGTCTCTGCCCAGAAGAATTTCTTACCAGATATAAAGTTCACACAATCTGGTTAATTTCCCAAATAGGTCACATATATTCTTTCTTTCTTTGTTAGTTTCATTATTGTTTACTCAGGAAGGGTTAAGATTTAAAATTTATGACTTAACAGTTTGTTCCATTTGTTCCAAATGGTTCTAACTTGATACCATATTGCCTCATCTATGAAAATCTGTGTGTGATGGCTATGGGACAAATAATTTTACTGAGGGTGAGATGTAGCTCAATGGTAGAGTGCTTGCCTAGCATGCATGAGGCCCTAAGTTCCATCCCTGGTATCACAAAAATAATGATAATAATAGTTTTATTGAGCATTTACTATACACAATATATTGTGACATCAGTTGTTAGGGGATAGGAGGTTCACAAGATAGAACAGAAACTGTTTCTATGTTGAAGGAGTTTGAGCTGGCTATGATCATGACAAAGTTTAGGATCAGTTATAAAGGATCTTATCAACATATTTCAAGTTAATTAATAATTAATGCTGAGTCCATAAGGACCAATAGGGCATAGCATGCAGAATGATAGCAAGAACTAGATCAATAAAGAAAGGAAGTTTACTGGAGAGAAGTTTTCCTCAAGTGTGATAATGAACCTCATTTTAAAAGATACTTTCTCAATATTCCTCTTTAGTTCATGACTTCTTATTTATTTATTTTATATTTATTTATTTATTATATTTATTTACTTTTTATTGGTTCTTTTTAGTTATACATGACAATAGGTTAATTTTGACATAACTATATAAGCAAGGACTATATCTTGTTGTAATTCAGTCCCCAGTACCTCTCCTTCTTCCATTTCCCCATTCCCTGCTCCCTTCCCTCTACTGATCTTTCCACCATTTACCTGTAGTTATTTATTTTTTAAAATTAATTTCTTGCAGATGTACATGATGGTGAGATGCACTGTGGTATATTTATATGAACATAGGAAAGTTATAGCAGATTCATTTCACTATCTTTCCTTTTCCTGTCACCCCTCTCTTCCCTTCATTTCCCTTTGTCTGCTCCACTGAACTTCTCCCCCGCCATGACTTCTTATTTCTGCTCTAAAATTCCCAAGCCACGATTCTAAACGTGCCATATTCAACTACTAGAAGGAATTAAGTAGATGGCGGTCAGTCTGTATCTCAAGCTGAGAGTCTCACAGGGCTGCCACTGGGTGAAATGCCATTATGCCATTGGTTCAAGTTAGGCCCTCAAATTGTTAAAGCCAAAGGTTTATTTATCTCAAGAGATCTCAGGGTTTACAGGTTCTACATGAGGGATCAGTGAACTTTTTCTGTAAAGTTTAAGTATTTTAGCCAGATGTGGCAGTGCACATCTGTAATCCCAGCAGCTCAGGAGGCTGAGACAGGAGGATTGCAAGTTCAAAGCCAGCCTCAGCAATTTAGAGAGGCCCTAAGCAACTTAGTGAGACCCTGTCTCAAAATAAAAAATTAAAACGGGCTGGGGATGTGGCTCAGTGGTTAAGTGCCCCTGGGTTCAAATCCCGGTACCAAAAAAAAAAAAAAAAAGTATAAGTATTTTAGAATTTACATACCATATCATTTTTGTCACAACTATTTAACTCTGCCATTGTAGTGTGAAAGCAGTCAGAATATGTAGTGCGACTGTGTTCCAATAAAACTTTATTTACAAAATAAGCAGTTGGACAGACTTGGTCCAGAAGCTATAGTTTGCCAATTTCCATTCTACAAGACTGACTCACACCAACAATATTTCCAACAATTACTATTCAGATACAGATAGGGCGCACATTTACCCAGAACAGATTACCTGAATGTCTTATCAGAAATTGGCCACTAAAGAAGTTATACTTCCAATCAGAAATTAGCTTAGCAAGCAACAGATCAAGCAAACAAAATTGCTTTCTTGATTTGTCTTCTTCTAGAAGTGCCCTGAGCAATGGTTTGAATGCAAGTGTGTATTGGCAGATAATCCCAGGAAATATGAGTAAGGAAATAGAGAAGTAAAGCAGGGAAGGGTACGAAGTTAATAAAATTTGTGTTATCAAGCAAGATGACTAAAATCAACAGCAAAATCTCCTGGGAGAACATGTGTCAGATTTATCCCACTAGTGGGGGAAGGGAGCAGGAATATTTATCCAGTAACTCTGTCAGTTATTGGTTTGAGGGGACAGGTAAAGAGAGTTCCAGTGTTCAGAGAAAGCCATCAAGCAAAGAGTTTCAGGGGCTGACTACTAGAAGTTGAGCAGCATATATAGACAAGGTAAATGCCAAGGACATATAGTGGGGCACCAACAGTATTTGTTATGTTTGTTTTCTTCCAAATGATATTCATCAGGTTATATGACTGAATGAGTAAATTTTCTGTCATAGGACTTTTTCTCAAGTGGACTGGTCATGTAGAAACAAACTAATCTTTCTCTTTATCATGTTGATAGACACACACACACACACATTTTTTTTAACAATCTCTTTTCTGAAATATTCCTCATTAGCTAACCCTAATTTTAAATGCTAAAATGGAACATACTAGAATGGTCATAGTTATAGATTTTTTTTTAAACTGGTGAGTACTTTGTTTTATAGTATCTTTTTGAGATTTAGGAAGCATGGGGCTTGTTGACCAGACGTGTACCAACACGTGTGCCACTCTCATATGGCCTTGATCTATAGTGGTTCCTTGCTTAGTACGTGCACTTTGCTGCCATGTTTGTTGTTAGAAGAGACCAAAGGCTGACCTGTAGACAAGGAAAAAGTAGATTAGCAGTGAAAGAATAAAGGTGGGCAATGAAGCAAGGGAATGAGTTTTGGAAGAAGCAGAAGCAGTAGAGGTTGGGCAGAAGTAGGATGAGTAGTAATCACTGCAGCCTGTAGGAAAAGGAAGAGATAGGAACAGACCTCTTCTGATTCCTACAATCTTTTTTTGTCTCTTGTACTACTACTACTACTACTACTACTACTACTACTACTACTACTGGTGGTGACGGTAATGGGGAGATTTCAGGGCATTTGTCGAATATATCCAGGGTTTGTGCCTTTGATCTCTCTCTATGGTTCTTCACCAGAGACTGTCTTTTCTTTCTCTTAGTTTGTCTGCTTGGGTTTATATTTCCAACTAGAGGAGTAGAATGCTCCTGATCACCTCCAGCATATTCCAGGAGAACTCAGGGTGAATTGTGTGGTCACAGCTGAATTCAAGAACAGGAAGGATCAAAATTGTCTCCTTTGTCTGATCATGGGGACCCTTGGGGCATTAACCAATCAGGCAGAGTTACTTTGGGAGCAACTACGGAAAACCAGAGTGGGTAAGCACTCTCTTGGTACACACTCCAGTTTGGGAACACAGTACCATAGAAGAAGTAACTCCATGATGCTGGTATGTTCACTGCACAATTCTTAGGTTGTTCCATTGACTTTGTGAGCCACTGCCATTCTTAAAGCCAAACAAGCAGTATAAGCCTAGCAGTTAAAAGCATGGGCTTTGGCATCATGCTGACCTGAAGTATATTACTGTTTCAACCACTTAGCTCTGCTTCATGCTGTATCCATTTAGATAAAAATGTCAATACTTCACTGAGCTTCCTATGAATAACCTACTTTCACAAAAGCATTTGAGGTCAATGCAGACTTTCTTAAAGTTTTGCAGTGGAAACCAAGAGTTTACATCATGTTCCTCAAAGCAATCAACTTCAAAATTTGTTTGACATTTATATTCTTCCAAGTTCCTTCTTGGGCTTCCTGTTACGACGATTTTCTCTCTGTCCTTCATACAATGACTAATATCATTGGCTCTACTCTCCTCATCCTTAACCCCACTTATTTCTGTTCCATCTTGCTATGCAACTGAGACCCTTCTGGTTCTCTAGGTCAAACATAGAGGGGTCTCCAGTTAACAGGACCCATTTACCTTAGAAGGAAAATCAAATTATGTTATTGGTGGAAAGGGTGGGGGTTTCTTATGCTTCATGTCTCCATAAAGAACTTTTCCTTGTTTTGTATGTGTGTGTGTGTGTGTGTGTGTGTGTGTGTGTTTCTACTTCATTTTCTGAGAAAGAAACACAAGAGCAACACATCCAGCTTCTCTCTTTTCCCTTTGTCTACCCCTCTCCAAGGGTGAAGAAGTAACTTTTAAAAAATTATAAACAGGGGCTAGGGCTATAGCTCAGTGGCAGAGCACTTGTCTAGCATGTGTGAGGCACTAGACTCTATCCTTAGCACCACATGAAAATAAATAAATTAATTAATTAAAAAGAAATCTCACCACCCCTTTAAAGAAAAATTAGAAATAGGAGGAAAAGGAACAGAGTAGTTGTGTATGGCAACTATGAAGGCGTGCCACTCAGACTACCCTTCAAGAGAGAACTTGCCATTCTGTTGTAAGGAGTGCAGCTAATTGACAACCTCCAAAATTTGGAGACTGTATTCTTCTTGGGCAGCCTAGTCAGTGACCAAATACAGAAGGAATGCTAAAACCTGCCATTTCTGCCAATGTGATACTCCATTATAAGATTGTTTAATCTGGAATTCCCCAGTGGGTTGTGTGACATTTTGTCCAATCTGCACTGAGATCACAGGCTATCCCTACACAATTCTGCTTCTTTTTTTTTGCTTTAATAGGTGTCATGTCATCTGAAGATTTCCCATGCCAAGTTCCCTTCCTCACACTTTTATCTTTAACAGGTTTTAGTCATAATAAGCTTTTTGCACTCCTAACTCTTAAGAGTCTGCTTCCCAAAGATCCCACTAACACAGTGTGGTTCTATGGCTTGATTATGTACTTATTTGTGCTCTCTCTCTCTTTCTTGTGTTCTCTCTCAACTTGTCTAGATGATTCATGTACTCTCACGAACTCTGTGTACCAAGTTTCCCAGAGAATGACTTCCCCCTTGAAAGTAGGAGGTTGTATTCTTGGGTGTATTGTTAGGGAGGGAGGTTTTGGGGTGCCCAGCATGTCTGCACCCAGTTTCATTCCATAATTCACTCTCAGAATGACAACACTGATATTTTTATCCTTATCTGTTTTAGTCCTGTAGTTTCGGTCTCAATTAGTTTGTGACTCAAGAGGGAAATAAAAAGGCTGATTCATTTATCCTTTCAACCCCAGTATGAATAAGAAAAAAATTCTTACATGTAATTTGGAATACTTGAATGGTTTTCCATAGGTCACATAGGGCATTCCTTCTGCTCCTTTTTAATGAATTCATTTTTAAAAATTAATCAAAGGCATGATCTTAAAAGGTGATAAAAATGAACAGAATGATAGAATTTGATTACTAAAGAATTTTTACAATAATTGCTTCTGCAGATGGACCTGTTGCTTCCTTGAAGATATAAAGGTAGAATATCCAGATCAGGAGCATGAGGCATTCCTAGAATTTTAGCCTGTGTATATATATTCAACAGAGGAATTTGCTGGTCTTATATAGCATATCCAGAAAGGGCTCTAGCAGAGAGGCTTTAGGGTACTGATTCTCTCACACTGTCTGTCTATGGGAACTTCTGTGCATACAGTCATTGCTAAAGTGTTGGTCCAGATATCCCTTCATTCCTTCCCAGATACCTGGCCCAATGTGTCTCAGGTGCCTACTCAGAATGTCACTTACTGTTGGTATTGTATCCATAGTCCCTCTGCTGATCAAAGAGATCATGTGCAGCTTCAGTGGATGGTATGTTCCCAAACTACCAGAGACTTCTTGTCTCAAATAGCTTTATTTCTCTGACTTAGAGTATTCTCTGGCTATGGGAGTGTGCTAGGCCCATCCATGTGCCAGGGAATTTAATGTAGGAGTACCTTCTAACCAATGTAGAACAGGAGTTAGTGGGAACAGCTCCAATTTCCTCACTCTCTCGGAGGGATAATTCTGCAATATGATCCACAAAATCTCTCAGAGGATACCCAATACATTAAGCCCCCTAGCAATAACCCATTCATTAACATACCTTTATTGAATGTTTTCCCTTTTCTTTCTTGTTTCCTCTTCTGTGCTTCCTAATATCACCCCCTGCTGTGAACTAAATGTTTGTGTCACTTCAAAAGTCATATGTTGAAATCCCAACCCCCAGTGTGAAGGTGTTTGGAGATAACGCCCTTTGGGGTCTTGAGGGTTGAGCCCTCATTATGAGATTAGTGCACATATAGAATGGTGACATGGCTCACCAGCTGCCAAACTTGCAGTCTGCCTACTGGTCACTGACAAGAAGCGGCAGCAGAGTGCTGGAGTGGTAGAACAGCGGAGTGATGACCTGAGTGGGTTGGAGCTCACTGTTGTGTGCCATACAGGAGCTCCTGGGCTAAAGGCGCCATGGGCTGGTGCTTAGGTGAACTGGAGCAAGCCTATCTGTCACTTTGTGGTAGCCCAACTTCCACATAGTTGGGATGTCTGCTGCACACTCTCCGCAGCACTGCAGTGCCAGACACCCCACTGAGCATGCACAATCAATGATTTCAACCTCCGGCTTCCGGAAGCAGGTACAAAATGGAAGTGGGTCAGAATTGAATGACAGTTGGGACTCAAGAATTGACCAATGGCATTAGGTCAATGGCGTTAGGTCAATGGCATTCCAAGTCCTAATTAGCATAAACTTGCACCATAGCGTTAGTATGTTTCCAAACCCTAATTAGCATAAGTGTGGACCAATAGCTGTGAACCAAGTGCTCTATAAACCTCTAGACTAGCACACTCACAAGGAGAAAAACTGTTATTGGTTACGGTCTTTCAGTGCAAGCAGTTCTGTTCTGTTCCTGTTCTTCAATAAATCCTACCAGTAACACTCATTCATCCTGGTCTGTGGATTTCATTCTTGGAATTAAACAAGAACCCAGAAAGAAGAAGAAATTGAAGATGAGTTGCTGGGGTTTGCTTCAACACTGGAGGGCATGACCTGCCATTAAGAACTGTAACATTTCTTGGCGGTAGAGGCCTGCAGCTTGTGCAAACTCCACCTGCCAGCCGACAGAGTGAATTGAGTTTCAGCTCGAAATGTCAGTTTCAACAGGAAGAGCTTGTTCTTCCCTGTCATTTAAGGATAGAGCAAGAAAACTTCCATCTTAAAACCAGGAAGAGTTCTCACTAGACCCCAACCATGTTGGCACTCTGATCTCTGATGTCCAGCTTTCAGAAAGGTATGGAATAAATGTTTGTTTTTTAAGCCCCCCACCACAAACCCAGGCTGTGATAATTTGATACAGAAGCCTGAACTAAGACACCCCCCAAATAAGCTATTTATATCCAAACCCTATTCTCAGGATCTACTTTGGGAAGAACTCAAACTAAAATCTCAACTCTGGTTCTAGTAGACTTTCTTTAGAAACAGACATGTGGAAAGCTGAGTCACAGAAATTGTGGCATTCTAGACTGAAGAACCAGGAATTCTTATAGTGACTATCTTTAGACAGGCTTTGGATAAAGAACCCTTCTCTAGTTCTAACTCTCATGATGTCCAGTCCCAGGTCCATGAACTCACTTGCTGTTAGTATATGTGTGTTTCTGTTCTTCACAAGCTAAATATCATTGACTTGACCAGAAGGCAAAAAAAATTCAAGCTTGCTTCAACTGTGTCTATTCATATAAGACAATTATCACTTGCAGTGGAGAAACTGAGTTAGCTTGCAGGTTGTTCATTAATGACAAGCTTTTTAAACCATAACATTCTAAAATGTGGGAGAAACTCCAGTCCCAACAGCAACTCATTATTAAATCACTTTGAAGTTTTTAGGGTAGGCCTGGAAACATTTCTACAGAGAGATATTTCATTCATTTTGCTTTATTTGACTCTCGTTAGCTTCTGATCAGCCTCCAAAGGAGGTAGAATATACTACTTTGAAGCCTCATGATTCCCTATGACTTTGTCTTCTTTTGACAATTCAGTGATTATTGATCAGGAATGAATATTCCTGTCAAGTCAAACAATTTTTTTTATATTCAGCTTAGTAAGAGAAAGGGCAAGGGACTGAGACAGGTAATAGGAGGGACCTCCATCAGAGTGAGATAGCTCCTATGAGGAAGTTAACCTCAATCTCAGCTAGAGAAACATGATATTATCAGAGCAGTGCATGGATGTGGATTGGATCTAGGAGAAAAAATTTTTTTCCAGAAAAACGTTGCTGGGACAATTGGTGAAAATTAAATATGGACTGTATATTATATAATTAATAACTTCATACCAGTGTTAAATTTTCTGAACTGGATACATATACCACGGTTTTCTAAAATAGTTTCCTTGTTCTTAGGAAATATTTGCCGAATTTAGCTACATCTGTCTGACTCTACCTGAAATATACTCTGGGTTTTTTTTTTTTAAATATATTTTTTAGTTGAAGGTGGACACAATATCTTTATTTATTTATGTGGTTCTGGGAATCGAACCCAGTGCCTTGCACGTGCGAGGCAAGCGCTCTACCACTGAGCCACAGCCACAGCCCAAATCTGGGTGTTTGTGTATACACAAACATATAATATACATGTGGGAAAATGTTAACAGTTGATGCATCGAAAACCAGAGAGTTTTGTGTACTACATATGCAACTCTTTTGTAAGTTTTAAATTACTACTAAATAAAAATTTTAAAGTACCAAATTATTACCTTATCAAAAGTAGAGAAAATTTTTCTAACCAACCCTGCTGCTATAATAAAGTGGAAAGAAAATGGACTTGGGGTTTCTAAGAACTGGTTACTCCTAGCTCTACAATACAGTAACTGAGTATTATGGGATAAAGTCACTACATTTCTCTAAGACTTTCCTTCCTCCCTCTTTCCCTTCATTCTTTCCTTCCTTCCTACATCCCTTCCTTCTTTCCTTCCTTCTTCTAGTACTGAGGATTGAACACAGGGACACTCTACCACTGAGCTACATCCCCATTTCTTTTTTATTTTTTATTTTGAGACGAGGTCTTGCTAAATTGCTATGACTGGTTTCAAAGTTGGGATATTCCTGTCTCAGCTTCCTGAGTGGCTGTAATTACAGATGTGAGCCATCATGCCTGGCTGAGATTCAGTTTCTATAAAAATGAAGACTGGTCTAGATAATCTTTAGAATTAGTAGGCCTTCTCTTTCTATATCTTCACTGAAAGACATAAATAAAACCATAAATTCCTTTTCAAGTACATTTATTCTTTATTGATTCATTTAGAGTAGCCTTCCTGAGAGCAAAGTTGCATACCAGCTACAATGCAATATAAATGTCTGCAAAGGCAATTTAATGCATTTAAGAATATAATTTACCAACAGGAAGCATAATTAATTCAGAGGCATTCTTACCGAGTAATCCCAGGTTTTTGGTATAGGTTCATTTCATCCATGAAGTCAAGAGAATGTAACTGAGCTGTATATAACCTCAGTGCATCAGACACATTTTCATAAGGGAGCTACATATTATATCCCAAATAGATAAAGAGATGGCAAAAATAGTAATGAATGGTTTCATCAACAGATTAAGACATTATCTGCTGGCAATATTAGTCTGTTTGCTACTTATGCAATAAAGGCTGACAGCTAGCTGCAAGAGTAATTAATCTAAGCAAATATTGTGAATTGTTCTTAGTTTAAACATGGAGTAACCATCCCACTAACCTAAGAGAAATCCATGCAGTAAATCACTTCTGGAGGCATAAGGATCCAGAAAATTCTGCTTCTAAAGGGTAAAGCATCATTTTCATTTTGAGACCTACTTTCAGATACTAAATTAAATTTTAGATGGCCTCAGCTTTTTTCCTGTCTCTAAAAGACCCAACTCACAAATTTGTCATGCCTCCAGTTTCTGAGAGCTGGCACTGGTAGTCTTTTCTCAGATGAATTCCAAGGCTCGTTCAGCTTGGCTAGTTAATTATAGTCATTATCATGAAAAATACTAGGTCACATTAGTTCCATTTTTTTTTCTTTGCAGAAGAGAGTAATGTGTGAATGTTTAGTCAGGTCATTTTGTATTCAGCAACTAACTCTGCCTTTTATTACTTGACTGTGACATTGGTAGAGGTCACCTGCAAAGCCACGGGCAGGCAGGATAGAGTAACTTGTGTCAGGAATGTGACAACTAAATAATGTTACAACATTGGTTTGTTTCTTTGATATAAATGTACTGAGATATTGGTCCACCCTTAACTCCGTCGTCTTCGAAAAATGACTTTGGTTCCTCTTGTTCCTAAAATGTTCTATCTGTAAAATGGGGGTATCATTTTATTTCTTGAAGATCAGTAGCTGAACAAAAAGAACAAAGGAATAAAGAAAACATAGGAGAACAAATAGTCTCAGCTTCAGAAGAAATTGTGAATCAGGAAATGTATGGCCTTCTTTTTGGTCCTCAAAGCTCCTCTGAAATGACAGGAAAGGGATTTTTTTTTAAAGATAGAAGCTTGAAAAGGTAAGATAGGGGATAATAGCAACAATTTGGAAGTTGAAAAGCAGTCAATGGTCTAGAAAACTTGAGAATTCTGAATTGTAAACTGCATAGGGGAAAGCTGTGAACCAAATAGCTATACAGAGCACCGTGGGAAAAGCTTTAGGAATTGTTGGTAACAGTGAACCCTGAAAGTTAGGATGAGGGTCAAGCTGAAAGCAGAAGGACTGAATAAAATTCTATATATAAGCATTTAGAGTCTAGATCCCTTACCTAACTCTGTGCAGCATTTGACTGCCCTGCCTGCATTCTACCAGCAACTGAAATTTGGTTTTTGAAAGAGAATAAGACTGGGGACATCTGGACTGGGGAATACCAGGTACAGTTAAGAACAGAAGAGCTCTATGAAAAATAGGGGATTAAATGAATATTCATTTGAGATGCTGCTTCTCCAAGCCCTCTTCTACTCTGCTCTTATAGAAATGGCCATCAGACTTGGGTCCCATGTTGCTAACCAAGGTATCTCATGACAGTTATCAAATTGTTCATACTTTTCCTGTTTAACTGAAGGGTTATGTTATAGGGAGATTCTGTACTTCCATCATGAGGCTCATAATGTCTGATTTTCTTGTCTTTTGTGAAATTGCAGACCCTGATTGTCACAGCCTGGATTCATCATATCATTAGAAGTCATGAAATGATAATATTCTAACTCTATCATTCTTTCTTTGTTTATGGCTAGAATATCTCTAAAACCAGAAAATTTCCCTCATCAACTATTTGCCTATTTTGCCATAACATGTGTATAGGAAAGGCAGGATAAATGGTTGGTTTTTTCCCTTTATTACCAGCTTTCAAAATAATAAGTTATTTTCCTGGCATAGATTTAAGATTTTTTGATGTGTTTTAATTATTGTTAATACTGATGTCCTCTTTCGTTTTTATAATTGTTTCTATTTTTATATCAAAGCTATATTTGCAGAGTATAGTCAAATAATATACCCATTTTCCACCTTCCAAAGGCAGTGATTTTCATTTTTCTTAGCTAATTAGCTTGATACCTTTACCAACACATGCTCATTATTTGTATTTAGATTTCAGCATTCTCTACTACTTTTCAATACTGAAAATGAGGATTTAGCTTAATTTGACCCTTCCAGCCTCTACCCCCACCACATACCCATCACCTATAATCTTCATATAGTTACAGCATAGTTATGGTTAGTTCAATATTAAATGTTTTTATTGACTGTGTAAATATTATTCATAATTGAGGCCCATACAACACTCTGGTTATTGTTCCATTTTTGTATAATTTTTCATTTTACCTGGAGTTAATGATTGCCATTGATCCGTTTGCTCACTTAATTTTCTACATTCTTATTAACAATTCAGTCTCCAGCTCTTCAACAACTGTATAAATCTCGTCTTAACACTTTTAATGTATCAGGTCCTCTTTCCATGTTGACATCTTGAATAAGCTTTCTGAAGTTTTTAGACTGCAGCCAACCCAGTCTTCTGGTGTAAGGATGTCATTCTGTGATCTCCCTCAGAGGTTAGCTGCTGAGACTCTGTGACCTCTAGAGTTACACCCACTGTTCCCTGGTTTCCTTACCTCTCTTTTCTTTGGCACGTCTATTTTTTAGTTTTGCTGACAATCTGACAGGCCCTGGCATTTGAAAATTCATGTCCTTCAATTGTGGGGCATTTAATCCCCCAATTATTCAATACTCCCTTCTTCTCCATTTTCTTTGTCCTGTTTTTTTTTTTTTTTTCTGTACTTATAATTGATAGGATGCTGAACCATCCAGATTGGTTCTTTAATTATTTTACCTTTACTGTATTATCTTTTTGTCCTCTGACTCTGCTTTCTGGAAGATTTTCTCAACTTTATAGTCTCAACTTTTAATTTCTTCATCACAATTTTAATCTCCAAAAAGACTTTTTTGTTTGTTAGTTCTTTGTTCCTTTTACTAGCACCCCCTTCTTATTTCATAAATGCACCATTCTCTTTTTACTCTAAGGATATTAATTAAATACTTTTCTTTATAATTTTCCTCTCCTTACAAACTTGATTTTCCCCCACACTCCTTTGTTTGAATATTTGTTTAATTTTGTTTGGCCTCCAAATTTCAGGCAAGAGGATTTCCTCAGAAGATTGCCCTCTTTGGTTTGTGTGTTCATACTTAACAATGAAGTATTTAAAAGATGATTTGTGGGGGTCCTCTCTGCCACATCCCGCGAGGAGGAGGAAAGAGTTAACTGCCAGAGGAGGATGTTGGCGGTTTTTCTATCTACTACCTGAAAAACTTATCTACTTAATGAACACACAAAAGCCAATACTCTCTTTATATGGGAGGGGGCGTGACGGGTCTGGCCATACCAGCTCTGGCCTCTTAAAACAACTTGCCCAACTCTCCTTTATTTGTAATATACAGGTGAAGAGGACAAGGACCAGGAGGAGCTTCTTCTGTGATGGACAGGATAGGGTGGAGTTAGGGAAGCCATTCTCTTAGGGGAAAATTCCAAAAGGAGAAAGGGAACCACTCCCACGCAGCCCCACATACTTCTCGCCAGTTCCTAGAAGCCAGGCGTCTGTGTCACATGGTTCAACCTAGTCTGATTCTACTAAATAAGTAGGCTTCCCACAATGACTGGATACTCTGTTGGGAGTAGGTGGGTTTTGTCAAGTTTAGCTAACATAGTAATGTGACTGGTATGTTTCTCAGGTGTAATCTCTCATGTCAACATCCACAGAGAAGGATTATCCAGACATTATGAGCCTCATGTTGAAAGTACAGAATCTACCTATAAAGTAATCCTTCAGTTAAGTAGTAGAAAGATGAACAATCCAATAAACAGCATCAGGCAGTTGGTTAGCAACATGGGGAAAAAAATGAATATGTACTTCACACCATACGCCACAATTTCATGCATTGTGATAACCAAATGTGAAAAGGCAAAACCTTCAAAGTTTTGAAAGGAAACTAGAATACAATCATTTTTTAAACTTTCTTTGTGGTTTGATGTAGGGAAGGGGATCTTAAATAAGACATTAAAATATAAACCATAATGGAAAAGATTGATAAATTTATATTAAAACTCAAATGCCTATGTTTCAAAAGACACCACAGTAATAACAGGAGAAAACCTACATTGTGAAGAAATTTTTGTGACACACATAACTGACAGGATTAATTATCAGACCATATTAAACACTACTATAAATCAATGTCAGTCTGGGCATGGTGGTACATCCCTGTAATCCCAACAACTTGGGAGGCTGAGGCAGGAGAACTGCAAGATCAAAGCCAGCCTCAGCAGTGTAGCGAGGCCTTAAGCAACTCAGTGAGACTCTGTCTCAAACTAAAATATTAAAAAAGGGCTGGG
Source organism: Sciurus carolinensis (assembly GCF_902686445.1). Taxonomy (NCBI): domain Eukaryota; kingdom Metazoa; phylum Chordata; class Mammalia; order Rodentia; family Sciuridae; genus Sciurus; species Sciurus carolinensis. The sequence continues at coordinate 30,850,858 of NC_062232.1, forward strand.
AATGTGCTTAAGTGCCCGTGGGTTCAGTTCCCAGTACAAAAAAAAAAAAAATCGATATCAGAAAGACAACCCAATCAAAACTGGAAAAAATAGAAATAAGCAATTCATAGAGTAGGTAAAATTATTGACCAAATATCAGATTAATGATGTAATAATCTGGGAGATGAATATTAAAGCAACTCTGAGATATCTTGACATTCATCAGATTGACAAAACATAAAATGTCCGATAATACCATGGGTTGGTGTGGATGTAAAGCATTTCGACCTCTCTAATATTGATGGTAGTGATTATAAATTGTCTCAACCATTTTGATTTAAAAATTGGCAATATCTAGTAAAAGGGTGTGCCTATATTAAGACCCAGCATTTCTGACCCTCGGAATATTCCCTAAAGAAATTCATGGGTAGAAATGAGTGGATATTTATAGGATTATTTTTGTAGGAAAATAACTAAAATAGATCTAATACTCATCAATGCAAAAATAGATCATTATATTGTGATATAGCAGTATTATATGATGAAATACTATGCTGCTTTGAAAATTAATCCACTGGGTTTACATGTATCAATAGAGATAGATCTCAAAAACCTACACTGATCAAAAATAGTAATTTACAGAAGGTAAGCACAGTACCATACTGTTTATATATAATAAACATGAAAAATAAATATATATAAATTTTATATGCACATTTATGCACATGAAGTATGATGCATGAATGGAAGTAAATACATATTTAGGCTTATGGTAATTTCTAGAGTGGGAGGATACATAAGATTTGATAAGGGTATAGTCTTAAAATCATCCAACTAAGAACAATAGTAAGAAACGGCTACAGCAGCATTTTCAAAGTTTCATCACCAATTATATACATGCAGTATTCAGAGATTTTTAATGATGTGATAAAACCACCAACTGCTAGCCTGGGTAAATTTTAAAAAGCCATATCTAGCAGCCCTATCAAACTAAATAACAAGAATTACTGTTCAATTATTGCTAACAATAAGAAAGACTCCTCCTTCAGACAACTTAGAGCAAAGCTGATTGTACTCTCTGCCAAATGCTATTTCCATAGCCTGGCTTGAGCTATTTTAAGTATCTGTCAGGTCTTGAGCAATTTCTATATATCTCTTTGGTAACAGTTCCAACATCCAAATTAGCAACTGGATGTTTGAATAACCAAGCAAGATAAAAAAAATCATTATGTGAACTTTTAATCTAAGCCCCATTTGTTCAAATGGGAAGTAAAATCTAACTCGCCAACACTAAATGTTCTTGTGTTATAGCTCATTTATAGAGTCATATAATTTTTATATCAAGGCCTCACTATAAATATTTGCTTTTAGAAATGAGAGAGACTGGCAGTCTAGTTATTTAACAAAATTATTTAAGTTCTGTGACATGTACTATGATAGGTCACTCTGCTGAAGAAGGAGAAAGGATATTATGTCTCTTATTCATTTATAAAAATAATTAAATGATTAAATTGTTTAAATTTTTTTTGGTACCAGAGATTGAATACAGAGGTGCTTAACCAGTGAGCCACGTCCACAGCCCATTTTTTATTTTTTATTTTTGAGACAGGGTCTTGCTAAGTTGCTGAGGCTGGCCTTGAACTTGTGATCCTCCTGCCTCAGCCACCCAAGTTGTTGGAATTACAGGTGTAAACCTTATGCCCAGCTAAATTGACTAAATAAATAAACAACAGTAAAGGAATATAACCATTAAAATTATACTTTAAGGTTTTTATTGTTGTTGTTTTTTTATTTGTTTTGGTGTTACCAGGGATTGAACCTAGTGGTGCTCTATCCCTGAGATATAGCCCCAGTCCTTTTTAGTTTTTACTTTGAGACAGGGCCTGGCTAAATTGCCCAGACTGGTCCCAAACTTGTGATCTTCTTGCCTCAGTTTCCCAAATAGCTGGGATTACAGGTATGCACCACCATGCCCAGCTTTAAGAGACTTTTCATAAAAAAATGTTGCACAGTCAGACACTGTGTAAATGTATAAAATATTATGAAAAGAAATATACAAAATGTTATATTTCTCTAGATGTTGGAATTATGGGTTATATTTTTCAAATATTGTACAATGATCTGTTAATCAGCTTTGTGTTGCTGTGACCAAAATATCTGACAAGAACAACTTAGAGGAGGAAAAGTTTATTCTGGGCTCATAGTTTCAGAGGTTCAGTCTATGACTGGCCAACTCCATTACTATGGACCTGAAGGGATAGCAAATGTCACATCAGAAGAGTGTGGAAGAGGAAAGCTACTCGGCTCATGGCAACCAAGAATCAGAGAGAGACAGAGTGAGAGCTAGGAGCCAGGGATGAAATATTATCCCCAAGGGTGTTCCCAGTGACCTACATGCACCAGCTATGTCCCACCTGCCTAGAGTCACCATCCATTTGAGTCAAAATCCATTTGAATTTTTAATCCATTAAATAATCTTATTATTCGACCTCTGAACATTCCTGCATAACACAGGAGCTTTTTGGGTGATACCTCATATCCAAACCATTAACAAATTAACACACATGGCTTTTCTAAATGGAAAAAAAAAGTTTTTTTTTACTAAGAATAATGTATGTAAATCTTTAGAGGACACACTTTAATCCTAATTACTGAGTTATTAATAGAAAGCCTGAATGATTGACTAGGCAATATGAAATATCATTTGCATGTCTTGGTAGATTTTGTTTAAATTCAGTTAAGTATTCTATTCTAATCAGAAGTGATAGTCCTTCCATTTTCCAGAATCATTTCTTTAACAAAATTATTTATCCCCTCAAGTGTGCTTTTCTGACACATCAGAGATGCCCTTGGTCATATATCTGTGCACTTATAACTAACTATGGTGGTTCTTGGTCTTTGTTACTTATTAAAATTACCCAGGGAAGTTTTTAAAATTCCAGAGCTTGAGACACATCCTTGACACATTAAATCAGAATTTATATGGGTGGAATCCAAGCTTCAGTAGTTTGTAAAGCTCCCCAGGTGGATTCAGTGTGCATCCAGTATGGAGAACCAGTGCACTACTTAGAGTCTTATTACTCAAAATGTGGTCCATCACTTAGAAACTTGTAAGTATAGAATCTTATGCCACACTCCACACCTACTAAATTAGAACCTGCATTTTAACAGCACCCTAAATGATTTACATGCTGTTAAAGGTTGAGAAGCACTATTCTAGAGTATTCAAATGAGTGATTGAGGTTAATAGGATCAAGGTCACGAGTTTGACCTTTGTTCCAACAAGTAGTTTTGCTGTGTTTGAGGCAGGTAGTTACTGCCTCATTTGTGTTTACTCTTCCATTTTAAGATCATGGTGCCGACCTTTGTGGTCACAGGTAAATGTATGCATGTAATGATCTCTCAAAGGCCAGGGCTGTTTCTGTTGCTTGTTAGCGGTCCCTCATTACCCCAGGAAATCTGTCAGTTAATGACATTAATCACTCTGGCATCATTTTGAAACTTTATCCCACAAGGCCCTTCACAATCAGATTCACATTGTGGCAAAACCCCAAGGTCTTTCACACATTCATATTGATTTACATTTCATAGTTTAGGGCACAGAGGAAACCCTCAATAAATACTAACTGCTACTATTACTATTATTTTGGTGCTGAGGGTTGAACCCAGGGCCTCCTGTGTGCTAAGCACAAACTGTACCATTGGGTTACACCCTGGTCCAAAAGTCTTGCTTTTAATGAGAAAACTTCCTGGCTGGAATGTCCTTTTTGCTTCTTCCTCACCTGCAAATGCAAACTTAGCCTTCAAATACTGATTCCCTGCATGGCCTCGGTCTAAAATCTGCCACTCAAGGGAAACATCCTGTGTCACCTTCTCTGATTATAATTCCTCTGCAATAGGTGCTGTAACCCCTTCTCCTGTATGCACTTCTCCAGGAGAGGGACCAGATATCCTTAAAGTCCTAGGGCTCCTAGGCCTTCCGTAAATAACGCATACAATGAATCAATGATTGAAACAAAAAACCATCTCCTGTCATGGAGATTTGCCAGGTGCATGGCAGGCGTTTTACTCAGGCAGAATAGAAAACCACTAGAAAGCATCTGGTGTTGAAAATTGAAGGATTATGGAAAATAATATTCCTACAAGGTAGCTCCCCCAAGAAAAACAGAGGGACAGTGTGGCTCAGGAGGGGAAATTAGCCAAACATTAAACCTCTCCCAGGACACTTTTTCCCAATAACAATGGGCCCTGAGGGGTAAAGCGAACTTTCATCCCTTCCCAGGTTCATCCCCAGCATCTCCACCACCAGCAAACATTGGCCCCTTCCCAACCCCAGTGCATCTTGAAGGAAGGAGACAAATACTGAACTGCTGGGCCCTGGACTTTGACCTTCCCCCATTGCAAATTAGCCTTAAATGGAGGCACAGCAAATATTGAGACCCTGGGAAACAATGGATTCCAGAGGAAAGAAAAACAATGGACAGGATTTTGAGTACTCCTCCCTCAGGATCTGGATTCCTATCTCCCCATATAATAATGAGTTTCAACCTTTTTACAACTGCCCTCCTAAGTTACATTTCTGTCCTGTACAACTAGACCCTGACTGTCCAAACTGCACATCCACAGTCTCCAATGAAACTATAAAAACCCAGACTCCTTCTGCAACCTGGGGGCCATCTCCATACCCAGAAAATGGATCCTCCCGTGCCTCATCTATGGACGTTGCTGCAGAACAAAGGAAAGCTTTCTGATCCAAGGTTTGCTTCCCATCTCCTGCCTCCATCATTTGTGGCCCATGAGGTTACAAAAATGATAGTTATGAGATGCATTTTTATAAGACATTTACTGTTTAAAGGAAAAATTATTAAAATGCATACTTTAGTCTCAAAATATACAGCCCCTTATTTCAACTATGTGGTTTCTAAAGAAAATTTTGTATTGTGATAGTTGGACTTTTATCTATTCCTTATGCATTCATTCATTCATTCAACAGTAAATCATTTAAAATATCTGCTCTAAGGCATTATATTTTTAATTGACTACAGTAGGCTGTGACAATATGAAAGAATCACTCCTTGGCAGGATTAAGTGAAAATACCAACATCATATGCTAATGTCTTGAAGTAGGAGACAGTGTATATTTTGTTATTAGGCAGACTATCCCATCGTTGCTGTAGAGGGCACAAGGATTCCCTTTTAGGGGATTTGTTTGTCCCTGCCTCATCTTTGGCTTGCTTGCCACAGCCAGACCAACACCTAGAGCTTTTATTCAGGAGAAAGACTCCCTTTGGGCTACTTGGAAAGGCTCTGCAATGATTGTAGATGTGGAATTCGCACGGAATGGAGGTGGAGGCAAGAAAGCACAGCTTCTTTAATTCAGGATGGGACAACTCTGAAGTGTGACTTACACTCCAGGGTTTTTCCTCAGTAGACTTCCTATGTGAGACTTGGCCTAAAAGGGCACTCTTGTTTATTTTCTTTTTTCCCTTTCTTCTTCCCTAGTTCCCATCACTAACCCCAACCCCCCACCCCCACAAGCATATCCTTAACCAATCAGTTGCATGTGGATCCCCTTCTTAGGGTCTGTTTCTGAGGATCATGACCTCATGGGCTTTTTAAGGCTGTATTTCCATATAAATATATACACAAAGAGGTTTACATACCCAGCACTCTTTAACTCTTCTTTTATTCTGTCTTTATCAATTAGCCATTTATACTATTTATGTCTTGGTATTTCCCACCAGGTTAAAGGGTCCTTACAAATGGGAACTATTTTATCCATTTGTGTCCCCTGTTCTCTCCCCTCCTCCTAATCACAGTACCTCATAGACTCCCATAGATAGTAAGTACTCAAAAATTTTGTTTGTGGTTTTTCAAACCAGATAGGATGTACACACATCTATATAGATACATTAATTAAGAATAGTCAAATGTGATATTTGAAGAACTTAAAGCACAAATTATTAAAGGATTATTTTCCTAAACAGTCTTAACACATATTTAAAAGTCTTATGACTTAAAAATAACCAAGCGTTTTTTTCTTTAACATGAATTCATCATCAAAAGAGTTTTAAAGTAAGAAATGGTGAAAATAATTATCTCACTACAGAATCTGTCTTTTGGACTATTTTATGATTAATGCCTACTAAAATTACTCAAATATAATCTGACACAGATTTTTCAAAAAACCATAATTAGAAATGAAAGAGGAGATAAGAGGTTTCATTAAGTCTCTCTCCCTTACCATTCAAACCAGTCCTACCCAATTCCTTTTCATAAATTCTGTTTCCCTAACATCCCTTCAGCTCAGTCCCATTTGGGACACACACATGCAAGATTCTGACACAGTGAAATGAGCTTGACAACGTGGCTGTCCTGCAAAATTCCCCTTCTCAAAATTGCCCAGAAGGGACAAACCCCAGAATAAAGGAAGTGGTCCTTCCTGAGTTTGTTTGCTTTAACTCAGTTACCTACAATGCCTTGGAATGTTCTTCCCATCAGACCCTTCTTGTACATTAAATTTCAGAAATCGTTCTACAGAGATAAAACGGATCTCCAACTTCAACCAATTTCCATACAAATTAGGCTTGGCTAAACATGTAACCTGGAAAAAAAAAAAAAAAACAAGCTGTTTCAAAAATTCCAAAGACTGAAAGTGTTTTTCATCACTTGTCACATGTAGTAAAGGAAATCCATTTCCATGAGCTTCACCATGCCTGAGTTGCTGCCTCAAGGCAGTCCTTTACAAAAGTCCACTAGTGTTTCAATATGGCTGCTGTTATGTTCCTTCTGTAGTTCTTTATTCATTGTCATGATTGGCCCTAATTGCCAAAGTACCAGTAGGTGTTACTGGAGAACAAATCTAGAATTAGGGCAGTGGATAAAGGTGTGACTTTCCAAGCCAATGCCAATAAATGATGATGCCTCTGTGCTACAGAAGTGTTTCTCATTTTCTGATTTTCATCTAAACCAGAATCACTTTGTTACAGAGTGCTATTCACCCACGGAGTTGAAGCAATCTTGCCTTGTGACCACCCGGTTCTTGTAATCTTGCCTGAAGAATTTGAAGTGAGTCACACATAGTAGCTGGCAGGAGTTTATTAGAAGGGAAAGGAAATGGGAAAAAGGAACACTCTTGTAAAGAAGGAACTGAACTAAGGAAAGAGAGAGACAGGAGAGGCAGCTCAACTATAACACAGGTTTATTCAGGACAAACCTGCAAAGGAGGATCCTGGAACCCATCTTATGTTTACACTCTAGGGAAGTTATAGGGGAGCAAAGGGGTGGGGTGATTTTTGCAGTTTGGCCATTGCTAGGGTGTTGTCAGGGAAGGGTTTTGGGGGTCATAACTATCATGCTTTGTGGTGGTCACCGTACCATGTCAAATAGGGTGTTTCTCAAGATTTCAGTCCCAGGTATCAATTCTCATTATAGGGTATTGTCTGGGGTTTAGGTCAGGCTGACTCTCTGGGTCAGAGTGACCATGGGGTGACAGTTGTTCTAAGGTGGAGGATATGTTTCAAAATGGTATTGCCCAAGTTGAGTTCTCCCTAACAACTCTCAAGGGAGAAAAGGGTAGAGCGAATCCTCTCAGAGAGAAGAGGGATGGCACACCCCTCTTGTCCTCCTGTTTTATTGGCATTCTTAGGGAAGTTTCCAGAAAATTCCACTAAGTCTACCTTTTGACTTTTGATTGACAGCTGAATTTTAAGTCCCCACTTCACAGGGTCTTATCCCATGGAGGGGAAACTTTACTATCATAATGACATGCTATAGATCCAAAGACAACTCTAGGTCACCTTGATCTGCACTGACCGGTTCTAACTGAAACTTATTCTTACAGATTCTATGGTTGGTGGGCTTTGCTTCTAATCATCCTGACTCACTGAGTCCTGAAATATGATCTGTATAAAGGTCATAAAAGTTCCCCACTTCAGTATAACTTGTGTTCTTATTGGCAATGAGAAGTCTCTGGGTTTGCAGGTAACCAGTTGTTTGCTGAGAATTGTAGCATATTCTGTTGACTTAAGCCAGGACAGGACCAGAGTGGCCATAGGCAACTTGCTTTTTTTTTTAAAGAAAGCATGTGGGGGATCAGCACAGTAGGACCAATTTATAGAATTATCCCCTTAACCTCATGTTCCCACCTTTCATGTCTCTGCTACCTATCAACTTAGGAAGGCTTGTTAAACATGCAAATTTCTATAATGCATCCTTTGAATCTAATTTTCTGGAGATAGAGCACTCCCTTTTAATAAACTTATCTGACCATCACTGATTGGCCCAGAGGCAAGCAAGCCCATTACTCAAACAGTCACTGAGAATTCTTAGAAATATAAATATTGTGCCCCTGGACTGGAAGCTACATGAAGATCAGGAACTTTGTTTTGTTCTTTGGTGTATCTAGCGCTTTGAATAGTGATGTCCACAGAGTAGGAACTTATTTGACCAAATTAATGGAGAACGTCTCCCTTTCCTTTGATGAGGAACATTTCTAACTATGAGGCAGTCCATCCCTGTTTGGAAGAAGGATAGAATCAGGATGAGACTTCTCTTGCAACTCTTCTTGAACTTGAGACTCTTCTCATTTCCCGATTCCACTTTTCTCTGAGGCCTAGCTCTCCCTGTCATTCCCTTGATTTTGTGACCCAATAAATTGCTGTATTTATTGCCCAATTTCATTTGATTTAGGTTTCTGTCCCTTGAAACCTAAAACATTCTAATAAATACAGCCTGGATCTTATGATCTATTATTTGTAGACCATTTTATTTTATTTTTACCACACCTCAGCTTACAGGCAACTTCTGAAATAAATTTAAAATCTGAGATGCAAAGAGGTAAGAGAAGACTTTCCTAAGGTCACGGGCTAATGTGTGGAAAAACCAGGACTAAATTTTTATTGATGTTTCCTTCTTGGTGGAAAAGAACAGATAGATAAAACTTGGCGGAGATTGAAAGCTTTGAATTGTTTTTACCTTTAATGCTTTCCAATCAGCTTAGCATTATAACCAAACTGGTTCAATGATGAGGGAAGATTTCAGTTGCCAGACACTTGCAGAAATCTCATTCTACTGCAGACAGAAAATCTGATAAGTTCTTGTCTAGTCCCAGTGAATGTTTCATCTGTCAATGGAGAGTGAGTGTAACAAAGGGAACTGATGCTCCTGACTTAATTATAACCACCAGGAAGAACTGGGAGTGAGGGTGATAATTTGTAAGTGTTAGGAATATGAAGAATAGTACCTTGTTGTTGTAGGCATTGTCTGACTTAGACCCTGGGTATGTCTGGGTGCATATTTAGGAAGTGAAAATTTCAAAATTCTCACAGAACAGACAGGAACAAAGTCTTTGACAACTACCCTACAAATTTGAGAATGAAACATTAAGAAAATTGGGAATGTTTAGTTGGCCTGGCATCCCCTATCCTTTGTCTTGGAACAAAAACCTCCTTTTCATTGTGGAGTCATTTCTCACACATTTCCAAAACTTTTTTTCCCACTCCCAGGTCATATTCCCAAGTATTAGCTTATCAAATTGGCTACTGAATGAGCATGCAACCAAAACCAGGCCAAAGAGAGTCAAACTCTTAAGAGAAGTACTCTTTTTCTTTTAGGATTGCTACGCTATATAAAAAAAGTCTGCCTACGGTGGACTTAATCTGATCTAACATTCCTATGTACATATATGAATACACCACAGTGAATCTCACTATCATGTACATCCACAAGACCCTAATCTAAAAAAATCTACAAGTAAATAGCAGAAAGGTCAGCAGAGGAAGATCAGCTAAGGGAAGAGAGGGGTGGGGAAATACTGGGGACTGAATTAAAACAGATTATATTCTGTGCTTTTATAATTATGTCAAAATGAATCCTATTGTCATGTATAACTAAAAAGAACCAATATTAAAAAAAGAATCTGCCTAAAAATGAATCCAACCTGGGTGATGGTGAGGAGAAGAGGAATTTAACATTATTTTAGCACTTAGTTCAAATCATGACAAGATCTTTTGATCGTGAGTCTATAAGTTCCCTTTTTGAGAAACTCAGCTTTGAGTTGGATTCCTGACTAATACAGAGGCATCTGAAGAATCCAGTGAAGTTGCTGAGAGAATTTGCCGAGCAACAGAGATTTTAAAAACACAAAGGCAAGATGGGACCGACTAACCAAATATGAATAGGAAGGAATAGTATGAAGTCCTAAGAATGGCATTAAGGAAGACATAGTTTAGGATTATTAAGTGAATGTGCAAAAACAACACACAATTTCTTTTTTATTATTTTCTGAGAAGATAAAGGAAGTTATAGGAATATTAGTTGGGCCATAACACTTGGTAGAAGGAAAGAAAAACTATTCCATATCTTTTAGGTTTCTATTCGTTTTTCCATTAAAAAAATAATTTCAAATTGAAAAGGTTAGAGCAACAAAGATCAGAAGAAAATAGAAACCCTGGACATTTATAGAAATTGGAGGTTATGTCAGTCTGAAAACAACCATGGTTGATTCAAATACAAAAATAATTTACCAAAAGGAAATTGGGTAGCTCATAGCTCTATCCCTCTGGGAGGGCTAGAAAGCTGGGAAGAGGCTAAAGACCAGCTGTTGGGGAGAACAGGCTATTAAAGATTCTGTTGCCACCAGTACTGTGTGGTGTATGCTATAGTTTGTGCCACAACTATCAAAGTATTGGACATGCATGCGGCTATAGGATCCTGTCTCTGCTGCCCTGGGAACTTGATCTTGACATAGCCACACTTTCTACTGAGATGAATCTCCACAGCTACAGATTTTCTGCATAGTTGGCTTCAATTCAAAGTCTGATTGCATTGACAAGCGTATCTGGTTGGCAGAATATAATCATGTGCTCACATTCTAGCTTTAAGGGGTGTTGGGAAAACTCTTATGTGGCATTTTCAATTCTATAGAAGGAGATAGTGGGAAATCCTCAGAGAATGGAATTCAGCTAGTGTGTAGCTAAAACAACTGTCAAAAACCCTTCACCAAGGTAAATAGGTTAGACTACACCTGAAGTGGTTTGTTCACTTTGGGGAGGGCTGACTCTTAAGAGGGTTACTGACAACGGAAATTCTTAGGGGGCTAGAAGCATCTTAAAACTAGTTTGTGGAGAAAATTGAGGGAACGGGTAAAATTTGGTCTGAATAATCATTCATTTCCTTTAGTTTTAGAATCCTAAGATGACTGCATTCCTTTTCCCAGGGATGCTGTCCAGTCCAACCCCATATCCATCACCCACTTAGCCCTTATTGGTCTAGTGCTAAAATTTTTGTAATAGACAAAACTGAGATAAGTGGAACCAACTCGATATAGATAAGACATGTTTAGCATACAAATGTCCTTTGGTAGAATGGCCCATCTTCAGGTTCACAATGATCTCCATTTCCAGAGAAATTCATCGCAAAAAGCCTATGGTTTATAGCACATGGCACATATGGCAGTATGCTATATGTAGCGTATGGGTCATACAGCCTATCATATCATCGTTTTTCCCTTCATTCCTTAGTAGTACAACCTGTGTACAGTGGCAATACACCTCACTATATGCCATCCTTTTTTTTTTTTTTTTTTTTTTTGGTACTGGGGATTGAACCCAGGAGCACTTGACCACTGAGCCACATCCCCAGCCCTTTTTCTTTATTTTTTATTTTGAGACAGGGTCTCACTAAGTTGCTTAGGGCCTCACTAAATTGCTGAGGCTGGTTTTGAACTTGAGATCCTCCTGCCTCAGCCTCCCAAATAGCTGGGATTACAGGTATGTGCCACCACACCGGGCTCCAACCATCCTTAAGTTAGATATGGCAATATTACTAATTAGAACAAAATTAACATTCTGTGAGTTTTCTAAGAGGGCAACTTCGAAGGACTGATTCAGATTGGAAAAACAACCTTTTACCCTCCCCCAATTTTTTCCTTTCTGCAAGTCTAGAATATAGCTTTTGAGGCTAGAGGTATAGCAGCCATCTTCATGAAGTGACTTAGAAAATTGAAACCATGCATTACTAATAATGGAGCAAAAAACAAAACAAAACAAAACAACAACAACAACAACAACAAAAACAGAAGGAGCCCAGGTCCTTGTTGACGATACAGTGTCACCATATCATATCTACCTCTCTGCTTTGGGTTTTTATTTATTGTGGTTTAAAAAAAATAAAAACCAACATGAAACCAACTCTCTTAAAAATATTGAAATGTACAGTACAATTTCATTAACCATAAGCACAATGTGCTATAGATTTCTAAAATTTTTCATTTTTCATAACTGAAACTCTACATTCATGGAATAAAACTCTCCATGTCCTCTTGCATCCAGCCCCTGAGAAGCACCATTCTACTATCTGTTACAATGCGTTTGAATACATTAGATACATCATATAAGTCATGTAGTATTTGTCCTTCTGTGACTGTCATGTTTCACTTAGCATAATAACTCAAGGTTCATCCATGTTGTAGCATATGACAGGACTCCTTTTTATAGCTGAATAATGTTCCATGGTACGTATATACCATATTTTCTTTTTTCGTTTATCACTGGACATTTAGATAATTTCTACCTGTTAGCTGTTGTGAATAAATGTAATGAAGATGGAAGTGCAAATATTTCTTCAAGATCCTGATTTCACTTCTCTTGGATAAATACTCAGAAGTGGAATTGTTGGATCATATGATAGTTCTTCTTTTATTTATTTGTTTGTTTATTTATTTATTTACTTACTTACTTACTTATTTACTTATTTATTTTTTTAAGGAGCCTCCATATTCTTTTCCATAGTGGCTGCACCATTTTACCTTTCCCAAGACAGAGCACAAGGTTTCCAATTTTTCCCCTTCCTTCCCAGCACGTTATTTTCTTTCTTTTCCTCTTTTCTTTTCTTTTCTTTCTTTCTTTCCCTTCCTCCCTCCCTCCCTCCCTTCCTTCCTTCCTTTCTTTTTTTTTTTTGTACCAGGGATTAAACCCAGGGGTACTTAACCACTGAGCCACATCCCCAGTCCTTTTTTTTTTTTTTTTTTTTTGAGACAGGGTCTCTTTATGTTACCCAAGCTGGACTCCAATTTATAATCCTCCTGCCTCAGCCTCCCAAGTAGCTGAGATTATAGTCGTGCACCACAACACCTGCCAGTTTTCTTTTCTTGTAGTATCTTTTTCTGTCCTTGGCATTGGAATAATTCTAGCCCCAAAAAGTGAGTTTGGTAGTAATTTTTAATTTTTTGGAAGAATTTCAGGATCGACATTAATTCTTCTTCAGATGTTTGGTAGAATCAGTGCGGAACATAATCTTGAAAGATGTAAATCCTGAATGCCATAATCGTAAATGTTGAAATCACAAAAGATCAAAATCTCCAAAGTCTAAAATCCAAAATGATGAAATTTGGAAAATTGAAAAAAAAAAAAACCCACAATTCCCACTTTTTTATTTTGGGGAACAAAAAGCTATTTAAAAGGGGTAGAAAACAATTTTGGAGAGGGAATTAGTGCATTTTGGTTGTACCCAGTATAGTTGCATCATGTTAGGTGGAATGAATACCTAGAACCTTGGTAATGTATTGTTTTTGGTGTGCTTGTGAGCCTGTGTTCATAAGAGATTAGTGTGTGTCTGAGTGGACTAGATGGATAAAGATATGCCTTCAGTGTGGGCAAGCACCACCCCGTTAGCCAGGGGCTGGAGAGAATAAAATTTGACTTCATCAAAGTGCATTTTCACACTAATGACTGTGTACAGGCAATGTGGGTGAATATAAAAGCATCAAAACTTCCTTAATAAATAAAGAGATGTCCTTTTTGTACTTTGGCATTCATGAAAGATAAAATTTCTCCAGATCTTGGTTCTTTGGGTGGATATATATATGCAGCAATGACTTACTATGGTTTTTGACTGATCTTATCAAAGACTTAGGTTGCCCATCTGAGTATATTGGATGACCACAGTCATAAAGCTAGATACACAAAATTACCAACCACAGTGATATGTGCTTTATGCATTTTGCTTTTTGACCTATTTCTCTATAAATATGGTTCAACCAGTCATAACTGTTATACCCATGTGACTGTCATTAGTGTACCTGAGTGTTTATTCTTGCAAAAATGCTATTACTGCTTATTTATTGTGTAGTTTATGAAGTGTTCTGTCTTGTTTTTATTTGTTTCTCAAGTAAGTCCCTTTTAAAATGTAAATAAGGGCTTGGGAGATAGCTCAGTTGGTAGAGTGCTTGCCTTGCAAGCACAAGGCCCTGGGTTCAATCCCCAGCACTCAAAAAAAAAATGTAAATAAATGTCTTTTAAACAATTTTTGAAATTATTTTTTTCCAGAATTATATTTTGACCTTTTGGATTTTAGATGTTAGGGATTCTGATCTTTCAGAATTTCAACATTCATGATCACTGCATTAGAGATTGTCTTTCAGAAATATGGCCCCCGTGAATGCAACAGAATTCACTTGTGAAGTCATCTGGTCCTGGGCTTTACTTTGTTGAGAGGTGTTTGATTATTGATTTAATCTCCTTACTGGTTATAAATCTGTTTGGATTTCCTATTTCCTTATGATTCAGACTTAGTAGGTTATATGTTTCTAGGAATTTATCTGTTTCTTCTAGGTTTTCTAATATGTTGATGCATAATTCTTCTTAGTAATTTCTTATAATTCTTATTTCTATGGCATCGGTTGTTAATTTCACCTCCTTGATTTCTGATTTATTTATGTGAATCTGCTTTTTTTCTTAGTCTAGCTAAATGTCTGTCAATTTTTTTGATTTTTTCACAAAATCAAATCTTACTTTCACTGATGTTTTTCTATTGTCTATTCTGTAGTTCATTTATTTCTGCTCTAATATTTATTATTTCTTTCCTTTGGCGACTTTGGACTTAATTTGCCCTTTTGCTAGTTCTTTGATGTGCAGAAATAGATCATTTATTTGAGATATTTATAACAGTCATTTATTGCTATAAACTCAGCTCTTATTTTTGCTTTTGCAGCATCATTTTTTTTTTTTTTTTTTGCTTTGTGGTGCTGGGGATTGAACCCAGGGTCTTATACTTGCAAGACAAGCACTCCACCAACTGAGTTATATCCCCAGCCCCATATGTTGTATTTTGATTTTCATTTGTCTCAAAATATTTTCAAATATCCTTTTAATTTCTTCTCTGACCAATTGGTTATTTAGCAGTGTGTTGTTTAATTTCCATATATTTGTGAATTTTCCAGTTTTCCTTCTATTGAATTTTAGTTTCAGTCCTATGGTTGGAAAAGTTGTGGTATGAGTTCAGTTTTCTTAACTGTTTTAAGACTTGTTCTGTGATCACATGATCTATCCTTGAGAATTCTCCATGTGTGCTTAAGAAGAAGGTACAGTCTGCTGCAGTTGGGTGGATTGTTCTATACATGTCTGTTGGGTCCATTTGATTAATAGTGTTGTTTAAGTCCTATGTTTTTGTCCTAAATACTCTCCCCATTACTCAAAGTATAATATTAAAATCTCGTACTATTCTTGTGTTGCTATCATTTGTCCCTTCAGCCTATAAATATTTGCTTCACATATTTAGATGCTCTGATATTAGATGCATATGTTTATCATTGCTTTATCTTCCTGGTTAATTGATACTTTCATTGTTGTATGATGTCCTTCTTAATCCATTATGAAGTTTTTGATAAAGTCCACTTTGATATAAATATTATCACCCCTGCTCTCTTTTTGTTACCATTTCTATGGAGCATTTCTTTCCATCCTTTCACATTCAGCCTGTGTATGCCTTTAAATATAAAGAAGGTCTCTTGTAGACAGCACATAATTGGCTATGTTTTAATCCAATCAATTTTTTTTGTACTGAGGATTGAACCCAGGGGTGCTTAACCACTGAGGTACATTCACAGTCCTTTTTATATTTCATTTAGAGGCAGGGTCTTACTAAGTTGCTGAGGCTAACTTTGAACTTGCAACCCTTATACCTCAGCCTGCTGGGATTACAAGTGTGTGCCATCAGGACTGGCCCATTTAACTATTTTATGTCATTTGATTGGAGAGTTTATTCTTTATTCATTTAAGGTAATAGGGAAGAACTTATTGGCATTTGGTTAATTATTTTGTATTTTTTATAGCTCTTTTGTCACTTTTCTCACTGTTTTCCTTTGTCTTTCATTTATTTGCAATGACATGCTTTGGTTCTCTCATTTTCTTTTGTGTATCATCTTCTATAGGTACTTTCTTTGGATTACCATGGAATTACATCAAATACCTATAATAATGGTACTAGGGCTGTTTAGCATTTTAAAATTTCAGCTTGAACAACCCCATTTAGCACTTCTTATAAGACAAGTCTAATGATGATGAATTCCCTCAGTGTGCACTTATTTGGGAAAGTCTATCTCTCCTTCATTTCTGAAAAACAGTTTGCCAAATATAGAATTTTCTTTTTTCTTTAAGCAATTCATTTGTGTGTGTGTGTGTGTGTGTGTGTGTGTGTGTGTGTCTGTGTGTGTCTGTGTGTCTGTGTAATCATACCACTTCTTTCTGGTCTGCAGGGTTTCTGCTGAGAATCTGTGATAGTCTTATGGAGATTCCCTTGCATGTAGCAAATCCCCTTTGTCTTACTACTTTCAAAGTTTTCTGGTTTTGACATTTGACAATTTGATTATAATGTGCCTTGGCACAGGTTTCTCTGAATTCACCTTATTCAATATCTATTGGCCTTCTAGAATGTGGATGTCTAATCTTTCACAGATTTGGGAAGTTTTTTGATATTATTTCTTTAGACTTTCTTCATCTTTCTCTTCTCCTGAAATCTCTATGATGCATTTTTTTGTCCACTTAATTGTGTCCCATAAATCACTTAGGTTTTGTTCACTCATTTTCATTCCTTTTACTTCCTGTTCCTCTTACTGGGTAATTTCAAATGACCCTATCTTCAAATTCACTGAGTCCTTATTTTGTTGTTGAATTTCTCTAGCAAATTTTTCATTTCAGTTATTGCATTCTTCAGCTCTAAAATTTCTGATCAGTTCCCTTTTTGAACTTTTTGTCTCCTTGTTAAAATGTTCATTTTGTTCAAGTATCATTTTCCTGAGCTCATTAAGCTTTTTTTTTGGGGGGGGGGCGGTAACCAGGAAGTGAACCCAGGGACACTCAACCACTGAACCACCAGACCTTTTCTGTATTTTTAGAGACAGGATCTCACTGAGTTGCTTAGGGTCTCTCACAAAGCTACTGAGGCTGGCTTTGAATTTGCAATCCTCCTGCCTCAGCTTCCCAAGCCACTGGGAATATAGTCCTGTGCCACTGTGCCTGGACCTGGATCTCATTAAGCATCTTTATGACAGTTATTTTGAATTGTTTCAGGTAATTCATATCCCTCTATTTATCTTTAGGGTCAGCTTCCAGCAGTTTTTTGTTTATTTGTTTTTTCCCTTCAGTTGCTCCATATCTCCGTGTTTTTGGGCTTTTTGTAATTTTATGTTGGTATTTGTGTATTTGAAAGAACAGCCACCTCTCCTAATTGTTATGGACTGATTTCAGAAAGATAAGACCTTATCCAATCAGCATGGGTACAGATTCTGGGGACCTCGTTAAGCCTTTTTTTTGTGTGTGTGTGAATGTGACATGAGTGTATGGATTCCTAATTTGGATTTGCCAATTACTTATTTTCAGGAGCTCATAATCTGATGCTCTCTCTGTATTTGTCTGCTGTACTACTGGTCATCTGAAACAGCAGCCTGCCATCCAGCTCCTCCCAACTTTTCTTTTGTTCTCAAAAGCCCAAGCCATCTAGAGTATGCTGGGTCCTGTCAGCTCCCGGAGTCAAGCTCATCAGAAACCAGTGTCTCAGGCAGTTCCCAAAAGCCAGATGTTGGACACATGCTCCAATCTTTTGTTTTCCCAAAGGGAGATGCTAGCAAGCTCTATCAGCCTCTATCTGCTGGACAAGTCCTGTGTAGCAACAGCATGCTGCCCAGAAATTTTTTATTATCAATATCCTCCAGGTATCTCGTGTGCTGATTCTTATCAGTGCTCTCAGACAGGTAAGACATAAGCCAGTCCCTCAGTCAGGTCCCTTGAAAGTGAAAACTTTCGACATATGGCCCCATCTTTTCCCTCCCCAGGGATAAACCAGGAACTGAGAGCTGGGAGTTTCCTTCCAATCAGATAGCAAGGAAAGCGAGGGGGTTGGGGACTATAGCATGAGGGAGCCACAAGTTTTCCCACAAGCTTTGATGTGACTGGTTTTGTGATTGTGTGGTATTGATACCGCCGTTTACCGGTGACGAGTTCTGCTCCTTCTAATGTTGAAGATCGAACACTAGAGAAGCACGCCAAGGCAAGCATATTAAGCAGGTTTTATTTAAAGGTAATAATACAGACTTCTTCCGGCAGAAAGAAGGGGTCCGTGGCTGATGTTCTAAAGTCCCAAGAAGTGAGTGCACCCTAAATTCTTTATAGGTTAAAGTCTCTTTTGTTCTGCAGTCCTCTCCCCACTTATCTCTCCTTCCTGCCTACATGACTAGGCCTGGTTTTGCATTAAGTGAGAAGCCATGGGCAGGGGGAGGGCCAAGGTGATTCAGGCAGATAAGGGCCCGGGGGCATTAATTAGTAGCTCCGTGCTTGCAGTCCTTGATAAAGGCAGGTAAATTTGGTAATCAATGGACTCCGGAGATTCTTGACATTCCATTCTTCCAGGGGCAGTCTCCAACTTCTAGAGGCAGATGGCTTCATGGCTTCATTTTCTCGATTTGACCTGATCCCCTATTTCTACACTAACTACCTGTCCTTAATTCTGGCTTCAGTATGCAGGGGCCCCTTAATTAGTTTCTGAATTTCTCATATGCATTTTTGTTGAATCTGTGTCTCCACAGAAAGAAAGAAAGTTTGGGGTTTCCTATTCTGCTGTGTTGCTGGTGTTCTTCTCTGTACCTTGTTTTTTTTTTTTGTTTGTTTGTTTGTTTGTTTTTCTTTTTTTTTTTTTTTAAATAGGAGAAATAAAACTATACTGTGAAGGACAGAGAGAATAGGTCCCAGGGCACTTCCCCTATCTACAGCTGTTCCCCTACCTATCTTCCTGCCATGTGTTGGGGAGATGTCTGTGGTAAATTTCTTAGAAACCCTTGCCTCAGCTGGAGGGAAGGCAGGAAGGGAAAATGGGGAGAACACAAAAGTAACTCACATCTGGCCCTTACCAAGCTGAACCGAGGTCCCCAGTACAATAGGCCCCAGGGAACTTCCCTACCTACCCTCCTGCCTCACCCTAAAAGAGCCAGTCAAAAGTAACCGACCAACTCCTCCTGTGACCTGGCTCTGCTAAGCCCTATAAAACCCAGACTTTGTTATAGCCTGTCACCATTTTCCCCTCGAAAATATGCCCCTCCATTGCTTAGTAAAGCAGGTCTGTCTCTATTTCTTTTACTTTTTCATTTGCTTTCATACTGTGCTTAGATTTTTAAATGTATATTTATTTTTATGTGACTCAACCTTATCCTAATGGATAAAAAGGGATGGATGCCTGCTTTGAGTGGCAGATGATATTAGATGAGAAATTAAAACTTTACAAATTTAAGGTATATAAATCTCAGAGTCAATGTAGTTTTCTTCTCCCAAATATTTTATGAGAAAGAAGAAATTTTTTAAAATAATGGGAATATCTACAAATGCTTCCCAAGAAAGCAAATTCTCCTCTTGATTTATTTTTATTTTTAACCATAGGAAAACAATTGCTTTCATGCTACTTTGGTTAATTAGGAAGAGCAGAGGACATGTCTACATGTGTTAGCCCATGGGCTAACCTCAAACTCTATATCTTTCTTTGGGTTGGATACTTAGCCTGTATCAGAAACCAGAATTATCTTGTACTAAATAAATGGTCTCATTTTATTTATATTTAGTCATTGAGTAAATAAAATAAAGTCATTAGAAGAGATAATAGACTGCAGATTTAAAAATAAATGTTGAGATGAGATAAATATATCCACTTTTCCATGACATTTATCTGGCGGCAGCGGCCTATTAGATTGTCATTATGTTCTGTTTCATTGACTTATCTCCAGGCTCCCATTTTTAGAAGGCCCATTCATTTTTCAAATGCTTTTAGACTTGTCACTTACATGTACTTACCTACATAGATCCTCTGCATCTGCTAGTACTCTATTTTTGAATTCCAATTTCATATGTGTCATACAAAACTCAAAGCCAAGTGTGTAATATTCTTGACCAAAAAAAGAGGGGGGGGCTAAAAGTCACTATCTGAATAAACCACTACCCATGGTGGTGGCCTGGAGATTCAGCTCTGTGAAAGTTCTAATTGTCAATTTCAAGAAAATATAAGCTACCCACCTGTGTGTTGAATAGAAACATAATATTAATGATTTTCTATACCGTTTTTTTCTGGTACTGGGGATTAAACACAGGGGTGCTTAACCACTGAACCACATCCTCAACCCTTTTATTGTTTATTTTGAGACAGGTCTTGCTAAGTTGCTTAGGGCCTCACTAAGTTGCTGAGGCTGGCTTTGAACTCATGATCCTCCTGCCTCAGCCTCCCAAGCTGCTGGGATTACAGGCATACACCACCATGCTAAGCAGTTTTCTGGAACATTTTAATTGAAAGAAAATATAATTAGAAGCTAAAGAAACTCAATTTTTACTTTTTAAGCTAAGTTTAGCTTTTAACAACTTCTAGCCAATAACGAACAAAGTTTCTCTCTCAATTTTTCTAGAAGCAGCTCAAATAATCAAAAACCATAAGACATTTTGTAGGATTTTTTTTTTCAAAATTGGGAAAGTTTGGTAGAGCAAGGACAAACTGTGGAAAGTTTCCAGAGTACTTAAAAGACTGAAAACTACTGAGTCAAGAGTCTTCCCTCCTGTCTCTTCTGCTTATCCTTTCTTTACAGATCTGCTCACCCATATAGCTTTCTGTCATATGTTTTTACTTTCCTGCCTACTTTTACTGCTGCAGAACCAGATAGCCTTGAAAAAGATTAATTTTATTCTGTCTCATGCATCAGCAACAAAATTTGTCAACTTGAATCTTTATTACCAGCAATCACATAAAAGCTGAAAAACCCAGCATGGTTTCTTTTTTCACCTTAGAAGTTGAATTTGTCACACTAAAAAAAATCTGTAGGCTTATAAATGGAACACATTTAAGAGTCATTGAGAAAGAATAAGCAAAACAAACAAAAAGCATAAACCCCATGACTTTTCTAAGGAGAACCAACTTATAAAGATGCAAGAGGTTAGGTGGTGAGTGAGCCGTGGTAATCTATTTCTTGAAGCAACTTTATGCAGAATGATAAGGGTTTTGGACAAATGTTGACATTTGTTCAAAGCTAGACACCAAGTTAAATCATTTATAGCCATTATCCTAACCATCCTATGAGAAAGATTCCATTACCTTTGCCAATTTACAGATGAGAGAACCACGATTAGGAAGATTAGATAACTTTCCCAAGGTCGCACAGCTAGATTTGATGGAGAACTTTGACATCAGGTGTCATTTCAGTACCTTCACTTTGCTCAACTGCTTATAGAGATTCTCTGTTCTCAATAATTCCCTCAAACTTGACTTCAACAACCTTTTTAGACATTCTTCTGGTATTCCTCCATAGGTACCTAACTTCCCCAAACAAATCACAGCAAACTACTTCAAATTAACAAAAACCTGAATGAATCTAGAGCGCTTTCTTTTGCAAGTGACAGATATCCGCTGAAGCAAAAGAAGGAATATACAGGATCCTTTAATTGAAAAGGCCTTCAGGTAATGTCAGATGTAGGCATTCTAACAATGTTATCAGGTCACACTTTTTGTCGTCTTTTTGTTACCCAGTTCAGCTTTCCTTTGTGTGGCTTTATTCTCAGCATGCTTTCTCCTTGCAGTCATACAGACAGTTACCAGTAGTTACAGGTTTAGTCCTATGACTTTAACAATCTCAGCTTTCCCAATGTTTCTAGCCAAGGAAGCTCAGGATTACTTCTCCTTGGGCAAACCTAGGATGCACACCTACCCTTGGGCACAAAAGAGTGGTTTAGCTCCTTTCAGACTATGTGTTCTTGGATTGGGAGATAGTGTTTCTCAAAGGAAACTCAAGCTATGGCTCTTAAGAGAACGGAATGCAATCTGGGTAGGCAAATTTCTTTAATCTGAAGTCTAGCCACTTGTCTTTTCCCATACTATCCTTATATTGAGCCATTTCCAAAGCTCATCTCTATCGGCCTCTTTTTTAATCAATCTTATTGAATTTTTATTTTATCTTCAGGACATATGTATTGAGATTTTATATGTGTGTGTGTATACATTTATAATATATATCTGTATATGTAATTTCAATACATATGTCCTGAAGATAAAATTTTAAAATATATATATATATGTAGATAAGTATCATTTTAAATATACATATATGTATACATATTTTAAATGATATATCTTGTCGCCGCCCGTGGCAACAATTGCGCAGGTATTTATTGGAGGGGCCTGGAAATAAACTATTTTTCCTATATTCACTAATTTATAGAGGAAGAGAGACTTTGAGAGAAAGATAGGTTTTGCTTATAGGAAGAGAAACTTTGCTTATCAGGAAGAGAGACTTTGCTTAGAGGAAGAGAAACTTTGCTTAGAGGAAGAGAAACTTTGCTTATCAGGAAGAGAAACTTTACTTAGAGAGAAAGTTTTAGAGAAAGAGAGGTTTCTACGCTTATCAGAGATCTATTTCTTCTTAAAGTTCTGCTGCTTCTTGAAGGTGCGTCCTGCATCCTGTGAACTAAAGGTGCATGCTAGGAGTATGTGCTAAAGGTGCACCGCTTCTCTCTGCTTGCTGCTGCCTCTACTCGCTGCTTCTTTTCTTCTTGCCACTTTTCTCTGCCTGCTGCTGCTCCTTACTCTCACGCCCCCGCCCACTGCCCGCTTATATTCCCTCCAGGAGGTGGAGGGCAGGGCCACGCCAGTTGTGATCAGGCGAGGAGCCAGCTGCCCCATCACGGCAATGGTTAAAACAAGCAGGCCCAAGCAGGCGCACTCGGGAACACCTGTGCACGCGTTGTGCATGTGGACTTAACTGAATACGGCCAGTGATAAATCACCTGTGTGTGCTTATGTTAATTAACCTCCCCACCGCCTATGTGATCAGGCGCCGTTCTGGCTGGCACAGCCCCCAACAATATCTATATCTTTTTCTGTCAGAAGTCTATAAAATTGTTTCCACAAGAGGCCTATATGCTGCCATTGCTGCTGCCACATGTTTCTAGTGGTCTCTGAGAAGTTCAAGCACATTTGCTTGAACTCAACACCAGCATCAATGGGCAGTGGAAAATATTCTTTGCCATTTCTGCCATTAAGGGTGTGGGGCAAAGATATGTTCATGTGGTATTGAGGAAAGCAGATATTGACCTCACCAAGGGTACTGGAGGACTCACCAAGGATGAGCTTGAATGTGTGATCACCATCGTGCAGAATTCATGACAGTACAAGATCCCACACTGATTCTTGATCAGACAGTATGATGTAGAAGATGAAAAATACAGCAAGGTTCTGGCCAGTGGTCTACACAACAATCTTCTTGAGGGTCTGGAGTGTCTGAAGATTAGGGCCCATGGTTGCTATACCATTTCTGGGACTTTTGTGTCCAAGACCAGAGTGCTGTGACCATACGGTCCATAGGTGTGTTCAAGAAGAAATGTGTCTGTAGACCTTCTCTTTTAACAAATAGTTTATATGCCTAAGGGAGGGGGGAAAGGGTGTAATGTCACATTCAAGTTTCAAAACCCAATTAGCTATTGTCCTTTCCTTTGTGCTCCACACCTCTCCCCTGCTTGTATTCGTTGCCTTGGTGGATACACCTCCATTGGTCCATTTGTCCACAGCAGAAAACAGATGTAATCTTTGACTCTTTTCCTCGGTTATATCCACATCCAGTTGGCCATCAAACCCTGTATATCCTGCCAGCTTTATATCTCCTGACTCTTTGTCTCTCCATCTTTCTTGGTATTGCTCTAGTTGAGGTTTCCTCATTTCTTATTCTACTTACACCTGACAAATCTGCCTCCTTTCAAATATAGCTTTCAATTTTGAGGAAATTGATCTTTCTAAAGCACAAATATGATTCTATGACTCTCCTTTTGATACCCATTCAGTGATTCCCTATAGTATGACCTCCATAGACTTCATTTCCTCATTGTTAAAGGAAAGGCTTAAATTGATGATCTCTTGGATCCTTCTAGCACCATGATTCTGTTAATCCTTGCCAGTCTAAAGCAGTTAGCTCTGTTTGATCATCTGGTAATGGATTGCCTTTTAGATTATGGGCTGAGACCCAGGTTCTTTCTGAATATTATCTTTTATTTTATCTCATGGGAATTCTGGGTCATTTTGAGCAGTCATGTCATATTGAGAACAACTGGAGAAATGTGGACATGGGCATTCCAGAATCATAAACAATATCAATTATTTGGGACATGTTTGCTCTTTTAACTACAATCTCTTGCATTCATTCAAATATCTAGAAATGGACTATATCAGAGAATAAATTCTATTTTGTATTTTTGGCATTGGAACTTCTTACAACAATGAGAACCATGGAGGTAGAAGTGGAAATATTGGCTTACCACAAGACAAAAAGCAGGTGTGTTTACACATTATCATTACTAGGTTATTATTTAACAGCTGTTGAACTGTATCAACATAGGGATTCTTAATCACTCCTTTCCTTCTAACATCCTGACTACTGGAGTAAACCTTAGAAATGACTACATGTAGAACGCTCTTATAATTTTTAAGTTAAACAATTTAAGTAAAGGAACACCTACATCCCCACATGCCAATTTAAGGTGCCTTATTCAGATTCATCAGGTTAAAATGGAGGAATACATGTTTTGGCATTGTTCTGTATAACAATGTACTATCACAGTAGATTCAAATCACACATCAATACATTTTTTCTCACATCTGGTAAGCCAGGGTATACTATTACTTGCTATTGGCCAAGAGAACCAATCAAACTGGGCTGCCCCTCCCTCCTTCAGGTGGAGCAGTGAATGCCAGTTTGCTTGCTTCTGTTTTTTAATTCTGCAATTACGTTGTGTAATGGTGGTTATGATCAACCTATAATGGCTAACTAACAAAATGCTTAGAGTTGATAATATGTGAGTAGAAGAAAAAAAGACAAAAAAAAAGAATCAAATCCTATGTTTAAAATGCATATTTTTATGACGGCTTGTGGCAGAAGAGTACAATCAAGAAACTGGTCAAGAAAACAGATAGTAAAGCTCAGCTGTCAATGAGTAGATTTTGACATTATGGTCACAGAGATCCAGAAATATCTACTGAGTGCATATTGTGTGTCAGGCATTGACCTAGATACTAGGGATACAGGAAACAACACAGACAAAAATTCCTGTCTTCATGGGGATTACATTCTAGTGAATGAATACAGGTGAGAAAAGTATATAATTGTTAGATACTAGCAATTGGGGAGGGATTGTTATTTAAAATAATATGTTGGGGAAAACTTCACTGACAGAGGTGAAGACACAAGTCATGAATATACCTTTTGAAGAGTACTCTAAAAAGAGGAAACTGTAAAGGGAACTCTGAGTTAAAACGACTAGTATGTTTGAGGAACATGAAAGGTAGTCATTATGGCTGAAGATGAAGGAGCAAGAGCAAGAAGAACAAGAGGAGAGGTTCTAGAAAATAAGGACCAAATGTCAGCATGCCTAGCAGGCCATCCTTTGAACTCTATACTTTCCTTTGAGGGATATGTGAAATATTTACATATAAAAAACAGGATCTGATTTGTATCATTCTGGCTGCTGTTTTGAGAAGAGCCAGAAGGAAGTAGAACATAAAAGAACAGAGAAGTCTTCCATTAGGTTGTTAATCTAATGAATCAGGGATGCATCGCCACAGAAGACATGCTAGAAAAACTGGCATAGCACAATTCAGTTATTTCAACCATTTCCAGGATACATCCTTAAAGAAAAACTTAGGGAAATTTTCTGAAGGCATTTTAAGGTGGTTTAGCAAATAAAGTGTATTAAACCTTGAGGGTGAGATTTGATAGTTATTGTATTACTGATGTTTTAAAAATATTCACCATTAGAGAGAAATAATTTGCATGAAAGGAGCACTTTGATTTTAATACTCTTTCTTTGTGGGTAGTTTTGCATAATTTTTATGTGATTTACTTGATGAAACCACTAAAACTATTTTCCATCCATAGTTTTACATAATCTGCATAATAAGGATATACTGAGGAGAACTAGGAACTGAGCAATTCAGCAAGATCACAGAAACCATGTGTTGGGAGCTGCCTGTCAGCAAATGCTGGTAGAAATTCCATGAATATCAGGACAAATCTTGCAGATAAGGGTAAAATAAATGGCCTTGGCAAGATTTTGTATAGGCTGCACATTTCTTGTTGGGTCATCACTACTTCCAAAAAATTCAACTAGAATAATTATTTTGGGACACAACTTTCTGGGTGCATGCATACTTCTCCATCTTCTAGATTCTTCAGAAATATTTCTCTTTCCAACTGCTTATTGCCCTGTTGAGTGGACACTGCTGATCAGAAGGGACTTCTATGTCATTGAATGATAGGAAGCTAGCAGGATATTCCAATTACCATTGCTACAGAACACATTATCCTAAAACTAAACCTAAACCTAAATCCTAAACCTAAAGTAACAGTTTATTTTTGCTCATAATTTTGTGGATGAGTAATTCTGTAAGGGCTTGAGATAGTGGTTCTCACTTGGAGCTGAAGTTACTTGAAGTTTCTACCTGGCTGCATATCCAGGATGGCTCATTCATAGGCTGTCATTGATGCTGTCAGCTGGGCTGTTGACTCAAGCACCTTCCAATGGCCTCTTCATTTTGTCTGGGCTTCCTCACAATATGGCAGCTTTAGGGTAATCAGATTCTTACAAAGCAGCTCAAGGCTCCAAATGTGAGTACTCCAGCATGTAAGATAGAAGCTGCATCACCTTTTATGACTTAGCCTTGGATGTCTTACAGTGACATTTTCATCAGTCTATTGGTTACAAGTGAGTAACAAGCCTACCCAAATTCAAGAGGAGGTGATATGTACCTTCCTCCTTATGAGAGGAATGTCAAGGTCACATCGATTGCAGAGGAGCATGTGGCCTAATAGAAATTGTTGTGGCCATATTTGGAAAATATATCTGTCACACAGGCTTAGTTAGTAAAAATAGAATGTGTGAAGTCACTGAATTCAAGGTAAAGTATAGAGGTCACCAAATCTCATGAAGAAACAAATTTGGGAGGTAGAAACTGCAGAATGTTTACATTTTTGCATCTATAAGAGCAATAGGATCCAAGAATACTGTAGGAGATTAAACAAATCAGGTTAAGGTTTCAATGAAGGCCTCACTTTGTATTCTACACTCCAGGGTATCTTAATAGTAACACTCTGTGAGTGTACGTGTGTGTGGGGGGGTGTACTGGGGATTGAGCCCAGGGATGCTTCACCACTGAAATATGCTCTCAGTTCTTTTGTTTTTAATTTTTTATATTTTGCAACAGGGTCTTGCTAAGTTGCTCAGGCTGGCCTCGAACTTGACATCATCCTGCCTCAACCTCCAGGGTTGCTGGATTACAGATGTGCACCACCCTGTCATGCAACAGCAGCATTCTTATGGTAATTCATTCATTTCATAGACTTTAGTGAGTACCTGGTACATGTAGTAATAAAAAAAAATAGAGACTATTTTAGGCTCTTGGTGCATATCAGTAAATAAATGTAACAAAAAAGTCCTACCCTCATGGACAGTGTCTTCTAATGGAATAATATTAAAATAACACTGCTTGCAAATTAAGTCAATGACAATTAGCAGTAGAACTTTGTGTGGTTTAAATAGCTTGCTCTGCCCTAGAGGAAGTTTTAGGTTGGAGTTCTGCCAGGTGATTCTGCAGCAAAGAAGTGAGGTCTTTGGGAAAGCATTCTGTAGGCTAAGGGTCCATTTGTCCTGTGAGTTCAAGAAGGCTCTTAATATCATTAACCTCTTGCTTCTCCCAAATCATTTGTTTTATATCCGTCTTATGACCCCAGTTCTTCATGATGGCATTAACGTTCAAAAGAAATCTCTAAGAGCCCCTGCCCTGTATTCACACCTTTGTCATGTAACTTTGGAATTCATAATGACACCTTGTTTCCTTACATGATACCAATAGAATAAGACAGAAAAGAGTATGTCAGTTTTAGACTAAAAGCTAAGGAGTCTTGCATATTTTTGTTCTTGCTCTTGCCCCTTTGCCATTGCCAAGCAAGCAAGCTGGGGTGGGCCTATTGGAGGACAAGGGACATGTGGACCAGAGCCCTGTTAGCTCAGTCTCCCCAAGCAAGAGCCAGTCTACCTCCAGACACATGAATGAGTCCAGCCAAGATTCCAGATACTTGAACAATCAGGTTATTTTTAGATATTAGGAGATTTTGTGGTTGTTATGCATCATTTCAGGTCAACAGAAAACTGTCACAACTGGGAAAAAGCAGAACTCCTCTCTTGGTAACATGCTCACAGTACTAGTTACTACAGATCCCTGTCATTGCTGCTGGTGGCACCCCTGGGCTGGGATGTGTGGAAAGATAATCAAAGTCAGAATTAACAATATTGCTTCTGGATTCATGACAGGGAGAGATAGAGTTTCATTTCTGCCTTGTGAAGGCTTGTATCTTGTCTCTATGTCTGAGGGGACAAATGTCATTCCTAGTGTCTATTACAATTGCGGGATTAGGAAGAAAGCCTCAAGGCTAAACATTCCAGTTGTTCCTTTGATGCCCTTTCTTCCTTCAACTTAACAAGCTTCCTGGGTAAAGTGGACTTAGCTTTATTATTATTTTAATTATTAGTAAAAGTACACCCATTTTGGTAGCATAGGAGGAGGATGACCACCATATTGTCCCTGGATGTGGATATGACTATCCTGGCAATAATCTTGGCAAACTGAAGTCTTTTACCAGACTACATCCAGCAAGGATGGAGGGCAAACTATTTAATCACGATGAGTTCATCGTGACAATTAATACCTCTGACGGAAAAAAAATGCTTCCAAACAAAACTGGCCTTTTAAGTAAGTGAAGTAGCTGCTCTCCCTACAAAGTGCCAGAAACTTTTCTGAGTCACTTATTCTTTTGTGTTTTGAACAAAATCTCTATCAAAATACAACCCCCCCTGAAAGAGGTGACCTCTTTAACTTTCAAGAGTCAACACTTTGGGAAATTATTTTAGAAGAGCTGAAGACAAGAAAAGCAACTAGTTTGTGTAATTGTTGGTTTTCTGTCTTTCCCACAGAACTGTAAGCTCCAAGGGATCTAGGATCAAGCCTGTGTTACTCGTACATCTACTTCCAGGTTCCAGGCCACATAGGAGACCCTCAATAATGCCTGTGGAAGGAAAATAGAAGGGAACAAAGAAAAGAAGGGAAGGAGAAAACCAAGGACACAGCAGAATGAACAAAAGCCTAATTAAATTCTCACTCAGCATTTGTCCTTGTATTAACCAGTTAATGGCCTCAGGATGTTTACTGGCCTCTTACTATATATGCAGGGGACAGGGGAGATCTCATTCCCTTGTCTTCACCAGATGTGGTTCTTTTTCACTCCTGTATACTCCAAAAACAAAACAAACAAAAGCGACAAAGACAAGAATAAGTTTCCACATGGGGCATTTTACCTTTTAACATGATGTACTCGGACCCACCAGTCTTTGAAATTGAAACATTCAGAATGAGAACTCCATAGTGGTCAAGATGAAAAACAGGCTTAGGGGAGGGCTCCCAGTTCCCTCCCAACCCTGCCGTGCTTTAGTTCAGAGGCTTCTCAAACTTTAAAGTGCATGCCAATCACCTACAGATCTTGCTAAATATTCAGATTTTGATTCAATAGGTCTGGGGTGAAGCCTGGGGTGCTGCGTTTTTAATATGCTCCCAGGTGATGCTGATGCCTCTGACCTGAGGAGCACACTTTTGAGTATACAAGGGACTCTGAGGTCGTCGCCTCCGCTGCCAGGTGTGCTAATGCCAGTCTCAGCGTTCCGGATCGGTGTCCCGCACGTCCCTGGTCTTCCGCCGGGAGGGGAGGAGCCGAGGGCGGAGCGGGAGGAGTGGCGCGGGCCCCGCGTGGGTCCTGGCAGAGATCACCTCGGCCCCTTGGAGAGGCGGCCGAGCTGCGGCGGCGTAGGAGGGGGCGGGTTCGGCGAGGGCGCGGCCTCTGGGAGGGGGGCGCACGACGCGCATCCCCCGCGCTCGCCCGGGCCACTCGGGAGCCTCGCGGCAGCCCGGTGCCCCACTTGGCCATCCGCTCCGTGCTTCTTCTTTGCGCCCGCCTCCTCTTGTCACCTCCCGTCTCACCCTTCTCGCTTCGTCCCCGCCGCATACATCGACATCCGAGTACCTCAGAGAGCCGGAGGTGGTGCGCGGGGCTGCAGGGCGCGCCCTCAAGCGGTCCCCAGCTCGACATTGGGGGGCACGGGCAACAGCATGGACACCAAGCGCTGCTTCGCAAACCGCTTCGATGACTACCAGGGCAGCCTGCTGGCGGGCCAGTGCGAGGAGGCGGTGGCGCCCTTGGTCACCGCCACCATCGAGCGCATCCTCCAGGAGCTGCCCCCACTTGGGGGCGGCGCTGAGGCCCGGGGGGCGACGGCCGGGGCCAGCGTCTGCCAGGGTGGGCTGTACAGCGGCGTGGCCGGGGTGGCCTACATGCTCTACCACGTCTCCCAGAGCCCCCTCTTCGCCGCGGCCCGGGAGCGCTACTTGCGCTCCGCCAAGCGCCTCATAGACGCGTGCGCCCGCGCCGAGGAGTGGGGCGAGCAGGACGCCGACACCCGCGCCGCCTTCCTACTCGGGGGCGCGGGCGTGTACGCTGTGGCCACGCTGGTGTACCACGCCCTGGGCCGGTCCGACTACGTGCAACCGCTGGGCAAGTTCCGGGCTCTGTGCGCCGTCTGCGCGCCCGTCTCCTTCCTGGAGTGCGGCTCCGACGAGCTGTTCGTGGGCCGCGCGGGCTACCTGTGTGCCGCGCTGGTGCTCAAGCAGAAACTCGCCCAGGAGGTAAGAGGCAGCCCCGGCCGCGGGAGGGCGCTCGCCACCCGCCCGGCCCTGCCCCGCCGCGCTTCCCGGGACTCCCTGACCCTCGCAGCACCGCCTCCGGTTGTTCCCCTCCATTTCTCTTTGTTACTCTTTGTCTGGCGCTTTCATTTTTTCCGCCACTTGAGATTTCTCTTCTGCTTTTGTCAGTCTTTCCCCCTCTCGTTTGTGGAGATTCCAGGTCTTTGCGCTTTGCTCTTATTTTAAGCTGAACGTGGCTTCGCCCCAGGCGCCTCTTTGCCCAACAGCTTCCTGAAGGCTGACAGTGGCCCTTTTAAGTGAGATTTTTAAAACTCAAAATAGAAGGGATTTCCTTTCCTTTGACCCTACCTTCAAGAGCTGAGGCCCCCTCGAATGTTAGAGTATTGCACAAGTAGTGGAAGGAATAGGGGCCCCATGCGGAGGCGGGTTATTTCAGGACCCCTGGGTGTGTGACGAAGAATAAATGGCCAGCTGTAGGTCTGCTGTGCTTACTATGTTGCTTAATAGAATTCAGTACATCCCATGGCTCTCATTAGACGCATATTTGATGGGAGAATCCTCCCTTTAAATACATAAACGTAGGTAAAAATGTACCCCACCGTGGTTAAGTGTACATTTTTTTTTTTCATTTTAAAATGTGTACTCAGGATGATCAAGTCCACAGCTTTCTTGACAGGGCAGCTTTTCTTGATGAATAGCTGTTCAGTGACTCCTGAAAGGGAATTGGGGAATTTGTGTGTGTGTGTGTGTGTGTGTGTGTGTGTGTGGTGTGTATGGATATATACATATGATTTCACTTTGAATACAGAATGTGGTATTGGAAGAGAATGTGCCAATTCCTGTGGGGTAGAGGGGGGGTGGAAACTAAAAGATCATAGTAACTAAAACTGAAAGAGAGGCACTTTCATTCATAATTCACCCAAGCCACGTACTGTTCTAGGAAGGAAGTGACACATTTTACTTGACTTTATTTGGGTGAGAAAGGCGTTTGAAGAAAAATTAAAAGTATACAGTGTGTTTTAAAAGTGTAATTAACTTAGATAACCTCTACAGAAGCAGACTTGATTTTTTTTTTATTTATAGCAGTGGAGGTTGATTCAAGTGAGAATAAAAAGATTACTAAAGAATGTGCAGTGTGCTAGCAGGGCAGCAAAGGTCTGTGTGACAAAGTTGTCTTGAAATAGTTCACTCTGCTTCTGAGTCACTGTTATCTGCTAGCAGTTTCCCAAGGGCCCTTCCAGTTGTATAAAACCCTTTACAAGGCCACAGAGCTATTTACATATCATTTGCATTGCATTTGCATCTGCTTCTCAGACCTTGCAGTCTGGTGGCAGGCGATTTTCAAATTCTTTTCCAGTTGTTTTTCTTAAGCTTGCTTCTTTCCCTTCCCATGCCTTGGGTCCTTTTCTCCAGAATGGACTGACAGATTGGAAGACCCTTCAAGTCGCATGTGCAAGCAGACCAGAAGAACTCTGCCCCCAAACTGGTGGTCCAAAGCCAATCTGCAACGCTGATCCACAAAGACGTTTATTAAGACCTTTCTTCTGCCCTCCTGCCAAACCAGATATGTCTTTTTGTACTAAACAAGTTGAGGTGCTTTGGCTTCTGCTCCCAAGAGACAGAACAAGCTCTGAAGATTAAAAAATAACAATAAAAACCCGGTTCTTAATCTGTTAGATCAGCTAGTTCCAGTAGGCTCAGCTTCAGCAATCCAGAAATTCAGTCTTGAAAAGTGTAGGGCAGGGGCTAATCATGCTGCCCTCATCCCCAAGTCCTGACCAGTACATGGCTTTGCCTTTGTGGATCAGTGGATGATCCATAAACCTTGATAAAATTGAATTTCCAACTTGTGTGTCATTTCTTTATAAATAATCTGTCATTATATCCCAAGTTTCCTTTCTTCTGATGTCATTTTTATCCACCTTCATCTGGAAGTTCCCTTGGTTATCACCCTAGTTTAGATCCTCCTCATACACTTGACACGTTTGCCATGTAATAAATAGTGAAACGAATGACTCACTATATACTGGGATTAGTGTATTGTACTCTCACTAAGCCATTCCATCTAACTTTAAGAAAGCAATTCTCTTAAAAACACTTTTCATTATGTCATTTCCCTGTTCGACAGTCTGCAGAGCCTCCTTATTACCTTTTCTCCAATGGCTTCTCGTCTCAAAGTTAAAGCTACAATACTTAAAATGGCTGACAAGGCCCACAGGATCCAGCCCCCTGCATACCTACTTTACTTCTTGCTCACTCTTCTTCATCCACACTGGCTTCTTGCTGTTTTAGGCATTCTCCTGTCTCAGGGTGTTTGTATTCTCTGTTCTCTCTGCTTGGAACTCTTCCCCTAGATATTTTTATAGCTGGCTCTGTGACCTTGTATAGGTCTTTACCTCCTCAGTGAGGCCTTTCCTGTGTGCCCTATTTAAAATTGCAACCCACCCCTTGGCTTTGCCCCCTTTTTCTGTTTTTTTTTTTTTTTTAAACTCTATTTATTTATTTATGTTAGTAGGCAAGCACTCTACCAACTGAACTATATCCCCAGTCCTGGACAAATAATTTAACATCCTTGAGCCTCAGTTTCCTCACTTGTAAATGTGTTAGTATTTCTTCTTTGAATTATTTTGCCCTTTATTCATTCATTCAGTGAATTTTAGGTTTCCCTGTTCTGCCAGGTACCTTACTAAATACTGGGATTTTGTAGTGAACAACAACAAAATAATAATTTGGTTATGATGAGTGATCTGAAGGTAGTAAACAGGATCTAACTGGGGGCAGGTGGGAGAGGTAGGGCTGCTGCTTGGGATGGGTTGGGAGGAAGGCGTCTCTAGAAGGGATGTCATGGCTCATCACTAGAGCATGAGAATGAAGTGGCTATCCTAAGAGCAGGCATTCTAGGCAGAGGGGAGAGCAAGGACAAAGCCCCCAAGGTGGGAAATGGCTTGGACATTTCAAAGAAATAGTAAAAGGCTAGCATGAACGAAACAGAGAGTGGGAGACAGGAGTTCAGAACCACAGAAGGAGATGGAAACTGGCTAAGATCAGATCCTGCAGGGCCAGGTCAATCAAAGTCAGGAGTCTCATGTTTCACTGAGGGAATATATTGATCTGGTTTACCTTTCAAAAAGATCACCCTGGTTTTCTATTTGGAGAGTGGATTGACAATATTAAGAATGATGAGAGACTGGGGTGTAGCTCAGTGGCAGACTGTGTACATTAGTGTGCACAAGGCCCTGGGTTCAATTTCCTGCTTCTCTCTCTCTCTCTCACACACACACACACCCTGATCATAAGGGGAACTGGTTATGTGGGTGTAAACCTCTTGTGCTAAAGATTCCTTTGTCCCTTTGTCAGTCGTTGAAACCTGCAGGACCTCTTAGAATAACATTTTTTTTTTTTTTTTGGGTGCTGGGGATCGAACCCAGGGTGTTGTGCTTACAAGGCAAGCACTCTACTGACTGGGCTATCTCCCCAGCCCCAGAATAACATTTTTAAATGCATAAAGTAAAACACATAGTGTTACAAAGGAAGGTTATATTGCAATTCAATTACCTAAATATATTACAAATGTGTGCTGCAGTAGTATGCCTGCTTTTTTATTAACACATTAAATAAGATTTTGCAGAGAGCCTAATGATTATGGTACTTTTGAGACAGTGATGAGGGTCAGTGATATTTTGAGATATCTTCAACACCTACAGTGTGATATGCATATATCTGTGATTCCTTTTTTTTTTTTTAAATTTTTGTTAGTTGTAGATGGACGTAATACCTTTATTTTATTTGTTTGTTTTTATGTGGTGCTGAGGCTCAAACCCAGTGCCTCACACGTGCTAGGCAAGCACTGAACTTGGCAACTACTAAGCTCTACCACTGAACTGTAACCCCAGCCCCTGTCTATGATTTCTATAATTGACAAAGTCATAAGTACTACTGGTGGTTGTGGTCTACATTTGTAATAAAGGGACATGCTTAGTTGTTTCCATAAGGTGAAAACCATAGATGTGATTCTATTTTCCCAGCCAAGAGGGACTGATTTAGAAGTTGTGACCAACGCTAGATAAAATCCCTAGCATAATACTTGGCACATAGTAGCTGCTTAATGAAGTCAGT
This sequence comes from Sciurus carolinensis, assembly GCF_902686445.1. NCBI lineage: Eukaryota > Metazoa > Chordata > Mammalia > Rodentia > Sciuridae > Sciurus > Sciurus carolinensis. The sequence continues at coordinate 30,886,036 of NC_062232.1, forward strand.
GTTAGCCCTTTTCACTCCTAGTAACAGAACATCAAGGTAATTCTGAACATCAGATAGAAAATGATACTCGACACAAGATTATCTATCTTCCTGCTGTGATTTTAAAAATCACAGAGTTGTTAATTGGGTCCTCAGTGCATTTCTAAGGCAGGTGGTGAGCAGCTGTATAAGTGAGGATGCTTTCAGTGGAAGATAACAGAATGTCTAATAAAAAGTGATTAAAACCAGATGTGGTGGCACATGCTGAGGAAGGAGGATCACTTGAGCCCAGGAGTTTGAGGCCAGCCTGGGCAACGTAGCGCGACCCCCTTGCCAAAGCAATCAAAAAATGACTGAAATAATGGGAACATTTATTATTTCCCTTAACAAGGAGTGTACAGTGAGGGGATTCCAGGATTGGTTCAGCATCTCAGGAGAGGTATCAGAACCCACACCCTTTCCAGATACTTTCCCTGCCATTCTAATATGGGAGCTGGATCAGCCTCAGTATTCAAGATGGTTACTACCATTTCAAGCATCATGTTCTTATATGACTGAAGTACAAAAGGAAGGTCTGAGGTTTTATTTTTTTTTTCCAGCTTCTCTTTTTATCATATAGAATGCTATATCCTAGAAAAATGTCCCTTCTGACTGATTGCTTAGCACTTGGTCCCTGGCCAATCCTAGTTTCAGGGAAGCCTGGGAAGGATAGTGTTTTTCATTTCTAACCTTTAGAATTGGACACAGATTCTGACAAGAAAGAAGGGAGAGAGAAATGACTGTTGGGAGGTTACCAAAGTGTCTGCTCTTTGGCGTCCCTTGGCAAGATCTGTCTGTGACCTTCCACCTCCTTTATCCATTCACTTGTCCTCCCATTGGTGTTTCCTTTTCCAGGTCACCTCCATGTCCCATGAGCAAACCGCAGGGTGTTTTGTTTATACTGCCAACTAGTTGTCAATCAAATACAAGCTAAGATATCAATTTTATTAAAATCTAAGCTAGTAAATATTGGAATATATTTCATGGTAGCAACTGTTTGCATTTTCATGGTTTTTCTTCAAAATTATTACTGTCATACTTACCAGATAAACTCAAAAGATAGAAAATGAGCCTTCTTTGAGCTAACAGTTACTTTTTGTTCTTTTTAAAGAAATAGTGTATTTTTAATCCACTTGCACAAAGGACCATATTATATGTGTACTCCACAGTTTGCTTTCTTGCTTAATATACCTTGGACATCTTTGCACATTTTGCATAGAGAGATGTCTCTTTCTTTATCCTACTTGCACTGAATGACTATAACATGATTTAACCTTTATCAATGACCATTTAGGTTGATTCAAGTTTTATTTTCTTTTTTTGCTATCACAAATAATGCCATAAAGAATACAATCACAATACGTATAATACACACACACACACACACACACACACATATATATATACAATGCATATACATAATATGTACGTATATACATATGTCTTTCTATATATTATCTTTGCCTACTTTTGCAAGTTCATGTGCAGGATAAAATTTTAAAGACACAATGCAGGGTCAAAGTTTACCCATATTTTTTCATTTGATAGAGATTTTCAGATTGCTTTCCAAAAATGTTACATCAATTTCTAGTCCATTCACAAGAGTTTGGGAATTCCTATATTCTAATATTCTTTTCTTTTCTCTCCTTCTCTCGCTCATAGTACTGGGGTTTGAACTCAGGGTCTTGCACTTGCTAGACAAGAGGTCTACCACTGAGCTATAACCCCAGCCCCTAACATTCTTTTCAACAGTGGGTTCTGTCATACTTAAGTGTATGTCTAAATGATAAGTAGAAAAAGAGGATGGAGGTTTCTAGGGTATGAAATGAGTTCCCTTACTGTTCATTTTGATTCTTATCAAACAAATTTGCAAGCCGGGCATAGTGGCACACACCTGAAATCCCAGCAGCTAGGGAGACTGAGGAAGAAAGATCGAAAATTTGAGGCCAACCTCAGCATCTTAGTGAGGCCCTCAGCAATTTAGTAAGACCTTGTCTCCAAAATAAAAAAGAAATAAAACAAAAGAGGTCTGGGGATATAGCCCAGTGGTCAAGTGTCCCTGGGTTCAATGTGTGATACCAAAAAAATGCATTTGCAGGATTTCACTTAGTTTTTAGATTTGAGCAGTCCTGGTTTGTTTGTTTTACTTTTGGGGGAGTACTAGGGATAGAACTCAGGGGCACTCAACCACTGATCCACATCCCCAGCCCTATTTTGTATTTTATTTAGAGACAGGGTCTCACTGAGTTACTTAGGGCCTCGCTTTTGCTGAGGCTGGCTTTGAATTCACCATCCTCCTGCCTCAGCCTCGAGCTGTTGGGATTATAGGCGTGTGCCACCGTGCCCAGCTTGAGCAGTCCCCAGTTTTTAAGTAGGCGTGTGTTGCACACTACCTACTTAAATCCTGAAGTTTGGCTTGAAATGACAGCAGGCTTGGGGAACCTGGAATTTTATAGACTTGGTCCAGTTCCTCATTGCCTGATTATAGACCTGCCAGAGAGTGGGACACAACTATAGGCCACAGCTTGGGTCCTTTGTCACTTATGACCCAGAGTCCTATGAATGCTAAAAGGATATAATAGGAACTAACAGTGATTGATCATTATTTCCACTCACTGTTGTAAGCACTTCACATGTATTATGTCACTTTTTTCATGTACTTAAGTGTAACTTTATTTTGTTTATTTTTGAAAGATAAATAATAATTGTATATATTTATGGGGTACGATGTGATGTTTTAATACATGTATGCATTGGGGAATGACCAAATTAGGTGAATTATGTTCATCACCTCTTGTGCTTACTTTTTTATGGGGAGAACAATCAGCCCACTTTTAGCAATTTTGGAATATACAATACATTACTATTAACCGTAGTCACCTTGCTGTAGACTAGATTACCAGAATGTATTCATCTTGACTGATTTATTTCTCCTCCCCTCTCCCCATCTTTAGTAACCACCATTCTACTTCTGTAAGTTTAACTTTTTTTGCATTCTGCATTTATGTAGGTTAATACTACCAATAACCTTATAACATAGGCACCATTACTATCTTCATAATACCCAGTGAGGAAACTGAGGCACAGGGAGGTTGAGAAATTAGTTCCAGATCCCATAGCTGCTCAGTGGCAGAGATGGGGTTCTGTCACCTAATCTGTACTTGCATTTGGTGTTCCTCACACTTGAACATGCATGTGAGCCCTGGGGATCTTGCTCAAAATCAGGTTTGGGTTCAGCAGGTCTAGGGTGAGGCCCCAAATTCTGTATCTCTAGCAAGCTTCCAGGTGATGCTGCTGCTGGTCCATTGAGTAGACTTGAGTACAAAAGTTCTAAATTGCTATTTTTCTCAGTTTTATGAGATTTCTCATCAAAGTTTGACCAATCCTCCACACTTCACCATTTTCATTTTGTCCTTGTATTATGAATGATTTCTTTACCAACTGCCAGAATATCAGCTTTCCAATTCGTAGTTTATCCTGAAGGAAAGACTCACTACCTGGCATATCTCCTGGCAAGTTTAGGGATTCTGTTAACATGTTGAATGAATGAGTGGATGCATGGATTTCTTTTTCTTACTAAATGTAATCTTGCAATGTACACAGGAGGTTTTTAGAATTTCTTTAAAGGCCCAAATCAAAACCAGCTATATTCCAACTTTTTTTTAAGTACTGAGGATTGAACCCAGAGACACTTAATCACTGAGCCACTTCCCCAGCCCTTTTAATATTTTTTATATAGAGACAGGGTTTCACTAAGAGCTTGGGCCTTGCTAAGTTGCTGAGGCTGGCTTTGAACTCAAGATACTCCTGCTCAACCTCCTGAGCTGCTGGAATTACAGGGCCTGCACCACTGCATCCAGTACATTCCAGCATTTTAAAACTATTTCATGATAATACAGGAGACACTTTAGTACATCATTCCCTGATCAAATAGAAAGCTTAAGCTTGATACTACTCCCATTTTAGAATCAATTAATTTTACCTGTATCACACAAAGTAGTGTTTCTCCCCAACTCTAAATTAATTTAGATTGATAATGATCAGACATTTTCCTTTTTATTTTAAAATCTTTTCGGATATAGTGATTTAATAGACATACTCAAAATACTCTACTTAGCTTTAGATATAAGTTATTTATACCTTTTTATCTATTAATGTATATATTACACTAAAATCCCAACATATTATTTATTTATATTGGAATTATTTGAAGAGAGCATAGTTCATAATTTTTTTGTTACTGAATAAATAAATTGGGGAAATAAGCACAGTAAAAATTCTTTTAAATGTCCTGGATTATTTTACCAATGACTTTAACTGCTGTGTTCTATAAGAAGGTTGTTTTAGTGGAATTTTATTATATTTATTGACCTCTGAATATGAAAATGATAAGTTGTATTAATTTCTTGTTAACTTCTTGGCTAATTTCATTTTTGCTGGTTAATTTAATGAGTGACATTTATTATGTGGCTGGCTGCTACACAATACCCAGTAGATTTCTTTCAAGTGACAGGGAGGTCCTTTCATATTCCTGCATGGAGTGGAGATGGTCTCATGGTAAACCAACCCAACAGTCTCAAATGTGTCCAAGTAAGTGTTTCTCTTCATGATTCAATTTCACAATTTGATCTCTGACCTACAGTCTTTAATTAAGTACAATGCCTTGGATGTTCAACTTGTCTTGTAAAAACATGTCTCATGCATTATTTATATACATCTAAGTACCACTTATCTCTTCCTAATTATTTTCTTTATGGATTTCGTTACTAGGGAAACCTACCAAGTTAACAGACCTCTTATTCTTGGGGGTACTAGCCACTTGAACAAACTCAATTTTCAAGAAATCATTTAATCCGTTCTTTCTTTTTGCGAGCTGAACAAAGGAGTGTTTTGTTAAAGATCAGACTTCCCTTTCTGAATGACTTTAACCATTCAACAACTCAGACAAATGAATGACTGACACATTGAAGTGTGAGTATTGCTATCTGGGCCATAAAGAAGCTGTTTCCCAGATGAAAGAGAAAGTCTTACAGACTTCACTGGTGAGAACATCATCTAAATGAGAGGTGACAAAACAAATATTGACCACAGCATTAATGTGCAGTTAGATGTTACTGTGCCCTTCTGCTGGCTCAGGTTGCTTTGCATGGAATGGATTCCCCGTGCTCAGTGATGTGTTGAAATCTGGTGTCCATGGCAACCAAAGCATCACCCATCTCAAAGCAAGCACTGTGAAGACCAACTGAATCTCCACTCACACAATGACTTTAGGAAGGAGCCACATTCTTAACAGACTTTACAGATATCCAAGCAGAAGAGATCCAATGCCCAGCCAGACAGGAAGTATTGTCTTCATGCACATTTCAGCAATGCAATTTTGCTTTTCAATCTGGTTTATTCTTTCCTTGTCAGGCAAAAAGAGTTGCACACATATTACAAATTGCAACAATTGAAATAGGTTGGGAGTCTCAACAAAGGCATTAAAACAGGATGGTTCAATAAATCACACCTGTATATATAATAATAATGTACTAATTAAAATGATAGTAATAATGAGATCAGGGAAATCAGAGTAGAGCAAGATCAGGGAGAGGGAGGAAGGAAAGAAAGGAAAAATACTGGGGAATGAGATTGATCAAATTTTGTTATATGCATGTACGAATATGATAATGAATCTCACTATTATGTATAGTTATAAAGCACCAATCCAACAAAATAAAACAGGGCGGTTAAGAACAGATCTTTTAGGTTTGAGTAGCCTTGGGATGGAATCCTGGCACTAGCTTAGTAGCTGGTTGACCTTAGGCAAGTTACTTAGTATCTCTGAGGCTTAATTTTCTCACCTGCAAAATGCAGTCCAGTAGCACCTACCTCTTAGGTGACTATGAAGAGCCACTGAGAATGTGCATGTGCTGTACTTAGCCGTGGGTCCCTTAGGCATCCAGAAAGGATTCTTTATGTCAGTCTTTATTATTATGAGTATTATCATTAATGTGAAGTGAAACCCTGCATTGACTAAAGAGCATAGGTATGTTTTTTGGACATTCAGCCAGTCTGTCTAATATTCCCTGTGGTGCTTTTCATAGCTGCTTATGTCCCTATTGTATCAGCAGAGCTTTGAGATGTTCACACAGAGGCCACGAAGGACTGGAGGGAAATATCTTCTGCCCTGCCATGCAGGAGATTAAGCTGAGCCACTCACACAGATTATGTGTCAAAGCAAATTGAGCGGTTTGGTATCACCCCTGAAACACAAACCTATGTGAGTTGCTCTCTGCACTTCTTCCAAGGAATGGGCTCCTCTTTTCTCTTTAAAAAACTTTAGACTCTTTGCAGACTTAATGTAGGAACTGGCTTTCCTATGTCTCTGATTTATACTCCTCAGAGTAAATGATCTGATTGGTTTAAATCTACTGTAAATTGCTATGCAGAAGATGTTGGAATGTTTATTTCTTGCTCTGTCCTCCCTCCTTTATTTTTATGGAGTCAAACTTATTCTTGCTCTGAAGTTCTCCTCTTTGCTTCTAAATATCATTTGCTTGCATGACATGAACTCAGAATTTCAGAGAAACATCAGTAGTTGTGTCTCTGTTGAAGTGACAACTTGAAATGAGTCTTCCTCCACAAGTGTTCCAGATCATGTACATTTGGTAGCTTGTTTCAGAAAAGGATTATTACAATTAATGAATCTTTCAAGTGTTTCTTCAACTTCTGGGGACAGAAATTATTTTGTCTTGTATTAATGTACTTTCCTCTTTGTACTTGAAAGCTGTGTGGTAAAGGCTCACTGTAAATTTTACAAACTTAAATCTGCATTTTGCTCTTTAGCACCTAGATCTTATTATATTCATTTATAACATCTTGTTTTTAATATTAACAACTATACTACTCCAATAGTCAGTAATTGTTGTTTTTCTCCTATCTATAATCAATGAGGTATCATATATATTTATTAGTTCTGCTTATGATCTTCAATACCACACCAAGTAGGTCTACATTTTGGCCTTAATTGCCATGTTGGTCTGTTTTATTTTTCTCTAAGAGAGGCTAGTGCTTCTCCCACTTGAGCATGCATTAGAATCTCTGGAGTACTTATTAAATAAGTACATAGGACTTGGCTCTACCCTCAATGTTTCTGACTCAGTAGGTCTATATTTGAGCCTGAAAACTTGATCTCTTAAGTTTTCAGTACTCCTGCTGCTGGTCTAGGGAATGCACTTTGAGAACTTCTCCCTTAGCCTATACCCTTACGTTCAGCCAAACATTTCTGAAATATTGGAACTATATGAAGGCATATTTTGGTAGCACGACAAACTTATTTTCATCACCAGAAAATAATTCTAAGGATAGGACTGACTATATGGCAGGCACTATGATAAGTATATTTTTCTATTACAGATGAAAAAATTATAACATAGTAAGGTTCAGTAAGTTTTACCATCATCAATAGCTAGTAAAGTAGTTGAACCTATATTTGTCTAACTACAAAGCTCCTTAACTTCAATAGATTTAAGTCAGGTAAACTCTGCATGATGTTTTACTAAATCACCTTCCTCTGCCTCTTCCTTTTCCTCCTCCTTTCTTCTTCTTTTGTACCAGGGATTGAACCCAGGGCTGCTTAACCACTGAGTTACATCCCTAATCCTTTTTATTTTTTATTTTGAAACAGTGTCTCACTAAGTTGCTTAGGCCCTCACTAAGTTACAGAGGCTGGCCTCAAACTTGTGATCCTCATGCCTCAGCACCCAGCTAAAATCACACGTTTCTAAGAGGAATGTGAACTTTTACCCCAAGACGTTTGAAAGAAAACCCTAAACTCAACTCCTATCAAAGTTTCTGAGGTGTCCATTAAAAGTGAATAAAAATAACAATATGAGAAGATGCTCTTTTATTTGTTACAAATTTCGAGAAGCCTGTATGTCTCAGCTTCATAACCACTAGACATTGAAGTGTGCCCTGAAAACAGAACTAGTTGCGAGTTTGATAGAGAAGTTAAACTCCCAGACCCTTTCTCAAATCCAGATGATGGTCTTAGACCACATTTCCCAAAGGCTGACGCTGAGATGTGAATTTGTATGGAGAAAGCAATAGAAGAGTGGGTGAAGAAGAAAGCAGTGATGTGTAGGAAGCCAAGCAAGGGTGAAATTTTAGGCTAAGTTCCAGCCTCTGTTTCATCCTGTAGGGGAACTCTGGAGTGAAAATTATACTCTAGGCTGGAGACACTCTCTTACACAAATAATTAGCTCCAGGTATGGGGAGGTCAGAATACGTAAACTTCTAGGTACTACCAGCTCTCCTGGTATGCTGCCAAAGTGACTATTGTAGCCCCAAAGTAGGGCTGTAGAACATGGTTGCATTGGAAAGTTGTTAGAAACAAAGCACATGAACACTTTAGACATGAAGTCAGAACCATTAAGAAGCACTTGAGGGGGTTCAGTAGGAATACCTACCATTTGTTCCTCTACTCAGGCCCTCCAGACCTTAGAAGCCTGGAGATTCACTTTCTTGACAGACAGAATCTGAGAAACTGAACTTTGAGGCTCAAGGCACAGTCAAGGACAGAGATGAGGTAGTTCACTAAAAACAGGAGGATTAGATGGATGCAGTGGCACACCACTATAATCTCAGGGACTTGGGAGGCTAAGGCGGGAGGATCACAAGTTCAAAACCAGCCTTAGCAACTTAGCAAGGCCCTAAGGAACTTAGCGATGCCCTGTCTCTAAATAAAACGTAAAAAGGGCTGGGGATGTGGTTCAGTGGTTAAGCCTCCCCTGGGTTCAATCCCTGGTACAAAAAAGAAAAGAGGATGACATGGGATGACATCCCATGTAAGTTTACATGCTGAATTATGAGAATTCCCTGTTCCCACCATACCTAACAAACACACACATAGGCTTTCATTCACATCAACTCTCAGAACACTGGCAGCCCACTCTCCAGCAGCAGTAAATTAAAGGAGGGTCTATGATGTTCAGATCGACCCAAGAAAAAAGAGCCATAGATATTAATATTTGGAGGAATAATCCATCCCAATGTAATAGTTGCATTGTCTTGTCACCCTACAGAAAAACCCACCAGTTGGTTAGCTGTTTCCCACAACCAGATTTCCCATTGAGCTTTTTAAGGTGAGACTTAAATAGGAACTGTCAGGGAAAAGATATCTGAGGAAAGCATCTGATATGAAGAGCAGTGACCCTGACAAAATGAACAAATAGGAAAACTAAACTTGGAAGAAACAGATAATACTGGAAACATGTGTAGTTTGGATCTGGAATGTCTTCCAAAGATCCACGTGTTAAAGGCTTGGTCCCCAGGTTAATGCTATTGGAAGGTGGGGCTTAGTGGGAGGAAGTTAGGTCATTGAAGTGTGCCCTCAAAGGGGATTGTGGGATGCCAGTTTCTTTCTCTCCTTTCACTTCTGGCTATGAGGTGAGGACTTCCTCTGCCATGTGCTTCTACTATGATGCGCTACTTCAGGACAGCCCCCAAAAGACAGGCCAAGTGACCATGAGCTAAAACCTCTGAAACTGAGAGCATAAAAACTTTTTTTTTGTACCAGGAATTGAACCCAGGGGTGCTTAACCACTGAGCCACATTCCCAGCTCGTTTTATATTTTATTGAGAGACAGGGTCTTGCTAAATTTCTTAGGGCCTCGCTAAGTTGCTGAGGCTGTCTTTGAACTAGTGATCCCCCTGCCTCAGCTTCCTGAGCCACTGGGATTATAGGTGTGCACCACCACACCTAGCTCCTTTTTTTCTTTTTTATGTCACATTATCTCAGGTATTTTGTTACCATAACAGCTGACAAACAGAGAACATAAAAAAAAACTTCCCAAATGCCAAAATTGATATTGTTAGAGAGGAAAATGATCGCATGTAGAAATAAAATCAGCCCATGTTTATAGCAGCACAATTCACAATAGCCAAACTATGCAACTGGCCTAGGTGTCTATCAACTGATGAATGGATAAAGAAAAGTGATATATATGAGTTTTATTCAACCATAAATAAAAATTATGGCATTTGCAGGAAAATGGAAGGAACTAGAGACCATTATGTTAAACAAAATAAGTTAAACTCAGAAGGTTAAGTATCGTATGTTTTCTCTCCTATTCAGAAGCTCTCTAGGAAAAGGTGGGGGTGGATCTCCTAAAAATCAATGGGAGATCAGTAGAGGAAAGGGACCTAGGGGTGGGAAGAAGGGAAGGAGGGGGAAAGTGCTGGGGAGTGATATTGGTCATATTATATTGTTATGTTGTATGCACATTACAAATATGTCACAAAAAATCCCATCAATATGTACAACTATAATGCACCAATAAAAACATGCATTAAAAACATAAAATCAGGATATTTTTGAAAGGAATGTTCAGACAGCAGAAAAGAAATCTCAGAAATTAATAATGTGATAGCAGAAATAATAATTCATTTGAAGGATTAGAATATTAAGTTGAATAAATGTTTCAGAGAGTTCAACCAAAAAGACAATGAGATTCATAAAAAGAGAAAAGATTAATTAGAGGAAGTCTGACCTGTGTCTAGTAGTCAGTCCCAATTTAAAAAAAAAGCAAAGTAGATGAAAGGAGAAATTATGGAAAAATAAATCAAGAATATTTTTATACTTGAAAGTTATGGGTGGCTAGATTTAAAGGGCCCATCAATATGTTGAATGGTAAAAAAAAAATAGATTGTAAAGGCTTCCAAAAAGAGAACCCAAACTGGTTCCATGCAGGGATTAGCACTAGACTTTTCATAGCAATTTAGGAAGCTATAAGATAATGGAGCAAGGCCTCCAAAATTCACAGAGAAAATTATTTCTCAACTAGAAGTTTGTAGTTGCCAAAATTATCAAGCATACAAAAATGTATGTGAGTAGAAAAATATCTTTAGACATCCAAGTTCTCCAAAAGAATCAAAACTGTTTTTTATTTTTGATCCATCCAAAAGAGAAATGACTTAAGAAATAGGAAAATGTGGGAATCACAAAACCTGAGGCTCCATATAGGTGGGGTTACAGGAAACTTCTAAAGTGGTGGTAAAAGACCGTCCAGTATGACAGCTAGATATTAATGACAAGGGAGAAAAAGTAGGAGAAGGAAAAAGGTCATCATCCCACATCGTATTGCCCAATGAATACTGATTTAGTCAAATACTGTGATGAAACTACTTTGAGTGAGAAAGGAGAAGCACATATGGAGAGATTATAAAAGAGCTAAATTTTCATCTTTCACATTAGCAGATTAATAGATGATGCATAAATGGAAAAATCAAGAAATAGTTGTATAAGGAAGCCATTTTTTAAATATGGAGGTAAGTCACTAGAAAACTATACAGTTAACTGTACAGTTAAAAGTATTTTGTTTTGCCTCAAAAAAAGTTGGAATATGGGTGGAGAGAGGTGGGGCCCACTATTATTTTGTGGAACTCTTGACTTTTAGATTATCCACATATATTTCTTTGAGAAGTATGAACATCCAAAGACACTTTTTCTTTATTGACCTTGTCTGTTCTTTTTGGTTGTGATGTCCACAGTCTGTTTTGTCCTTTACATTTACCCTATAAGGACAGTAATTTTTTAAATAAATTTTTTTGCATATAATTCAGGTACTTAACAATGCTATGGGATACATATTGATAGTAAAAAGGTTATAGTAGTGAAGAAAATTAGTATATTCCTCATCTCATAAGTTTTGTATTTTTTTGTTTCTATGGCAAGAACAGCTAAAATCTAGCAGCAGGTGTGGTGCATGCCTATAATCCCAGCGACTCAGGAGACTGAGGCAGAAGGATCACAAGTTCAAGACCAGCCTCAGCAACTTAGCAAGGCCCTGAGTAACTGTCTCAAAGTTGTGAGACCCTGTCTCAAAACTTAAAAAAAAAAATGGGACTGGGGATGTAGCTCAGTGATAAAGTGCCCCTATGTTCAATCCTCAATACCAAAAACAAAAAACAAAAACCAACTAAAATCTACTCACTTAGATTTAGCATGGATCTCAAATACAGTACAATTTTATTATCTATATTCCTCATGTGCATTGGCTTCCTAGACTTGTTCATCCGACATATCTTCTTTGTATCTGCCCAATGATTATACAGTGTTCCTAGAGAATATTTATGAAATAATGTGGTTATTTATAGATAAGTTTTGTCAACAAATATTTCCCATCAGAATATAGCTTAATACATCCCTTATATTATTATAAGTCATACTAAATTAAGATTTAGTTAAAATGATAACATTTTATTAGTTTGAATGGTCAAATAGCTCTTCACTTTATTTTTAAATTTTTTTTATTTGTTCTTTTTAGATATACATGACATCAACTGGGGATATAGCTCAGTTTGTAGAGTGCTTTCCTGTCAAGCACAAGGCCATGGGTTCAATCCACAGCACCACAAAAAAAAATAGGTATACATGACAGTAGAATATATTTTGATATGTTATGTATACATGCAGTATAACTTTCCATTCTTGTGGTTGTATGTGGTGTGGAGTTACACTGGTCATGTAGTCATATATGAACATAGGAAAGTTATGTCCAAGTCGTTCTACTGTCTTTCCTATTCCCATCCTCCCTGACTTCCTTCATTCCCATTTGTTTATTCCAAAGTACTTCTATTCTTCCCTCCCCCTCCCTTATTGTGTGTCAGCATCCACATATCAGAGGAAACATTTGGTCTTTGGTTTTTAGGGATTGGTTTATTTCACTTAGCATGGTAGTTTCCAGCTCCTTCCATTTACTTTCAAATGCCATAATTTCATTCTTCTTTTAGGCTAATATTCCATTGTGTATATGTACCACAGTTTCTTTATCCATTCATCTGTTGAAGAGCATCTAGGTTGGTTCCATAGCTTAGTTATTGTGAATTGAGCTATTATGAACATTAAACTTTAAATCTTCATATGGTTTAACGTAAAGCGTTGTGTCTTCTTTAGTAAATTATTAAGTGAAATCATGAGAATGAGAACTATATTAAGCTTCTGCCCAGGGAGGAGGAGGTGAAGACCCAGTTAAAATAAAAATGAAAAGATAGATGGTTAGAAAACAATAAAGACTGGTTGAACCATTTATGTAAAGCAGAGTGTGAATGAAAGTGTTTCATGGCAGTGGGTCTGAGGTGCTCAAAATCCTGAGATGCTTCCAAGTCATTCCAATTGAGAATAACTAATAATTATCTAGAAAGTTGAGTTGCCAAGTACTTTTTACACGAGCTGCCCTGTTTAATTCTCACAAAATCTCTTCAAGTTAAGATATTATTACTGCTTTCATTTTCAGAATGGAAAATATTGCAAAGAGGTTAAGTAACTTTCCTAAGAATTTATGGTTGAGAAATGGGAAAATAATAACATTTATTGCCCAAGCAGGATACTTTTGACAGGCATCAACCAGTTGGGAATCTAAAACAACAGATGAAAACCAAGATTGAATGCTCAGATCTGTGGCCCTCAGTTGATAAGGGATTGAGCCTAATATAGAACCCAAATTCTCCTGCAGAGTTGTGACCTTCCTGCTCCTTTGGTCTGGTTGTACCATTAGTGTTAAGCAAAATTCCCCATTCTTTAAATATGCCAATAAACGTTGACCAAATGACATAATTTTTTTCTGTGCATTCCCTCAAGTTTCTATGCACAGCTTCTAAAGTTGTCTTGGGGATTCAGGACTGAATTAGTTGGTCACTTTTCTGACATACCAAAATATCTTGAAAAATCATAGATGGAAGGAGTCTGGGAGGCATTAGGGTACGGGTAAGAGATTTCTGAATAAAACAAGGCAATAGAGGGGGAGACAGGAATGGATGGTTGTGTATGGACTGAAATTAAATGGCAAATGGTGAGGTGGATCAATATGCAGAAAGTTTATAACACCATATTTGTTCCCTGAGTTTCTTCTGCTGTTTTTCTCCCAAGCCTTTTTTCTTTCTTGATCCCTTTCCTTGGTATCCCTGGCTGCCCTTTTGTGTGTACTGTTCATTGCACATATCATATTTGTTTTCATGCTACATGTTTCCCAGGGAGCCTTTCCTGCAGCATAACTGGGACAATCCCACACTCTTTATTGCCACTGATTTTTTTTTTTTAACTATTACTGAGCAGAACGGTGGGTACCCTCCTGGTAAACAAAAGATTTTTGGTGCATGTTTACTGAAGGAAGGAAGACAGATGAAATGTTTTTAATTTCCTGAAGCCAATAATTGCCTTTGAGGCCCAAGTATAGTCTCAAGAAAGGATAGCCCACATTCTAAAACTAGGTCTTTACAAGCTCCTACCCAAATGTGTTTTTGCTCTTATGGATATGACAGCAGAGCCACTTAGGATTATGTATTTGAAGGACAGGATACTTGGTTAGTCGTGAATATTGTCATATTTTCACAGACAGTCAGCCTTTTAACAGCCGAATGATGGTAAAATTCTACCACTTCTACATTACAAAATGGGAGATATGCCTAGTCTGTGACAGGGCAGAATGATCCACTTACGCCTTTCGGTGCTGACAAATAGAGCTCTGTGATTGTTAACATTAAAGATACCTTTTAGGAAACTATAATTTTGGACTTGTACAATACTTGACGTCTAAAAAGGTTTCTCTTTGCTTTTTAAAATAACCCCCCTTGCTTTTATATTCATGCAGGTGATAAAATCTATGTCTCTGGACCCTTATTTCCTTCTGTTTAAATCTTGCATTCACTCTCAATAAATTGAACATTGACAAATCTAAGCACTTCATCAGCTATTAGAATTTCTTGTTTGTTTGCTCTCAAGGACTCGTGATTTTCCTGTAAAGAAGAAAGGAGGATTTAACATAGAACACTATCACTTTAATTTCATATTAAAATACTATCCCTCCAAACAGTTGTTAAATATTTATGAATCTTGTATGTATAAGATTAAGAGAATCAAAGCTGGTTTGCAGCAAGTTTACTTTTACCGTAGCTAAGAAATGAATACCTAATCACATTCTTCCCATGGTGAATAAACAGTCTGAAGAGATAATTAAATCAGAAGTTGGAAGGAAAAATGGACCTTCAGAATTTTTATGAAGCACACTCTGACTTAATGTTTTTCCATTTTAGGTAGCATGAGCTGTTGATTAGCATGGTGGCACCCTGTATGGCAAAGTTGTTTCTGATTTAAGCCGTTGACTAATAGGTAACTATCCATCAGTATCACCAGCAGACAGAAAAGTCCCCAATTCCTCCCCTTGGTGCAGGTAACTTAGTGGTTCTAACTAAAACTGCTGTGTCAAATGGCTTTTATCATTTAGCGTTCAAGCTTGAGGGATTTTATGTTTTCCATCAGGCAAGCTGTGTTCCCATCCTGACAAACCAAATGTGAATCAAAGGCAGAACAATACTGTTTTGATTTCTGTTACCGTCTAATATTTTTTTTTCCTAGAGATTTCAAGCCAAGTGGTACTTTCTGGGTCTTCCCTTCTTCTGAAGTTCTGTTTTCTGTCAGTTAAGATACTGTAATGTTTTTGCTTTCCCCTTTGCCCTCTGAATTTTAATTGCCAGGGATTTCTTTGGTTTGCCTCTCTAGTTTTACTGTGGTGTGTCTGGCATAGATTTAATTTTCAAATACCCTATTTGTTATATGTTGTGCTTTTTGTGTTTGTTGGTTTGTATCTTTGTTCAGTTCTGGAAAATTCTCAGCCATTGTCCCTTCAAATATTGCCTCTTCATTTGTAAACAAATTTACTTCGTAATTCATATACCATACAATGTACTCACTGAAAGCATACAATTCATTGGTTTTAATATGTTCATAGAATTGGACAACCATGACCCCAGTCAATTTTAGAAGATTTTCATCTCAAAAAGAACCCTTGAAGCCATTAGCAGTTGCTTCTCTATTTCTCTCAACCCCTTTGGCTACCCCTGCTGTTCTAGGAATCACTAATCTAGATTTATCCCTAAGGATTTACCTTTTCGCAACATTTTATACAAGTGGAATAATGAAATATGTGGTCTTTTGTGATTGATTGACTTCTTTCACCTAGCAAAATGTTTTCAAGGTCAATCCATCTTGTAACATGTATATTAGTACCCCATTCTTTTTTTTTTTTCTTTTGTTCCTGGGGATTTAACCCAGGGGTGCTTTACCACTGAGCTATATCCCCAGCCCTTTTTATTTTTTTTTTATTTTGAGACAGGATCTTGCTAAATTACTGAGTGTCTTACTAAATTGCAGAGTCTGCCCTCAAACTTGTGATTCTCCTGCCTCAGTCTCCTGAGTTGCTGGGTTTACAGATGTGAGCCACTGTGCCTGACTCCATTCCTTTTTATTGTCAAATAATATTCCATTGTATGAATGTATCACATTTTATTATCTATTTGACAGATGATGGGCACTGAAGTTATTTCCAGGTTTTGGCTATTGTGACTAAGGCTTCCATGGTCATTTGTATACAAGTTTTTGTGTGGACATTTACTTTCATTTCTCTAAGGTGTAAACCTAGGAATCATGTGGCAACTCTATGTTTAACAATTTGAGAAACTGTCAGGCTGTTTTCCAAACAGCTGTGCCATTTTCTATCCCCACCAGCAATGTATGAGGGTTCCAGTTTCTCCATACTCTCACCAACACTTGTTATTGTCAGGCTTTTAAACTATATTCTTGTTAAGTAGGTGCAAAGTGGTATCTAGTGACTTTGATACACACTTTCCTGATGATAATGATGTTGAGGATCCTTTCATGAGCTTATCATTCATTTGTACATCTTTGGAGAAATGTCTATTCAAATATTTGCCACTTCTTTTTTTTTTTTGGTACTGGAGATTGAACTCAGGGGCGCTTAACCACTTAGCCACATCTCCACAGCCCCTTCTTTATACTTTATTTTGAGACAGAGTGTCCCTAAGTTACTTAGGGCCTTACTAAGTTGCTGAGGCTGGCTTTGAACTCACAGTCCTTCTGCCTCAGCATCCTGAGCTTCTGGGATTAGGCCCAGCACCACTTTTTAATTGAATTGTTTTTATCATTAGTGTTATTGAGTTCTAAGAGTTCTTTATATATTCTGGATAGGAGTTCTCAGAAATATGATTTGCAAATATTTTTCCCATCATGTGGATTGTCTTTTAACTGTTGATAGTTTTTTCCCCAAGCACAACTTTTTAATTTTTATCTACTTTACCAATTTGATCTACTTTATATCTTGTCACTTGTGCTTTTGATGTCATATCTCAGAAGATCTTGTCTAAATCGAGTTCATGGTAGTCTTTTTTTTTTTTTATATTAGTGTTTCTCTACCTTGGCTGTACATTAAAATCACCTAGGTAGCTTTAAAAATTCCTTAAGCTCAAGCCATACTAGGGATCAATTAAATCAGAATCTCCCTTGGCAACCAGGGAATGATGTTGGCCAAATTATACCACTATATTGTGTACATGTATGAATATGTAACAGCAAATCCCACCATTACGTATAACTATAATGTACCAAAAAGAAAATATGGTGAAAAAGTAATTTGGAATTTCCAACCTGAAAGAAAAAGAGAAAAAGAATCTCATAGGCATCAATAGTTTTAAAGTTCTACACGTGATTCCATTTGGCAACCAAAGTAGCACACTGTTTCATATCCCTCTAGGATTCCAAATGAATACATATTACAACTTTTTAATTAATTTTATTGCTTATCCTCTCTTACATTTTCCATTTTCTTCCAGCTTTGTGCCACATTCTAGGTAACATCATCAGATATATCTTCCAACTTGCCAGTTCTTTCTTGAGCTGTGTTTTATCTGCTGTTTAACACATCCATTAAGTTTTGTATTTGTCAATCATGGGTTTTCTTTTCTGTAAGTTCCAGGTGCTCCTTTTTCCTGGTTTCACATTCTTTCCTAAGTTCAATGATGTTACCATTTTTTTTTCTTGCAGTATTTAATGCTCTTTAAAAATCCCTTGTCTGATAATTTCCATATTGGACGTTCTTGTTCTAAATTTTTGGTCATTGTTTCTACAGACTGTCAATCAGAATGACTTGTTTCCTTGGGTCTTAGTCTCTTACTGTTCACACGTATTTGGTTAGGTTCAATATGTGGTGCCTAAATTGAGCAAATTTCCCTATGGAGAATATTTGTATTTGTGGGTTTTGGGAGCCAGGGATAATGCTGGCTTTGGACCACTCTAGCATTCTTCCTGGTTCCCAGCTTGATGTAGGGATATCAACGTTTGCCCTCAGGACAGCTGTGCTTTGCTTATCATATATACTTCTGCACAAAATTTTTTGTTTTTCTTTAGTATGGGACCTTGGAACTTCCTTTCTGTATATATATATGCATATACATATATACATATATTTATTTATTTATTTTAATGTGTGCAATTGTGATACTGAAAAATCGAACCCAAAGCCTCACAGATGCTAGACAATACTCTACTACTGAGCTACATCCCCAGTCCTTTTTTTTTAATTTTGAGAGACAGGGACTTGCTAAGTTGCCCAGACTGGCCTCAGACTTGCAGTCCTCCTGCCTCAGCCTTGTGAATTTCTAGGGTTAGAAAGCATAGCCTAGCTTCCCTATTTTCTTAGAACCTAGCTATGTATTGGTCAATAAGCTTTATAAAGAATAGATAATATTTAATTGATTATAATATTCTATCTATTGTAAGGTACATTTTTGTGTACCAGTAAGAGAAAAATAAAACAATGTCGATTAAACAGACAGGATACTTAGGATTTTATACTTACTGAAATATCTCTTTTAGAGTTATGTAGACCTTGATTGTCATCATATCATCCCCAAATATACCCACTGGAAAAATATAAGCTAAATAAATTGGTTAAACTATTTATAAAACTTTCTCATATTCAGACTCTTACTGTCCTGTATCACTTTCTCCTCAGAGTCACCAGTGTCCATGATTTTCCACAAAGTATCATCCTTTGTGCCATAAAAAGCTGTGGTGATGCAGCATTTTTTAAAAAAATGTTCCACTTTGTCTCTGGCGATTTTTTCCACGTTGTTAACAACCACTTTTAAGGTTTCGATGCATGCATACAGTCTGTCAGAGCTAGGTCCTGTTGCCTCCTAATAGTGATTTTTGAGATGCATTCCAATTTCAGAGATGTTAAGTCATAAAAAAGTACATCAAAATTGATAAAATTATGTACTATAGTTATTTTGTTTTAGAAAAGGTCCTTCTCAATATGTAGACCAGCGTTATTCAAAGTGTGGCTTGAAGTACAGTGTCATTGTGCAGATATGTTCCTAAGTCTATGAAGATATAAGTCCAGAAATTGGGAATAAGAATCTTTGAGCAATTAGTCTGGGTAACTTTGTCAGTTGAGTCTCATAATACAGTATTGGGACTGGCATTTTGTGTATCTTTTATTTCATTTTTCTGGCAATGTAACAATATGTTATTTTATAAGAGTAGCAGTCCATGATGGACTAGAAATATAGTGAACGAAATAAGACTAGTCCTTCACCAATGATATTTTGAGTAGTATTGATTCTAGTGGTTCTCAAATGCTGACATTCTCAAATGCTGGAGGACTTATTAAAACAGATTGCACTGGGAATGGTGGCACATGCCTGTAATTCCAGTGACTTGGGAGGCAGAGGCAGGAGGATCACATGTTCAAGGCCAACCTCAGCAACTTAGCAAGGCCCTAAGCAACTCAGCAAAACCCTGTCTCATAAAAGGACTGGGGATATGGCCCAGTGGTTAAGCTCCCTGGGTTCAATCCATGGTACACACACACACAGATTGCTGGGCATTACATAGGTTATGAAGTGGGAGAATTTGCATTTCTAACAAATTCCAAGGTGATGCTGATGCACTGGGGAACCACACTTTAGAACCACTGTCCAAGACTACCATACTCTGGCTGCAGAAATTTTATGCCAAGAATTTCCTCTTTGGTTTATAGGACAAGAAATTCTGATGCTCTCTTGGAAGATTTCTTCTTCCAGTGATTACTCTTAACCTTTAGTGAAGTTAAAGTAACTTCTCTAAACCTTAGTTTGTTTAATCTTTTCTTGGAGCACAGTTCAGAACACCACTCATTTTCAGAACTGACACAATCAATGTAGGCTGCAGAGTGTATGTGATCTTGTTTGTTTAGAGGTTCTTCTTAAAAGAGCAAAATGCATGTTTTACCTCTCTAGGGAACTGGTGCCACGATTGGGTGTAAATAAGCTCCTGATTCTTCAGAGAACATTGTAGACAATCTGTTGACAGCATTCTCGAGTTTCTGACTGTCCAAGTACCACAAATGCCCAGGGTCTCCCTTTTTTTGTGGTTTAAACCAGACAGCATATCAAAATTCTGAGATATTTGCACACTGTGAAAGCAAGTGACAGTAGGCAGATTCTCTGTGAAAGATCTGCAATGCATATCTACGGTATGCTTTCCAGCAGCATCTGTTGTCATTGTCATCTTCAAGAATATATATTAACCTTGGAGACCTTGATAAAATGACCTTTAGGAGAAAATTCATCATTGGTGCCATAAGCTGAATAACCTTCCTTCATGCCCCTGTGGCAAATGCTGCAAATCTTTGCAGTGTCCACAGGCAACATCCACAGAATATTAGATGAAGCCTGCCTTTCACTGGGTTGGAATGATTATTGTCTCCTAATTCCAGGTGTTAAACCTGCTAGGAATGAATGCTCTTAGAGTTCTGAAGCAGTGCTTCTCAAACTCCAATGCATCTGATATGCCTGAAGGACCTGTTAGAGATCTGGGAAGGGACCTGAGATTCTGCATTTCTTCTAATCTCCTTGTTGATGCCACTGTTCCTGATCTAAGGACCACATGTCCAGTGGCAAGGTGCTAAACCAACTGCTTTCACAGGGCACTCCCTTTTTTTTTTTGTGGTGCTGGGAGATTTGAACCCAGGGCCTTGTGCTTGCAAGGCATGCACTCTACTGACTGAGCTATCTCCCCAGCCCAGGGCACTCCCTTTTGAGAACTAGCAAGAAGAACATGGGTGTGCCCTTCACCAGAAACAGCCTGGTCACCCAAAACAGTTATTGCCTACATCCTTATGTTCACACAGTTAAACATTTAGCATTCTATATCCTTTGAGATCTTTCTACCTTGGTTGTTAAAATTGTCAAATTTAGGAACTGCAAGTATAGCTCAGTGGTAGAGTACATGCGTGGCCCTGTATTCAATCCCCAGCACCACCAAAAACAAAAACAAACAAAAAACATATCAAATTTATTTCTATCATAATGTTGGTGATACATGTTGTAGCTGAGTAATTCACAATAGGCACAGGTGCCCATAAACAAATGGATGGTGATATGGCCACATCAGTATTTATTGCAGCACAGCAGTCAAATTTTGGAATCAGCCCTCATGCTTGTCAGTAGGTGGATGAATCAAGAAATGTGGTATGGATGTTGAACATTTTTTCACATATCTGTTGATTGCTTGTAGATCTTCTTCTGTGAAGTGTCTGTTCATTTCCTTAGCCCAGTTGTTGATTTAGTAATAAGAGAAATGCAAATCAAAACTACCCTAAGATTTCATCTCACCCCAATTAGAATGGCGATTATCAAGAATACTAGCAACAATAGGTGTTGGCGAGGATGTGGGGAAAAAGGTACACTCATACATTGCTGGTGGGGCTGCAAATTAGTGCAGCCACTCTGGAAAGCAGTGTGGAGAATCCTTAGAAAACTTGGAATGGAACCACCATTTGACCCAGCTATCCCACTCCTTGGCCTATACCCAAAGGACTTAAAATCAGCATACTACAGAGATACAGCCATATCAATGTTCATTGCTGCTCAATTCACCATAGCCAGATTGTGGAACCAACCTAGATGTCCTTCAATTGATGAATGGATAAAGAAACTGTGGTATATATATGCAATGGAATATTCCTCCACCATAAAGAATGATAAAATTATGGCATTTGCAGGCAAATGGATGAAATTGGAGAATATCATGCTAAGTGAGATAAGCCAATCTCAAAAAACCAAAGACGGATGATCTCTCTGATAAGCAAATGATGATACATAATGGGGGGTGGGAGTGGGGCAAGAATGGAGGAAGGAGGGACTGTATAGAGGGATAAGAGGGGTGGGAGGGGTGGAGGGGAAATAACAGAATGAATCAAAAACTATTACCCTAGGTAAATGTATGATTTCAAAAACGGTATGCCTCTACTTCATGTACAAACAGAGAAACAAGATGTATCCCATTTGTTTACAATAAAAATGAATTAAAAAAAATCACCCAGTTTAAAAAAAAAGAAATGTGGTATATATAGACAATGGAGTTTTATTCATTTATAAAGAAGTATGAAATTATGGCATTTGGTGGCAAATGGATGGAACTAGAGAACATCATGCTAAGTGAAATAAGCCAGACTCATAAAATCAAGGGTCGAATGTTTTCTCTCATTTGTGGAAACTGGAGAGGAGTGGGGAGAATAAAAAAGGAATCTCATGAAAATAGAAGGGAGATCAATAGAGTAGAGGGGGAGATCAAGAGGGAGGGAGGAGGACAGGGCATAGGGAAGTACTGGGGAATGAAATCTACCCAGTTGTGCTATGCCATGTGTGAATTTGCCACCATGAACCCCACTTATATATCTATGTGTGTGTGTGTGTGTGTGTATGTGTATATATATATATATTTTTTATATATGTATATTTATTATAATGTGCTAATTAAAATAATAATAGCAGTAATAAGAAGGGAGATCAGTAAAGTTGAGAAAGTGCTGGGGGAGAGAAAGGGAAACTACTGATCAAATTATGTGCATGCTCAAATATGGCATGATGAATCCCACTATTACATATAATTGTAATTCACCAATTAAAAAAAGAAAGAAAATTCTGTTGGGGGAAGGGTTGTCATGAATGTCATATTGAAGATAGTTCCATAGCATAGTGTGAAAGAAAACTTCCCACAAACTGAGGAAAAACAGAAGATGCAGACTCTATGATGTGCTACTTAATGATATCCTGATGAAGGCTACAACTTGTGATCACTGATCAATGGTGCATGAGATGAGTACTGCTTTAATAAAATGATAACGTCGTTGTTTGCTTTGGTCTTGGGTGAAACAGGAGTGCTGAGAGATATCACTAGTGAGCTTGTGTGTGACCCTCATACACTATGACACCTAGTGTGTTTCTATTAAAGCAGGAATTCTTTTAAACAATGAAATAAAGTAACAGGGATTCTTTTAAACAATGAAATCAACTCAGATTTGAGGATAAATGCTGGATTCCTTTCATAGCTTAATCTATCAGTGAGCATGCTTTCAGTTACAGTTGTAGAAAATATGTCTTACAGTGGCTTAAAATAGGGTGATTTTTCTAATGCATAAAAAGTCTGCAAGTAGCCAACTGCTGGCATTTGTTCTGTGAGTTGACAATGTCAAGGCCAGTGTCTGCACTTCTTTGCCCCTCCTGACTCATGGCTGCATGGAAGCTCCAGATACCATGTCTTTATTCAAAGGCAGGAAGAAGAAGAGGGAAGGCTGTGAACTTACCAACCTAGTCTGAATGTATTAGGAAAGCCAAAACTGTCCAAGAAATCGGGCTAAGGAGAGAGCTCAGTAGAGTGCTTGACTTGCAAGCACAAGGCCCTGGGTTCGATCCCCAGCACCACAAAAAAAAAAAAAAAAAAAAAAAAAAACCACTGTCCAAGAAATCTCCAGCAAATTCTCCTTAGATCTAGAACCAGAACTATTACACGACCACATAAGGGAGACTGGAAAAACTTGCATTTAGCTGGGTTACCTTGAACAAATTAGCTTTTAAGAAAGAAAGCAGAAATGGCTTTTGGGTATGCAACTACGTGCCATACCAAAAGTAACTAGAAATAAAATTGCCTTGCCTACTACGATTCAACTTTGCTCTTTCCTTTGCAAAATGCAGTCTTTATTAGTGGGAAATAGTATGTTTGTAGGCAGTGGGGAAGTTTGGTGGAAGGAAGAAGCAAAGGTCAAATAACCTTTCAACATCCCAACTCACCTCCGTTTTCTTCACTGAGATACATATACATATGGGGTTCTGCAGGCACAAATTCTGAGTACAAAAAGAAAGAAAGGCAGGTGGGCCTCACATCGTGCATATGGTGCATTCATAACAGTTTGCAAATTCAACAGCAGAATTTCCAAAATCATAATTATGGTGGCACCCCTTATCCTGCAGTCTTTTTTAAAAGTTCAAGTATTAAACAGCTCATGTTGTCAGCTTAATGAATCCCTAATGATTCTGAAAGAAAACCCTGTACTATTAATTATAATTAGAATGCCTCTTGGGTGCTTCAAGATTCAGTTCTTGATAAAGAGCAATCAATAAGGTCTTTTGATAAAGAAGGATCCGGCATGGAACAGGGAGGATCTTGGGAGTATATTCCTTTCTAAAATGCCCTTTGTACCTTGATTCTTTGAATAATAAATGTTCTAATAATGTTGGTATATTTTTGCTTTTAATTTTTAGATGACCTTCTGCAGTAACTAAAGTTAATTAGACCTGCATTAGACTTGGATTTTTCACACTGTTGAGCCCGGGTAACTGTTTTTGTTCCCTTCATCTTCATCTAACCTTATTAAAATAATTGAGTCACTAAGAGTTAACTCCTCTTTTGAAATTGAAGAAAAATGCAATTTTGGTCAGAGAGGCAATTTCCCCCACATGCACACACATACCTCCACCTTTCTCAATTAAAAACAGTATGTATGGTCAAAATCAGGCTTTTCAGCATGGCTTTGTAACATTTTGAAGGTGATTGCCTCGTTTAATCCTCTTTCTCTGTGCTTTTTGGCTTTGAATTAGCTCATACATTTTTATCTATGGTCTAGTCACCAGATGAAAAGAAATGATTTCTGTGTTGTGCAGATTTTAGAATTTGGGGAGAAAAGTGAGATAAAAGACAAATTCTAATTTTGTTTCACTCATCTAAAGGAAATAGAAGCGTTTCACAGGTTCCCATAAAGAGTCTGGCAGAGAATGGTGATTGTGAAGAGATATGAGCAGGCTCTTTTGATATATCTCGAATCCAGAGATCTTTCTGGAGAACTCCCTTTCCTGCTTCCAAAAGAAAGCATAAAATACCTTGTGCCAGTGTCTAAAGAATGGACAGGGTCCTAGAGGGATAGTTGTAGCAGAGATATGAAAATTAGCATTTCAGGTGATTTTGCATAGACCTCAGAGGGAATGAGCTGAGCTCACAGATCTTGGGAGATGTGACCTTTGAAATAGAACGCTATGCTCATCAGTGTCCCTTTTCCTGTTGATGTTCTTGTAAGCTCTGCTCCCTCTTCTGTGTCTGCACAGAAAACTTGGAACTTTCTTTAGCCATAGCACTTGGTATTTTGTATCTTGAGCTCTGCCAGGGCTGAGGGCTCTTTGAGGGTAGATTTAAGACCTCAAGCTCCAGAAGCTGAGGGATATGTTCTGTCTTGATTACCACCATACTGGATGCCCAGTTAATTGATGAACGAATGAAGAGCCCTTAATTCTTAAATGAATTACACACCTACATTCTCACTGTCTGCTTTCCACTGTTTGTAATCAACTTGTGTTGAGAGACTTCTCGGTATGACTCAGAAAAGTTCTTGAGATATTTTGTCCTTTTCTTTCCAGAGCAGAGTGATTAAAGGGAACCACCATCAGTAAAGGGGGGGAAAGTGGAGGGATAGGGAGAGAGAAAAAATGTTGAAGATGATCATCATGGGCACATTCAGGTTACACTTTACACGTTCTTGTCTAAGAAACAAACATTAAAATAGACAACTCTGCTATTCTTCTGAGATGAAAATATTATCTCAGCTCTACAAAATGAGACTGTACTATTGAAATGATGCCAGCCTCCCTGCTGGCAGCCTGCTGACATTTCACCCAGGCACCGAGTTCTTTCTCAGCCACTCCAGCGTCTGTGCCCTTCCTGCTGTTCCCCGCTTTGCCAAAAGCTCTGCCTCTCTGAACCACGTGAGAATCCGCCCTTTGTTGTACTTGAGCAGAGGTTTCCAACATTTCAATTGCTCTTCTCCTGGTGAGCTGGAGAAAGAAAATGAAGCAGCTTGACAACTGTGGGACTCTCGAGCCAAAATGTAAGGACTGTTCTGAAGTGAAGCGTCCCATCTTTGAAGTCAGTGGCCTCCCTCCAAGTGCTTCTGGCTTTGAAGTGGTAGTCAGATCTACCTTTGTCCTAAAAGTTGCAGTGACACAGTCTGCAGAGGTTTTAACTTTGGAACTCCTATTATCTGGAGAACTTTTTCAGAGACATTTGAGCCTGGACTTATGTGTCAGTTATCTATGGCTGCATAACAAACTATGTTGAAACTTAGTGAATTTTGTGTTATTTATTATTATTGCTTATAAATAAATCCACAGGTCATCTGGTGGTTCTGCTGAGCTGGGTCAGGCTTGACTGATCTTGGCTGGATTTGCTCATATGTCTCCAGTAAGCTGAAAGTTCAGCTGACAGTGGCTGAAGTGATAGGATAGGGGTGACTGAATTTCAACAGTAGGAGTAAAAAGATGCATGTAAGGCATCTTGAGACTGCATTCTATTGAACAAAGCAAGTCATATGGCTGATCCCATTTCAAAAAGTGACAACTGAACTCGACCTCTTGATGGGAGGAAGTAGAAGGTGAAATTCTAAGGGCAAGGATACAGAGAGGGAGAGACTGTGCAAGTTTTGCAGCCTTTCACAACATTTGATGGCATGAAGTAGTGTTTTGGGTATGGATGTGTGGATGTGCTCTCAGGGTTCTAGATTTCTAGGACGGGTGGAAAGGTGTGTTTGCTGGAGAAGGGATGTGGCAGGTAGAGAGCAGTTTTGCATCCATCTTCTCTCATTAGGGCTGCTGTAAATAATCCCAAACAGCTTTCTTCACTTCATAGGTATCATGAATCATTTGCCACTTCCTCTCCACAAGGCCAGTAATAGGTATTAAAAGTATGTAACTTCAGAATAAAGCCAGAATGAATGCAGTATTGTTCAGTAATGTGCATCTACTATTTGCTGTTCTCGTGTAAAGCAAAAAATGGATAGTGATTATTCGGACCAATTATTAAGCTATTATGTTGTAGCTTTTGACATCATTCCAGCCTTAAGATTGAAATAGTGTGACTCAATACCTGAGATTTACCCCCTCAGACCAAAACGAATACACAGCTCATTTAATGACTATGAAGGTCAGTGGTGCATGTCTGTGTATATTTACCTCATCCCAGATGTTATCTTAGTTATCCCACTCTCGTTTTTATTTCTTATTATCCTCATGAAAATCTACAAGACCCTAAATGATGGGCAACAGCCCTTCCTCCTTTCCTCTCTGATCTCATCTTCTGCCTAGCCCTTCTGGCTCCCACTGCTCCGAACATGCTGGCCTCCTTACTCTTCCTCAACACACAGGTACAGTCCCACCTTAGGGCTGTGGCATGAGCTGTGCCCTCTGCCTAGAGAACTCTTCCTATACATGTCACCTTGGCTAATGTCCTTGCTTCCTCAGATCTTTGATCAGATAACAAGACCAATGCTGACCTTCATATTTAATAAGAAAACTACCACCCCTCAACCCAATATCCCCATCTGCCTTCCCTCCTCTACATTTTCCTTTTAACACTAATCACCTTCTGGTATATTCAATAATTTATTCACTTATAAACTGCATATTGGCTGTGTGTGTTGAGAATCTCCAAGACCACCCCAGGATCAGTGATTCACTGGAAGAGCTCAAAAGACTCAGCATATAGTCATAACCACGACTATGATTTATTACAGTGGAAGGATACAAAGCAAAATCAGCAAAGGGAAAAGGTGCATGAAATTAAGCCCCGGAGGGGAACAGGCACAGACTTCCAAGTGTCTTCTCCCAGTGGAGTCAAAAATGATGGGCTTAATTCCCTCAGCAATGAGTTGTGACAATATGTGTGAAATGTTGTCTACCGGGAAAGCTCATTAGAGACTCTGTGCCCAGGATTTGGATTTGGGACTGGTCACATAACCACCCCTTCTGCCCACCACACTCCAAACTCTCAGAAGGAAAGCAGGGATTCCACATATGCTGCTTTGTTTGCACAGTTTAGGCAGGGTGAACCACTTTTACCTGTCCTGGGGATGTTGATCCCCAAATCCTCATTCCCAAACACCAGCCAAAGTGTAACCTTACAAAGCAGGTCTTTGTAAGAATAGCAGTCTTGGGGCTGCTATACTAACTCTTTCTCACACCATATAAGAATATGAGCTCTTTGAGGATGTAGATCTTTGTTTTGTTCCATGATGCATCCCTGATAATAGTGCCTGACACATGATAAATATTTGTTGAATAAATAGCCAGGACCTAGGCCCTTGGGTGAACTTTTTGGCAGGAATTCTATGCAGCAGAGGAAAGGTCTAATTTATCTTTCCTATCTCCCACCCCAGCATCTCCCTGTCCAGGGAGCCTCAAACCAGCCCAGCCACCCTAATCTAATTCTCTAATGGTTTCACATGTAAGTCTATCTCCTCAACAAAGTTCCAAACCCTCATGATGGAATCCTGCATCAGACCTGAAAGGACCTTCCCCTTCAAGAGTCTATTTGCTCAGGAGTAATATGGCCAGAGTATCCCAGTTAGTGGCTTAATGAGGGTCCAGTTGTTTTGATCCTGTTTTCCCTCTCCACCACATTTGTATTTTGTCATCCACAGTGCCTGACACAGTGCTAAGTAAATGTTGTATTGCCTGTAAACATTTCTTAACTTGTTTGGACTAAAGACTGGCCCAGATGTACTGTATGACTTTACCTGGGGCTGGTTGTGACATTCATACCAGCGATGTCAGTTTCTTCTTTAATGTTTATTTTCAAAGGCAAAAGTGCCATATTAAAGGATTTTCCTTCCACAGAAAGTACATTTCCTCCTTTTTCTGTTTCCCAGTCCTGAACCATTTTTCATTGTGGCTGTGTAAGCTCTTCAGTGTACCTATTGTGATTTTTTAAGGTAAAAAATACTCATTTTTCATTCCCTGCTCCCTCAGTAATAGAAAGATTAAGCTAATTTCAAAACTACTTGTGTCAGGATTTCATCCCATCTGGAAAGTCTACCTATATCATTGTAAGTTTGCCTGTCACATTCTGAAGTTTGACAAATTGATAGAATGAATCATTTGTTGAAATTCAGCTAAGAGTAGCCCACCCATGTTCTGTGCCTCTTCTTAATATTGGTCTCAGCTCAAAAAATACTGAATTGAATTTATCAACACAAAAATGAATGATTCCCAAAGTAAATATCACAAAACTGTCTTAAAATACATATCTTACATAACATTTGTCATCAAAATTGTTTTAATATTATTGCAACAGTGTCTTGAAATACTACTACCCATAGAATATGCTAAGTTGGCATTTTAATAACCATTCTAACTTATGCTGAGTTTTTTTTGTATGGGAATATTTTTATGAATGAAAGGGGGATTAAGAATCTATTTTTTGAGTCAAATAAAAAAAATAATTGCATATCAGAATTCTTGGACTGATGATGAATTAATATTTCTGACTGACATATGATAAATTCTCTGAGAGATAAACTGTCAGGGAACATTCACCAGCAACTTGAACAAATGACTTGGTCTTGACAGAAATGTTTTAAATACAGCTTCTAGCTGTTTAAGGTATTTAGTCATTTTGACAAGATTGGGGTAGCCTTTTCAGAAATATTTAAAAAATCTGACATGAGCCAGGTATGGTGGTGCACACCTGTAATCCCAGTGACTCAGGAAGCTAAGGCAGGGGGAATGCAAGTTCGAGGCCAGCCTCAGCAACTTAGCAAGGTTCTCAGCACCTTAGCAAGATCCTTTCTCATAGCGAAAAATAAAAAGACCTGGGGATATAGCTCAGTGGTAAAGCACCCCTAGGTTCAATCCCCAGTGCCAAAAAAACCCCCAAAAACCCTGACATAAAATGGAATCATGTGTCAAGGTATTATAGTACTTGGCTAATACTCTTGGTAATGGTGACTGTTATTTCCTATAACAGGTAAAGATGTTAAATAATTTCTATCCCAAATTCCACATTTTATAGATGAGAAAACAGATCATGAGAGGTGTGCTGAATTGAAGACCAATAAACTAATAGCAAAGCATAGAAAAGAACTAAGGTCTTTTAGTTTTGGGGTTATTGTACCATTCTGGCCCAATTTTATATTCTAAATCAGTGGTTCTCACAATCCACTAGACATCTGAATTTCTAGGACAGCCTGATAATACAGAATGTCAGGCCCTGCCCTAGAGTTTTTATTTGCAAACATCTGGGATAGGAACAGAGAATTTGCATTTCTATAAAGTTCCTAAGTGATATGCTGGTAGCACTGGTTCAGGGACCATACTGAAAACCACTGGTCTAGAGAGTCCAGAGAATAATAAGAAAGCTAAATATTTGTGTGGCGTTTCCTATAGGGGAAGGGAAATGATTGAATGATTGATTAGAGCAAGTCCTGAACATCTTAGTACTCAGGAAATGGAAGAGTCTGGTAGTAAATTTACTTTGTCTATCACACTTATAATTACTACTAAATAAGGTTTCTACTGTCCATTATAGATACCTTCTTAATTCCTTACCCAACTCAGAATTGTGTGCCACTAGGAACATGGATGTTTTAGTCAGCTTTTTCACAACTGTGACCAAAAGACTGGATAAGAATAATTTTAGAGGAGGGAAAGTTTATTTGGAGTCTCACAGTTTTAGAGGTCTCAGTCCATAGATGGTCGACTCACTCTTTTCTGGGCTTGAGGTGAGGCAGAATATCATGGAGGAAGAGTGTGGCAGAGAAAAGCAGCTCAGTACATGGAACCAGGCAGCAGAGAGAGAGAGAGAGAGCTCCATTCTGCAGGGCAAAATATATACCTCAAAGGCACACTACCAGTGACCCACTTCCTCCATCCACAACCTACCTGCCTGCAGCTCCACTGAGTTAATCCATTCAAGTGGATTAATGCACAGATTGGTTAATGCTCACATAACCCAATCAGTTCATCTCTGAAATTTCTTGCATTGCCTCACACATGAGCTTTTTGGGGACACCTAATCTAAACCATAACACTGGAGAATGAGTAAAGGGGACTATAGCAAACCATTGCTCAGGTAAATGAGATCCCTGACTAGGAGATATGTTAAGATAAATGATAGTGGTTAATTGTAAATACCTCTTCAGAACCCAGATCCCCCCCAGGAAGTTCTTAGGTAGTCTTTACTCATTTGTAATATTCACATTAGCATAGGAAAAAAAAAGAGAGCCAGAAATGACTGAAAACAAGTAAGAAAAATGGGCAATTGAGTTGACAAAGAAAACTGAACTTAAAATAGGAATTTAATTTCCCCAAATTTTGTTTATCCGGGCCAGTTAACAAATTTGTTGCCAGAAACATGCTTTAAGCTTTCCTTGGTGCTACAGAATGGGAAGAACTTCTGACATTAAATTAATATCTGAGAGCCAAATTCTTACAGCAGAATCTAAGCACCTCTTTTTATTAACATACATTTTATATTCACTTATTTCTAGTTTTTATCTTTTTGTCAGTATTCATTAGGTAGTTACATTCAAATGGATGCTTTATAATATATATCAAGACAAATCTGTAGGTAAATTGGTGATAGTAACCTTCCTTCCCACCCCCTTCCAGAAATCTTCTACCTTGTAAAAAGAAAACCATGCTTGCTTGCTCAGAATCCCTCTTTATTGTCCCTTTTACCTTCCTAGGTGGAAAAAAAAATCCTTGTTTGGTGTAGAGGTTTTGGGAGAAAGAGAAAGAAAATGGAGAGGCGGGGAGGAATACAGATGGATTCTGGGCCTTGAAAAAGCATTGATGTGTAAAAGGCTCTGAAGCAGCTGTGAGGGTAAAGGAATTGGAGAATGGGGAAGGGGACTATGGAAGTATTATTGGGGGTGTGGATCTCTATTGTGCTTTGAGAGATAAGTAATGAAAAAAGCTGCTTTTTGATTATCTATAGCTGCGAAAAGAGACACTGCTCCAAGATTGGGCCACATGGGTCCTTGGATTTATTGTTTACCCAAAATACCTAAAACTCAATCTCTACTCTAATAAAATTTGTTTTCCAGAGAGAATCAAGAAAATCCATGGAAAATTGAGTTTCCAAGGAAACCAGAGTGGATGGGGTACCAGGAATGCTGTGCTTTATCTCATTTAGCAAAGATTTATCATCATTTGAAAGCTCTTGTTGGTGAGATACAAAACTCCCTGTTGCTATAGCAGACTCAGTGAGAGAGGTAAAGGCATACAGATTCAGGGGAGAACCTGAGACTACAGACTTCATAACAGGAAAATATATTGTGGCTTTTTGGTAAAAACTCAGAGTTAGCTTTCCATTCTTGGGAAACCAAATATAGTAGTTTTTTACAACTGCATAACAAACCACCCCAAAACCTAGTAGTTAAAAATAAAAATAATCATTTACTTTTGCTCAAAAATATACAGATTGGGCAGGATTCAGCAGGCCTACCTCTGCTGCTTCCATTGTCAGCCAGAGGGTCTCCACCTGAAGCTATAGGAACCATTTTCAAGATGCTTCATTCACCTGGGTGACAGGTCTATTCTGGATGTCTATTGGGAACTCAGCTGGAGTAGGAAACTTGATTCCTCTTACATTGGCCTTTCTGCATCCAAAGAAAATATGGCAGAAGTACATGACATTTCATGACCTAATCTCAAACGTCATATAATGTCACTTCTGCTATAGTCTGTCAAAGTAGTCACAATGACCGTAGAAGCTCATGGGGATGGGGAGTGGCAAGTTGCTAGAAAAGCATGTAGATGGGTTATTGTGAACATTTTTGGATAATACAATCTGCCACCTCGGGAAACCTATGGCATGCTTTAGGTTTTATTCTTTCTTATTTTAAAAAGATAGGGTCTCACTATGCTGCGCAGACTGGCTTTGAACTCCTAGACTCCAGTGATCTTCCAGTGTCAGCCTTTCTAGTAGCTGGGACTACAAGCATGTGCCTCCACACCTGGCTACATGTTCTGGGTTTCAAATTAGGGTTTACAACAGTCAAAGAGACGACTCAGTGTTTTCTCACCTGGCTCCTTTTTCTTCCTTTCTCTCTGTAGACAGAACGCTTGACCCTTACTAAAAGGTCAGTCCCAGAAACAATCCTGATTTTTCCTCCCCATCTTTTTTTAAGAGGCCAGTGTTGGCTCTCTTAAAATATTTCAGGCCACAAAATATATTGTGGAGATGGTCAAAAAAGGATTAAAGAAGAGAAGTGGAAGTTGGCAAGTGTTAACCATTGGTCTTTCCAACCAGCAGTGGCCTTCCTTGGCACATTAAGAGGTTCACCAAGTTTAAAACTTCACCTGTAGTAGCCTCTACATTTACTTATTAATTTGTTTATCTATTTATTTTAGATACTGCAGATTGAACCCAGGGATGCTTTACCACGGAGTTGTATCCCTAGTCCTTTTTATTTTTTATTTTGAGACAGGGTCCTGTTAAGTCACTTAAGCCCTTGCTAAGTTACTGAGGCTGACCTCAAACTTGTGGTCCTCCTGTCTTAGCCTCCTGAGTCATTGGGATTACAGGTTTGCACCATGATGCCTGGCTCTACATTTATTATATGTATGCTTCATCTTACTTTGGGATTCTCCAAAGTATACCCTGAGACAAGGATTTGAAAACATGTAGTTTATTTGACAGGTAATCTCAGGAGGGACAATGACAGAGTAGAGGGAGCAGTAGATGGGGAAAAAAGCCAGTAAATAAAATATGTGCTAATAAGTGGGTTACCCCTGTGGGCAGCTGGGCCTCAATCCCATGGGGACATTGATACATGATGTAGAACACACCCAGAGTTGTCACCTGAGAAGAATGAGGATGGTAGAATATTTATTCACCACTTCATGTCCCTCATTAATTAAAGGTGCCAACTCTGACACTTTCAGCCTGCCCTAGGCCCAGGTTAAGTGCACTGTTGAAGACAGGGAAAGTCTTTGGATAAAGAGTGCCAATCTTTGCATTATCTCCCAGAGGATCCCACTGGGCAGGCCAAGACAGAAGCAGAATGCTGATGAACTCCCTCTCCTTCCATTCTCCCTTGGCCATCTCTTCTGTTCCATGGCTCTGGTGGTTTCTTTATTTGTCTCCCATCCCAAGTCATGGTTTGAGATGCCTTTGCTTTCCTAACTTACTATGATTTGTATTATATTCCCTCCTTGACATAGATGTGGGCCCAGTCATCCTGTCCTTCTATACCTAGGGATAGGGCTTGTAGTCCCTTTCTGATGTGGGAAGTGGCAGTGTTCCCTGAATGCTCAGGGCCAAGGTTACCTTAGTTATAGATTGGAGATGTAGGAAGTGAAGGAAAAGACTGACATAGGCCAGTATTTTAAAAGTGAAGCTCCCAGGCCATCAGCATAACTGGATGGTTTGATGAAAACACATATGGAGAAACAATAGACTGAGGGGCTTTAAAGCATAAACTTTGGAGCCAGAGTGCTCAAGTTTGAATCCCAGTGCTCCTTACTAGTTGTATGTCCTGGGAAAGTGACCTGAGCCTTCTGTGCCTCGTTTTCCTCATCTGTTAAATGTACCTGTGTCATATGATTGTCTTGTGGATTCAATGAAATAAAACATAAAAAGAATTTAGAATGATTGTCAATTACTAAGTGTTCAGTAATGTTAGTTGTTTCATTATTATTATTAATGTTGTTATTACTATTATTTTGGGAACCAGGGATTGAATTGAGGGGTGCTTAACCACTGAACCACATCCCCAGCTCTTTGTTTAAATATTTTATTTAGGGGCAGGGTCTCGCTGAGCTGCTTAGAGCCTCAGCCTCCTGAACCACTGGGATTACAGGCATATACCACCATGCCTGGCCTTTATTATTATTATTAGTCCATATACTGGACCTAGTGGATCATAATCTCACGGGACAGAGCCTCAAAAATCAGTATTCTAACCAGGGCCCCTCCACCCCTGCACGAGATTTATATACATCTTGAAGTTTGAACACCAGTGCTCCAGGCTGACAGTCGGGGAGAGAGGTCAGGTGGAGTCAAGACAAGATCGATTTGTACAGTAACACTTCATTTCTTCAGAATCTTTGGGAAATGAGGGGTTTCCTGCAGGTCAATTCTTCAGATGGTTGAGACTCTCCTCTTGTTTTAAACACCCAATCTCAAAAGTTAAAATTGATATATTATTTCTTTTTTTATTTTTTATTTTGGGGTACTGAGAATTGAACCCAGGGGCATTTAACCACCAAACCATGTCCCCAGCCCTTTTATATACTTTATTTAGAGACAGAGTTTCGCTAAGTTGCTTAGGGCCTCGCTAAGTTGCTGAGACTGGCTTTGAATTCATCATCCTCCTGCCTCAGACTCCCGGGTTGCTGGGATTACAGGTGTGCACCACACCCACCGGCATATTATTCATTCTTAACTCAAAATGGTAACACATTCTTACACAGTAAATTCTGGAAATGATGGTGCAATACTTTAGGGGTGACTCAGCATAATCAGAAAGCCAAATAGGTGGTAGATACTTATTGAATGCTTTGGTAGGTGTCCTCATTCTGATAGGCACTAAAGATACCAAGATGAACAAAACCAGATCCCTCCCTTCTGCTGACTCACTGTCTAATGTAAGAGGCCAGGAAATGGTGACAAGACTGTAAAAGTCATGACAGAAAAATGTTTTGAGCTTTACCACAGGGATGTCCTAAAGGCTTTTAAAGTGGGAAGGTATGTT
This sequence comes from Sciurus carolinensis, assembly GCF_902686445.1. Taxonomy (NCBI): domain Eukaryota; kingdom Metazoa; phylum Chordata; class Mammalia; order Rodentia; family Sciuridae; genus Sciurus; species Sciurus carolinensis. Next base: position 30,921,729 of record NC_062232.1, read on the forward strand.
GCTCTCATGCTGGGTCACTAGGTGCTTGGACCTGTTAGTCTGTAGTTCCTGTGTCCTTCCTTTGCTGTCAATTGACACTCCTTCCTTCTATCAGTATGTCTTCCTTCAAATGACATTCCCATCCTCATCTAATGCACTGCTTCTAATTTGCTGTGGACTGGAAAGCAGATACCCTGAACTTGCTGGAAAGTTGCCCTCTCAAAAAGGCCTTCTTTGACCTTGTCATCTAAAATAGCATCCCTCCCCCCCGCACACACACACAAACTCTGTACCCCTCGCACTGCTTGGTTACCCTTTGTGGCACTTATTACTACTCGGCATTATGTGCCATATGTTTGTTTCTCTTCTATGGTCTGCCTTCTGCATTAGAATACAAGTGCCAGGAGGGCCGGGGCTCTGTCGGTTTAGTATACCTCAGTATCCCATAACTAGAATGTGACCTGGCTTAGAGTAGACTTTTCATATATGCTTATGAAATGAGTAACAATGATAGTAAGTTTCCCTTTTCTCTTTTTTCGAATTAAGGTATAACCTGCATGTAATAAAACACACCCACCTGAAGTATTGACCCCACAAATATGGTGATGGGTGCACACATATTAACCCCCACCCAGACCAAGATAGAGAGCATTTCCAGCACCCACCCAGCAGACCCCTCCTGGTCAGGACCTCCTCCAAGAGATAACCAGTCTTCTGACTTCTGTTGTCGTTGATTAATTTTACCGACTCTTGAAGTTCACATAAGTGGAGTCATGTTGTTTATGCTCATAAATCTCAGCCTTTTCAACAGTATATATGTGGGATTCATCCATGTGCTGTGTTGGAGCAGTCCCTGTTTCATCATTGCTTATAAGACCCACTGCAACATATCTAATCCATTCTTTCTACTCACACATGGTTTCCTCCAGGTTTGGCTATTACAGAAGACAGATTTGGAGAAAGTTCCTGCAAGGCTGTGTGAGTAAAGGGCATGGATTTGAGGGCAACTATTTCAGATAGTTTTCCTTGTTACTCCATTTTGTCAGTCCTAACTGTGCCCTTTCTTCATGCTACCTCAAGGGTTCTGATTTATTTGGGGGCCTGTGATGTCTACCTGGAGCTAAACCAAATTAGCAAAACCCCTAGTTGGACTGGTGGTGGAGGAAACCCATATTCCTGCTGGTTCGCCCCAGTGTAACAGTGGTCCACTTCACCTTTTGAATATAGCTCTGAGGCTTATTTTTAAAAGGGACAAGTTTTCCTTTTTCTCCTTTCCCTCTCCCACTCTCTAACCTGGGGGCAGGGAACAAGATTACCCTGAGCTATCTGTGCTCCACAGGAAGGAGATATCTGCCAGAGAATCTAGGAAGTGAATATCTCCCAAATTAATAAGTGAATGTTAACACACCAACAGAGCGCCCTGGGACCCCCTGTCAGGGCACACCTGGAACGTAGCCTTTGAAGAACTTCTTTAAAATCTCCCTGTTCCTGCTGATGGGCAGAATCACAGTCTCTGGGACAGGAGTTCCCTGTGTTCCTCCTTTGCTAGCAAAGCAATAGGACTTTTTCTTTTTTTCTCAAAACCATGTCCTCATTATTGAATTGGCATGGGGACAAGGACCAAGCTTTCGGTTACACCAGGACATAGAAGCAGAGTGCTGGTCCCCTATCCCTTCTGATACCCTTCCCTTCGTTTCCTCTTTTGTCCTTGCTTTTTGTTGGTGTTCTGCTAGCTCCCTCCACTAACTGGGGACACCTTTGGGTCTAATGTGTTTTATAGCAGTGGTTCTCAACCATGGCTACACTTTATAATCACTTGGGGAACTTTTAAAAATACTCATGCCTGGGCCTTACTCCAAAGCAATTAAATCAGCATCTCTGGGTCGGGAGAACCCAGGTATTAGTATTTTTGAAAAGCTCTCTAGTGATTCTTATGAGCAACCAAGGTTGAGAACCATTGCAGGCCATGGCATATTCTAGAAAATAGTGCCAACATGTAGAATCACTCCCTTTCCCTCATCAGGCGGAGCAAGTTTGTTTCCATACATCTTATCAGATGGGATTCTTTTAAATGCTGTCTACTTTATAAATCTCAGGGATCAATTTATATGAAAACTGCTTAGAAATGGGGACATCAAGGATTGTGGCTTTTTTATCATGGTAGTTGTTTCATGGTGTCTAGAGCAATATTAGTTAAAATTTGGATCATGCATGACAGTTTAGGTCCCTCGTTTAAACCCCAGACTGTGGCAGGGATGCCTTACCTACCATTGAATAGGTACTTCTGAAAAACGGTTGTAATCTTTTTACAGTGAACACCACATATAAGCAGACTTTGCTGCACTAGGTTACAAGTATTAGGAGGTCAGAGTTCATTGAGGGGGGCAGTATCCTGGGGATTAAACCCAGAGATGCTTTATCACTGAGCTATATCCCCAATCCTTTTCCTTTTTTGAATTTTTTAAACTTTGAGACAGAGTCTAACTAAGTTGCTAAGGGTCTCAAAGTTCCCTAGGCTGGCCTTGAACTTGGGATATTCCTGCCTCAATCTGCCAGGTGAGTCCCTATTACAGGTGTGCACCACCACACCCAGCCAGGGTTCATTTTTTAAATCATCTTTTTCCTGACAATGCCCAAATCTGTTTTGTCTACTGCAGCTAACATTTACCAAGCACTTTCTATTTTTGGTATTTTCTGCTCGGCATTTACAACTCAATCAATCCTCACTATAACAGCACCAGTCTGAGCATTCCTCTGTTATGCTCTGTTGTAAGCTCTTTAAATGTGTTCATTCATTTACCCCTCTCAACAACCCTATGAGTTTAGTTTTTATTATTACCCCCATTTTATAGGTTAAGAAACTGAGGCACAGGCCAGGTGTGGTGGCGCACACCTGTAATCTCACAGGCTCAGGAGGCTGAGGCAGGATTGCAAGTTCAAAGCCAGCCTCAGCAATTTAGCAAGGCCCTAAGCAACTTAGCAAGACCCTGCCTCAAAAAATAAAAAGTGCTGGGGATGTGGCTCAGTGTTTGAGCGCCCCTGGGTTCAATCCCTGGTACCAAAACAAACAAACAAACAAACAAACAAACAAACAAAAAACCTGGAAAGAAATGGAGGCACAAATTGGTTAAGTACAATGCCAAGGCCTCACAGATGGTAAGTGGTAGAGCTAGGATTCAAGCAGTACAACCTCAGAGTCTACTTCCTTATCACCTAAACCATGCTTCTCAAATTTTAATGTGCATAAAAGCTACCTGGGGATCTTGTTAAAATGCAGATTCTTACTCAGTAGGTGTGTGGGGGGGTTGGCTTAAGAGTCCTGCATTGCTAACCAGCTTGCACATGGTGTGGCTGCTGCAGATTGAGACTACATTTTGAGAAGCAAAGACTACATTTTGAGAAGCAAAGACAAAACCTTTGAAATAATTGCTATTATTGTCCTCATTTTCGGGTGAGTACTCTGAGACTCAAAGAGGACAGTGAGTTCACTAACTTCTCTCAGTACATACAATGTAGCTGTGCTTAGAATTCCTGCAGATGGGTTTCAAAGATGATTGCTAAACTACTATGTTTGGGGGCTTGGTAAATGGCTGTTGAATAAATAAACTGACATTCAGCACCACGACCAGTAGGCCACCATCATATAGTCAAAGGTTGAAATGTGATGAATAGAACCCAAGTAATTATATACCTTTCATCGGTACTTTTTACATCTTGGAATTCAATCTAGTAGTAACCATTATCTTCTCCATGGTTTCTTGCTGATGGCCTTAAACAGGTTGTTTGACCCTTGCTGCTAGGAGGGAACAAAAAGGAAATAGCTCAGCAAGTTTTTGTTAGCAGTATCATTCTGTGTGTCTGTTTACACTGCCTTTGATTTTGAAAAAGTACCACAGGTCTGGCATCCCGCTCATATGAATATTTCCTTTTCCATTGTCTGAACAGCAATACCAATAAATAGAGAAAGAATACTCACAAATAATTTCACAACCTAAGTTTTTGTCATCAGCAAAAGGATTTATTTTCCACTTTTGGGGTGAAAGGAAATATGCCCATCACCAGCCTCAAGCAATTGTGCAAGGCACGAGATTTGGGTTTGGACCCCCCTCCCCCACCACCAATGTGTCCTGAGGTCACAGACTTTCTCCATGAGGGGCCTCAGGAGAACAAGACCCATTGAAATAAGAATCAAATGTCAGGTTCCCTGCAACAGTTCAAGTGTTAGTATTCCAGGAAGATGGCCTAATTTACCTAAGGCCCTGGGTTCGATCCCCAGAACCACACCAAAAATAAATAGATAATCCAGGAAGAACTCTACCCATTCCCACCATTCTGGATAATGTTTTCCAACCAGATAATGTATATATGTGACAGAATCTTTGCCTAGAAAACAATTTATTTACTTATTAGATTATTTAAAGAGATACTTCCAGTTCAGAGAACTAGAGGGAACAAAGTGCGTAATATAAAATATGTAACTCCTAAAACTATGTGACTTCACCTAACAGAAATCAGGGGTGAAATACTAGTGTTTCTATATTGTAATGGGATCCAATATTAAGAAAAGGACTTCTGGCTGGTTACTACTGACTATCATTCTACAGAAATGTCAGGGAGGTACTGATTTGTCTCATTGATCACTGCTAGGAATAGCAAGGCTGACCTGGCTGTACTCATTTCATGAATGTATTCATTCAGTTATTCAGTAAAGTTTTTTTTTTTTTTTTCTTTTTGGTGCTGAGGATTGAACCCAGGGCTTTGCACATGCTAAGCATGCACTCTACCACTGAACAACACTCTCCACTTCAGTGAAGGCTTTTGAATGCTACTGGGCTAGGTACTCTGGGGGGCACCAAAGAACATGAAATATGGTCTCTGCCCTTAAGGAATTCACACAATTACTGGGGATTCAATACAAACAGGAACAAGGTTACCGGTTAGAGATTGTATGTGACAAGGATGATACATGGTACATGGAGTCATAGAGCAGTGTTTCATCAGAGAGTGACCCTTGGACCAATCTATAAACATCATCTGGGGACTTAAGATTCAGATGCTTGCTGAGTACTATGGCACACACCTGTAATCCCAGCAACTTGGGAGGTTGAGGCAGGAGGAACACGAGTTCAAAGCCAACCTCAGCAACTTAGGGAGGCCCTAAGCAACTTAGTGAGACCTTGTCTCAAAATCAAAAATAAAAAGGGCTAGGGGTGTGGCTTAGTGGTTAGGCACCCCTGGGTTCAATCCCCAGTATCGGAAAAAGGAAAAAGAAAAGAAAGGACTCTTTGAAGGCCACACCAAAGAACAATGTCCCAGAAACTTGCTGCTTTGACCCTGCTACATCCAAGGTTCTCTGGGGCATCACCTTACAGGAGACCATAAGGCATTTATCAAGGTCACCCATTTGGCCTCAAACTGTAACTTCACAGAAATATATGGAAAATATAATGATCCAGGTTGGGTGTTTGTGTTTGTTTTAATGGTGTCACTCTTTGCAAATGCCACATGTGGCCTTGTGCCTCTATTTCTGTTCCTGACACTGAATTGCTGAAATGGGTTGAGGACAGCATCATTTGAAAACAACCACATGAAGCAGGGTTCTATTCCTGGTGATGAGTGACTTACCTCCTTCACTTCCTACCCATGGTACCCTGTGTTCATTTCCCAGTGTCATTATAACAAAGTATCATGTACTGTGCAGGGGGTGGATTAAATATCAGAAATATATTGTCTTATGATTCTTGTGACCAGAAGTCCAAGAGCAAAGTACCAGCAGGTGTGACTCCTCTTCAGAGCTGTGAGAAGAATCTGTTCCCTCTTTTTCCTGGTGTTTTGCTAGCCATCTTTGGCCAAAGTTCCTTGGCTTTGTAGATCTCTGCCTGCATCTTCACATGAAATACTTCCTATGTGTATATCTGTCTCTGTGTTTCTCATTTCGTAAGACAGTCATTAAGACCCTCACTAAAGACTTCATCTTGATCATATATTTCCCAGAAAAGTCATAATCACAAATACTAGAGGTTAGAACTTCAGTATTTCTTTTTCAGAGGACACAACTCAACCCATATTCCAAACCTTCCCTTCCCCTTTTCTGGAACCTTTTCTTTCCATCTCTTGATCCCAGAGGCCATGCTTCAGTCATTTAACACTCAACTGCAGTAGAATTTAGCAGGGAAGTTGAATCATTTCAAGAAAAGTTCCAGCCGGCACAGTGGCGCATACCTGTAATCCCCGTAGCTCAGGAGGCCAAGGCAGGAGGATTGTGAGTTCAAAGCCAGCCTCGGCCAAAACGAGACACTAAGCAACTCAGCGAGACCCTGTCTTTAAATAAAATACGAAATAGGCCTGGGGATGTGGCTCAGTGGTAAAGCACCCCTGGGTTCAATCCCTGGTTTAAAAAAAAAAGTTTCATCCCCACATTCTGCTCGAACAGATAATTGTGTACGACAGTATATGAGAAGAGACACCCAAACTAAACTATATGCCTATATTTAATCTGGTGCATGAGATTCTGAGTTTGAATAAAAAAGAATCAAAACTGAATAATAATTATTATAATTATTACAATATTACCATTTTTATAGCACTTGCATACAGATTCTCATTTGGAAGTACATCCCTCTCTGATAGTGATCAAGATCCCTTTGACATCCACTTTTGCTCTGTAAGTTCTCCTTGTGAATGTTTCCTGACAAAATTATCTGCAGAAAACCCTTTATTCAGAGATGTAACCAGAATGTTCCTAAATTTATCAGAGTTCGTGTAACAATGAAACAAAACCCAAGCAAGGGGAGAAAAACAGTAAGTGAGACTCTGAAGAAATATAAAATGAAATTTAAAATTCATAATTCATTGTGTGTGGGGGTGTTAATGTACTTACAAGGAAGGGTTTAAAAATTTAGCTGAACCAAGTTATTTTAGAGTATATGGTCATAATTTGTAATATACCTTATTATTAAACACAATCTGCTTTTTTTGTTTGGTGCCATGCATTGAGGGATTGACCTCAAGGGCACTTAACCACTGAGCCACATCCCCAGCCCTTTTTATTTTTTATTTAGAGACAGGGTCTCACTAGGTTGCTTAGGGTCTTGCTGATTTGCTGAGGCTGGCTTTGAACTTGTCATCCTCCTGCCTCAGTCTCCTGAGCTGCTGGGGTTACAGGCGTGCGCTACTGAGCCTGGCTCACAATCTGTTCTTGATCATATGTTAAGACTATTTCCTCTCACTCAGTGGAAATTTCCTCTTACCCCATTTTGCCTGGAAATGGAAAACAGCTGTGCAGAACCTCCATTCAGCTCTGTGTTCTCAAAGACTCCTGTTTGCTGCATCTGACTCCTCTCCTTTGTTTACCTTAGTCTGTCAACAAGTTCCATTCATTTCCTCAGAATATTTTCCTCCCTCAGTGTGGACTTCCCTGTCCTCACAAAAGCACTTAGCAGTTGCTCACACTGTCACTCCTGCCTGGAATACCTTTGCTTCTCAATTTTCTGCCAAAATGTATCCCTTCTTTCTTCCAAACTTGATCAGGGAGAATTCTGGAGTACACATGGGAAGCCCTAAAATGGAGAAGCCCCTAGGAAGGCAGGTAAACAAAGCCTCAGGTGACACAGCTTGGTTTTCTCCTCTTGTCTCCAGAGCCCCCATATTCTAACATCTCTGAGGTGCTCATCATTATTGACCAGTTGGAGTTTTCTGGAACTGTACTCCCCTAAGACCCAGCTGATTTCTTAGGTGAAATACAGAGTATGGAAGTCTCCATTGAAGGAAAGACCCAAGGCAAGAGAGCAGACGACTCTTGGGGTCTCAAATATGGAAAGACAACCGGCACCACTGGGCTGCTGGAGGATGAAACTGTTTCTAAGTAAAAGGAGACAGATAATCCAGCCAGTGGTGGAGGCAATGAATTCCAAATACCAAGTTTCCAACAAGTCTGGGGAAATGGGTTCAGCTCCAGAGTCTACATGATGTTACAGAAGCTGGGCAAGTTGCAGAGAGGTTCCAAAGACTTTTAAATCCAATGTGACTTAGATTTGGGACATCACTCTGTTCAGACTCCTCCCTGCATGCTGCAGGTTTTTTTTTTTTTAATTTTTACTTTTAGCAAGGATGGGTATCGAATCCATGCCTTCCATGTGCTAGGCAGGTGCTAGGCAGTTCATGTAACAATGAAACAAAACCCAAGCAAGGGGAGAAAAACAATAAGTGAGACTCTAGAGATATAAATGAAATTTAAAACCACTGAGCCATATCCTCAAGTCCAACCCCAATCATGCAGTTCTTAATTGCTAGTGGCCCCATTTCTAGAACCAGAAATCCCAGCACTCCTATGGCTATTTTACTTCCCAGTGCCTCAGGGAACTTGGAAATAAGACCAAGACTGTAGAACTCACCATGAGATCATGATCAGGATTGGGAGACTTAGCTACTTTTCTCAGTACTTTCATCCCAGAGATGGCAGCCACATGGAACTTCATAGAGAGGTCTTGGCTCCAGAACAGTTATCTGACTTCTTATCTATTCATTAACAATGAACCACACATTCCTGTCTTAGAGGGATGTCCCTTCCAAAACTAAGAGGCCCTTTACTGTCACGTGCACTCTCCTCTCCCCAGCACACTGGGGATTGGGGAAATGACAGTAGACTCTCAGGTCACAATTTCTCAGTGCAGATCATAGCCTAGTTACTGTAGCATCCATAGCACCCCTATCTCATTTATGTCCAAATTAAGAAACATGTAACACAAGATTTCATCCTTTCCAAATTGGACAAATCCAGATTTGCATATTTTTCCCCTTATCTTTTTCCTGCCAATATTTCCCTCCTCAGGAAACCTATAATATTTGTATGGTCCTGCCCTTCTTGTCAAGTTATATATCCCTTGACATGCACTTTTTTTTTCCCAGAGCTTTACGCAGCATCTGCTGGACACACAGATACTATTTCTTGACAAGTGATTTCAAGATATTTAGTTGATTCTAAAGGACATCAGTTCTGAAGTCTTTCTGTAGCTGCAAGCATTCAGTTTCAGAAAATCCCTCTGCTAAAGAAAATTCTAGTTAAAGGTCACCTTTATGGTGGAAATAAGTGTTGGCAGATCAATGGCAACCCATTACAAGTATTTTTACATTCACTGAAGTAAAACATTAAAACTGGCATTCTAAATAAAGAGAATGTCAATAACATTTTATCATCTTAAATTGATAATGGTTGGTTATTTTTTTCTGTTTTCTTCAGCTTCCTTGAGAATTGTTTCCACCCTGCCATTTCAATTAATTGATTTGGTTTTGTTGCAGAAAATATTAATTTGTTGAAAGATAACCGTGGAACGTCTCATCTTGGCCCAAATGTTCAGAGTCTTTATGGTTTTATGATGAGGTAGTCGACCTTGAACTCCATGTGGTCGACCTTCATGAACCACCATACCCCAGGGATGTGAAGGCACTTAGAAGCTTGAGATGGAATAAGCCGTGTTGATTCTGATCCAGCTCAGCTTTTGTTCCACCCCACTTAACTGGTAGCATACCCTTGACCCTGGTCCCATAGCTTAGGTCAAAGCACCAACTCTCCTTTAATACATGTTTCTCAGGTACCCCCCTGAGGACAGTATAAAGTTCTGAAACCTGGGCTGACTCTTATCTTCCTTCATTTTTACCAAGACGCCATAGCCGAAGTCTCTCTGTCTTACCCCCTAATTACCTTTTTTAAGAGCCTCACTATCCAAAAATTTGCCCTACCCCCACTTAGCATTTCCTGGAACCATAATCCTTTTTCCACCTCCCCCATCCCCAGTACTTGAGAATTAATCCAGAGGCCTATTACTGAGCTACATTTGTAGCCCTTATTATTTTGAGATAGGTTTTTGCTAAGTTGCTAAGGCTGGCCTCAAACTTGGGATCCTCCCTCTTCAGCCACCCAAACTGCTGGGATTACAGGCATGCACCACCATGCCTAGCCCATAACTCATTTCTTTCTCTCTCCCCACCCTCCAGGGATTGAAACCAGGGACACTCAACTCAACCTCTGAGCCCCCACTCCTTTATTATTTGAAGCAGGTTCTTGCTAAGTTGCTTAGGTTGGCTTTGTGATCCTCCTGCCTTAGCTTCTGGAGTCTCTGGGCTCACAGGCATAGTAGGCCATGGTGCCTGGCCCCAGCCCATCATTCTTATAATGGTGGAAAGGTGTCAGAATTATGTGTACATGGGAGGAGCTCAAGTTGAGAAGAAATCTGTGTACTTTATAAGGAAGAATTTTCAGTGTTCTCATGTTGCTATTTTAACTGGTTTTACATCCCCCAACTTGTAGATCACTTCCTTTCTCTGAAATCAGTAGGGATTCTCTGTTCCCTCTCTGGCACCTTCCAAACAAGAATGTCATGTTAATCATGATATTGCAAGAAGAGGGACTTCGCATCACATAATTTCTTTGCAAATTGTAACCTACTCTAGGAAGTTCATTCTATACTGAGAAATCCCACATTGAAAAAAAAAAACTTTCAAAATCTACTATTTCCCAAGTATTTAACCACAAGAACCTCCCTGTCCTTTCTTCTACTAATTACCTGTTATCATCTGGTGACAGAATTTTGTAAACACATGATTTTAACACGTGGATTGTACTTCCTCATATCTTGCAAGCCTGTGGCAAACGGGATGAGTTTCTCTGTTCAGCTTGAACATTATCTCTCCTTCACAATCTGATGTGCTGGTGTCCCATTTGCTCAATTTAAGGTGCTCCAGCCTTTGTGCATGCCATTTTACCTACCTTTTCCCCTTAATTTTAGGCACATTTTATGTTCCAAATCTTGTGTGAAGCCTTTTCTGACTTCTCCCTTCTCTGGTTGGGTATTCTCGGTCTCTGGTTCTGCACCAGATTAAGACCAAATGTTGTCCTCACAAACGTACATTCCCATAAGGCTTGGCCATATCCCATCAACAGCGCTATTTCTCCTTAGTTCCCTTCAAGAATATAAAAAAAAATCACCAAATAGCCAGGTGTTATGGTGCATTCCTGTAGTCCCAACTGCTCAGGAGGTGAGCGGTTCGCCTGAGCCCAGGAGTTCAAGACCAACCTAGGCAACATAGCAAGACCACCATCTCCAAAACAACAACAAAACTAAATACCTCTTCATTAATTGATGGGTAACAAGGATGTTTAGAAACAGCATCTTTTGACAGACATTTTTCTGCATTGAGTTTAGTTTCCTTAACAATGTACTGTTTAGTTCTTCCCTGAGAATGTACCTATGCTGCATTTACCTCCCCAAAAGTGCAATACATTTATTTCTACTTTATTTATTTAGTTTTCGTGGTGCTAAGGAAGGAACCTAGAGTCTTATGTGTGCTAGGCAGGCACTCTAACACTGAGCCACATCCCCATCATGAATTTTGTGGGTTTATTTTTTCAAATTCAATGAGAAGTGACTACTTTGAAACTTCATAATGGCTCAGTGCCTGAGAACACTCTAAATCTCCTGGACCAGCCATATTATAGGTGTAAACTGAGGGTCTTATCCCTTCAGTGTCTACAGTAGAAGATGAGCCGTGAACATAATGCAGACTTATCTTTCCTATGTCCTCAGAGTTATGTAAATAACCCTACTTCCTTTACTAACTGAAAAACTGTCATCAGTTTACTTTTCAGGTCATTCTCTGTCCACTGAGTGAAATTCAATAGTCCTTGAAAATTCAACCTTTCCCAGTCTAATCTCTAGATCACTGTTTTAAAAAGTTACCCTTTTAAAAGCATCGATTTTTCAAGAGCAATAGGAAGGCTATTAGGTTTGGGGTTTATTTTCCTGTATACCTTTGGGACTGTCCAGTCATTTGTTTATTATGTGATTTATTTTTATTAACTGGATTTTCATTTTAAAAAGTAATGCATGTACTTGGTAAGAACAAAAACAAAAACACGCCCAAATGTACAAACAGATGTAAAATGAGAGGTATGACTTCCTCACCCCTCAGACTCCCAGTCTCTAGTTCATCTCCATAGGCAACCAATTCAACCTACTTCTTCTGAATCTTTCCAGGAACATTCTAAAGATATCCACGAACATGCATGTGTGAATGGAGCATGCGATGCATGCTGTATGCACCATTTTTTATTTGACCGTGTATATTAGGGACCTTTCCACATCAACACATACAGACCTACTTTATTCTTCTCATGGCTAACTATTTCATCATGTGGATGCACTACACTTCATTCAATAAGTGCTGTATCAACAGGCATTTTGGTTGTTTCTAGTCTTGCCATGGTATACAACACTGCCATGAGTAAGTCACTATCTTTGTATGCTTGGAGGAAAAATATTCACTGGAATTATTAAGATAATTTTTAATTTATTTTTAAAATTCTTTTTAGCTATGACAGTAGAGTATATTTTGACGTATTTCTACAAACATGGAGTACATCTTATTCAGATTAGGCTCCCAGTTCTGTGGTTGTACATGATGTAGAGATATTAAGATAATTTTTGAGTTGGGTATAATGGTTCACACCTGTAATCCCAGTGACTCAGGAGGCTGAGGCAGGAAGATCACAAGTTTGAGGCCAGCCTCAGCCGCTTCGTGAGGCCCTGAGCAACTTAGTGAGACCCTGTCTCAAAAATAAAAAATAAAAAGGGATGGGAATGTAGCTCAATGGTAAAACATTCCCAGGTTCAATTCCCAGTACCAAAAACAAAACAAAACAAAACAAAAAAACCTTTTTTTTGATCAATGTTGCCAAATTGTCCAAAAAGGCATCACCTATTGCCTCTCCCTCATCAGAGTATGAGAATGCTCATTTACCTATCAGTTGCCTCTGCTATAAATTTAACTTACCCATTTTTGCCACTCTGCCAGAATAAAAATGCTATCATTTTAATTTGCTTGTTTCTGACTATGAAGATAATTTTTGCATATGGTTTAAGTTTTTTGCATATCATTACATGCACATTCCTTGTTTGAGTCTTTTTCCATTGAATTGCTATTCTTTTTCTAATTAGTTTGTGAAATTTTAAATATTAATATCATCTATTATATATTTTGTCAAAATATGTAAGATCATTCCTCTGTGTTTTCTTCTGTTACAACTTTTATGGTTACTTTTTTGATGCTTAACTATTTTATCCATCTGGAAATTATTTTATTACACTAAATTATTATAGAAATAATACCTTTGAACTCATTTTAATTCTTGTAAGAACAGAGGCCAAGTTTCCTTGGGGGCTGTTGTACTCTTAGTGTCTAACATATTAATTTAGTATCAGCTGTGGTTAAAATATGATCAGTAGTAAATTTCCAACATTTTCTTAGCTCTTATTCCCAGCTTCCTCTGAGAAGATTCTCTAACCTGCCATTTATGATGGATAATAGATCATAGCGAACTTTACTGCGACATCATCAGTTGGGCCACAGTGGTGGAGGTGATGGTGATGGTCAAGGAGTCAGTCTTGACCCTGGTCTCCACTGCTTCCTCCTTACCGCGCTCAGCCTTGGGTAATCCAGACAAATGTATCAGTTCACATTCACCACCTTCCTGTGATGCCCATGTAGGATTTGGCCACCTTTCAACGATCTCCATGTGGAGGAAAATCCACGTGATTGTATGGACAGTAAGTTTCTTTGACTAGTAGTTACCATGCAGTGTCATGCGCAGATACCCCTGAGTTGAAGCTCACCTGTACCATTTGTGTGGAGTCTGGAATTGATAACCACATGGGACTGAGTGAATTTTATTTATTTATTTATTTATTTATTTATTTATTTATTTTGCAGTGCTGGGGATTGAACCCAGGGCCTTGTGCTTGCAAGGCAAGCACTCTACTGACTGAGCTATCTCCCCAGCCCCTGAGTGAACTTTAAAACACTGTTATAGGTTTTGTTTTGTTGTTGATTTTTCTTGCTAATTAGGAATTAGGTGCTTAACCCCTAAGCCACATTCCCCAGCCCTTTTTATTTTTTATTTTGAGACAGGGCCTCGCCAAATTGCTGAGGCTATCCTTGAACTTGCAATCTTCCTGCCTCAACCTCCCAAATTGCTGGGATTATGGCCTGTTTGTTATTTTAAATACATATGAATGTCCTTAAATCTCAGTGGCTCACAATAGCAAACATTAATGTTTTTCTCATTTGTGGAGCAGCTCTGTGTGGATTTAAGTGGTTCCATGTGTGTTCTCACTCTCATTGTTGCCTGAATCATGTTCTCATGGAAAATGCAGAAGCTCCAAAGGACAAATCAAACCATAACACCATATTGAGCTCATCAAGGTCAAGTTGCTTTTTTCCTGCCCATGATAGAACACGACATAGGGTACTGGTAAAGATATGGGCTTAGGAACCTGACAACACTGGGATGGCAGACACTGTTGGATTCATACTAAAAAAACATTTATCTCCTCTTGGTGGTGGACCCAATGCCCACAGCAGAGGCTCCCAGTGCCAAATTTTTTTTCCAGCTTCCCTTATAGCTGGAGATAGCCATGTTGCATAGTTCTGGCCAATCAGACATCAGGAGAACTCTTCTGGATACCCCTGAGAGCTTTCAAACTTCATTTCCTGTTTGAACAAACCACTTAACTTCTTAATACTTCAGTGTTCCCATCTACAAATTGAGGTTAAGTATAATTCACAGAGTAGTTGTATTAGTCAGTTTTTGCTTTGTAACAATCTCAAGTCTCAATGGCGTTCAGTAACAAATATTGATTTTTCTTGCTAATTAGGTCCACAGGTCATCAGGGGTAGCTCTGCTTCAAGCTATGGGTAGGTTTCAGCTCAACTTCATTGCTTCAGGACAATAAAGATGTTACCAGTTCTTTTGAAGCTTCTTATGTGACTAACATTCCTTTGACCAAAGCAATTCACATGACCAACACCATTATTAGGAGACAGATGCTCCAGCTGCAATGGGAAACACCTTGTTTACATGGCAAAAATGTGGATGTACAGTAGAATGGAGTCATTGAATAGTTTTCCAGCCTCTCACCTTCTAGGTGTGTGAATCTAAACAAGTCACTAACTTTTCAGAACTGTAGTCTCTTCATATTCAACTTGGCGATGAGCCCTTCTCTCCCGGTTGGTATGAAGATTAGTCATAAGCCATCTGCCTTTGGAGACCCTCAACAAAAGATAGCCCTTCATTCCCACCCAAGAAGTCTGATTGTTTACTAAATGAGCTTCTCTCAAAAGACAGTTGTATGATTTAATGCTGGCATTCCATGAGGTTCATGAGTAGATGGGAAGTCACTGAGACAATGGCTCCCTGGGGAAGGAGGCAAACCATTTATTCACTAAGCAGGTATTGATTAAATACCTGGAATCATTATTTCAAGGTCATTTTCATGCTTTCATGCTTCAATAAACTGTATTTTTTTTCTCTCTCTTTTTGGCAAATGACCCTTAATTCATTCTGACAAGATCAGAGTTGATTTTGACTTACAGGCTCCCTCTGCTGGAGCAAATTAGCATCCTTGTTCTTAAGACTTAAAGACGCTTTGCCTTTAATTGAAAGCAAATGTAATAAACAAATTGCTGCATTGCTAGACTGTCTTCGTATAATGTTTCTGCTGCTGTGTCCTAAAGTTACCAGTCACAGAAGTATAATACTAACTGGGACTTTGTATTTTTTCAAAACAGAACCTTACAAAGGCACCGAATTTAAAGAATTTGTGAGAGATGTGAATTGTTAATAATAAGCAGGTTCTCAGTTCCTGTGAGTAATGCCCTTGTTATTTCAGTTCTAACCTTCTCAGTTTTGGAACGTCTGGGAGTACTATGGGAAGGCTGTGATGGGCCTCTTTAGAGGTGCTTGCTAAAAGGAAATTATCCTGAGTCACCAGGTTTGTTAGGTTTTGTAGGAGGACTATAATTTTTCATAGAAAAAGTGAGGATGAATGCAAAATCAGCACTTCCCCTGCCATGAGGAACTGCCTGTTCTCTGGACATGCACATCCTCAAGACTATCAAAATGAGATTTCTGTTAATTTACAAAATAAAGTCATTATTCATTGTGGAATGTTCATGGAGTTTCATTTTATTTCTGGCTTGGCAGCATTCCATATATGTCTCTTTCTCCTTTCCTACCTCTTCTTCTTCTTCTTTTTTTATTTAAATGACTTAGTAAAGTGTTCAGTGAATTCTGAATTAAGCAATTCATAGAAGCTTCTATCTGATGGTATAGAGAGGAATCTCACAAAAACACTGGCTCCAATCTATGTGAATCCATAGTAGCAATTCCATTTCTACCATAGCTAAAAATGGTGGTCTCCTATAGTTTTGGAACTCAAAGGATAGTCTGAATCACCACTACTGGTATCACTTGGGAACTACTTAGCAATGCAGAATCCCAGGCCAAACATCAGGCCTACTGGATCAGATGCTGCACTCCAACAAGATTGCCAGGGAATTGGCATGCACATAACAATTTGAGTAGCACTGGTTTAGAGGAAGGAGAAAGAACACAGTAATGCCAACACTAAGATAGGCAATAGTGCTGGCACCTCAGACTGCCATAGCCAGGAATGTCTTACTACTGCATTCCACCGAGGTCTATGAGTAATACCCATGGGCGCAGGGCCAGCCCCACCCATTAGCTTTATAACACTGGGCAGTGAGCCACAGCCCCTGCCCTGAAATCAGAGTTGACTCTCCTTTAGGCTGGGGTTTACTGACTTTGACCTCATGGACTCTGACTTCCTGCACCTACCTGTCTACCCCACCATTGACTTGGCTGACTTATCTGGCTACCATAATATATTTAACTTATTGACTGATTGTCTTTGGTCCAAACTCCTAATTTCTGGACCTTTCCAGCTGGGATATAGCCAGGCTTAAGTGATGACACATCTTACTGTTGAAGCAGTATTTTACCAAAGCCTATAGGTCTTCAGTATTAAAAGCCTTAGATTAGTCACAGCTTTTAAAATTGCAGGCAACAGAGATTCAACTTAAAGTAGCTTAATATCAAAGGGGTGGATGAGGGTCACCCATATGGGTCAGATATCATATCCCTCCCAATATGGCATTGCACAAAAGACAGAGCATCACTTTAGGGTTGTCCTGCCCCGAATATATAAGCTGAATCAAATCGTGAGGAACATTCAGACTGAGGCATATCTTGTAAAACAAATTGCCCATACTCTTTAGAAATTTCAGTCAGGGGGAAGAAAGAAAGGAAAATCTAAGGATCTCTTCCAGATTAATGAAGTCTGAAGGTACATGACAATTAAATGCATTGTGTGATTCTGGATTGGCTCCTGTGGCAGAAAGTGAAATAGCTTTCAAGGGACATCTTCAGGATTATTGGAAAAATTTAAAAATGGATATTAGATAATGATATTATATCCATGTTAAATTTCCTGATCTTTTTTATTTATTTATTTATTTATTTTTCTTTTTTGCAGTGCTGGGGATTGAACCCGGGGCCTTGACTGCTTGCAAGGCAAGCACTCTACGCACTGAGCTATATCCCCAGCCAAATTTCCTGATCTTGGTAGGTGCACTGTAGTTAGGTAAAGAGATTGTGTTTGTTTCAGGGACAATACTGAAGTAGTTCTGGATAAAGGAGCCTCCCAAATAGAATGAAATACAAATGCGGCAGAATATTAACAAAAGATAACCATGGGCAGATGGTTTATGGGAATTTTTGTACCATTCTTGCAAGTCTTTGGAATTATGTACTAAAAATGTATAAAAATAAAAGGGGGAATTATTAGCAGACTACTGGGAAACTTCACAGAATAAAGTGAAGAGATGTGATAAGACTCAGGGTAGGGGGCTGGGGATGTAGCTCAGTGGTAGAGCACTTCCTTTGCATGCCCAAGGGCCTGCGTTCAATCCCCAGCACCACCATAAATAAATAAATAAATAAATAAATAAATAAATACTCAGGGGAGTGTGGGAACCTTCTGAACTGGAAGTGAAGGCTTCATGCTACTGGAACGAACTAGATCTAAATAATCTTCTTTGGGAGTAGTAGTAACATGGAACTTTTGAGCAGGAAAGGACTTTTAAGGTCCTTGGAATATCTCCGCATCATGAATGAGAAAACTGAACTTTATAAGCCAAAGCAATTTGCCCAAGGACTCATAGCCAATTAATATAGTTTCCAACTATAGCTATTTAGGACTCCTTTTCATACTGGCTTATAAAAGGACCCTCAGGAGCTTCAGTGGTATAGTCCATGCAGCACCTGGTACTTACATAAAGGGATCTGCAAAGTTTGTTCTCTTCCTTACATTTTTAAGTTAGACTTTGAGTTGAAGTAAGGACAAAATTAACATAAATGACAAATATGCCATAACATGAATATATACTCTACAAACAAATACCTAAACATCTCCCCTCAGTAGCATGGTCTTTCCACCCCAAATTTTGCCCTCAAATGTGCAGATGAGAAATAAAATGTTTAAATATACAAAAGATCAGTGATTGTCTTCCAATCTTAACTGATATATAAAAATCAGCTAGAAGATTTGAATTTCTCCCTGTTTCATCTAAGTAGGTACATTCTGTCTTTCTCCATGGCATTTTTCTCACTTCATAGAATACAGTGACTCTTGATTGAAAAGGAACACTAATCTAGACTCAATTCTTGGAAATGTCCCTCATGATTTGGAGACTGTGATTGCAGTCCATTTAGAAAGTGTAATATCAGGTAAGGAGGGGTGCCCAGAAGCCATCTAGTCCCACCCATTCCTTTTAAAGGTGAAGTCTGCCTGCAGTTGCTTGCTTAAACAGCACCCCCGCCCTTCATTTCTGGCACCTGTTTCACAGTAAGGAACAGACTTAAACTGGAGTACTATCCATTTGCATATATTGAAATAATTATCATTCAAGCACTTCTGAAATAACAGTATATTTAGAGAAAGCTGAGTATCCTTTAAATATGCTTTCTATAATCTTCTATTACTTTGGTAGAAAAGGCATTTGTGTAGTGGTTAGATAGTCAGGTTGGGAGCTGAGAAACCTTCCTGGACCAATTACCTGCACGACAGCTTTTGAAATAGAATGCAAATCCTAGATGAAGGCTCCTAGGTGGTGGAGCGCAAAATTGAATATATAGTGGCTGAGTGTGTGGTGAGAAGCAATTAATTAAAAAAAGAATTAAATGTGCCTTCCATCACCTGTGTTCAGACATGATCCTGAACAGCTAATGTAAATTTTCAGAGAATATGGATTCCTATCAGTGTGATGACAGACACACTGAACCTCCAAAGTTCCATTTTTCACATTGCCAGCACTAATGGAACCCAGATCTCATTTGGTGTTGCAGTGTTTGATGATAATTACTTGATTTTCCAACTTCTAAGTTTTGACTTGATTTGCCATGGCAAACACCACTGCCCTATGGCAGTGTAAGTCTGCTTGGGAGTTCTGGTTTGCTTTTTTACTGTTTTTTTTTTTTTTTTTTTGGTACCAGGGATTGAACCCAAGGGTGCTTAACCACAGAGCCACAATCCCAGCCCTTTTTATTGTTTTATTTTGAGACAAGGTCTCACTAAGTTGCTTAGGGCCTCTAAATGCTGAGACTAGCCTCAAGCTTGTGTGTAATCCTCCTGCCTCAGCCTCCCAAGTCGCTGGGATTACAGGTGTGCACCACCACAACTGGTTCTAACTTTCTTGATAAAAGAGAATGCATATGGCTGGTGCTGCCCTTTCCTATTCCTTCCTGCCTTGAATGTAAACATAATATCTGGAGTTGCAGCAGCCATTTTGTTCCTATGTGCCAACAGGAGAGAAGGAAGAGGGAATTGCATCATCCTGTCAGATATCACAAGTCACTAAACAATGTCAGCAGTTGATCACATCTGGACTTGTTATATAAGAAAAAATGAGTAAGCCAGTGGAAGTCATATATTCTATTTATTATTTCTATTCTGGACACTTACTTCTGAGGATGCCTTCCCAGGTCAAAATAACCTCATTTCTCTGCAAAATACTGTTCCACTCCTTCTCTGGGTCTTGGCATCCATGTTGAGCTACTTGGCCCTGTTCCTTCAGCTGGAGTAGTTACAACTAGGTAAATAAACCTGACGGAGCCAATTAGATTCTCTCAGGATTTTGAAGTTGGGTTTCAAGTTAATACTGCTGTATGGCCAAAAATGAGAGGTGTGTTAAAACTTGGAAGGTGAGTGAATGAGTATCTTTGTGTGTGTGTGTGTGTTATGTTGTGATGGGATGTCACCTTCAGCCATAAAGAAGTAAAGAAAACAATCCTGCTGAAACTGAAAGAAAGGGCGAGTGAACACTACCTGCCTCCTGGTGTCTTTCTGAGTCCTGGTTGCTCTCAGATCCCTGGAACTTTTCCAGCTTCCTTCCAGAAATTGGGGCAGCACTGTGTGGTTGGTAAGGTTGTGCTGTGCACAAGGGCCAAAATGGGCAGGGAAGTGAAATCCTGCTTCAGTGTTCTGGTCACTAAACCCTGATCTGGGGCTGCATTAGCCCAGGGGTCATGTACTTTTCTGTGTATTTCGTCCACTCAGAGGGAAGCTCACTTTTTCTATTTCACCCAAAGGTATAAGAAAGCCCTTCCTCTGGACAACTAGTAAAGTTGGTGCTACCTACTTACAGCCAAAGGACCTTGACATTCACACAAAGTGTATTAACAAGACAGCTAAGCCATTTGCTCTACCATTTAACAGATATGATGCTCAACACCCTGATTTATTTTTGCTTATTTAGAATTGAAGTATAGTTTACATATAGCAATATGTAGAACTCTTAAATGTATAGCTCGATGATTTGACTGCATACTTAATATTATTATTACCAGATCAAGATATAGAACATTCCCATCAATCCAGAGGGTTCCTTTATCCCAATCAGTGTCACTTGCCCTCCCCTACCGCATACGTGAACTTGTTTTCTCACCTCCATCACCATAGTTTGATTCTGCCTGTTCTTATATAAATGGATCATATAGCAGCTACCCTTTTGTGTCTGGCTTTTGCTCAACATATTCATCCACTGAGGTTGTTGCCACATATCAGTAATTTGTGCTTTTTGTATCACTAAGCAGTATCCCATTGTATGAAAATACCACAATCCATTCATTCATCCATTCACCTGTTAGTGGACATTTAGGATTTCTCAGGTTTTCATTCTTATGAATAAAGCCACTATGGACATTCTTCATTCTTTTCTTCAATGCCAGGAGTTGAACTTAGGGTCTCATGCATGCTAGGCAAGTGCTGTACCCCAATAGACATTCTTTTTTTTGAGGGGGGTACCAGGAATTGAACCCAGAGTGCACAACCACTGAACTACATCCCTAGCTCTTTTCTGTATTTTATTTTGAGACAGGGTCTCACTGAGTTGCTTAGAGCCTTGCTAAGTTGCTCAGGCTGACTTTGAACTTGTGATCCTCCTGCCTCAGCCTCTCAAGTTCCCAAAAGCCGCTGGGGTTACAGGCATGGGCCACCGTGACTGGACCTATGGACATTCTTATACAAGTGGACCTAGGTACTTCATTCCCTTGGACACTGATATACTGTAGTAGAAGTCAAAACTAAACATCTTTACTTTTTATATAAATTATATATACATATACACACACTTAATTATATGCACAAACCTAGATAAATTTTGTTTTGAGTTGTTCCTTCATAGAATAATTAAAGAATAAAAGGTACTTATTTTGTAAGTACTTCTTAACTATTTACATGTTTAATGTACCTGTGCTGTTTATATATAAAGCATGAGGTTACTCTCTTAGTATCATAGAGAAGCATGCTTTTGTTTACAAAGTGGTAAGTGAGCCAGGTACGGTGGCACACCTATAATCCCAGCGGCTCAGGAGGCTAAGGCAGGAGGATCACAAGTTCAAAGCCAGCCTCAGCAACTTAGCAAGGCTGTAAGCAACTTAGCAAGACTCTGTCTCAAAATAAAAAATAAAAAGGATTGGGGATGTGGCTCAATGGTAACAACCTCCTTCCCCCCAGTTAAATTCCTAGTACCAATAAAATAAATTGAAGTGGTAAGTGGTCAGTAGTATTCTGTGTAACAACTATCGAAGCGAATTCATATGGAGGGTACCTGGCATTAAGTTTGTATTTATTAAGTCTAGTCTGTGACTAGGAATAAATCCAGGCAAGCTCTGTGAACCACATAAGATTAAGCTGTGTTCCATGTTCCAGCCACCTGTGCTATTTGCAATACTAAATAGTGCTGGATTTGCAATGCAAAACCCTGTAAAACAGTGTCCGTGTCCCAGCAACACAAATGGAGTTTTTTGTTGTTGTTGTGTTTTATGAGTGTTCAGTCCTACCCCACCCCTCTGACACTTTGGTCTGGAGCCAGGTCTCCATTTCTGAGAATTTCCATGTAATTATGTGCTATAGCAGCTGGCCACTTCTTTCCTGTGTCCATCCTTAAAATTCTGGTGATTGCCCTCAGTTGAATGTTGGAGACTGTGAATGTGTTTCATCTTCTTCTAAACTCTCCCTGGGCAACATGACATGAGGCTAATGATTCAGTTAATACTGATTTCTTTATAAATTCAGTCCCCATTAGTGCTGGTACAGTGGTGCATACATGTAATTCCAGCAGCTCTAGAGGCTGAGGCAGGAGAATCTCAAGTTCAAGGACAACCTCAGCAACTTAGTAAGGCCCTAAGCAACTTAGCGAGGCCCTAAACTACTTAATGAGACCCTGTCTTAAAGTATAAAAGGGTTGAGAGTGTAGCTCAGTGGTTAAGTACCCCTAGGTTCAATCCCAGGTACTGGGAGGGAAAATAAAAGCCCCATTAAAATAATAGAAAATTATGAAGACTGACAGAATATGAGATATTTGGGGAAATAAAATATGGAATAGGATATGAATTTATTCAGACTATCCCACTAGATCACCATGATAGCAAGGGTTTTCCTCTGTTTTGCTCACTGGTGTTCTACTGAGCTACAGCTGGGCTCAATAAATATTTACATACTAAACACTCGGTCTAAGACAAGGACTTTAAGATACTGACTCCCCAGTTTATAAATCCTGCTTTGCTTAGTGCTGGTTATATTTTCCAGCTGCTCACCCAAGCCTGTCTAAGGACCAGAAGTCTCCAGCTTTGTTCATTTGAAAAACCACTTAGAACTTGTGAAAACTCAAATCTAAGAAAGAGCCTGTCGGGAGTTGTTGCCCTTAACAGAGAGAAGCTGTCAATTTGTGACTCTTCTCTCCTCTTTAGTGATAGAGCCAGCTCCTCCGGAAGTTTTCTATTCCTTTCTCCTTCCCCTAGGCATAAAACGAACAGTGAAATCAGCCACAGAGGCACTTTTGTTTGTTATGGCTGCCTGGCTCCTCATCAGGGGATAATGGTGGCAACTTCAGCGCATCTTCATGCTCAGGTCACCTCAGATCTCCTTTTCCAATATGTCCTTTAAGTAGAAAGTGGTTCTATCTGAATTTTATTGTCTATCTCTCCTAAAGATCCCTGGCTAATACTGTTTCCTAAAAGAAACTACAATAATTTTCCCTTTATTTATTTATTTATTTATTTTTTGGTACCAGGAATTGAATCCAGGGGGGCTGAACCACTGAATTACGCCCCCAGCCCTTTTTATTTAGAGACAGGGCCTCATGCAGTCGCTTAGGGCCCTGCTAAGTTTTGCTGAGGCTGGCTTTGAACTTGTGATTCTCCTGCCTCACCTCCGTGTGCCACCATGCCTGGCATAATTTTACCTTTAGAATGCCAGAAAACATAATGTCACCATAACAAAATTGCTTTGGACAGGATCACACAAAGGATAGATTACCTATAATACTTAAATAAGAGAGAAGGAATGGGATACCTACATGTCTATATCTATAAATCATTTACTCAAGATGATATAATGACAAATCTAGAAGTTTGGAATTTCCCTACCATGAATACCCAGCTGCCCCCCAATAGCTTTAGGTTTCATTTTGCACACACACAAGGTACCATTTGTGGACAAAGTAGCACTAGATCACACTGCTTCCCCTAACCTGAGGATTACATTTATTAAAATGTATTTGAAGGTATGGGGCGGGGGGGGGAGAATAGAGATGCAAGCAGTTTTAAAGAATCTTTACTTCCCCTTTCCCATGTCTGACCTTCATTCCCACAGGTGCATGTCAAGAACATAGCAAGCCAGGTGCAGTGGCACACACCTGTAATCCCAGCAACTCAGGAGGCTGAGACAGGAGAATAGCAAGTTTGAGGCCAATCTCAGCAACTTGCCGAGGCCCTAAGCAACTTATCGAGATCTTGTCTCAAAAAACAAACAAGCAAAAAAAGACGAGCTGTAGCTCAGTGGCAGAGCACCCCTGGGTTCAATCCTCAGTACTTAAAAAAAAAAAAAAGCTCAACAAAAGAAATCCTTTCAGCTGGATCTGTTGAAAGCATCTAGGTGAAGGAGCTATTGAAGTTTAAGATGTTGCAAATTGTTCAACTACTGTTCATCTAGGATCATTTTCCTGAATAACTCTGTAAGATGACAGAATAGGCAGTATGTAATGCAGTCACTTAAGTTGAGGAGACAGCCCTTGCTTCAAAAGAAGATAATTGCTTCACAGTATTTGTTGCCCAGGCCTCTATGGCTTTGGGGATTTGAAGATCCACTGTCATGGAGATAGTTGGAGAATGTCCATTGTCTCTGACCTGAAGCAGTATAAGTGGAAGGAATAGAGAGGTCATCCAGGACAATGGCAGCAAAGGTGATGGCGTGTTTTCCCTTCTTGTCTCTGAGCTCTAGGATAGCACTTAATGAGAAAAATCAATCACAAGTAAAGACAGAACTGGAAATTGTATTTTTGAATTTGCCCACTCAGGTAGCCAGCCCCACTTTAAAGAGCTCCAGAGCTAGGTTTCTGTGGAAACAGAGGTGTACATGGGCAAAGAAAAATTGCTTTGCAGGGAAATGCAATGTTTGCAATGTTATTAGGTTGGCACCTTATGGCTGTCCAGTTGATGTGAGGTTGGCTATAAGTAACCCAATGAAAAATGTCTTTAAAAAAGGGATTGCATTTTCTCTCAAAGCAAGGGTCTGGAAATGGGTGGTCTGGTTGTGTTACAGATGCTTGATGATGTCCACAAACCCTAGGATTTTCTCTCCCACCCTCCATCATAGTTTTTTGAATGTTGTCTTATCATCCACATGCTAATTGCCTCATGTTAAGAAACAGCTGTTACTACTTCAGGCCTCACATGTACATTCAAGACAACAAAAAAGGAAGGAGTGGTAACAGCCAAATCCATCCATATTGTTTCCATTTATTATGAAAAAAAAAGCTTTCCATGAAGTTCCTGCAGATTTCCCCATTGATCAAAATGAAGTTGCATTGCCAACTCCCTACAAAGAAGGTAAGGAACAATAGGATTGACGTGTTTGGCTATGGCTAATCGCCATAGCTTAGGGTTGGATCTAACTGTCACCCCAATAAAATTGAGATTTGGTTAGCAAGGCATAAGAAGAGAATGGATGTTGAGTATTTCACCAACTACGTCAGCCACAAATATGTAATCAGAATTGGTCTTTCCAAATAAGAAAAACATTTACTATTTATCTGGATACATGCGAATATTTGTGTCTATATTTTTATTATCTCTAGCAAAGTATCATGCACCCAGTGGGCACTTGAAAAGTTGAACCATAGTACTATAGTTTGAGAATATAGTAATGGTGTACTGATTCAATAGTGGCTTAGAGAAGGGTCTGGTGTAAAATGGTCAACTTACACATCCAGGTTTGTAATGTAGTCATTCACTTTGGGGGTATCAGAAGACTAGTAATTCCAGATATTTAAACAAATGATGTCAAGAGACTAAAAGAGTTCTGGTCCTGCCAGATGCAGTGGCAAATACCAGTAATCCCAGAGATTTGGGAGGTGAGACAGGAGGTTAACAAGTTTGAGGCCAGCCTCAGCAACTTAGTGAGACCTGTGTCAAAATAAATAAGAAGGGCTGGGAATATAAACTTAGTGGTAAAGTGTTCCTGGGTTCAATTCACAGTACCCCACCCAAAAGAGTTCTTGTTCTTTAAGCTTTTAACTAGGAAGAAAGTATTAAGAAAATATGTCTCTTGTTAAAATAAAATGTTCTAGAACAGGACAAATTAAACATGTGATATAGTATCATTGCAAAGGACTTTTGGCCTATTCTAAGAAATTTAACCACTGAAATGGACTATCACAATCACATTCCAGAAGTCTAGCCCAAATGTGTATATGTAGGTTTGCAAATATTTGCCATAAAATATTGAATCACTAAATAACAAAATGTTAAAACCAAAGGCACATTAAAGACCACCTCAGTTGAACTCCTTGTTTTTTCCGAAGAGGAAACTGAGGTCCAGAAAGATTGCTTGATTTGTCTGAAGTCACATAGTTAGCTAGTGACAGAGACTTATCTAGAAATTAGGTAAACTTGAGAGGTATTTTGAAAGAGCAGAGGAACGTGCTTTTGACAAAAGTGGGACATCGCAGGCTACAAGTGTGGCAATGGAAAAATAAAAGTAAATACACAGACATGAAGGGCTTTGCATTAGTAGTTCAAATTACAGGTTTACCACAATTTAGGAATGCAGGAGACCATAAGGTAGTCCTTGGAGGAGAATGAGGCAAGGAAGGTGGGCAATAATAGTTATTTTTTGAGAAATCTCCTGAATGCAAACCTCCAAGGCTGTATGGTTGAATGTGAGTCACTACTGGACTTTAGATGTCCCTTTTCTCTAGTGCTTTCATGTGCTTTATGCCAGGAACTGCACTAAGTGTCTACATGGAATCATTACAGCAACTCAATGAGGTAGGTCTTATTATCACAGCTTTTCACAAATGAGAAAACTGAGGCTTAGAAAGGATAAGCTACTTGCCCAAATCCACACTACTAGAAAGTAGTGAAGCTAAATCTTGGAATAAGGTCTATATCTGACTCCAAAACCCATGTTTTTGATCACTATGCTAGGCTCTTATATTCAAAAGCCAGACTCCTCCAATACCTTAGAGAACCATAGAGTTTGGAGCCCAGAGAGACCTTAGAGGCCCCCTAGTACAGAGCAACCCTTGAGGTTCCTCCCCAACAGCACCACCATGACCTGAAAACTTGTTAGAAATGGCAGGATCTCAGATCCCATTCCATAGCTTCTAACCCAGAATCTCTGAGAGCGAGGCCCAGGAAGCTGTATTTCAACAAGCTCACTAAATGATTTTTAGACACATTAAAATTTAAGACGCACACTGACATAGTGAACAGATTCTAGCCCAGCCCCTTTATTTTATAGATGAGGGAACAGATCTGATGACTTAACTATGGTAATGGTACCAAAGTTGGATCTCAAGCCCAGATCTCCTGATTCCTAGTCTAGTGCATTGTCTACTGTGTTCTGTGATTTCCCCATTACCCTCCCACAAAATGTGCATTGGTGCCTGGGTTGGAAACACTGGCTAGTGTTTAATGGACCTCTGACCTAACAGGGCATGTTCATTCATGTGAACATCTGATATCTCCTTTCCATTCCTCCATGACTCTCACCAAAGGCATTTCTCTATACGCAGGACATTTTCTGTTTGTCTTTCCTTTTATTCTTCATCATTGTCATCCTCTTCCTCCTCCTCATCTTTTTTTTTTTAGTTGTTGATAGACCTTTATTTTATTCACTTATTTATATGTGGTGCTGAGACTCGAACCCAGTGCTTCACACATGCTAGGCAAGTGCTCTGCCACTGAGGCACGACCCCAGCTGCCCTCCTCCTCATCTTAATTATATTATTATCACTTTGCTTTGAAAAACTACTGTACTATTTCATGGCAGTAGTTCTCAACCTTGATTGCAGTTTGTAATCACCTGAAGAGCTTGAAAAGGGTTCCGATGCCAGATCCCAACACCCAGAGAGTTGAATGTCTTTGTTTTGGAGTGTGGCCATGCCATCAGGATTTCTCAAAGCTCCCCAGGTGACTGCAGTGTGCAACCAAACATTGGGAACTGCTTTTTCCTAAGAGTCTCACCACCACCTGAAGAGATAGGTGGGACAAGTGCTGTGATCCCCTTTTTGTAGATAAGGAAGCTCAGGCCCTCAGACAGCGGGGTCTCAGAAGAAGGAAACTATCTAGTGCTATGTGGATTGAGTTAGCACAGGCACTTCTAATGAGTCTTTGAAGTCAGCAGTCAGTTTGCAAGAATGGGGTAAAACCTGTTTTTCTTTTCCGGTTTCCATTGTTTTCTTGGCTTGTGTTTCTTAACATGAGGAGGGAAAAGAAACAACAGTGAAATGGTATCTGGGACCAACTGTTTATCACTGAAATTCCCCACTGGCTTCCTTTAATGACTGAAGAATGATCATCAACTCAAAAACCTGCCCCCATTTCTTATAGTCCAGCATAATCATGGTCAGGAACCATCAGGAAGACCAGATGGAAGGGACTTGCTCATTCTGCACCAGCACACACGCCCCATTTGGAGACTAATTAAGAAAATAACAAACCTGGCCACATTGGCTAAGAGAGCTCCCATTGGGGTTTGTAAATTCGGACATGTTTCCTCCTGCATGCAGCATATTGGTAGAGAATTTCCCATTGTTGCTGCTCTCCTTTCTGGGGAATCTAATCTTTTAAATTATAGCATGCGACATTCTTGCCTGGTGCTCCTTCTTACTTCCCCAATTGTCTTTGGGAACTTCTCACCTTTCCCTAGAGAAATTCCCTGCTGCAGCCACCCTCGGTATTCCCATAATCCTTTGCTACTTCAAGTGTTGTCCATGGCCAGCAGCATCAGCCTTGGCATTATCTAGGGGCTTGTTGGAAACTAGAATCCTGGCCTCACATGATTCCCCTACACATTGGGATTTGAGAAGCATTGTGCTAGCATAGGGTTTCCCCCATCATCTCATAGCTTAAAATGCCCACCCTTCTCACTGCTTCATTTATCCACTTCCTACTCATCCTCCAAAACTCAGTTCATATTTCTTTTCCTTTGTGAAGCCCCCAGTATTTACTGCCAGCCTCTTACTCCTATAGGTCACTGCTTTTAACATTTAAATGAATGCTGAATGTTCCATTATTTAAATGGTTCACATTTTTACTTCGTCTAATTATTTAGAATGCATGTACCTCCAAAGTGCCTTTCATAAGCTTTGCGCCTAAGACTCAAGAATTATTCTGTTTATTAAGATCGTTTCCTGCTCGAACATTTTCACTTAACCTTATTTTGTCTCTCTAAGCTTCCTCCACACTTCCTGTACTCCTGATGTTTTGCCTTAAAGTAGCTCTTCCAAGTTTCTGTCTTCTTAATGCCTTAAATAAACCCCCTCCCACTCTAGAGATGTCCTGAAAGGTCTGGCTTTTCCCTGTAACCTAGTGAGCTCCAAGTGAACTACAACCCCAAAGAGACATTTAAAATAAAAATATAACCACTTGTGAACATTGACTTTGCAAAAAAAAATTCCCTAACATTATTTTAATTTGCAATAATTTAGACTGACAATTTTTTTTAAATAAATTTATTTGGGGGGATGGGATATTATTCTACTCTACCCTGGTGCCCACAGAAAATGAAGGATTGTCTTGAGCTCTCTCATGTAGGTCATGCCATATGATGATATTTCTTTTACTGGTCCCAGGCCCTGAGACAAGAGACCAGACTTTGAGGCTTCCATCTTCCTGAGTTCTAGGAAGGAGCGGGATACATACATCCTAACTACCTGTAGATCTCAAACCTGTCTGGAGGTGTAGAGCATTTCTTCTAGGACTTGGCACAAAAAGGTGTAGGTAGGGGAACAGGAACTCCACATTGATTTTCAAGTTCTCAGCTTCCTTTTCAAGTCAACCCCTCCCACCTTAAACAGCTTATATGTCCATCCTGATTCTGCATATTCTGCAAGGCTATTGTCATGTGGTATCAACTTGAAATCCTAAAAATACCCAGGCTCTTACAGCTGAAAAGCCTTTCCCTCGAAACTATTGCCATGGAAATCAAGATGTTCATCAGTGGTCAAGTGGCTTGTTTCTTTATCTGAGCAGAAGCCTTCACAACCACCAAAATGGAGAGATAAAAAGTAATTGGATGAAATAAATTGCTTGAGAAAAACACCTAAGCAAATAGCAAATTCTTAGTCTGTTACATGTGTGTTTGGTGTGATAGTGGAGTGACTTTCTGCATTCTATGTAGATGGGCACTGGAGGCTTTTGGGGACTATTGCTTGATAATGTTGGTGGTAGTTGAGCACGACCTGGGATGGGAAGTCTAGAATCTCCTGGCAGTTGTTTCAGACTCAGTAAGGATTTGGCTGCCAGGATAGCTTGAGAGATGTAGTACAACACTAATAATTCATATTCCCTGAATTGCCACCCCAAGACACCTATTCCCTATATCATAAAGATCTTTAGTTTTGTTTTTCCTATTCCCCACCCCCCCCCCCAAAAAAAGAATGGGGGGGTGGTTTACAACAAAAATGTATAAATACAATGAAACCATTAACCATTCAACCAATGATTAAGGCTTAGGAAGAAAAATGTTTATAGGAAAACCTCTAAAGAAAGTCACTGTACTAATTAACTCTGATTCTTGGCATTCACAATTAAGACAAAACTCTTGCTTGTCCCTGTGTGAAAAAACAAAGCTTATCAATTTGTTAGATGGGGTGAGCAATATCTTCAATAACAGTTAATGAAAATTTGTCTATTTCTTCTATCAACCTTTCCTTCATATAGAAACCCAGGAAACCCATAGTTAGAAAAAAAAATCTATGGGAAATCAACTTTATATGATCCAAATATGCAGTGTTGTTGGGACCTAACCAAATATTGGGGAAATTTAAGATTTCATAGATAACATTTTTAGTTCAGTACTTCTCAAACTTTAATGTTCATGCATACCTCTTGCTAATATTGTTAAAATTCAGTGGAACTGGGGTCTGGACATCTGCATTTCTACCAGGCTTCTTGGTGATGCCCAGGCTAATGGTCCATGGACCACATTTTGAGAAGCAGATACCTCTCAGATCTCAGTTACCTCAATGGGGCTTTTGACAGAAGTTTGAGGATAAATAATAATAAGTCCCTTCATGAACTTTGATGCAGGCATCTTTGTTATTTGGGCTGAAAGAATAGCATGGTATGGTGCCTGCCTCTCATGCTGGAGGCCCGGGTTCGAGTCCTCAGCACTGTGGGATTGTGGAAATAGAATAGCATGGTAGGTAGCAGAGCTCATATATGTATGTGGAAGGTGGAAGAGTCAAAAATGAAAGTGTTGACTTTATGTCTGTGCCTGTTCTAGTTAGGCTCTTATTACAAAAACAAAGAAAACAAAACAAAACAAACAACAACCACAAAAATCCTAAGACTTTCTCAAATGACTGAAGAGGAGGGATAGGTGACAGGGATATGTGTTGTATGGAAACTTGGCAGGAAGCCCTAAAGGAAGTAACACTAAACTGTTAGTAACTAAGGGAGCTTTAAGGACCAGCTGCCTTTCTCTAAAGTTCTTTCAGTATCTTTGTTTCTCTTAGTGTATCTTCCCTAGTCCCCTTTCACTTTCACTATTGGGTGATTTACTCTGTCATTCCCCCTCTCAGCTCCTGCCTAATCCCACTAAACCTCAGTTTGCACATGGACCCAGCTCCACCTCCTGACCTGTGTTCACCATCAGCTGTGATTGCTGACAGCTTCATAATTTTTTTTGAACACTCATTTCAAATTGTTGAGAAAGAAATTCGATTGGCATAGTATGCCTTGAGATACTGGCACACCCAGGCCTTGGCTACCATTATCTGTGGATTCAATCAGTACTTCAGTACTGATCAGGGACGAGCAGTAGGTATTTGATGCCTAGAAAAAGAAATATAGTTAGCAAAGTTTGCCACCCCAGAGGGCTGTGGGTAGGACACTTGTCTTGGGAAGGGGTTAGCAGTGAGGCAAGCTTTCTGTGGCTTGGTCCATTTTATTCATTTCCTTAATTGAAGGTCAACTCTCCTCTGCATGGAGGTGACTCAGGCAGGGCCAAGAAACATACTTGTGCTTTATTGCTGTCTGGGTTCTTCATACATAGAGATCAGCCTAATAGAAATATTTTACAGGGTCAGTTACAATAATGAAACTGTTTAAACTAAAGCACCACAGATTGGCTTTGTATTTTTGAGATTCTTAATTTAGTTTAATTCAGTACAAAAAAATAAGTTCTAAAGGATGTGATCTATCCAAAATATCGACACACGGATAGACACAGGAGATAGAATTTGGACCTGTTTTGGCAAAGGGAGCTCCCCTCTGCCATCTGCAGTCACTTTTAACCCCCAGGAAGTGCCACTCCCTCATTCCCAGGACCTCAGAGTGTTTGAAAGCACGGAGGCCATCGTTTTGAAGGGAATGAATGTGCTCATGCGTGAGTTCCTGTGTGCTCTGAACAGGAAATGGAGGGATGTTTGAGAAAGCAAATGAAAGAACAAGATCCAGCCCCTACCCCTGAGTCTCATCTCCCTTTTTCTTTCTGTTCTGTTTGTTCAGGGGGGAAAAGAGGGGCACATTCTTTCTTAGTGTTCCCCACACACAGACTTTTAATGAGCACTATTTTCTGTTCTTATTCGCTGATCAATAAACTCAAGGGTAGGTCTTGTCTGTTTCCAGAGATAAAGAACTGCATGCATAACTGGTCTCTATCCAGCCGAACAAGCACCGGTTTCTCTTTGTTTTTCACAGTGTTTCTGAGAGATAAGAGGAAACCACCCAGACATGATGCATGACCAGAGGAGGTTTTGAAATAATATTTTATAAACTCATTCCCCATTCTGGGCTGTGCATCAGGGATGGAAAGAATGGGGGAGGACAACACATAATAACAAGTTGACTTTTTTTTTCTGGATTAAAAATAAGCAAGCAAACACATATGAACATGGAAAACGTATGAATAAATGTTCAACTGAGGAAAGAATAAGCCAATTTTCAGTTATAGGAATGAAAGTCAAATAGAATTTTAGTAATACAAATGAGTACATCCTGAAAATTCAGTGACTGTTTCCTACTACAAAAACTGCTTCTGTCGTGTGGATTCAAAATCAATATCAGCCAAGCAGGACCTGCATACGGTGGAAGAGGAAGCTATCTGCCCAGAAAAATATGGGATGGAGCCAGGATAGAATCCTATTAAGTGCATGTCCTTCAAGGCTCTGGCAGGTTTCTAGGAGGTTACACAGGATGGAGAGGTTGATTTGAGATTAAGGATGTAAGATTTTAAGTAGAGTAAGACTCAATGTAAGATGAGTTGGTCCTGATAAAAGCACAGTAAATTAGTGTTTTCAATAGCAAATGAAAATTCGGTAAGAATTTGAATGAGTAAAGGTAGGAAATCATTTGGGAGAAGTTTGCTATTGGACTAAGGAAAGACCTGGGACTTATTCCACTTTAAAGTGAGGATGTATAAGAAGATAGGATCTTCAAGAATGGTAAGCAAAAAAAGAATGGTAAACAAGCCAGACATGGTGGTGCATTCATCTAATCCCAGTGACTTGGGAGGCAGAGGCAGGAGGATGGCAAGTTTGAGCCCAGCCTCAGCAACTTAGCAAGACCCTAAGCAACTTAGCGAGACCCTGTCTCAAAATGGAAATTTTAAAAAGGCTTGGGAATGTGGCTCAGTGGTTAAGCGCCTCTGGTACCAAAAAAAAAAAAAAAAAAAAAAAAAAAAGAATGGTAGGTGGAAAACCATGATATACTTGTTTCTGAGCAGAGGGATGAAAACTGAGGAGAAAATAAAATGCTGGTGAAGTTGAGCGATATTTCATTGTCAACATTAAATTCCCTACATTACTATTTCTTTCCATCTCTAGGTTTATGAATTTTAATTCCTCTGTTTTAGACTTTTATCTGTATTCCATCTCCATCACTGGATAGTAGGTTGTGAGTGTGTGTGTTGGTGGCGGGAGGGTAATGTGTCCCCTGCTTTCTACAATCTCCCCATAATACCTAAGGTGGGGTTTTATTAGAATAGTAGCTCAATAAAAGTATATGGCATAATTAATGAATAGTTTCCTCCTCAAGTAATTTTTTCCCCAATCAAGTGCTATATTTGAGGACCAAAAAACCCTGAATATTTTACCTTTTTAATATTGGGTAAATTAAGAAAGGAAGTTGTGACTTAAATCATTAGGACCTATTTCAAAAGGAATTGGTGGCTCTCATGCCACATTTCAGGTAGGAAAATGAGATGTGTGAGTCTTAGGAGAGAGACCACAATCCAATGGACTTTTCCTTGATCCCAGATTCATTCGATCAAGCTGAACTTTAGGTGACTTGTTTTATTCTGGTTAATCAGACTAGTACCTTTCCTTTGTGAGTCTGACTTTTGGAAAGGTTGATTTCATGAGAGCAGGAGTATTCTCCATCATGATCACTATTGTATTGCCAATATCTAGAACAGGCTTTGGGAAATAGAGTAGGGGCCTAAGAAATATTTGTGGACTGAACATGGACATGCCCATCTGTAATCCCAGTGACTCTGGAGACTGAGGCAGGAGTATTGCCAAGTCCAGGCCAGCCTCAGGAACTCAGTAAGGCCCTAAGTAACTTGGTAAGACCTTGTTTCAAAATAAAAAATCCAAAGGGCTTGGGATGCAGCTCAGTGGTAAAGTACCCCTAGGTTCAATCCCCAGTACAAAAAAACTAAAAAAGAAAGAAAGAGGGAAGGAGAGACAGAATGAAGGAAAGAAGGGTGGGAGGGCTCTGCTTTCCATACCAATTAATCTGACACCCACTTACTCACTCATCAGTTGCCAATGGTCCCCTCATGTTCTGCATTAGATACAAAATGATGAGATGTCACCGTGTGCGCTCAAAAAACTGATCATCCAGTGGGAGACACCTAACACAGCAGGTGGTAAGTGCTTCACCAGAGCAAGAGGCCTAGTGATATGGGAGCTTGCCAAAGGGAGCATCCAATCTGCCCCTGAGGAAGGGCAGGACACAGCGCAGTGCGAACCTGAGCAGAATCTTAATGCCCTCCATGATACTTTGAAGACTTGAGCACATTTTAACCTCTGTAGTCCTAAAACTGTGGATAGATGGAACAAAAAGTGGAGCGCTGCAAGTGCTTGCATTTTAGTCATTGTCTATTCCATCCTTTTGATATTAGAAGCTATTTTGCCTTAGCACCTTTGGGCTCTGGTTTCATTCAGGGAATGCAAATGGCTGCAGTGAGTCTGTCATGCAGCAGCTTGTCATAGAGTCATGGCTTTATAAGCACAGTCCAAATGACATAAATTGAAGGCCTGCTGATTGAGCTAGACCTGCACCATACTGTATACTAGGAGTAACAGCTTTGTTAAGCATGATCCATTAGCACCACTATTTGTTCTTTTCTGAGCAAATTCTTGTTCCTGTGACGAGGATTAATGATAGAACAGCCATCAGGTGGTCTTTGCATTTTGTAACAGCCTACAGCAGTAAAGGTGTGTGTTTTCCATCAAAACAGTGAATTTTCTGAAGAGGGTAGATAAACTTAACCTCAAGGGGAGACTCACTGGTTAAAAAAAAAATAGCTGCAATGGTCTGAGCTTATTTAGGTATAGGAAAGAATGTTGGGCGTATGCTGATGGATTTCTGAAGCAAGAAAATCTAATGTCTGAGGAGATAAAGGATCCTGCTTTGACTTCTGCTTCTTTATTTCCTTACTCAGGTACTGACCCCGGCACAGATCAAATCACTTTGCCAGGCAATTCTGGACTCAGGGAAGCAATATGCTACGAAGAAGAGGAAACCATTCCCCCTGATGTATTCTTACTATGGAACTGAATACTTGGGTGAGTGAGGATGTTGGCATAGGCCTCTATAGTGTAGTGGGAGTCTCTAATGTTGACACTGGATGTTTTGTTTTTGCCATAGACTATCACTAGATTCGTTAAAAGGAATACTTAAAAATGTCATTTAAAAGCAAATATACCCAAAGCATTTAAAAATCAGCATACTATAGTGACATGGCCACATCAGTGTTAATAGCAGCTCAATTTGCAATAACTAAGCAATGGAACCAACCTAGATGACCTTCAAAGGATGAATGGACAAAGAAAATGTGGTGTTTATATACACAGTGGACTATTACTCAGCCACCAAGAAGAATGAAATTATGGCATTGGTTGGTAAATGAATGGAACCGAAGACTATCATGCTAAGTGAAATAAGCCAATCCCAAAAAAACAAAGGCCGAATGTTCTCTTTGATGTGAATGCTAACACACAATAAGAGTAGGGGGGATAACAGAAGTTCACTGGATTACACAAAGGAGAATGAAGGGAAGGGAGAGGGGATGGGAATGGGAAAGACAGTGGAAAGAATGGGACATCACTTTCCTATGTTCATATATGAATACATGACCAGTGAAACTCCACATCATGTACAATCACAAGAATGGGAAGTTACACTCCGTGTATGTGTAATATGTCAAAATATACTCTATTGTCATGTATATCTAAAAAGAACAAATAAAAATAGAAAAGCAGATATCAATGAATATTACAAACAATAATTTAGTATTTGGTTTCATAGTCTGCTGGACAGAAATGGAGCTATTTTAACAATTAATTTCACCCGATATTGAAAGTCTCATCAGCCTTTTTTTTTTTTTTGAGACAGGATCTCACTACATTGCCCAGGCTGGCCTCAAACTCCTGGGCTCAAGAGATCCTCCCACCTCAGCCTCCTAGAAGTGTGCACCACTGTGCCCAGCCTACTTTGCTGAAAGATTATGAACAATTTTCACACTGACTGCAAGTAGTGTCTCTGCATAGGGAAATGGGATTCGGTCATTAACATTTTGAAGTTTTTAGTACTAGTCAATTAATAGTAGACTCTTGAATCACAGGGAGTAATTTTGAACTCTTAGCCACAAACTGGGTAAATTAGTTACTCCCCTTTAGAGTCCTTGCACTCCTGAGCAAGATTTACAAGGTAGACCACTTGCCTCTTTCTCCAGACTCAAGCTTCTGTCCAACAGTCTCCCACATACAAAGTGTCCTCATATTTTGATACCTTTGTGCATGTTCCTTTTGCCTAGAACACTACACTTCCTCCAACCCCTTCATCTGCCTGTTATTACAGAGACCTCAAGACTCTGCACCAAAGTCATGAGATCTGTTGAGATATTTTCTGTGCTTCAGGCAAACAGGGTGTTGAAAAACATTCATGTGTTTCAGGTTTTCCACTGAAGCAAACTGGGTAACATTACTTCATCCTGCCCACACTTTTATTGGGGCTCCTCATCATATTACACTGTAATTAGTGGCTTACTGGTCCAACTGCCTTAGTGGGCTTTGGGCCTCTTCTGGAATGGGGACTGACTTACTTTTTTTTTTTTTTTTTTGCAGTGCTGGGAATTGAACCCAGAGCCTTGTGCTTGACAGGCAAGCATTCTACATGCTGTGCTATATCCCCAGCGCTTACTTTGTTTCTTTGTGATCCCTAGACCTCTGCCACAGAACCTGCACATAATGAGGATACCCAAATGAATGAATGAGTGGCTAATGAACCACTTTAATGAGAGTTATCTCAAAACACCTTTCAGTTCCCGTCTAAGTTTGCCTGCAGTGAGACCCCAAGACAGAAGGATTTGAGTTTAAAAAGTTTATTTGAAAGATGATTCCAGAAAGCATGGATAGAGGAGTGAGGACATGAAACAAGGAAGGGAAGGATACTGAGTGTGCAATAATGAGCATCTGTGGCCAACTGAGGCCCAGTTCCCCTGGGGATTCTTAGAGAACGTATAGAACAGGCCTCTGAAATTGTCTCACTGCAGAGTTGAGGAAACTGCTATTCATCCACCAACTCCCTACTTTATTGGTCAGCTGCTCCAGAGGTGTTAATTCCCTAGTAATTCTGCCCTGTCCCTTGAGCTGGGCATACCTCTGTGGCCAGAGAAGGCCTCAGGCAGAATGATTGGTATTTGAAGTAGGAAGGGCAGGCAGGTGTACTTGAATGGAGAGCATGGCAGGACATTGATAGTGTCTGCTCTGGTCCCCTGATAGAGCTATTCCTTTCAGTTTTGAGATTTTTGTTTTTTTAGAGAAATTAGCTGTAGATTCTCTTGTGTCAGGCTAGCTCATACTTGAGGTAAGGGCGCAGAGTCAAGATCCAGACTCCAGGAGGTGGGTAGAAGCAGGCTTGTGGGGAGCAGCCTGTAACTCATTTATTGCAGTAACAGCTATACATTTTATAGGTTTCTTGCCCAATCACAATGTGCCACAGGGGATCAGACCACCAGGTTCCTATACGGGTTCCCTTGGTAACACTAGGTCAACTTGGGGCAGTTGTTTACTTTCCTAGGTAGCCAAAGCAGAACGCTCTTCCCTGCAAGTTTTCCTTACATACTTGAGACATTCACTGCTGCCAGCCAAGAACTAGGATTTCTCCCAAAAATTAGCATTCTGGCCCTTGATGTAGCTAGCACAAACCAGATAGCATAAACACTTTCCTGAAAAGCAAACTTTTCCTGACAATTCCAAATCCAGTGAAACAAAGGTACTTTGAAACTTCATGACCAAATTTTTCACTTTGTTTTGGTACTGGAGACTGAACCCAGGGATGCTTAAACACTGAGCCACATCCCCAGACCTTTTAAGTTTTATTGATATATTTATTTTTTAGTTTAGAGACAGGGTCTCACTGAGTTGTTTATGGCCTTGCTAATTTGCTGCAGCTGGCTTTGAACACGCACTCCTCCTGCCTCAGCCTCCCAAACTGCTGGGATTATAGGCATGCTCTACTACATCATGACCAAATTTTAAGAGCAATAGAATTTTTTACCAGATACAACCATAAGACTGTTTCTGGAGAGTTCCAAGTATGGCAAAGTGAAAGGTGAATGAATGCAAAGAAAAAGTTTTAAAATTAGAAAGCCGAGTTTTAATAGCAATTCCTTGGAATATATTAACCCCAGTACCACTAATTAAGACTCTCTTAATGAATGAAAACTCCTAAGGAACTGGGCTGCCTTCCCCCTTTGTTAAGCTGAATCCTTTTCCAAAAGTGGGCTTGGGCGCTTGTTAATTCAGGATCCTCTGTTAGAACTGTCAGGGATTCAAGATTCTGTGCAAAACCTTCAGGGCCCCCTCCAACCCTGAGGTCACATTAAGCTCCTTCTGAGGTCTCTTTTAGCTTCTTGTGTTAGTCAAAGTTCTCCAGAGAAATGGATTGTATGTATCACTTGAGCTAATTCCTTTTAATAATTTGCAGAAAGGGATTGGCTCCAATGGTATGGAAGCTGAAAAAGCCAGACCCAGGAAAGTCAGTGTTGTAAGTTGTAGTCTGAGTCCATGTCCACAGGGAAAAGACTAATGTCCTAGCTGGAGAATTCTTTGTTAGCCTTTTTGTTCCATTAAGACCTTCAATGAATTGGATGAGTCCCACCCACATTGAAGAGGGGAATCTGCTTTACTTGCTCTATAGATTCAAATATTATTTTCATTCAGAAATACCTTCACAGATACACTCAGAAATCATTTTTAACCAAATATTGGGCCAACATGCGACCCAGTTAAGTTGCCACATATTAATCGTCATGCTCCTGATACACACCTATCATAGAGCACTTAGCATCTCATGTTCTAATTATTTATAAACCTGATTCTCTCCTTGGATTGGATGAGGAAATCTTCAAGGGTAGGGACAAACACATTCATCTCTCTATCCCAGGACAAGACAATGCCTAATACACAAGTGTTAAATGTGAAGAACTAAGTAAATTTAGACTAATTAATAATGTTTACAGAAAAAAAGGATTTATACTGTTTTGTTTACTGATTTATTCTTAGCACCTAGAATAGTGTCTGGTACATAGTAGATGCTTAATATTTAGGTAGTGAATAAATGAATGAATGTTTAGACCAAATTGTTGTCAAGTACTTTAGGAGTATTTTTGTAAAAGGTATTGACATGTTAATTGCAATGTTTTTAAAAATCTCTGAAGTAGAAATTGCCAACAATTTTTTTCTTTTTCTATATTTTTTATTGGTGCATTATATTTGTACATAATGATGGAATTTGTTGTTACATATTCGAACAACAAACTTTTTCTATGAAAAACTGGACCGTATATTTTAGGCTTTGTGGGTCATATGGTCTCTGTCACAAATACAGCTCTGCTGTCTTAACACAAAGGCAGCCATAGACATTATGAAATGAATGACTCCACCTGTGTTCCAATAAAACTTTATTTACAAAAGCAGGTAATGGTCTAGATTTGGCCTGCAGGCTACAGTTTGTCAATAGCCTAGTTACTTGGCAACTCAATTGTTACAGTACTGTGTGTGCTTTCAAGTAATATTATGTGTGGGTGCGCGTGTGCGTGTGTGTCTTGTGATTGTCTTTTCACCAAATCAAAACACCTCTCTTCCCTATTATATGGATGAATTGTGCTTTGTTTCTCCATACAGGGGCAGCTCATGGCCTGTCATCCATTCTCCAGATGCTTCTTTCTTACCATGAGCACCTCAAGCCCTCAGATCGGGAGCTGGTGTGGCAGAGTGTGGACTTCCTCATGGAACAGGAACAGAATTGCAACTGGCCACCTGAGCTCGGCGAGACTATCGAGAGAGAGAATGAGTTGGTCCACTGGTGCCACGGTGCTCCAGGTCTCGAACACGCTGTTTGAAAACATGGCCTTTCATCTAGTTTAGTCAGAGGGAGTTTTTCTGAGATGTGAGGGTGTTTTGCATTAGGTCATTACTATGTGAGATGAAGAAGGCAAAGATGAAATTTTTCAAAACCAAAAGTGTCTTCATCTGTAAGAGAAGCCTGGAAATAATTCTGTATTTTTAAAAAATTATAATGCATATTTCTTTATACATACTGTTAAACTAGCACTATCCAATAGAAATATACTATGAACCACACATGTAATTTAAATTTTCAGGGGATGCCATTATAGCTCAGTGGTAGAGTATGTACTTAACAGGTTGGAAGTCCTGGGTTCATTCACTAGCACCACAAAAAATAAAATTTAGTAGTCCCAGATAAAAATGTAAAAAGAAATGTATGAAATTAATTTTAGTGATATATATTATATAATCCAATATACCCCAAGTGTTATCATTTCAACAAGAAACTGATTTAAAAATTGAGATAATTCACATTTTTAAAAATATTGAATCTTTAAAATCCAGTGCCTATTTTACATTTATATCACATGTTAATTCAGACCAACCATATTTCAAAAACTCAATGGCAACCGTGTACAGTGGTACACACGTTAATCCCAGTGACTCTGGAGGCTGAGGCAGGAGGATCACGAGTTCAAAACCAGACTTAGCAATTTAGTGAGGCCCTAAGCAACTTGGTGAGACTCTGTCTCAAAATAAAAAATAAAAAGGGCTGAGGATGTGACTCAGTTGTTCAGCACCCCTAGGTTCAATCCCTGACCCCAAAACAAAACAAAAACTCACTAGCTACATTAAATATGCAGAGCTAGAGCCTGGCAGCTCATACTGTGGTCCTGGCCTACTAGCATGGACAACTAAGAGCTTGTTAGAAATCCAGAATCTCAGGCTCCACCCCACTGAATCAGAATAGGTATTTTAATAGTATCCTTAGTCAATTTGTATGCATCTTTAAGATGCATGTTTTAAAATTCTTTTTCAAATGAGGATTTCTAGTAGTATCTAATAAAAAGTCTTAAAAACTGAAAAACCATCCCCATTTAATGCTGTGGAATTGAGTTTACAAACTTATCAGATCCCATTACCTACCTCCTCCACATACCTTTTAAAAATCCCATTACACTTCTAATTAGGCCTTTGGAGAGGGGGTAATTTGAAATAAGTTAAGTTCAAATAAATAAATAAATTTTTTAGTTGACCTGGGAAGAGAATAAAATACCCAAATAACAAAATTTTTGGATTACAAGTGCATTTAATTTTCAAGACTATATTTCAATCACAAGAGCACAGCTTTAGACTGGATTTGCTTTCTCTTTACATTGTTACCTGATTATTACCTCCTTTCTCTCCTTATTTAATTTCTTTAGTTCAACTGTAATTCCATTTTTCCTTGGTATATTTTGAGTTGATGAATAATATAACCTATTGCCATATTTTCTCTGCCTGCAACATTTACTTTCAGAAAGAAATTCAAAGTGTGTGCTTGTATCAGTACCAGGACATTGTACATTATGTCCATGCTAACTCCTGCCAACTCTAATTTGTGCCTATTTCTCCTCACTGTGACCTTTTTGGAAAAAAAAGCATAACAGTTATTTACAACCTGGGAAATTATATTTCTTCTTGTTATGCCCAATACTTCCATTTCCCATTCCCCTTAATCATTCTCAATGATGGTCTCTGGATCTCCTCCAATCATCCCAGGATCCTTGAATTTTGGAGATGACCCAAATTAAATACAAAATATTTTAAAAGGACTCAATGTGCTAGTAAAAGCTCTTAATAGAGTGGGAAGATAATCTACTAAAATGAGTGAGTGAGCCAGTTAATTGATATAGGTGTCTTGAAGGGCAGTTATTCCATCCTTTCTGTATACCAAATACCATCTGTCTGCAAATCATGTACTGTAATGGTATAGCATAGGATTCATCACCCTGGGGACCTTATTTATCCTCCTTTATCATTCATATTAAGTGTCTTGAGAAGATTAAGCATAGTTTTCAAAGCAAAGTCATTCAATACCTGTACTTGGTGAACTACCAAAAATGAACCAGTTTGCAAATGAAAAAAAAAATGGAGCCCATTATTTCTGCCAATCCCCACGCCCACCTCAAGGGCATTGCTCTTCCTTTTAAGAGATGCTCTAAAAACAGCCTCAAGAGTGACTAGAAGTCTGATAAGTGCAAGTCAAAGATGATCAAGATCTAGCTGAAGTTGGCAATAGTAAATTCCCCCCAAATTCTAAAATAGGAAATGACTAGAAAAATAATTTCATTTGTTTGAGGAAAAAATTTTCATAGTAGATTTATGAATAGCACAGATGGTTTGGAGCAGCAGACCAATTCTGTGATTAAAAACCTGCCAGAGATAATCCATAATGTGGAACTTCATTAATACTACCTTATCTTTCCCTTTGTTTCCTATTGATCTTCCTTCAACTCACCTCTACATTTGACAGCCCTAGTTATCATTTAT
This sequence comes from Sciurus carolinensis, assembly GCF_902686445.1. Taxonomy (NCBI): domain Eukaryota; kingdom Metazoa; phylum Chordata; class Mammalia; order Rodentia; family Sciuridae; genus Sciurus; species Sciurus carolinensis. Next base: position 30,964,743 of record NC_062232.1, read on the forward strand.
GCAATGTAGAAATAGTTCTTGACTCTAGGTTAATAACTCTGGGTTCTAACTGTAGTTCCAACACTAACCAGCTAGGTGACCTTGAAAAAACTCACTGTTTCATCTGTGAAATGAATTTGTTGGGAAGGAGTTGTGAAACTCAATCTTTTTATCACCATAGACCCCTTTTATAGTTGGATCCTTACCATTTCTGAGGGATATGTCCCTGATGCTTTGCAAACACCCACATTTATAAATATCTACAGTGGCATATAGCTTTTTCTCACTAAATGCAATAAAGTATTGCAGGAAGGTTATATGACCCTTTCACAGCTTTGATGACTCTGAAATACAGGATGAAAGCCATTTGCAAAATCATTAAAACAAATGCTGAGGCTAAAATAAACTCCCTACTGCATCAGGTTACATCATTACTGTGGTAACACTGACATTGCATTTCCTGTACTCTGTGAGTGAAACACAGGTGTGAGCATTTTTTTAAAACTCATTTCACAAAGGCTCGTGCATAGGTGACTTGGAGAGTGGGTATGTGTGTGTGTGCACATGCACGTGTGTGTGCATGTGTTTGTGTGAGAGAGATTCTAAGAATTGAACCCAGGACCTCGTGTGTGCTTAGTAAGCACTCTACCACTGAGTTATATCCCCCATGTCCAGTTAGGTGACTTTAACTAAAGAACATAGCTTTTGAAGCACAGGTTTGCCACTAAGCTTTGTAGTGCCTCAGTAACATTACACATCCCAGAATAGACCCAGGTGCTGATTGTCCAGTATGTTGAAAGTACATGCCCTAAATGCAACTGTCACAAGTCTCTGCTAGATCCCATGTTTACAGAGATTGTCTTGCAAACCATCTTTATTAAGTGATAACCAAGTCCTTTCCTCTGTTGTATTTGGCAAAGACATAATTGTTGCTGACTTGGGTTTCTGATCAATCCACACTAGTGTTCCTATGAAGAAATTATATGGCTCCCACCCAAATCAGACCTAACATTCCTACATTTCCTACATTCCTTCCTTATTATTTCCTTTTTTTTTTTTTTTTTGTACCAGGGATTGAATCCAGAGGTGCTTAACCACTGAGCCACATCCCCAGCCCATTTTATATTTTATTTAGAGACAGGGTCTCGCTAAATTGCTTAAGACCTTGCTAATTTGCTGAGTCTGGCTTTGAACTTTCAATCCTCCTGCCTCATCCTCCCCAGCCACTGGTATTACGGGCATGTACCCAGCCCTTCCTTTTAGATTAAGTAGCCTCATCATGAATTCCATTAGGTCAGGTTAAGAGCCAATAGACTTAGAAGTTTTTCAAGGTTCCTTCCATGTATGATTCTGTGATCCAGGTCCTTTAATTCCTTTGGCTGGAACCACAGGATCAGTACCTTTTAAGCTGTCTGGGGGTAATGGCCTAGTATGGCAATGGTACCATCTCAGCCCTTCTTCTTTCTACACCTCTCATCTCCACCCCAGTGTCAGCCTCTGCTGGGGTGAGAAATGAGGCATCATGGGGTCAACACACATTTATGGATCCCTTGTCATGTGCCAAACACCATGCCACAGAAGATGGAACCAGAAATGAGTAAGATACAGTTCCTGTCCTTGGGTGGTTTGTACTCTGTTAGGGGAGGCAGACGTAGAAATAGATCATTTTAATCCTATTCTGTATGTGCTAAGATTTGTATAGGGAGTTATTGGAGCCCCAGATGAGGGATTCCTGGAAGAGGTGATGCCTGGGGTAAGGTGGGTCAAGAAAGATAGGAAGCTTGTTCCAAGAGTGAAAACATTGGCACGCAGAGTCATGGAAACTCTGTGGGTAGTTCAGCTTGTATTGAAGTGAAAAGCCTCAAGCAGAGAATGGAGAGGTGGGGGAACAGAGCAGCAGCTGGATCACAAAGGACGTTCTGTGTCATACATCTGGGTATTAGGGAAACATTTAGCCTTGCCATGGCAGGAACACCTCTCTCTACATGTTCTTTGCCGGGTGTCTGGATGCAGAGCCTGCTCTCAGGAGGAACCTGAAAGGCAGCAGGCAAGTAGACTAGGGCAAAGGAAAAAAACTGAGTGGAGCATGGCCCACCAAGAAACTAGCTTCTCCCTGATTCTGAGGGGAAGTTAAGAAGCACAGATTACACCAATACTCTGGTTCTGTCTTGAGGCAAGGGAGGTAAATTTTGTGCCCCTGTATGATTAAAATCTGCTGTGGGATGGGTGCAGAACATAGGCTTCCATTCAGCTATAGGCAAATCTCCCAAGGAGGGGGCAGCTATGAGCTTTATTAATAGCCAGCTCTCACAGGAACTGGGAGACAGGGCAAAGTAAGATAAAGAGGATCCGGTCTGGGCACCCACAGCATTGAGTATACCTAACACCTCCCCAGCCTCCGGTACTCAGGTTAGATGGTGTCACTCTTTCTAGTAGGCCTTTCCTGCCACCTACTGTGAGTTAGGGGCCCTCCTTTGTGCGCCTCTATTTCTCCACACATAGCCTAATTAATACCTCCAGTTAAGTTGTAAATGCCATGAAGGTAAGGGCTTTTCAAAACTTGTGCCTGGCATATACTAGATACCCAATTAGTATCCAAACTGTGAGGCAACTCTTATTAGCTTTATTTTTATCTCTTTGCCTACATAATCAACTCTGAACCATCCCGTTGCCCTGGAGGTCTCTCCTGAGAGCACTACAGGTACATTACGTCTATGAGAAAGATCATATCATTATGCAAAAATAAAAACCAACCAGTTCACAACGAAAACACTTCCAGTGGTTCCCTATTGCCTACAGTATGCAGTCCAATCACAGGCATGACCAACCACACCCGACTGTATCAATCATTTTATTTAACTCATTCATGATTAAGAGAACCAGAAAGGCATCACAACTGGTTCAAAGGAAAGTCCAAAGTGCAGATATATTTATAGCCATTAAGAATGCAGAAATGTATTTGCTTCATAGATGCAAAACTGGCTTCTCCCACAGAGGTGGAGAGAAACCAGGTCATCTTCTACTGGACAGAATGTAAGCTTCTAGGGACAGGAATCATATGCATTACTATTGGTTTTCTACAGGGTAATTTCTCTCTCTACAGAGTTATAAAATAGCCTGGTCAAAGAAATGAAAGGCAGAGATCACCCGGATGGATGAGCTAGTTAAGATACTTAGCTTTATTAGAAAAATAAATTAAAAAAAAAAAAATATATATATATATATTGTGTGTGTGTGTGTGTGTGTGTGTGGTGCTGGAGATGGAATCCAGGGTCTTTTACATGCTAAGCAAGTGCTCTGTCACTGAGCTACAACCCCAACCCTTGCCCACTTTTTATCTAGGGTGTAGGTAGGCTATGCAAAAAGGAGAGTGGTCTTGTGTTACAAACTTCCTCTTTGAATATAAGTACCCAGAACTTGGAATCTGGAGGAAATAATTTCTATTAATAGCTGTTACTTCTCTTGTTTCTGTTCCTGCCTTTGTAATTGATACTACCTTTGTTGACAAATTTTGAAGGAACATTTCTTTCCTTTGAACAATGAAGTTGGGAAGGTCTCAGTTCACAGCTGGAGTAGAAGTCTTGGCTTAGGTTGTTTGTGAGCTTGTTGTTCTTGGAGAGACTCCCAGTTTTGCTCTTAAGAAAAAGTGTATTGTTGTAAGTACTTAAACATTGCATATTCTGACCTTCTATGGAGGAATGGGTAAGCTGTTATAAACAGCCCTTTCAAAGAGCCAGATATACATAATGCCTATCAGAGTGCATGCATCATTAATTATTAACCCATTTGTAAATTAAATTATGGATTTTATCAATTGATGTACTTCAATTAAAATGTTGCTCTTTCTCCAGGGACCAACCCCACAATATAATTTTTTTTCCACAATATAATTTTAAAAATGTAAGCTAAATCCCACAAGGGAAAAAAGACTCCCTTAAAGAACATTCTATAGCCTTTGCTACTCAAAGTGTGGTCCTTGGAAGGATGCTCATTAGAAATGGGTTGAGGATGAAGCTCAGTAGTAGAATGCTTGCCTAACACACTTGAGACCCTGGATTCCCCCAGCATGGGGCAGAGGGAGATGCAGTATCTCAGACCTACCATATTAGAATCTGTGTGGTGATTTGTGAGTCTTTTACAGTTGGAGAAGTTCTCTCTAGCATAAGCTCTGAAAGTCACCTCTTATGTCTTTGATGTTTTCACAGGAATTGCCTATTTGTTTGCCAAAGCTTATCTGGTTTCCAAGAAACCACAGTACCTGGACACATGTATCCGTTGTGGGGAGCTCACGTGGCAGAAGGGCCTGCTGAAGAAGGGGCCAGGGATTTGCCATGGTGTAGCTGGCAGTGCCTATGTGTTCCTGCTGCTGTATCGGCTGACTGGAAACTCAAAATACATATACCGTGCCCAAAGGTCAGCCATTCTTCTCATGTATTTTTTAATTTTAATATTTTAAATGTTCTGAATAGGTAGCATAGTCACATAGTTTAAAAAGTACAAAAAGGATTACATTGACACTGCCTTCCAGCCATTTAACTGACTTCCCTGGAGACACTATTACCAGTTTATTGGTTATCTTCCCCAAGGACTTGCGTACATACAAGCAAATGGGAATATATGTAAAAATTTGTCCCTTTTTAATTTTATACAAATGGTTGTGTCTTACTATCTTACTGATCACCCTAAATCAACATATCAAGGACTTCTTCATTTTGTTAAATATTTTATTTTCGTTAAAATGCATACAAATGTATGTTATTTTGTGTGTATTGTATTATTTTGTATGCATATAGATATACCTAAAAGCTAAATTTCTAGAAGTGGAATTACTGAACCAAAAAATGCACGTATTTTTAATTTGACAGATAATGCTAAATTGTTCTCTATAGTTTATTCCCTGAAAACCTGATAAAGATGAAAGATCCGCTGTATAATAAACAACATTGGTTTAATAGAAGTAAGTTCTTACTGGTAAACTGAGTAAATTGGACTAAAGAGACTATGAATGAAGTATAAATAATCTGATAGAAAGCACAAATAGAGACTTCCCTGAATGCCAAGTAGCATGAAACTGGCATTCCCTTCAAGGGACTTGGAGCTATGTCCATAAGTTGTTACAGGAGGTATTGGTTTTTTGTGTAGCATTTAGGTCTTCTAAGCCAGGGAGACCACCCATGTGGTCTGATACCCTTGCATCTGAGCTGTCACTTGGTGGAGGCTCAAGAATAGCCCTAGTACTGCTGTGAGTGTTTCCATCAAAGGAATACACCTAATGATTATCATATTGGCTGCATGACCTTTAACTAGTCACTTAACTTGCCCTGCCACATCATGTGGAAAATAGTGCCTACCTCAGCAGTATTGGGTAGTTTAAATGAGTTAACTTATGAAACTTAAGTAATGCAATGTGTGGCATATAGTAACTGCAATTAAGTATTCCACCAGTGTTATTATTGCAAAATTGAATTTTATCCTTCCAGACTTCCTCTACGCATAAAGTGTAGGCTTATATATCTGTGAGTACATGTTTTTTTCTTGTGTGTATATATATTATTTTTGGTGCTGGGGATGGCACCCAAGACTTCATGTATGCTAAGCACACACCCTGCCACTAAACTGTAGTCCCAGCCCTATGTATATTTTAGTAGGCTCCTGCTGTTAAATATGTACAATAATACTATACATACTGTTTTCAGCTTATAATGTTAAATGAGCAATTTTTAAAGGACATCCTTCATTTCAGTTTGCATAGCTCTAGCTCATTGCTTTAACTAACTGTATATTATTCATGATGGATATACCATAATTAATTTAACTAATCTCCAAATGTGCAATCTTTATTAATACAAACAAAATTACCCCAAATATCCAATATGTACATTTCTGTGCACTTGTGCCTGCATTTCTGTAGGAAAATTTTATAATGGAAATAATTAGTTCCATAAGTATTTCTCAATATATAACTGGTCCGTCATTATTCTTTTCCCATTTTTTCCCTATTGCAATGCTTATAGTAAAGATTGTAACTGTCAATGTGCTGTAAATATTTTCTTACTTTACCATTTCTCTTTCAACTTTGTTCATGGTCTTTCATCATACCAAAGTTTTAAGTATTTTTGTTAAAACTAAAAGTTTTCTTAAAGTTGTTCATCTTTCTTTTAAGACTCCTGGACTTTGTGTTATGCTTAAAAACACCTTTCCCATTCCAAGATTCCAAAAGATTAATTTACACTACTATTGGTACCTTTGTGGTTTTATTATCTAACATTAATATTTTTATTAGCTAGAACTTACTTTTTAAAAATGGTGTTAAATGGGAATCTATCTTTGTTGACTGAAAAGAAGAATTTTCCAACAGCATCTGTTGATCAATAATGCTCATCATTTGAAATTTGGAAATTTCACTTTTATCACAAACCAAATTTATATAAATGTATGGGTTTGTTTCTGAACTTTCTTTTGTTCAGTTTATCTAGTTCAGTATTTCATTACTTTTAAGTTTTCTTTGCTGCTGTCCCTCATTTATTCTTCAAATGTACCTAAGAATCAATTTGTCAAATTTAGCCTGGCATGGTGGCACACGCCTGTAGTCCCAGCAACTAGGGAGGCTGAGGCAAGAGGATCCCAAGTTCAAGGCCAGCCTCAGCAATTTAGTGAGGCACTAAGCAACTTAGCGAGACCCTGTCACAAAACTAACTAACTAACTAAATAAATAAATAAATAAAAAGACCCAGGATGCAGCTCAGTGGTAAAGCATTCCTGGGTTCAATCTCTAGTACAAAACAAACTAACAAACACTAAAATCATACTCAAAAGAATCCAGCAAAACAAATTAATTATCCTAGTCTATTCTTTCAAACATCCTTGTTTTTATGCTAAATTTTAGAAATGCTTCCTGTCTTATCATCTATATATTCACTTCATATCATGCATATTGTGGTAGTTTATGGTACTCCTTTATTCAAGGTAGTCCAATGGATTCCCATACGACTCAGAGTAAAGGCCAAAATCTGAGTGAAAGGTTCACAGGAACTAGCCTCTCTTTACCTCTCTGATCTCATCTCCTGTCCTTTCTCCTGGTTCTCCCTACCACAGTGCCTTCCTTGTGATTCCACTAGGATGCCAGATACACTTCACCTCAAGTCCCTTGAAGTTTTAATTTCCCCCACCTGTAATGCTCACTTTCCACATTTATCTCCTGGCACCTACCTGTTTTGAGTAAAGGTCATTCAGATCTTTTCCCCCCAGAAAAGTCCAGTGCCAATTTATCCAATATTCAATATTAAAATAAAACATAGAAGCTCGGTGCAGTAGTGCACATCTGGAAACCCAGAGGCTTGGGAGGCTGAGGAAAGAGAGCCCAAGTTCAAAGCCAGCCTTAGCAACTTAGCAAGGCCCTAAGCAATTTAGCGACAATCTGTCTCAAAGTAAAACATTAAAATAAGGGCTGGGGATGTGGATTAGTGGTTAAGCAACCTTGGGTTCAATCCCTGGTACCAAAAAATAAAATAAAACAACACATAAAATATCCTTTATGATCTTTGCATGTGTGCTTTGAAGGAAAAGTACTAATTTTGCAAGTCCTCTGTTTGAATCTCCATTGTTTTAAGAATTCTGCTGAAATTGATTCATGGTACCTTAATCCATTTAGGTGAAAAGAAACCTGTTGTTTCCCAAATATAGCAAGAAAAAAAGTAGTGTTGGATCTTATGTAGGCTAGGGGTTTTACCTATGGGATAAATTTCATCAGAGATTCTCTTGCCCTAGAAATTATATGTAAAAGTACCAGAACAATTCCTCTATTTTCTGCTAGGCCAGTCCTAGCTTACAGAGTCTTGGTTATAAAATTCTGAGACCCAGGAATCTTTAGAAAATTTAAATTTCTTACTAACAAGTAGAAGACTGAAAGTGTGCCAGTAATATTGGAATATTTTATGCAATGTCAAGTTTGGGTATTGCATTTCATTGCTTAGAATAGTGAAATTTTCAATTTAGTATAATTCAAAGTTAAAATATGATGTGGCTCAGATTGAGGAGACTTCCCTAATTTTGGTAATTTCCCAAACTTTTATGTCAAACAAGGTGTGCCTCTTTGCAATAAATATTACTTGACCATCACCTATTACTCTTTTAAAGTATGATTAGAATTTAAGGCTACCAAAAAATTTGACAACCTTTTCATTTTCTTCTATGATTATTCATTTTTTCTGGTTTTCTGTCTCTTCTTTATAGTAATGAATATTTCTACAAAACCATCCATTCATTGGATTTTAAAATTTTTGATATGGAGCTTCAATAGTATAGTTCTGTAATATTTTTAATTTCCCATATCTGTGGTTATATACCCTTTCTCATTCTGAGTACTTTTTCTTCTTGGTCACACACATCACCACTTTTTTCCTATCTTATTCATCCTTTCAAGGAACTTGTTCTTGGTTTTGTTTATTAATTCTGCTTTTCTCCTTTGCTTCCTACTTTATTGCTTTCTGTCTGTATCTTGGCTTCCTAAAGTTGCTTCTTTAAATTTTGTTACCTTCTAGAGTTTAAAAATGCTTAATTAGAAAACCTTCCATCTTCCTATTAATACTAATAACTCATAGATCTTAAAAATTTCCTCTTTCTTCAGATTTGGTCATAATTAGTAGGTTTTGGTATAATGCTCTCAGTCTCATTCTTTTCAGCTTCATAATTGCCATTCTGACTTCTATTTTGACTGAGAATGTTTCAGAAAAATGAATTTGTTAATTTGATTTCTGCATCATTGGGTAGATTTTTGAAACAATCTTTTCACTTTGATATCAACAAAATTTCTTGGAAACATTAACACACATATTGTGTGAAAACAGGGGAATTGCTGTTCTCATATGTTGCTAGTTCTCTTATGAATTGCTACATGTTGTTTAGAAATTATTTTAAAAAGCAGAGAAAACTTCATATTATTTTAAGTAAACACATGTAGAATATTAAGTAATAATCACTAATGTCTAATATTAAAATAAATAAACCAGTGCTTGGGGGAAAAAGACTGGAAGAGGGAGCAAAATTAACTGGGTTTCTTTTATTGTGTGAGATAATGGTTTTCTTTGTGATATGAATATTCTGCTACAATACATTTATGTGAAAAAATATTTCTTATTTATCTAATTTTTGCTGCATGCTCAGAAAATGATATACGATATCTTTAATCTTTACAGAAAATTCTGTGCCATTATGCAATTTCAGCATTTTAAGGTTAAATTAAGCAATGTGCATATCTGTCTCAAGTTTGCATATCTATCTCAACTCCAAAGTTTTTTCTTTCTCTTTCTACTATACCAGGAGTTCTTAGTCTGGAGTTTGTAAACTTCTTTAAGAAAAAGATTGCATCTTAAATTGAAAAGGATAATTTCTTCCCATTCAGAATGTAGACAGTAAGTCACAGAATTATCATCAGTAGCTGCAATTCTGCAACCAACAGAAATACTAGATATTTTCATATTAACTCATTTTTTCCTACTGTCCCAGATATGAAACAGCTATAAAAATTTAAATTGAGCAACAAGTATACCACTTATGGTAACTTTGAAATAATTATTGTTTTTAGAGGTGCATTCTTTTGAGAAAAGTAATAGATGATTGGATTAGGATGTTTGATTATATATGTATAGGTGTATATAAATGTATATGTATACATATATATGTATAGATAGATATACACATACATATGTAATAGAAGGCATAGATAATGATTTCCAACCCATTTTAATGCACCTATGTCAATTTCATTGAAATAGTCACAGAATTGAAAACTTGGGACTTAATGGGTTAAACTGTTCTTATTGCAGATATTGTGAAATATATTTTATTCTCATCGCTACTTAGAAATGTCAGAAATTATTAAACCCACTACTATATCTTGTTATTGAATATTTCAATGAAGAATACATATGTTATTGTATTACAAACCAGAGCTGTAATGGTTTGGTTTTAAATATTTTTACTTGAACTTGGGGTGTAGCTTAGTGGCAGGGCATGTGTTTTATATGCACCAGGTCCTGGGTTTGATTCCAGCACAAACAAACAAAAAAAAAAAAAAAAAAAAAAAAAAAGAAGGAAAGGAAGAAAGACAGAAAAAGAAGATAAATATTTCACTTATGTGCTTTTAATAAAATTAATTTCCTTTGGAATCTTTTGTATTTTATTTTATGCATTTGAAAACTTTTTTGAGAAACTCAGACTGCTAAATGATCCGTAGCACTAAAAAGACAAAGGCCCTCCCTGACTATAACATGAAGTTGACTTTATTATATAACTATAAATTTTGAATTATTTAAGGATGCTTTATTTTTCTACTTGTTTAGAATGTAAAATTCCATTGAAAATTGTTGCATAGTCAAGAAAACAATTGATAGAAAAAATGTACCAAACAGAATTGTGTTGTTCCCTGCTGATTTATTTTTAGCTGCCATCAGTAATTCCAAGAGCCCTTAAAAGATAAAATAAGTAATTACTCTTCATAGGACCCCTGGTGTAGTAGCAATAATGTAAATTTATGGCAATATCAACTCTCAGGCCTAACCAAGCTGTGTGTTGCAGCCTCTGAACTGGTGATTATTTTTGTTGATGAGAATGAATAGAGAAAGTCAGTAAAATAAATAAATAAATAACATAGATGATGGCATTTTAAAAGATGTGAATTGCTAGCTGGGAATTGTATCACATGCCTGTAATTCTAACAACCCAGGAATCTGAGGATCACAAATTTGAGGCCAGCCTCTGTAACTTAGGGAGGACCTAAGCAACTTAGTGAGACCATGTCTCAAAATAAAAAATAAGAAGGACTGGGGATGTAGTTCAGTGGTAAAGCACCCCCAGATTCAATTCCCAGCACCAAAAAAGAAAAAAAAGAAAGTTAAAGCTCTAAATTGCTTTTAAAATGTTATTTGTTATCAATAATCTGAATAGAATTTGTGGCAAATATAAGCAAAAGAAAAAAGGTCTTCCGTAGAGAATTTAGAGACCAGTGGTTTTTTTAATGGGGGTGTCTTAAACATAATCTGTCTTGTAGCTGAGTCTGCTATTGATGTCATCATTATAAAAGGTTGCTTGCCTTTTCTCATTCATCTTCTTCCTTTGTTTGCCCAAAGCACAGATTGTATAAAATCTTGGCCATTTATTTTCACAGTCTCTTCTCTTTGTCATATATAAATGAAACTTAGCTCAGAAATAATATGCCTGCAGAAACAGCATATTTACTTGTTTTTAAAGGAACAGCGATATATCAGTTTGGTTCTATTGAAGATTAATAAAAGTAGGTCAATTTATCTGTCTTTTTTGCTTTTAATTATTGAATGACAGAAGGAATGAAATCCTCAGAAAATACTAAAATGCTTTGCTTTTGCAGACTCTGAAAATGGTTGGATTTGCTTGCCAACACAATCTGTTGTGAAACATAAAACAATTATATAACAGATCCTCTTTATTTTTTTTAGAGAAAAAGTCTTTCTTAAATACTTAATTGCATAACTCTGAAAAGAGAACAATGTAGCAAGGCCAGCCTTGTGAGACCCTGTCTCAAAATAAAGGGCTAGGGATGTGACTCAGTGGTAAAGTGCCACTGGGTTCAATTGCTGGTACAAAACAAACAAACAAACAAAAAACACCAACTTTGATTCAGCAGAAGAGGAGGAAGAAGCCAAGGCCAGTGATATGGAAACGCTCATGTTGTAACTGTTCATATTTTCTTCTTCTCCTCTTAGGTTTGCTCAATTCTTATTTACCGAGGAATTCAAGGCCGGGTCACGGGTCCTTGAAAGTATATACAGCTTGTACGAAGGCTTCTCCGGGACCGTGTGCTTTCTGATCGACCTGCTGCAGCCCAATCAGGCTGAATTCCCTCTCTTCAGCGTCTTTGTTTAAAAGGTTCCATCTCCCACTGTGGCCCTGCAGAAGTCCCCTGAGATTTCCTGAGCCTGCCAAGGCAGTTTCCACATAAGCCACATTCAATGGTATCACGACCATGAGCCTTAACATTGCCGCCAGAAGGATGGGAGCAGGCAGGGAAGACAGCATGATAGCAGACTGCCAAATAAGACACCACAATTCATCTAAAAACTGTAGCGAATGTATGTTTCAGGGAATAGGTGTAAAACCAGAGATCAAAGGGAAAGGGAAAAAGAAATGATCTATTTTTCAGTTGATGACACAAAACAAAACTGAAAAGGGGACTATGGCAATAAAATATTAGTACCTTCCCAATTGGAGAGAGAATCTGGCCCTCTGTGGGTGCTTTCCACCCCTAAATTCAGAAGTATAGACAATCAAAAATTAATTTGCCCTGCTGAAAACTGTTAGCAGGGATGAAGTGTCAGGATGAAGGACATAAAAGAAAACCTTTGATTGTCCTAAGCCTTTACTTATTGAAATTCATGATTTTTACTGAATGGAGATATTTGCATATGAATATTTTTTAATCATTGCCCTGAGCACTTTAAAGACATCATATCATAACTTAAACACTGAAATTCCACATTTCCTTAGGCCTTAGAATATCTTTTTTCCTAGTTCCTTTTTCTTTCCTAAAGCTCAATTAGAATAGTAAAATTCAGGCAGGGCTGGGGATGTAACTTGGTGGTGGAATGCATGCTCAGCTTGCACAAGGCCCTGGGTTCCATCCCCAGAACCACAAATAAAAATGAAGAAAAACTCATAGTCTAGCAAATTGTAGCAAGCGTTACTGTCAAGTATTTTTCTGAATTTCAAGTGTGAGCTGTATATTGTCTGTTTTTGGTAATTTTTAAAATGCCTTTATGTATGTAATCTCTATAAAGCTATTAGTCAAACTGTAAAATTTGCTCTTGGTAAAAATCACTCATCTCAAAGATCAGGGTAACCACTACAAAGGTGTGTCATTTCTGCCTTTGGTGTAATACTCTGTCCCTTGGGACAGACAGACACAGGCTGAGAAAGGCACCAGTTGATTGTGGAAGGAATGTTGCTCAATTTTATACTATTAGTTTAAGAGATGAGTGAACTCCCTGGCTGGTCACCTTACCTTCCAAGACACAGGGTCCACTAGAAATTGGTTACAATACCCATTGAGCCAAGTTATCATATCAAATTAAACCTGCTGTAAACACATAGAAGTTGTGAAACTGCTTCAAGTAAATAGTGGTTTACAGAACACTATAGTAGCATTTGTCACTTTAATCTGCAGAGCATGAGTTTACCCCTATCCTAAAATTTGATCCTGGACATTTTCATATTTCACAGTAAGGAGGAAATTGTACCATATAGGACTTAATTATTTAAATAGTCATTAGATATTTGGATATATATGTGTATATATATATACGTGTATATATGCTGCATCTATCCCCATGTAAACCTAAGCACTTATTCTGTAGTTCAGTAGTTCCTAAGCTGGGTCATTGGTAGACTTTGGGAGGAGTTAGGGAATACTCTGTTGCCTAAAAGCATTTGTATGTATGTTGGGGTGTTTAGGTGCACACATCCTTGTGTTTGTACGTGTGTGTGTGTGTATGAGTGTATGCATTCAGTGCTCCTTTTGGGGGGAAATATTCAAGAGATTCACTAAGAATCTTACCAAAGAAAGGTAAGAACTGATAGTTGTACATTTTACGACTCTTTGTATGTTTGCACTAATCAAAACAAACTAGAATAGCCAGGCATGGAGGCACACACCTGTAATCTTAGCTACTTGGGAGGCTAAGGCAGGAAAATCACAAGTTCAAGACCAACCTGGGTAACTTAGTGAGACCCTGTCTCAAAATAAAAGAATAAAATAAAAGGGTGGGGGAACTGGGGATGTAGAGCACTTGCCCAGACATGAACAAGGCCCTAAGCCTGATCCCCAGTACCAGCAGTCGGGGGGAACCTAAGACAAGATGATTTGGAAAAGCACGCATCTTTTTCACTTATTCCATTTTCACGTCCTCAGATATAAGCATACAAAATTGGTCTCCATTGTTCATCTATGAAAATACTCAGTTTGAGGCAATACCACATAAATAGCAGCTTTCAGATCACTTCCAAAATAGAGTTCCAGAAGTTCTTTCAGGAACAGACAAGCACCTCTTGGATAGTCTTAAGGCAAGATGTCTTTTACAAAGTGGAGTCTCCTTTTGGCATGATAGGACTGTTTTTCACAATCTCATTTAAAAATCATTTTGCGTGGCCCCTATAAGCTGACGATAATAACCACCCAAGATTAGGGCTTTATTAAAGGAATACATGTTCTTTTCATCATCCAGCAACCCCTTTGAAATGTGTTAGGTAATTGCTCCAAAATCTCATAGTTAGGAGAGAGCTGAACAAAGATTTAAACCCAGGCTTTCACTATCCGTTCAGTGTTCTAGAATGATTCTGGTGAGATGGTAGTGAACAAAATCCCCCTTCCCGCCAAGCTACGTTCTGTTTGCTGATCCTTCCACCATTCATCTTTGAGACCTAAAACCTGAAGGACAAGCCCATCCCCTCAGTTCTATTTCTATGAACTTTAGAAAAACTGTACCTCTTTTCTGTTTACATGCCCTTTTAGGATCTGGTAGGGTGACTGTGATGTTGTGGTGCTGACTGTTCTGGAAAGGTAACCCTTTCTGTGTGCCAGGTCCAAACAAAGTCCATGTTCGGGTATTGTCTTTGAAATGACACCTCAGTAAATTAGAAACAAGGGTAAAGGTTGTTAGGACTTAAACGTATTGTTGAAACTTTTCATTTTCCTAAGGGAATGAATTGTAGATTTGGGAAGGTATTCAATTTTGTTTTCCCAAGAAGGGGTAAGAAAGACCTTTAAGTCATAGGAAAGTGATATGCCACTGTCTATTTAATTATCCAACTTGTTCTCTTCTAGGTAGCAACATTCTTGATGTAGTATGTTGCCTCTTGAAGGCCCTAATCTAGCTTTAATATTATTTACTAGATATGACCCAAACAATTATGAACCCTGAAGGTAATTGTGGAAATGTTGGAGGATACATTAAGTCATTTGATAATGGAAAGACTGGATTGTACTTTGATGACAGGACATTTTGTAAACCATTACAGTTCTGTGTTTTGCTTCATTAACACAATTATATGTCTTCTCTTCCACACAGCCACCAAATAATATCTACATTTTACTCAAATCTCATTTCACTTCTCAGTTTTTTACATTTTTGTCCAACTCTTTTTTTTTTTTTTGGTCCCAGGAATTGAACCAAGGGGCACTTAACCCTGAGCCACATCCCTAGCTTTTTTTATGTTTTATTTAGAGACAGGGTCTCACTAGGTTGCTTAGGGCCTCACTAAGTTGCTGAGGCTGGCAATGAACTTGGGATCTTTCTGCCTCAGCCTCCTGAGCCACTGGGATTATAGGCATGTGCCACTGCAGCCAGCCTTTGTTCAACTCTTGATATTTGAGAACAGAAGTTTGACAGCATATATTTCCTGTGCTTCATCATGTAATTGACTGTGTTATTAAGATAATAGTATTCATTTACTCATAACTCAGAAAACAAATAGAATAATTTTCTTGTTCTGTGCTTAATCTCAGCTCTCCTCTGACAACCTATTTAGCTTGATTTAACATGATTTAAGATTTTAATCAAGGTGGTATGTAAATTATTTCAACTTCTGTAGAAAGTACATCAATAATTTTGGTGCAACAAATGTAAGTTTGTGATTTATATCCATGTTGAGAAAATACACAGGGCTGGGTTTGTAACTCAGTTTGTAGCTTAGTGGTACAGTGCTTGCTTAGCACACACAAAGCTCTGGGTTCAATCCCCAACACAGAAAGGGATGGAGGGAGGGAGGGAGGGAGAGAAAAACAATTACAAGAAAAAAATTTAGTAATGCCCTGAGTTGGAAATCTCAAAGCCTTGTTCTGCCATTTCCATGGACCACTATAGTATAATAATCATCCTGTTCACTTCATAGGGTTGTCATGAGTGTCACCGATGATATAATGGATATAGAAGAGTTTGTAATGGGCAGGTCCTTTATATATTTAAAAAGGATGCTATATTTTTATACATACTATATGCATAGAAAATCATGCTCAGTTGTGACTTCCAATAACATTTCAGTCACATGAAATAACCATATGTGAATGTAGTTCTTGAGATCTGGATCACTAGATAGGTAAAAAACAAGTGTACATTTTTTATATTTTACCACCAGTCTGGACTTCTGCGTTTGTGACTTCAAAGTTTCTGATTTACCAGTTTACTACATAAAGATAAGCTGGTCTAACCCAGGAGCTCCCTTTTAATGTAAACATTTATTTTTGCTTATTTGAAACAAAGGGTTACAGTGCCAGTAACTCAAGAAAAGGGGCAGGCAGTCCAGTTCTACAGAGCAAAAATGAACTAGTAAATAGGGTAATTTTGGATTGAGTTTGATCTGCACTTTAAATCGGGCCTCAGAGCTGCATGACATAAAAGAATAGAAACATTTTTAACAGCCTTTGAGGCCTTCTTTGGGGGACCTGGATTATTTATTCAACATTGTCTCAAATTAGTAGTTAAAACTACCAAGACTCAAATTTGCCAAGGCCTTAAAATGTTGAGCTTAAACTTGGCAAGGAAAGCAAACGAGAAGGCAGACAAAGGAGTGTATGTGTGGTGGAGGGAAAGCTTGCAGAAACTCAACATCTCAAAGTGGGTTGTGGACATACATTTAATGGTGCAAAAAGCCAGTATGTTATTACCCATGGATTTTACTGCTTCCTGGGTCCTGTAATCCTAAACCTGATCCAATGCCTTTTGTCTTCTTTCTCCTTTAAACAGCTCACTCTGATATGTTTTTTTCCTATGTCTGCTTAATCACGTGACCTCCTTTCTCATGGGAGGGAAGGTTTTCTCCTTATCTCTTCCTTCCATGTCTGTTCTTAGCTAAGAGCTCCAGGCTCTGTAAGGTCAGACTCCCCTCTGGACAGAAGGACTGACCTCAAGGTCAGCAGGAGCTGGGCCTATTCTGTATTCAGATCACAAGTCCAGGACTGCCCACCACAAGTGCGCCTGTGCATAAGAATAGGATGGTAGCTGCATTTGTCCTGCCCCTCCTCCATTTTTTTTTATGGAGGTCATTTTATTTTTACTGTTGTTAAAAAAAAAAAAGCCAAAGTTGATGCTATATTAAATGCTTAGGCTTCATCCATGATGATAAATCTTATACTGGAGGTGCAGTCTCTCATTTCTTTAATTGAAAGTGCTAATGAATTGCAGCCTGATGGATGATGCTTTTAGAATTTAAAAGGGTATTTGCTTTCATTTTCTTAAAGTATACAACCCGGTTGTTGCCACCTAGAGTCCTTTACAAATGGTGAAGGCCCTTATCTGCAGGATTCCCTGTATCTTCTTTTGCCTTTGTAGACCTGTAATTTACCCCTCTGAATTGAATTTGAAAAATCATTTAAAGTGAAAGCCAAATTATCTACAGTTTTGTTCTTGTCTGGATTAGGGGGAAGGTCAATGCTTTGTATGAGTTAAAAGAACAGATTATCCTCTCCTTTCTTTTTATTTTAAGTTAAGACATATTTGTACATATTTATGGGGGATAGTACAATAATTGAATATGTGTATACAATGTGTAATGATTCAATCAGGCTAATTAGCACATTGATCTGCTCAAATATTTATCATTTCTATGTGCTGGAAAACATCAGTCTCTTCTAGTTATTTTTAAATATGTCAAAATTGTCATAGACAAAAGTGACCCTATTGTGCTATAGAAAACTAGAAAGAATTCCTCCTATTTATCCTCATTTCTTGCCTTTCTCCTCCTTGCATGATCCTGAAGAAGAGGGGAAAACATAACTGTCCAGGGTTGTGAAAACGGTTTGCAAGGACTTCTTGTGAGCTTCCTCTTTGGTTTTTCTTAGTCCCTGTGGAAAACAGTTTCTCTCTCTGCTTGTCTGTCTCTCTCTCTCCCTCCCCCGCCCCTGTATAATCAGTGTAAGGAAAAAGACTGGCTTAAGGAGAGTGTCACTTATGGAATAAAATCCAACATTTAGCTATTAGAAATACCTGAGTGAACAGATAATGTTCAAACGTAAATTGTTTAATGAATGGGTCTTAACTACATGCAAACTGCTCTCTCTAATAAATTTGCACACAATTAATAAGGACCCTAGTCACACTTCCAGTTGTCTGTCTTAAGCTCTCCTTTTTATTAAAACTTCTGCCAGGTTAAAGCCATTAGTTGCCATCTGTTGAAGATAATAGCCATGAGTTTCACAAATACAGCACCAGTGTCCAACACAAATGTAATGTGAGTCATAAATGCAAACCACATATGTAATTTTAAAGTGTTCTAGTGGCCAAATTTAAAAAGTAAAAAGGGTGAAATTAATGTTAATAATGTATTTGACTGGACCAAACCATTCTCATTTCAATACAATTATAATATAAAAATATTAATGAGATTTTAACCTTTTTTTTTACTATGCCTTTAGAATCCAGTGTGTATTTTACATTTATTGCATTAGTCAGGAATACAGAGCCACATGTAGGTTGGCTACCATATTGGACAGTGCAGAGCTAGTATTCCACTGATAAGGTCTCTCTACCGCTTATACTAATTTTGTTGTAATGAAATAAAATAGGAAGAGAACACTTTATGCTATAGGGGTAATACAATATTTCCCCAACTGCAGCAATAGCAGTACCAAGAGCTGTACTGTGGAAAAACAGATTTTGTGATTAAGTAAGTTAGGAAAGTTTTATTCTTTTATCCTCTTCTGGAGATTACATGGAGCATTAACAATACACACTGAGCAAACTCTCCTGGGTAAAGAATCCTGTTTGAAGTTGAGTTTTGTGTATAGTATTGTAGAAATTGCCACAAGTGTCTCCACAGAAGAAAAACTTGGTGTTTTCATCTCCTTCTTCATGCTCTTTGGAGCCCATCTCTATATTTTTTCCCCCAGAATCACTTGAGAGAGCCAGGATAACTCTTTTGTTCTAGAAAAATCACTTCCTAAATTGAAACCATCATATGGCTTTTAGTTCTTGCACATGTACATAGATATTCAGAAAGTACCTAAATACACACATTCCTCTTAACTTTCAGAAATGATGAATACTCTAAAAAGATGAGGAAAGAAACATCTGACTGTGTATATGTGTAAACACAGAATCTATCCATGTCAAGTTCTGCAGTTCTGCAAATGCTTTCTTTTTATGTATACAGTGTTAATTTCCATGCTTCAGTGTGTACTCTTCTTGTACTGTGTATGAAGTAACTGACATAGCAGACTATTCAAAGAAGATTTAGACGATACTTATCTACTGTCACTCTTCAGCAAATGACCTTTTGCAACATAGTTTTAGTGGGGCCTTTGATGCTGTCCCCCTAAGTTTGCTTTTAAGATCTGTGTCTAAGTATCATTTACCAATAAAATTGTCTGCCACTGAATTTGGTTCAAGTGACTGTAGTAACCCTATATGTGGATGTGTTCAAATAAGTTGATTGATTTAAATGATCGATTTTGTCTCTTTTTTAGGACTTTAGTTTTTCAGTATTAGAGATATCTTCTGAAGAATGTAGCAGCAGTAAAGAATTCTTTTGCTCTTGGAAATGCAGTAGAACGTGTGTTTTACATAGACACTCCAGGAGTAGGAGTGGAATATTCTGGGTAAAACTTTTTGATTTTAGAATCCGATAAGGAAGAGCATTCCATTCTCTAAAAAGGTAATAGCGTCCCTAACTTTGAACATCCAGGGTAGTTCCATTTGGAAGGGAAGTCTGGATTTTAATCTCTTGGATTTAATGGCACTAAATTAACAACAATTTTAAAAATGGATTTTGTAGAATCCAATTATTAGAGAAAACATTTTGTAAAACCATATACAACTGAGAAATAGTCAAGCATTATGTATTAGCTTGAGAATGTGCATTTCCCAAGTGAACGGAATTTACTTCACCAAAAACCTTTTTTTTTCACAATTCACAATATTTATAGAAATATAATTGTATCATTGGAAAAAAGAATTCATTTTCCAAATGATACATTTCATGAGCAGCAAATTAATGCAATTCCTTGATTATGGGGGGGGTAACAAAGGAATAATATGCCAATATAGTATAACTGCTTATTCCTAACTAGAAATAATTACCACTATGTAGAATACTATTGAATTTTGAAGAATCACTCAATGAATTAGTGTTATTCATAAAATTGTACTCTTTACAATATATTTGTCTCAGCACAGATGCAAAGTTAAAAACATAAAATTATAAAAATACACCAAATAATAGAAATTAGTTGTTACTACTTTAAAATCCTATTAATCTGTTGTATATAACAAAAACTTTGAAAGAACTACACACAAAATGAGAGGCTTTAAAAACAATGCCTTTTTGTCAAAACAAGTCAACAAATTGACCTCTTGCTAAATATTTTATTTCCTTAGGGTTACTTTGAGTTGCTTTCAAAGACACATTAGTAACAATAAGTTCTAAATGTAGACAGAGAACATTCTGCCGATATTTTACTGTATCACAAAATGTCATACTACCATATTTTATAATAAAACCAAATTCTCAAGTATCCTAGTATGTTACATATTATCATACCAAAACATCACTTTCTCTAAGTCTATTATTCTTGTGAACATATTTTTTAACAAATAATGACTTTTGGTCCTAGTAAGAAAATACAGAGCAATATATGACATTAAAATGATCTTTAGTGATTTTAGTGAAAATCCACTTAGGGGTTTGACAAGGACATTAGCAATTATAAGTTGTAATACATATGTTATTCTCAAAGATAAGATGGCAAATAACAACAGAGAAAGACATGGTCACTGGGGTAAATTAGTTGGTGTACAGACCAACCAAGAAGGATCAACTTAAAAATGCTGAGTGGATTTTAGCTTTTGTTCCTGGTTGTTCCTGGAGTGGGAACTACTGCAGTTGATGCTGCTTCTCTTCATGTAAGGGGTTTGCTTGCAGCCAATGCATTGTATGATAAAATTATCTTCAGATGGAAAATTGAGTCAGAAGATTAGAGATGCACCTGTTTATAAAACTGTTACTATGTTCTAAACACTGTGATCTTTCCAATGTGTTTTCTGTATTAGTTTTGTATGGTAGAAAATAATTTGCCATAAACTTGTCTTTATAGTGTTTCAAGTGATGTTATTTATTGGCTTATTGCCTCTTGGCACCATAACAGAGTCCACTTAATAATGTAAAACCTGTGATAATCCTTGGCCTTAAAATCTAATGCTAAATAGTTACTGTGTTCTAATTAATAATTCTAAGCTACTAATTAATTTCCTCTGAAAGCTAAATAAAACCTTACACAAATACTCTGGAGTGCTGCTGCTGGTTTTGTGTTTGTGACAGTGTGTGTATCTTGATCCAGGGCATGGTGGCCTGCTGAGTTCTATAAATAGACATTAGTAATCCTTTTGGAAAAAGGGCCTGGTACCTCTCAGCTTTTCGCTGAATCCTCCCCTCAACCCTTATAAATAGATTTTCCCTTGTCACATAACAACCAAAAAGAAAGCTCATCATGTTTTCTTCCTCTCTGTTCTTTGTCTTGCTCCCATCTAAATTTTCATATTCTGAGTTTACATTATTTTCCTAAATAGAAAAATGCCTGAGAGTCTGAAGATTGAAATCACCCAATTTCAGTCAGGAAAGAGATCTTATAATTATTAAAATCTAATTTCTGTAGGGAGAGGTTAAAACCTGGGTTTTAGAAGGATTTAGTGACTTGATGAAGGGCTGAGGGACAGGGGTGGGTGAGTCCATCTTGATGTCTAGAAGGTGGCTTAAAGTTCAGCCGGTGAAAAGGAATTGTGTTTGTCTTAGGGTTGGCACAACAGAAAGCAGAGGTATGCTTGGGCAAGAAAAGCGCTTCCTTATAAGGCCCTGGTCTTTGACCTGAGTTAGTCAGTTATAGAGGAATATATTTTGTAGGCGGGTTTTCTGGGAGGGGAAGCTTTGGCTCCTAGATTATCTGATGCTCTTTCACCACTGGAAGCAAGGCTTCAGACCACTATATTTGGAAGACGAAGGGGCATGCTCACAGGCACTGTAAAAAGTTAAACTACTCCCTGTCACGATGGTGGGTGGTGACAATACACTTGCACTTTGAAAAGGATCTGTGGTCTGCTTATTTTTAAATGATGCGAAACTCTGGCCTTTTGGAGAATTAGGCGTTTCCTCGGTCCAGAAAATGAAGATACCAGCTGGAAAGGCGTACAAACCCCAATTCTGGGTCCTGTTGGTTGCAGTTGTTCAAAGGGATGTGACCAGTTTCCACAGACAGAACCGACCAAGGGACTCTAGGACCCAGAGGCTACACGCGGGGCCAGCAGGGCCGGCTGTAGCCTCCTGGACTCCAGCGTGGCGCGGAGCGCCTGTCTCAGGGCGCGGGTTCGCGACCCGCTGGGGGACCGTCACTAGAGAGACGCAGTGGGCATTCTGGCGCGCGGGCGGCGCACGGCGCGTGTGGGCGTGTCCCATCGGGGCCGCGCCGCCCGCCCCACCCCAGCCGGGTTGGTTCCCCCCAGGCCCAGCTCCAACGCCCGGGCCGGTCGGCCGGGCCCGCGTGCCCTCGGCGGGCTGCGCATAGCGCGGGAGCTGGTCGGGGCTGGGCATGCCAGGAACCCCTAGGATAGCCGCCGCCGCCGCCGCCACCGCTGCCGCCGCCACTGCCGCCACTGCCACAGCGTCCGTCCCCGGTCCGCCCCGCTGAAGCGCGGAGATGAAATTCCCGGCCTCTGTGCTGGCGTCCGTGTTTCTGTTCGTGGCCGAGACGACGGCGGCGCTCTACCTGAGCAGCACCTACCGCTCGGGCGGGGACCGCATGTGGCAGGCGCTGACGCTGTTTTTCTCGCTGATGCCCTGCGCGCTAGTGCAGCTCACCCTCCTCTTCGTGCACCGCGACCTCAGCCGCGATCGCCCGCTCGTGCTGCTGCTGCACCTGCTTCAACTCGGGCCCCTGTTCAGGTGCGTGCGGAAGCCGGGAGCCAGCCTAGGCCGCAGCCCCCGGCCGGCTCCCCCCACCAGCCCGAGCGTGGGGGGCGGCCTTCCGGTAGGGACAGGTGGCTGGGCCGGAGGCCGGCCCGCCCTCCCCTCCAGCCTCACGATTCCAGTCAGCAGAATGTGGCAGGATCCTAGCATAATGACACTAAAGCTGAGGCGCCCAGCATTCCTGTCAGGTACCATCATATGAACTTGTCAACATTCACCTGAATTTGACCGACCAAAATGGCAGCTTCGTGGGGTTCATTCTCATAAAATATGTGGCTTTCTCCGCGGTCAAGTGGGCGCCGGCAAAATTGGCTTGCGTGGTCACCACTCCTTGGAAGCGGGTTCTAAGCCACAGTTAAAGCAGGCTGTTTCATTTGATTTATCAGACACGTGGAACTTACTGTGTGCCAGGCTCTGGTCTCAGTGCTTCGCAAATATTAGTGAATTTCATTCGCATACAGGAGTCTAGAAATCCACATGCCAGTCTTTTGTCGTAGTGGGATGATGATGATTATGGAGCATGGAAACATATACGGTCATAGAAATGTCTTCCAGCCCTGCCTAAGTTATAAACATAGTAGTGAAAGCCGGTACAAGTGGGCCATGAAGACAACAACTTGGTGTGTGTTTAAAAGAACTGTCAGTGACATTTCTGGAAATAGTTTTTATGACTGCAAGGCAAGTAGAAATATATAGGCATGAAACAGACTTTGCCTTTATTTAAGGCCCTTGAAGGGAATTTAAAATGTGTTGTCTTCCTATCTTTCCTCTATAGGAAAAGCAAAATAAAGGGTTTTATCTGGATTCCAAATAAATTTGTAATTGTGAATTCTAAATATAGGTGACAGAGGAATTTGAAGAGAGAAAGATCAGTGACACACCTCAGGGACCCCAAAATTCAGCTAACCAGGAACCTTTCCTACCAGGAAATCAAACTCTGTCTCCCCCCCAACCCACTTCACATACACCACATATGCACAGTCGAGCAGCAGGATAGAGTTTACAAAGCCCCATTATAAAACGTTTGCACCTCATATTAAGAACAGACATTCCAACTGACACTGGTTTACACATAGTCTTGGCAAACTTGGTGAACAAGTTTTCCAGCCTCCAGAAGCTCTGGAATCCTAGAAAGGAAGAGAAGCATGTATGCTGGCAGAAGTGAGAAGTTGCTACTGTTGTCCTGACAGCTGAGCAAGAATGGAGGTGGGGGGTAGGGCAATTTTACAAAGACCTGCCCTGGAGCTGTTTATGAGGAGAGTCCTAGCCAAGCAAGCCCTGTGGTCCCAATAGTGTTCCTGCTGAGTAAAATAAATGTGATCTGACTTTGGGCAAGGTACTCATCATTTCTTCATCTGTGAAGAGAAACTCAGTTCAGTGGCTTGACATGGGAGAACTGACATTTCTCCAAAGCTGCTTCTGTTAGGTGGCTCAGTATGTTCCGGGTTCATTAACTCATTACTATGAGGTAGATGTAATTGCCCCCACTTTATTTGTTTATTTATTTATTTATATATTTTGGTGGTGAGGATGGGACCCAGGGCCTGGTGCATGCTAACCCAGCACTCTACCACTGAGCTATACCCCTGGCCTTTGTCCCCATTTTATAGATGAGAAAAATGAGACCACAGACCATGTTCCCAAGGCTTCTTAAAAAATGGAATCAGGTTATTTATGTTCACTATGCCCTGTGAAAGAAAGCAGAGTATGTAGTACATTTTATTAATAGTTCTGCCTTAAGAAAAATTTTGATCATTTCTGACAAAATTTAAAAACTAATACAACTTAAATAGGCCATCCAAGTAAATGAGAATACCTATCATTGCCATCATTTAAAATGCTGCTAAACATTAAGAGTAACCCAAGACAAAGCTCATGACATAATATTATATATAAAAGCGGGATAACAAGTATAAACCTGAGCTGAAGGAAATACCCTAAGATGTTGAAAGCAGTAATTTCTGGAAGGTGGAGTGTGATTTTAGTATTTAGAAAAACAGGAAAGTGTATAATTTTCTCCTTTATTATATAGTTTTCTGTATATTTCAGTTTTTACAGTAAAAATAATTTAATTTTATTAAAGAAAGGAAAAGTTTGGTGCTTTGAAGAGATTAGTACATAGAAAGTTTCAACAGTATAAAAAGAGACTTATTTCCAGAAAATTCTGAATGGAACAAAATAAAAGGTTAAAAACAAAACAACAGGCAACCTTTTTCCACTCCAAGGAGTCTCTCATTCTAATGCAGCTGATTCATTTCAAGGAGATACTGGACCCATGATCTTAGAACTGAGATACACAAAATGTGGTTCCAAGTCTCTTAGCTTCCATATGAAAACAAAAGGAATTTGTAGCTTTATATTAACTTAGTATCTTACTGAAATTTCTTCTTGCTGATTGGTTCTATTGAAACTAAAACATCAGCTCACATAAAGATTAAAATTATTTCCCCCAACAAAAGAGAGACATGGTTTCTCCCTTTCCCCACTTATCGTTGGATTTATTCAGACTTCTAAATTGTTTTGGGACAGTTCAGCTCTATTTAACTTCGGGTAGGTACTAGTCAAACTCATTTTCCTTAGATGCTGTTTTTGAGTTCACGAAGGATGATGACCCACTTAAACTGCAATATAGGAGTACTGCTGGGGTATAGTGTAGTGGCACAGTGCTTGCTCAGCTAGCATGCAGGAGGCCTGAGTTCCATCCCCAGCACCACACCAACCTCCCCCACCCCCAGTACCTTATACTAATGATTATGGACTAAATACTATTAACTCCACTCTGCCTCTTCTTTCCCTTAGGAAGGCATTAAGAAAGCAGTTTTTTTTTTATATCTTGCATTTTAGTCTTATATGTAAATCTGTAATGCAGTTTCAATGGTTGTTTCTACATTAAGTCTGGATCTGAATATGAACTTTGAATAATGCCCTGAATTTATTTTTTTTTTCAATTTAAGGGAAATCTTACTGTGAATTATAATAGATATTTTGGGAAAACAGAGGGAGAGGAAAACATCTCTTACCAGAAAAACCAATCAATCAACCAATCAACCAACCAACCATTCAACAGAATGACCATTCTATTGATCATTCTTTTACAGTTAATTTTCATAAATTAATTGAGAGGGATAAATGTAAATGAGTTACAAGTTCAAAGAATTTCCCCCATTTTTATTTACTGGCATAAAGAGGGAAAAAATGGTACATTACAAATCTGGGTTTGTAAAATAAAGGCTAAGAAATTCCAAAATTCTAATAGAACATTGCAAAATGATTCACCGTAGTCTTTCCCTCTGTAGTAAACTTTTGGAATAATTTTAAATAACAGTCTACATTTAAAGACTATTTCATTGGCAAAGTGGTTTTACTTACGGTGTTTCATTCCATCCGCTATAAAACCCTGTGAGCTAGCTGTCATTATCTTATTTTTACAGTCCAGGAATTGAGGCTCCAAGAGATTAAGCAAGTGGCTCTTCAAAGGTCTCACAGCATTTTCTATTTAACCAGTTTGGTTCTTGTGTAGCCTCTCAGAGCATGCATGTCATATGAAGATAACGTGGCTTATAGGAAATCATAGTATTTCTTTGGAAAATGTATTCATATTAGGGTCCTTGGTTCCACAAGTTATTTGTGCTGGCACCAACATGCATGGTTTCAGCTAAGAATTAAACTCCTGATTTTATGCTTAAAGAATGGGATATGTGATGCTTGCTAATGGAATAAAGTTTAAAAAATGGACCCAGCTACTGATTATCTATCTATATCAGTGGTTGGCAAACTGTGCCCCACTGGCCAGATTCCCTCAACTACCTGCTTTTATAAATAAGGTTTTATTGGAACACAGCCATTGTCATTCATTTATAGATTGTCTATAATTGCTTTAGCACTTCAGAGGCAGAGCTAAGCAGTTGTAATAGAGACCATGGCCTATAAAGCTAAAATATTTATTCTCTGTAACTACTTTGAAAAATTTCCTGACCCCTGATCTACATGATACTGGAAAGCTACCTTGAACGGTTATAAAAAGTTCATTTTTGGTGCTAGGGCTAAAACCCAGGACCTCGAACATGCTAATCAGGCATTCCACCTGAGAAGCAGTCATACATTGAATAATTTTGTTGAAAATGTCTAATTTTGGGCTTCATTTAGAAATCTCATAAGCAAAACAAACCCAAAACAGATTTGGAATTACAAGAATACAGTAGTAGTTTGTTTTTGCTTAGTTTTCTTACCCAGTAGTGGTGAAACATCTTGGGGCCATTAACAGATTTATTAAACACCTACTATGTATAAAAGTGTGCTAAGACAATGTATTACCTGGGAAATGCAATGGATTGTGAAAAAGTCTACCTCAGCTTTAGAGTCACCTGTGTCATTATTTCATTCTGGTACCTTCTTTCATTTCTTGATTGATCTATGTAGTTTTATTTTGTCCACAATTCTATAAATGCTTCCCATTTCACACAGCCCCCTCCTCAGCCTCAAGAGAATTGCATTCTCCTAACTGAACCATCATTTCATTCGTTTGGCTCTCAGCATACATTGGTCTTTTGATTGCTTGTTTGTTTTGATCTTTAAAAACTCTAAACTTGATTTTATTATGTAAGTAAAGCATATTTGTTGTTGAAATGACAGAAAAGCAGAAAACAGATATGCACAGTAAAAAAAAATAAAACCTCTAAAGAGAATAATTCTTGATTTTTTTTTTTGTATATCCTTACTAATATTTTTATGGTGAATACTTGTAAACTCTCAGGGAAAATAAACCCTGATTTTCAGTGTTTGCCGATTTCCACAATGCGTTTATTCCCATCAAGTGTGATCACACTACTAGTTGTTTAATAACTGGCTTACAAAATTCCTATAAGCTCTTAACAATAAGCTCTCTTGAGTCAGTATGAAGCAGCTCAAACATACCACCATGTAAGTATGTGTGTGTGTGTGTGTGTGTGTGTGTGTGTGTAATTTGTATGTATTTATACATGTGTATAATTTTCTTTTTTAAAAATGTAATTTTCTTTATATATTCTGTTGTAATTTGTTTCTTTCATTTACCTTATAGGCTAAAAATATTTTTAAGATTTTACTTGTTTATTTACTTATTTTTGGTGCTGGGGATGGAATCTAGGGCCTTGAACATGCAAAGCAGGTATTCTACCACTGAGCCGTATCCCCAACCCAGCATTTTTTTTTTATGTCAGTAGATGTATTTCTAAACCTCCAGTTTTAAGCACCACATAATATTGCATTGAAGGGATATATTGGATTTATTTAATTAGTCTTTCATTTTGAAGACCTTGAGAGTATTCTTGCAATTTTGCTATTACAAATAATTCTATGATTCAAATTCTTGTAGTAGGGTTTCTAAGTGAAATAATATATAAGAAAATATTTTATAAGCTAAAAGTGCTGTATAAATATTAGTAGTTTTCATTACTTGTTATCCTTATTCAATATCCCATTGCCCCATTTAGATAATGAACACCTCTGAATGAGGCAGGGGTATCCAGCCATTTTTGCATTCCCCAGAGCACTTAGTAAAGTACATCTGCACTCTTCTCATATTTGAGGGGGAAAAAATGCCTTTTGGTTCATTCTGTCTTCCAGTTCATGTTATTGTCAATGGCCCAGCAGTGTGAAGTGGCTTAAGTGACTAGGCCTTATTCAGTTCCCAGTCACAGATTTGGGTTTGGGACCAGCTGGGCTCAAACTCATGACCTGAACTTAGTTATAATGATTTTCAGCTGAATGCACTGGTACATACTGTTTTACATGTTTTCATGTAATATATTGAAGTCACCTTGACCCACTGCACAAAATGTACTGGACAAACTTCCACCCCCCACACATGGTACTGCACTCCTTCTTTCTCTCAGAAACAAATGAACAAAGGTAATAATCACGAAATATGTTCACTTTGTACTCACCAGAAAGGTTCCTGCATTTCCTCCCTTGCATCAATGACTTTATTATTTCAAATTATAAATGTATTCTCGTTACCATAGTTGCCTCAGGGCAAGAGTATAAAGTTAACAACATTCAATAAAGTAGATGAAGCTGTAAAATCTTCTAGCAGCATTATAAGGTTGTTATGAATGTACATGTTTCAAGAAACAAAAAAGGTCTTCAGCAATTTTTAAACCTAAGGCCATGAACATTTTTCCTATTACTAGGGATAACCCATTTTCCTTGCCTTTTATTATGGAAAATTTCAAACATACAGAGCAAAACTTGATTTCTCCGGTGAACACCCAAGTACCCACTCTAGATTTCACAATTAACATTTTGTTTCACAGTTCTAGCCTTCCCTCTAGCCATCTATCAATCCATATGTGTGTGTATGTGTGTATGTGTACTTAAAAATAAATCACAGGTATCAGTACTCTTCCCCTTTTCAGCATTCCTATCATTACCTAAAGAGGAAATCCAAATTTAAAAGCCAGTTATTCTAATTCTGGATATGTCACTGGTTAAGACTCTGTCCCTAGAGCAGGCTTGGAATTCCATAAGTAAGATGTATCTGGGAAGCCACGGGGCATGATTGGCTTTAGCCCTGCCATGTAAGGGCTTATGAGGACAAAGAGATAGGTAACATATTGTGGTCTTCCAGTGAAATGCTAGATGGCAAGCTTCCCTGAACTGGGCAATGGCCCAACCATATTTTCTGCTTTAACTGGAGTGGTTTGGGGAATCTATTATATGTGCAGTGTGTGTGTGTGTGTGTGTGTGTGTGTGTGTGTGTGTGTGTGTCATCGCCATCTTCCACCACAAAGTAGCTATCGTTTCTGCTTTATAATTGAGGGACAAGGCTCAGATGATAAGTTATTTGCCTGGAGCTTCATAGCTAAGATGTGTCAGGAGGGAAAATTGAACATGTTTCTGTGACTTGAGAGCCTGATCCACTTTCCTCTGTGGCCTTTGGTGTCACCCCTCAATTTGGTTCTTACTCAATTCCCATTGGCCTCCGTGAGGGCCTGAAGAGGAGCAAGTGCTTAGAACTGGTCCTTAGAGGGGATAACTTAGAGGGATGACTATAGTCCAGAATAGCCAAGTCAAGGCTTTGAGAATCAGAACAAATGGAAGATGGAAGAAAAGAGAATCCTGCCCATCTATAATTATTATGACTTGCTGATTTGTTTCCAGGTGTTTTGAAGTCTTCTGCATCTACTGTCAGTCAGGCCACAATGAAGAACCTTATGTCAGCATCACCAAGAAGCGGCAGATGCCAAAAAATGGCTTCTCAGAGGAGATTGAGAAGGAGGTGGGTCAGGCAGAAGGCAAGCTATTTACTCACCGGTCTGCATTCAGCCGGGCTTCAGTGATCCAGGCTTTTCTAGGCTCTGCCCCACAACTGACCCTGCAGCTGTATATAAGCATCTTGGAGCAGACCATCACTGTTGGAAGAAGTATGTATATTTTTTATTTCTTCTTGAACTTGGGGCTCAAAATGGGAAGCAAACTATGCTGTTTATTTTGTTTCAAGTGGAATTCATTCATACATACTTTCAATCCTGAGTCTGTGTTCTGCTTACTAAGCTCAAAATTTAGTGAATTAAAATGCTAACATTAAATTTGCTTAGGAATCTGGATTTTGGACAGGGCTCAAAGGGGAAAGCTCATCTACGCTCCAACTGTGAATCAGCTGAGTGGTTCAGCAGATGGGGGACTAGAATCCATTGAAGGCCCATTCATTAACATGTCTGGTTGCTCACATGTCTTTTTGGTTTTGTTTTCTATTGAGGATTTAACTCAATAGTGCTCTACCATTAAGCTACATTCCAAGCCCTTTTTATTTTTCATTATGAGACAGAGTCTCATTAAGTTTCTTAGACTGACTTTGAACTTGTGATCCTCCTGCTTCAGCCTCTTGAGTCACTGGGATTACAAGCATGTGCCACTGTGCCTGACTTCATATGTCTTAATGCTGTTGTTGGGGATCTCAGGTTGCCTCCATTTGATCTCACTATATAGTTGAAGTTGGGCTTCCTCACAGCATGGTGGCTGCTTCCAGGGGTTATTTTCCTCATAGTGAGAGAAGGATAAGGCCAGATGGAAAGCCATATTCCTTCTGTGATCCAGCCTTGGGAGACATGGAATATCACTTGTGCAGCCTTCTCTTTGTTGAAGCAGTCACAAAGTCCTGCTCTGTTTCAAGGAAGGGGGAGGGAAGTAAACTCCTGCTGGGAAATGGAAGATCATGTGAGACCAAAAATACCACTGTGACCATTTTTAGAAAAGGCAGCTTGCCAGAGGCTAGTCCTCTTGGAATTTCATCTCTGAGTTTCAATGATAGCTCTAAATTAGCTGAGATAGTTGATTGTGATAGCTTTGTAGTGAATGGTGGATCAAGGCCACTGTCCTGTCTTCTTGAAGTTCTGATAGGTATATTAGATGCTTGGCTTTTAAGTGAACACAATTTTCTAACCTTAGGGCTATTCACACATCATCAAATTGAGAGCATATTTTTGGGTAATTCAGGTTTCTCACAAAGCCTTTATTTGTATTGGAGACAAATGAAAAACCTTCAAATGAGAGGGCAAATAACCCCTCCCACATATTAATATTATGCATATATGAAAAATGGTACTCTGATGAGTTTTACAATAGATATGAAAAATGGTTTGAAAGTTTTTAATTGAAAAAATACATTTCAGAAATGCTGAAATCAGATTTTAAAAAAATACTCTTCTTTGTTTCACTTCACTCAATTTTATCCTCTTTTTGCCTGTATATTAAGTGGGATATTAAATGTCTTAATTCATGGTGCTGTCATGATACTTACATGTCAGAGGTGTCTTCCTTATCCAGGTTACCTGACTGTGACTCTTAAGATATGAGTCAGGATCTTAAGTAGAGGTCTTGAACCTTGGTGGATTGGCATTTATATGAAAATGCCTCCCACAACCCCTCGTAGACAGTAGATACTAAATAAACATAGCAGCATCTTTAATCTCTAAGGACTTATGACTGAAATGGCTCTTGACTAAGGTAAGTTTTCTGCAGTATAGTATACCTTTTTCCCAGTTTATTGCTTTACCAGATGGGCAGGGACACAGTGAAAAATCAGATATAGTGATAACCTATTTGGTTTTTATAAGCAAATCCATTTTTTCTCAAGTTTTTGATAGTGAAGACTGCCTTATGGGCCTTATCAGGGCACTGCCTATTTTTGTAAATAAAATTTTGTATGGAACACAGCCATCCTTTTTTGTATGTATGTTGTCTCTGGCTGTTTGGGGGCTACAGTGACAGAATTGAACCGTTACAACAGAAACATATGGTCCACAAAGCCTAAAATATTTACTGTCTAGCTCCTTATAGAAAAAGTTTGCCAACCCTTGTAATTTTTCAGACAGATTTCCATTCAGGTAAATAAAATCTATCCTCTAAATATCCCTTGTCAGTATCACAAGGGATATCTGTGAGATATCCCAAGAAGTTGGAAAAAATATAAGTCCTCTGAGAATTAAATGATAAACCAATTAGACCTAGAAAAAGGAAGTGGGCATGAGCCTGTTAAACAGACAGATTGCTGTCATTTATGCAGGTCTTGACCACCCCCAATCACTGCCTTAACATATCCTGACAAAGGAATCCCTCACCCAGAAAGGGCAAGGCCCTTTTAAATGGAGTGTGGGGTAGGGTGTGTCATAGGCAAATGTTGGAACTGTCTATCATATGTTTAAGAATACATTTGGTGCATGGGACAAACAGCTGATGACAGGTTAAACAACTCAGTGTCAATTTTGCTCATGTAACAAGAAACTGGAGGTGGGTGATTGCTGGCATTATTTCTACAGTGACAAAGTTGATGATCGTGCAGATCCATTGACCTTTGTCTTGGGTTGCTACTGTGGCTCCTACCATCATAACTGCATTTAAGGCAGGAGGAAGGGCTGAAGAGGGAGGAGCAGATAACTTTCTCCTTTTATTACTCAGTATAACTTTCCCAGAAATCTTCCTCATAGACTTCACTCTAGGTCTCCTTGACCAGAAGTGATCACATGGTCACCTGATTGCATGGGATGCTTGGAAAACCAGGCATAGGAATGATGGCCACCAATGTCTTAAACCAACGTGTTAAAGTTTGGATATGAGATGTCTCCCAAAAAGTTCATGTGGCAAAGCAGGAGTGTTCAGAGGTGAAAGGATTAGATTATGAGAGCTATAACTTAATTGATTGATTAATCCATTAGATGGACCAATAATTTGAATGGATTACTGGGTGGTGTAGCTGCAGGAAGTAGGTCATTGGGAGGGTGCCTTTTGGAATTAGGTTTTGTCCCTGGCTCCTTGCCTTCTCTCTCTGCTTCCTGCTGCCTTGTGCTGAGCAACTTTCCTCCATCCATACCTTTCAGCCATAATACTCTACCTTATCTCAGACCCAGAGAAAAGGAGTTAACTGACAGTGGACTGAACCTCTGAAACCATGAGCCCAAAACAAACTTTTCCTCTGAGTTCTTGTTGGGTATTTTGGTCAAAGTTACAAAAAGCTGACTAACACCAATATTCCTCATGCTTCCTTGAGAATTATTAGAATTACTTGAGGCCTTGTTAAATATATAGATTACCAGGACTCATCTCTGGAAACTGACTTGTTGGGTATGGGATGGAGGCCTAGGGTATATCCTTTTATTTTATTTCTCTCTCTCTCTTTTTTTTTTAAATAATGAATCCAAAGTGATTCTATTATCAGTGAAGTTTGGGTACACTGGATTAGACTACTCATGATGTACTGGGGTTGGGTCTCACTTAGAATAAAACTGTTTTCTTAAAAGACAATAGGGATGGATATTGAACAGGCAGATAATAATGTCTGCCATACCATCTAATGTGTTCTAGAACAACAGAAAAGTCTGTCCTCTTGACAAGAGAGATACCTGGAGTCCGTCAGAACCTGGCCCCATTCAGGATTCAAATTCTGTTACCCTCTACTCTCTGATTTTGTGCTCCTGAGAAAACACTGATAAATTTGGCCTTGGAAGGATTTGGCATAAAAAGAGAAAGCAGAGTTGCTTTTTTAATATTGTGATATAATTTATATAGCATAAAAAATTTAAATTATGGTATTTTTAAGTGTACAATTCAGTGACTTTTAGCACAGTCACAATGTTGTTGTGCCATCATCACCACTATCTATATATAGAACATTTTCATTATGCCAAAAAGAAATCCCTACTTAGCCATTTTAATAGTCACTCCTCATTTCCTGTGGCCCTAGACTCTGACAACCATTAATCTACTTTCTGTCTCTGTGGATTTGCCTATCATGTATATTTCATATAATTGGAAAATTTTTTTTCCGTGTGAACAAATAATGAACACCATGTTTGTGAGCTTCAGTCTAGGGTGAGTTTGGCCATCCTGAGACACTGTGAATTTGGTCAGTTCTTACCAGAGGCATGAAGTCACTGAACCTTGGAAAATGTGTTGGGCTGAAGCCCAGGTGAGGAAAACAAGGTTGTTCTGCTCTGGGAAGGTCCCTGCTGTCTGCCATTTGGCCTGCCTGAACCTCAGAGTGCCCTTCTGTCTTCCATTTTAGGTGGTAATGTTGATCTATTAATGATTTGCTTTGTGCCGGGCAGCGTGATGAACATCATAGCTTTTCATTTTCCATATCCCTGTGAGGTAGATAATACTTTCTTCATTTTACTAAAGGGAGAAATTACATTCATTGTCCAGCAGAGGAACTGGGATTTGAAGTTAGATTTGTGTGATTTCATTAATGGATGCAATGAGTTTTTATTGAGTATGTTCTGCATTTCAGACCCTGTGCTGGTCTCTGAGGATAGAGTGGCGAATAAGGTGGGCAGGCTCTATCATCTTAGAATAGGGTCAATAGACATGAAACAATGAATCATATATTCATTTTATTGCAGATAAATCCTGCAAAGTCTGTGGGGGAGATTGGGGGAATCTAAGCAGGCCTGGGAGATGAGACAAAGAATTCCAAAACATAGGTTTATCTTGAAAGCTGGCACATAAAGCACAGAAGGGAGGTGAGAAAAAAAGCAGGAAAGAGCATCCCAGGATTTCAAGCTCTGTTCCAGAGGCAATGGGAGGGCACTGATGAGCATTCAGCAACATTGCGATCAGATTTAGTTTTAGAAACTGAGCGCTCTGGAAAATGGATTGGAAGGGAGTGAAGGGAGAAACAGGGAGGCCAGTAAGTGGGCTGCTAAATTTGCCAAGGTGACAGTGATAATGGTTTGGAGTGGAATAGTCAGACAGAATTATTGGAGCAATATTAAGATTGTGGAAGTGGAATGACCATGATAATTAATTAGCTATGAAGGTGAGACAGAGGAGATGTTGAGTGGTTCCCAGTTTCTGGACATGAGCAATTATAGTCATGGATCCCCATTTGTATTGGTGGAGAACTCTGTAGAAGGAGTAGGTTTGTATGGTATGTTTTTGCTTTCAGATTCAGATTTAAAAAAAAAAAAGAAACATGTTTTAAAGATTTGATTTAAATCAAAATATACTTATTAATATATTCCATATAAACAGCATCATCAATCTAATTTTCACAAGAAAGACCTAACCTGTCAGTGATTGTGTATTTCACAGAGCAACATAGAGCCACCAGGGGCCAAATACGTGTGTTTCCCCAAGTTGCAACTGGGCCTGGTGCTCAGGTGTTTCCTGGACTACAGAGCCACTTGCTGTGACAACCAGCTCCTGTTGCCCCTTGGGTAGAGACAGGAGAGTGTCATGTAGAGGAAGGACATGGGAGGAAATGGATATACCAGGCAGACCACGCTCTGGTTTCCTCTCCCCTCCTTCTGCCTGGTGCTAAGTCAGCCTCTCTGCCTCTGTGGAAGCAGGAGGATCTGGCTTGGCCTTTGGCTAATTCATAGGAGCACCCCAAAGATGAAGGAAATAGTGTCACATTGTGCTTGGGGCTCTTTGGAAGCTGTGCTTGTAGAAACCCAAGAAGCCTTTCTTGCCACATAATAGCCACACATCCTTGTACTCACAGAAACCTCACTGTCAGGAGGTCCAGCCCACAAAGCTGTGATTCCTTGTAGAGCCATGAAGCACTCCTTGGCCCAGTTCATCTCTTCCTGCTCTGCCTGCAAGTAGCAAGCAGGCCTCTGCCCACCACTGCAGGTGCAGGGTCACCCTCAGCTGATCACATGGTAGGGATACCATCCCTCCTCTCTTGAGATGAGTGAAACATCTCATTGTCCAGGGCCTGGGTTTCTCCTTGTCCCATGTCCCTTCATGGAGAGTGAATGCCTTTAGGACAGGCAATGCCAGGGAGGTAGTTTAACAGAGTCAGGCTGTTTGGTGTGTGAGGTGGCATTTGGAATTTGAACCTGGATGAGCCCTTACTGGTGAGCCCTCTGCAGAGTCCAGGGCCCTGGGAAGATCAGCAGGGACACTGCTGCCCCCTTATGCATTTTACTCAGCTGTGTTTGTGGGTTTCAGAGGAAACATGGAGACTGGCATCATCCTAATCCAGCAGCCTGCCAAATGCCCCTTCCACATGTGCAAGGAAACCTACACTCAGGAAGAAAAGGGGGTCCTGTGAGAACTGCTGCCCTTGGGAAGGCATGAGCCAACCTGAGTTTAGGCCCTTTGTGCCTTTTTGAAAGATGGGTTGGGGAACACGAGGAAAGATTCCCTGTAGCTTGGGCCCTATGGAGAGGATGCCATTGGTGATCAGTGACCTTTTGGGAGAAGGAACACTGAAATCTGAGAGAAGAGAAGGCTGCTAATCAGGTCTGTGGTCACATCATTGTCAGGGCCTGCCAAGGTCTGGCATGGATCAACACAGCAGAAAATATCAGCTGTGATGTTTTAGGACCTTGTGAAATAGGTTCTCATTTGTTACCAAGGAGGCATTCAGAAATACAGTCCTGGGGACAAGAACTTAGTGGTTATTAGTTCATATGGGATATTTGAAGCAACATATGTTGATGGTGTCTTCTACACTGCAGTTCTCAAGGTCAGGATTAAGTATTTTCTTTATACTTCACAACCCCTAGGACAAGATAGATTTTAAATAATTACTTGAATAAGCCTGCTACTTCTAAAAGAAAAAATATCACCTGTGAGCATAGATGAGCCTGAGAATCTAGCTTGGGGAAGGTACCATTGGGTTGGTATTGGCATGAACTTAGGCCTAGGATCTAGGATGGCTTCCCACCCAAGTCATTCTTTTGGATCAGAGGTGTTTTGAAGTCCCTCGGTTCCTGATTCCTGAATGTGACAGATCCTGCAGGATGTGGCCAAAGGGAGATGGTCTGTCTCTTTAGAAAGGGCCTGTTGAGGCCAAAATGGGATTCAAGATAAATGGGTCCTTTTACTCACCTGTAATACACTATTTCCTAAAGTGCACATTAAAAAGTGGCAGCTTATGTCTGCAGATAGGTTGCTAAGTTTACACAGACAACTTAAAAGAAAATTAATAAACTGCTGACATTTAAAAATTAAGGACTTTTGTCAGACATAGTGTTGCATATCTGTAATCCCAGCACGAAGGCTGAGAATTGCAAGTTCAAAGCCAGCTTCAGCAATTTAGTGAGGCCCTACGCAACTTAGCAAGGCCCTGTCTCAAAATAAAAATAAAAATGGCTGGGGATGTGACTCAATGGTTAAGCACCCCTGGTTCAATTCCTGATACCAAAAGAATAAGAATAAAAAAACTTGAAATGTGGCTCAGTGGTTAAGTGCCTCTGGGTTTGATCCCTGATACAAAAAAAAAAAAAAAAATTAAGAACTTTTTACATGAAAGTCTTGATGCCTGGCCACTCTTGAGAAACTGAAATGAACATATACTTGTTTACAATCCAATAGAAATGAGCAGCTGTTGCCCCAATAAGACTGGGCCTTTGATTTGCCAAAGTCCTTACTCCTCCCTAGAGTCCCTTATTTGACTCACTTCACTTAGTAACTGTTTGTCCACTATAGGTACTTGAGTTTGTTACTCCCATAATAAATTAATTCAGTCCTCAGACTGATTGATCTTATTTAATTTAATGAGTAGTATAATTTCGGTGCTTCTCAAACTACCTTTCACATGGGGTTGGCATTAGAAAATTTTCTTGTTTTCATGTTCCAGTTCATTGTGAACTAACATCTGGTCATATTAGTAGTATTCGGCTCACATTTGACTTGTCACTTGAGTTAACATCTGGACTGATATATACCCTGTTCAAGAAGATGAGCCCACTCATTTAAATTTTGTGACAAAGCCAGATTGCAGTATAGATTCCTCTGTGCCAATTATTTTCCATTCATTTAAGACCAACCAGTAACAAACAGTTCATTGACCAGTACCAGTGCTCAAATGACAGTTTGAATGGATTGGGATAATTCATTTGTCATATTGTATTCTTCTGAGTATGATTTTAGTTAATAATTCTGTTTTTGTTTTTGTATATATTTTTGTACTGGGGAATGAACCTAGGGACACTTTACCACTGAGCTTTATTCCTAGTGCTTTTTAGTTTTTATTTTGAGACAAGGTCTTACTAAGTTATGGAGGATTTCAATAAGTTGCCTATTCTGGTCTCAAACTTGTGACCCTCCAGCCTCAGCCTCCCAAGTACTAGGATTACAGATGTGCACCATTGCACCTGGCATATGAGTATAATTTTAAATCTGAAGAAAGACAGTAAATAGGACCTCATTTTGTATCATTTTTCCTTCTGAGTCTTCCCGAACACCAAAGATACATCCTTTTTACATTTAGAACCTTAGAATAACACTGATGAAAATGTTAGTAAATTTCTGTTAAAGCAAAAGCTATTAGGGAAACCAATTAGCAACAAGGGGGCAGGTTAACTATTGTGATTATGAGATACTTGAGTTCTGAAAGGAATTCATCAACTCACTTGTGGAGGGGACTTTTCATGACACCAACTGGCAAAATAGTAAAAGGAGAGGAAGGGGAACTGGATTCTGATCTCTCATAGTTTATTTTACTTGGGGGCCTATCAGCTTCCATAGCTGTAAAGTGCAGTTGAAAAATTATTTCAGCTGGGCATGGTGGCAAACATCTGTAAATCTCAGAGATTTGGAAGGCTGAGAAAGGAGGATGGCAAGTTCAAAGCCAACCTGGACAACTTAGCAAGACCCTGTCTCAAGATAAAAAATAAAAAGGAGGGCTGGGGATATAGCTCAGTTGGTAGAGTGCTTGCCTTGCAAGCACGAGGCCCTGTGTTCAATCCCCAGCACCAAAAATAAATAAATAAATAAATAAAAATTAAAAAATAAATAAATAAAAATGATTGGGGATGTAGCTCAGTGGTAGAGCACCCCTGATTTCAATCATGAGTACTGCAAATAATAATAATGGTTGATAATAATAATAATATAATTTCAGAGGTCTGATTGAGGTATATGATTACCAGACTATGTTCTTTTCCTAGGAAAAGATCTCTACTGAAAATGGGTAAATGGTGTTCAGAGGACAAGATTTTTTTTTAAGATCTCCATTTGTCAACTGAGGCCCAGAGACTGGTGATCAGCTTGGTCAAGGTCATATGGCAAATGGGTGGCACAGTGGGAACAAGAGCCTGACCCTCTACCTGTTGTTGAGGCTCTTTATCCTGAAAAGGGCCTTTAGATAGAAAGTGTTTGTTGTCTCCCCTGAAGAGATGAAGCTCTTTAATGTGGATTGTATTAGGGTCTCTTGAATTTCTAGAAAAGCATATCACAACTCCTCTCAAGAGCTTTCATGTGTTTATTTGGGCGGGAAAAAGGAAGGAAAAAAAGACTGATTTGGACTTTGCAAACAGCTCTTGTTCTGCTGGATTTTATGTTAACTTTGTCAAGTAAGCTGTTCTGGAAATTCTGACCCCAATCAGTGATGTGGTGTTAAAGGTGCTTATGTCATAACATGAGGAGCTTGTGCCCAATAACCTATTCTCAGAAATATCTTGGGTCTTGTCCTATTTCATAGGGCTCTAAGACAGTCTTTGTTGGTTGAAGACAAAAATCTCTAGCCTGTAGCTGATTGTAGGCCCTTAGGGAAGCATCAGCATGCATTAAAACTAGGTGGAGATGACAGAAACTTATAATGGTTCACGAACAACTTGTGACAATTTTAACAAGAGAACAGTCTGTGGGAGTGTGTAACACACATAATAAAACTGAAGGAAAAATTTTTTGTGACATGCAGAGTAAGATAAAATGTTTTAAACAAAATATATAAGCAAAAATGTTTTAAACAAAATATATAAGCATAATGATTTAGTCTAGATTCTAGATAATTGTATTTTAATAAAGATCCAAGGAAATGGGTTTTTAAATATTATTTTTTAGTTGTTAGTGGGCCTTTATTTTATTTATATGCAGTGCTAAGAACTGAACCCAGTGCCTCACACATGCTAGGCAAGTGCTCTACCACTGAGCTACAACCCCAGCCCAAAGAAATGTTTGATATGCATCTTCAATTAAAAATAACTGGTGGGGCTTGGGTTGTAGTTCATTTGTATAAGTGCATACCTAGCATGCTCTAGATCCCGGGTTACATACCCCATTACCAATAAATAAATAAATATCACAGGGGGAAGATGCTTGATAAAATTTAAGAAGGAAAATTGTGACCAAATATTTTTAGAAATGTACTGAAATGATTACTGAAATCACTGTAATTTTGTTGCCTAAAATCATGAGGGAAAGCATCAAAAGGACCCTGCTAATTAAAAATATATAATGATAGTAGGGGCATTGACAAATGCCTAGGGGCTTCCAATACAACCTAGAACTTTTGAAATATAGTTGTCCCTCAGTACCCAAGGGGGACTGATTCCAGGATTCCTGCAGATGCCCAAATTGGTGGATGCTCAAGTCCCTTCTATAAAATGGCGTCATGCTGTATGTAACCTACATACATCCTCCCCCTCTACCTTTTCTTTCTGGAGATGGGTCCTGTTCTGTTGTCCAGTCTGGTCTCCTAGCTCCTAAACTCAGGTAATCCTCCTGCCTGCCTCTGCCTCCCAAGTAGCTGGGACTACAGGCATGTACCACCACACCTGACCCTTCCCTATATTTTAAATTATCTCTAGATGACTTTTCACGTGTAGTACAATGTAGATGTTAGGAAATAGTTATCCTGAATTATTTATGGAATAATTACAAAAAAAGTTTGTACATATTCAGTACAGACACAATTTTTTCTAATATTTTCAATCTGCATTTGGTCAAAACACAGTCGCAGAACCCAAAGATAGAAAGGGATGAGTGTGTTTACGTTAATAATATTCCTATTCAGATTATTTTAGCACCTCCTTTGCTTCGCCTTTTTTCCAAGCAACTCCAATACTAACACAGAAAATAAAGCTAATTTTTCTGACATCACTTACAAGGTGAACAAACAATTCTAAAGAACAAATCTCTTTATTTCCAAGGTTTCTCTGGAAAATCTCCAAGACGATTTTAAGTGCAAAATATGTTATGATATAGGGAAATATTGGGGATTGAAAAGGAGTAAATTATATGTATGTATGAATATGTCAAAATGAACCCCACTATTATGTACAATTATAATGCACTAATAAAAACATTTAAAGAGATATTATGATGTTTTTATTTTATTTAACTTTTCATTTTGGAAGGCAAAAATAGAAAGGTTGCCAGGAGATTTGAGAGTTGAGAATTAAGATAGGATCATGAGCCAGGCATGGTGGTGCATGCCTATAATCCTAGCGACTCTGGAGGCTGAATCAGGAAGATTGCAAGTTCAAGGACAGCCTCAGCAATTTAGCAAGACCCTCAGCAATTTAGAGACATCCTGTCTCAAGATAAAAAAATAAATGAAAAGGACTGGGGATGTAGCTCAGTGGTGAAGTACTCCTGGGTTCAGCCCCCAGTACCAAAATTAAAGAAAAAAAAGATAGGCTCATGGGTGCCTAAGTATTGTAAATGAATGTTTATAGGTTGGCTAGCTATTAATGTGACAACACAGTATTGAGATAAACATACAGACGTCCTTAGTATCCTCATAAATGTAGAATTTATATTTCTTTTATTTGAAAAAAGAATAATTAAGTGCTTGATAATGTCATGGGGAAAAGGGTCTATCATAGGTTGAATACCTGGTGTCCCCCAAAAGCTCATGTGTGAGACAATGCAAGAATATTCAGAGGTGAAATAATTAGGTTATGAGAGTATTAACCTAATTAGTGGATTACTCCATTGATGTAGATTAACTGAGTGGTAACTGTAGGCAGATAGGGTGTGACTGGAAGAAATAGGTCTCTGGGTACATGTCGTTGGGGTTCATATATTGTCCTTGTTGAGAAGAACTCTCTCTCCTTTGTTTTCCACACCCTGAGCTGCTTTCTTCTGCCATGCTCTTCTACCACCATGTTCTGCATCATCTGGGGCCCTGACCTATGGAGTCTGCCAACCATGAGCCAAAATAAGCTTTTCCTCCTCTAAATTGTTCTGGTCAGGTCTTTTACTCACAGTGCCACAAAAACTGACTAAAACAGTGTCATTGTGATCAAATATGGAATCTCTGCTATTTGGTCAGTATTACATAGGTGATGTGGTAGACTGAATAATGTCCTCCCAAAGACATTCAGTTTCTAATTCCTGGAACCTGTTAATGTTACTTTATAT
Organism: Sciurus carolinensis; assembly: GCF_902686445.1. Classification (NCBI taxonomy): domain Eukaryota; kingdom Metazoa; phylum Chordata; class Mammalia; order Rodentia; family Sciuridae; genus Sciurus; species Sciurus carolinensis. Next base: position 31,007,274 of record NC_062232.1, read on the forward strand.
GTCAGAAAGAACTTTGTAGGTAAAGAGATTGAGATGAAGTTACCCAGGTGATCCCTTAAGATTGCAGAGGCAGAAAACAATGCAAAGATTGAAGCAAGATGCTATACTTTGAGGAACTGACATGGCCACTGTCCACACCACCATCTTGTGGGAGCAAAACCAATGCCTGACTTGGAGCAAACCACCACTGAGGACTCTGGCCAGTGTCACTTCCAACCACCCACAAGGGATGGGGAATATCTTTGCAAACCTCTTCAGGGACCTTTTTGGCAAAAAAGAAACATGCATCCTCATGATGGACCTGGGTGCTTCAGGGAAGACAACTAGTCTATACAAACTGAAGCTGGTTGAAATTGTCACCACCATTCCCACCACAGGTTTCAATGAGTATAAGAATGTATTCATTGAATACAAGAACATCAGCTTCACTGTATGAGATGTGGGTGACCAGGACAAGATCTGCCTGTTATGGTGTCACTACTTCCAGAAAACCCAAGGCTTGATCTTTGTGGTGGACTACAATGACAGAGTGTGTGAACGAGACCTGTGAGGAGCTCATGAGGGTGCTAGCCAAAGATGAGCCCCGAGACAGTGTCCTCCTAATGTTTGTCAACAAGCAGCACCTCCCAGATGCCATGAACATGGCCAAAAAATCACACACAAGCTGGGGCTACACTCACTACATCACAGGAACTGGTACATTCAGGCCACCAGTGGGGACAGGCTCTATGAAAGACTGGACTAGCTGTCCAATCAGCTCTGGAACCAGAAGTGAACCAGAACTCTTGACCTCCTCACTTCTTCCTCTCCACCCTCATTTTCCTCTCATGTGGCAAACGTGCAACTCTGCCGTCCTGAGTAGCAGAAGTTGTCTCCATGGGTTGGTCTATCTGCATTGCACAGTGCTGTATATATGTAGACACAGCCTGCAACCAGGTTTTTGTGTAATGTAAATAGTTTCTGTTTCCACTGAGGAAACTGTTTCCTTCAGTATTGAAAAGGAATTTAGGCATGTGGGCATCTGGCCTCCTGGGCTTCAGGTTGGTGTTGGGATCCATTTTTTGTTTGTTTTTTAACCCAAACTCAGTGCATTTTTAAAAATAGTTAAAAAATACAAGTTAAGGAGAGAAACTTGAACACACAGAAGGATGACTATGCCTGGTGTACAGCCTGAATGCTAGTTCATCAGCCATTCCCCTTCTGGGAACACAAGATGGTGACACAAACTGCCATCCACTGCATGGTCCCAATAGAGACCCTGTGATTCGCCTGTCTTTGGGTCACCTACATTCCAGAGCATTGTGTTGTACTTGTGCTCCCATGGTCACCTGGGGGTGAGCTGGGAGGGCCATTGTGGAGGACACAGGGCCCAGATGCACCTTTGGTTGGCGTGTGGCCAGAGCAGCAGCCCATGTCCCCAGCATCCACTCACTCATGCACCCTCTCAGCATGCTGGCAGATCTGGGTCTCCCCAGCACGAGTGCATACAAGCTGGGAGTGTTGGCCTACTCTAGACCCACAGGCCCGGAGCACCCCCATCTCCATGTGTGAAGTAGCTTTCTCTCTCAGCATGCAAGGGTCTGATTTGCCATTGAAAAAGATGACATCTACTTTTTCCTTTTGTATTTGATAAACACTGAAGAAGCTGGAGCTGTTAAATTTATCTTGGGGAAACCTCAGAACTGGTTTATTTGGTGTCATAGAACCTCTTAATGCTTTTGATACACAATTAATAATCAACTATTTTGTATACTTGTTTTCAGTTTTCATTTTGACAAGCACTGTAATTATAGCTATTAGAATAATGTCTCTTAACTATTAAAAAAATATGTGCTACACTGCTGTCTCTGAAGATGGAGGAAGGGGCTAAGAGCTAAGGAATGAAGCTGTTGAAACTTGAAAAGGCAAGGAAATGGATTCTGCCCTAGAGCCCCTGGGAAAGGCATGGCCCTATTGACACCTTGATTCTAGCCCAGTGAAACTGATCTGGAACTTCTTACTTCCAGTAGTGTAAGAGAATAAATGTGTGCTGTTTTAAGCCACCAAATGTGTGCTAATTTGTCACAGCAGTCATAGGAAACCAGCACAGGTAAAGAGTGATCTTTACAATGAATCAAAATAAATAAATTAATTTAAAAAGAGTAATATCACTTCTTATTAAGAGAACAGACCAATACTTCACCTTCATAAAAGGCAAATCAAGTCCTAGGTTTGTTTCAGTGCAACATTTGATCCTAAAGGACTGACAAGCTTGTGTGTGTGTGTGTGTGTGTGTGTGTGTGTGTGTGTAGTCATACACGCATGTGCATGGTACTAGGAGTTTAACCCAGGGGTGCTTTACCACTGAGCTACCTACCCCCAGGTCTTTTTTATTTTTATTTTGAGACAGGCTTTCACTAAGTTGTTGAGGCTCACCTTGAATTTGCAATCCTCCTGCCTCAGCCTCCCTAGTCACTAGGATTATAGGTGTGCACCACTGTGCCCAGCCCTACAAACTCTGTTTGACAGTTGTACAAATAACCCATCAAAACTGAGCCATATCTGGCAAAAAATTTAACATAAATTTGCGTTCCTTTTCAGATTCTCTTTCTGTAGACCTTCTATAGCTTTCTTTGTTCATTCAGGTTTTGTCCTTAACCATCGTTTGTCTTTCCCATTCTAGAGCAACAAATCATTGAACTTTAGATTGTCTTACTATCTTAAGATTCCTAATAGAATTCCACTCATGTATCTTAACTTTGAAGCAGTCACTTGTTTCTAAAGAAAATTAGAGTATGTTTAATTTTGAAATTCTGTAATTATAGCAGACTAGCAAATCTCATGGATACACCTAACAGCCTTATGCAGCTACATAAACCCTTATTTACTTTCATAAAATGGCAAAAATGAACATACTCATTTACAGACCCAAAGATAGAACCTGTTTGCATATATACAAATAAGAAGCAAAAGTATATAAATTTACATTATGCTTACTAGTCAGTTTTTCAGTATTTTGTCTTATATAGAAATGATCTAAACATCATTGCAAATCAAATCTCCAGTTGTCTCAAGATCTTGGAAATGTTCTTTAAGGTGACATACTACAAAGCCTCATTACTATGGAAGTACAAGTTCACTTAAACAATGATTTAATTTGCTTCGATGTAAATTTGGGTTTTTCACAATTGCAGATAATCAATATGAATAATTCTAGCTCATTTCATCAGAAAACTGCATAAGTTTAGGAAAAACATACCCCCCAAAAAAGTGTGCTTGTATTATAGGTAACACTGGTAAATCAGAAAAGACATACTTGTTTACATTAAGCCCAAACTCTTAAACTAGTCTTATTTGTCAAAGACTTACATGAATTAATGTAAATTTGAATTCTTAAAATGATTTTGTATGCATTTCTAGGAGAATATATACTTTAAAGCTAGCACATTTAAAGTATTGATGATTCATTTCCTATATTTTAATTATATAAATAATTTGTCTGGAAATGCTAGTCAGAAGAGAGTTCCCTTAAGAGACTTTATAAACTAATGTATCAATATCATCCAATGGTAAAAGTGTTTCTGAATTGCAGATAGACAAACAGGCACAGAGATGTAACACTTATAACTTCAACCCTATAATTTCAGATATAGGTCAAGTGTCAACATAAAATCAGAAATTCTTTCTAGACCAGATTTCAAATAGCTGTTCTCCTAAATGGCATGAGACTCTTAGTAGATTTGCAAGTTCAAGCTAATAAAAGCAAACTAATAAAAGACAGACTAGATGATTTTCTGTTGCCTCTTAACCAACTGGAGTCTAGATTTCTATAAACCAGGAATAGACATTTAGAGAGATATGCAGATGTTCAGACTCTAAAATCAAATTCCTGTGCTGGGCACAGTGGTGCACACCTCTAATCCCAGCAACTCAGGAGGTGGAGGCAGGAAGATCACAAGTTCGAGGCCAGCCTCAGCAACTTATACCATCAGAAACTTAATAAGACCATGTCTCAAAATAAAAAAGAAGTGGAAATATAGTTCAGTAGCAAAGAACCCCTGGGTTCAATCCCCAATACCAAAAAAAATTTTTTTTGAATTCCCAATCATTTCTGCCAATAATGGGAAATAATGACCATAAATGAACCAAACCAAAATGAACACAGGGTTAATAGGGAGATTATTAAAAATTAGAAAATGAGAGCATCAACCAGGTCCTATTGGTACTCTGGATTCACCTATGGGAGCCAAGAAAAGACAATCCTGGGCTTTCACTGTGTGCAAGGTGCTTTTCTCTGTCAGATACTGTTTACCTGACTCTGACAGGAACATCTATGGGGCATCTTGTCAGTGTGTTCCAAAGTGGTTAGAAGGTATTTTTCAAAATGGATGAAATCATGTTGCTCACATCCATATAAACACGTTATTTATTCGAGAGGGAAATGACAGATGTTACAACAGTTCAAAAGAGAACAAAGGAATGTTGACTAAGAATATTGAAATAAGTATGTAATTGGAAACAAAACTTGTTTTATTTCATTTTGATAGGGAAGACAGTTGAACTCCTATTGACAGTGTATGTTGCGTGGGTATCAGTTACCTGAGAAACAGCTTGTATCCTAGAGCTGGTAAGCAATAAGACCTTCAACAGTAACAGGAGGTGCATCACCCAGAGTGTGGAGATGTAGTGCACAACTCTGCATGCCACCCCTTCTTTAAGGATGAGACAGTCAGTCCCAATCCAGAAAGAATGACTGATGCCTGGGTTCCAGAGTCTGGCAGGTGTTCTTATAGACCCATTCATTGGCAAAACTGCTCACAATTCAGGAATCTCTGTGCAGTTGCCATCAGCAAATGCTATCAGAGTGTAAATCCATGACAGTACTTCATACGTCTCTCAGTTTCTGTTATGTTTAGTTGGAGATGCCTGTGGAACATCTAAAAGGAGAAATACCATAGAGATATTGCAGATTTAATATGGAGGCAGGAATGGATATCTAGCATGGAGAACTGAATTTGAACCCTGTAGCAGGCTCTTGGATACTCAGTGATAGGTCCATGCAATTGTATGAAGGGCTCTGTGCACATTGCCAACATCTGGGAACCCCAAACCTGTGTCCCAGTGCATACTACAGTGTTTTTCTTCTTTTCTGTCTTAGGGATTTCTCCTATGCCAGAGAAAGCTTTGGTACTGATGAGAACTATAGGGAAGCTAACATGCACAGGGCCACCCCCAAAGGTCTTAGTGGATAAAGCCTTAGCCTCTCTATCCTTCAGATGGATAACCTGGGGTTCAATCTATATAGACTTCTGTGGATCATCATTTGCCACAGCATTTACCAGCTTAATGCGGCCTTTGTTAGCCTGGCATCCTTCTCTCTCTCTTGCTTCCCCCACTCCTTTCTGCTTCCGAGGCCTGCCTCCCAAATGAACCACTTCTGTCTCAAGCTCTGTCGCTCGGGAGTAGTCATCTGAATAGAGATGATAATTTGAGCCACTGTAGGCCAGGCATGTGCAGCTGTGGAAAAGACAGTTAGGTTCATCCAGGGACAAGTTCTGTCAAATGGAGGCTGTGAAAGAATAGAGGGGTAAGTACCCTTGAGTTTGTACAATAGGACAAATGCAGTTTTGCACCAAGCATTCTTTGCTGGATGCAGGGAGGGGTGATGAAGAGGGTTTGATAAGAACTTAAAATTTTGTAGTCTTAGTTAGGTGTTTTAGTTAGCTTTTTCACTGCTGGGACCAAAAGACCCAACAAGAAGAATTAGAGGGGGAAAAGTTTATTTTGGGGCTCATGGTTTCAGAGGTATTAGTGCATAGACAGCTGACTCCATTCTTTGGGGCCTGAGATGAGGCAGAACATCATGGTGGAAAAGTGGTAGAGGAAAGCAGGTCAGGACATGGCCACCAAAGAAGCAGAGAGAGAGACTAAGCTCAGTTCACCAAATGTATATCCTTAAGGCACACCCCTAATGACTCACCTCCTCCATCCACACCCTACCAACCTATAGTCACCACTCAGTTAATCCCTGTCTGGGGATTAATACACTGATTAGGTTAAGGTTCTCATTACCCAATCATTTCACCTCTCTAAGCATTCTTGGATTGTCTTCACATGAGCTTTTGGGGGATACCTCATATCTAAACCATAACAGCAGGCAAGCCAAATGAACAGAAGGTGATAGTCTGAATTAGGGATTTCAAAGGTGTTTATTGTCTCTTGAATTCCTAGGAAAAGATTCTTAATAATTTATTCCCACTGTGTCATTTCTACTGCATTTGGGAGAAGAACGAAGAGACTATGATTCATAGGTCTAATTTTATAATACAAATCTTTGAACTTGGGTTAATTTGACACAGTCATCTTCTATTGATCAGGTTGCTGCTCAAAGGTCTACCTTGGACAGACACATTGATAGCTTCTGAAAAAAAATCTTATTTATTTCATTGCCTGTTTTCAGAACCAACTGCATTTTATGAATTAGTCTAAAAATAATAGTTTTAATTTATACATTCTTAGAGGTGTATTGGGAGGGAGAGTCAAAGGATAACTCTTGTTTTTATTTGATGTTTTACTGATATAATCTTACATATATGTATATATACATATATATTTTTTGGGGGGGGGAAGAACTGGGGATTGAACCCAGGAGCACTCTACCACTGAGCTATACCCCCAGACTTTTTTTATTCTTTATTTTGAGACAGGATCTTGCTAAATTGCCCAGGGTAGCCTTGAACTTGGGATCCTCTTGCCTCTGCCTCCCAAGTCACTGGGATTACAGACATGTGCCACTGCACCTGGCGTAAGCTTGTAAATTTTCACTACAACATCATCTCAGTTTTTTGCATGTGTGTACTCACACACACAAGTGATGTGCACACACATACACAAAATATAAAACTTCAAAAAACCTGAAAGGAAGTTCACTGGAATTTCAATTAGTTGTTGTCCTGAGATAGTGAGAGAGTATGGGTGATTTTTTTTCTTGTTTTCATGTGTCTTTGTTTTTCATGCTTCCTTAATTAAGTTTTATTGCGGGCAGGAAGCATGATGAGGCATGGGCTACTGGGGCTGATCATGGGTCTTTGTCTTATTCATTTGTGCATACCCAGTTCTGGCACTTATGTGTGGTCAGTGAATGGTAAAAAGAAAAGAGAAAACTAACCACTCTCCCAAATGGTATTTCTGTGAGTTTAGGCAGGGCGATTATATTAATCTCATTTTCACAGATGAAAAACAAGATTTTTTTTAAGATATTTCAATTTCAAGTGATAGAAGATCAACTAGAAGCAGCTTAAAATTGAAAAAAATGTATCACTTCACATAATAAGTTCTGAGGCATTGTGATCCCATTATTTGTTGACACAACAATGTCATCAAGGACCCAGGCATTTTCTGTCTTTTTGCCTGTCATCTTCAGCTTGTTTCTAGTCTCCCCTGATGATTTTCAGAGAACTGTGCATCTATTATATAATTATGTATTAAAAAAAACCATAAAACATAGTGACTTAAAATCCTAACAGTCATTTCTTTTGCCTGTGATTTTGCAGCTTGAGCAAGTCTCAGCAGGGTCACCTTGTTTCCATGCCACATGGCTTCAGCTGAGGCAGTTTGGTACTGCTTCAAGTTCATTGCTTACCTGGGAGTGAGGGCTGGAAACCTTGATGGTTTTCCATGTTGACCTCTCCTTGGTTTTCCTGCAGCATGACAGCTAGGTCTTAAGCACAAGGATTCCAAGAGATGAATTGGAAGTTTTCTGTTTCTTGATACATTGGCCTAGAAGCCAGCAGTTATTTTTTCCACATTCTATTATTCAAGGAGTTGCATGATCTCAGATTCCAAGAGAGAAGATATAAACCCTATTTCTTGATGGGAAGAAAATCAAAGAATGTCAGGGAACATGTTTTAAAACATCCACAGATCATTACAGATCTAAACATTGCACATAGGCACCAAGTCAGGAGGAAAAGGGAGAGTTCTTCCTGGATACTTTTTTTTCCTTGAGGAGGAATACCATTTCCTTCAGCAGAATTCTATTCAGTTTATGTTGACTAGAATTAGGTCACATCATGTGCGCATACTAAACCTATCCCTAGTTGTAGGGATAGAAAGTAGAGTTTCAGATAATCTGAGAGATAGATGTGCTTGACCTTGCAGACCTACAAAGCAGAACAATTAACTTAACCCAGTAAATATGTCATACAAATGGTATCATCTTCCTATTCATAACACAAAAATAGTGAAGAGACTAGTATAAACTAGTCTCTTCAAACCATTGATTTACTCCAATGGCCAAACCTGGAGGCTAGTCATTTGAACACATGGGAGGGTGAGTAGCATCTAGTTAGAATCAGAGTTCTGCCTGTAAGGAAGAAGGAAGGAAGGATATTAATTTAGTGTGATGCTCAAAGTATTTGTAACATTGAGGTTCAGGAAGCTTAAAAGCCCAAAGCCAAGACCAAGACCAGTTTTGGAGTATTTGACCTAATGCTAGTTGTTTTAGCCAACACTGCTTCTCTTGGAGTTGGAGAATGTTAGAGATGGAACAGTCGTAAGAGGGCATCGTGTCTGATTGTGCACCCTTTGTAGAAATTCCCTATGTAGGGTTCCTGAAAGGTAGTCCACTAGCCTCTGCTTGATTATAATCAGCAGTAGAGCTCTGAATACTCCAGAGACTGTTCCATTGGTAAAATACTATTGTTAGAAAGTACTTCATTATATAATAAATTAAGAGGGGCTTTTCCTTTTCTTCCAGAAATGACAAGTGCTGGATATATTATATTCAGAAAAAGGCCACTAAAAATTGGCCTGATTCCTTCTTTTAGAATTTTGAATCATGATGCTCTTATGTCTTCTCAGTTTTGTCCCAGTTATCAGTTTGTCTGTGTGTGTGTGTGTGTGTGTGTAAGAACTAAACCCAAATGTGATCAGCCACTGAGCTATATCCCCAGCCTCTTTTATTTTTTGAGAAAATTCTTGTTAAATGGCTGAGGCTTGGCCTTGAACTTGCCATCCTACTGCCTCAACCTCCTGAGATTGGGATTACAGATGTGTGTGTAATCACACTCAGTTTAAGTCTTAATCCAGTAGTTGACAAAACAGTGATACTAAGAAGACCCAAAGGCCAGAGTCCTATTCACTCCTTAAAACACCTTGGCCTGAAAAGTACAAGTACAGATTACTTATGCAGTTGCAAACCTATCTAACTGCATCTACATCAGTATATTTCCAGCCGAGTGCTGTGGTGCACATCTGTAGTCCAGCTACTTAGGAGGTTGAGGCAAGAGGATTGCAAATTTGAGGCCAGTCTATGCAACAGAGTGAGATCCTGACACACATACACACACACATATACACACACAAAAGTTACCAATTCCTCAGATTTGTCTGCAAGGATATCAGGAAAGGGTTTGTTTGATTGTTTTGTTTTGTGTTGAGCTGTATCCCTAGTTTGTTTGTTGTTCGAAACAAGGTCTCACTAAGTTACCCAGGCTGACCTCAAACTTGGCAATACTCCTGCTCCCAAACACCTTTCTAATGCCTTATCAAGGTTGATAGTACTTTGCCTGGTGGATGGGCATGTAGACATACTAACGACTTTTTTATCCTAAGTGAATTGAATTTAGTTTTTACTTCTCAAGTGTGACATACTCAATCATTCCTCCTCCTCTGTAATCAAAGATCACCCTGGCTGCTGAGTGGGAGAATGAAAGATTGGGTAATGGTGGATAGTTGTACATGGGCGAGGGGAACACACATAGAAAGGGTTAAACTGGCTCATAAAGCTATATTTATTTTTTTTTCTTGGGGGGCGGTGGTGGAAATCAAACCCAGGGCTTCACACATACTAGACAAGCACTGTACCACTGAACTACACCCTCAGTCCTCACATGGCTATAATAATGTGGATAATAGTATTGCTGGCCTTTCCTTTTTAAGGCTGATTCTGCAGTTAATCAGCATGTGGGAGACTAAGAAAGAAGGTTGAAAGAACCAATCTTTATATTTCCCTAGATAAATAGTTTTTAATGCTTGCTTCAGATTGGAAGCTATTTCTGGTAGTTATAATTGTGCCTCAAGAGACCTAACAGTAATTTGGACTCAGTGAACAGAATGGAATTGAATTTTCTCTAGGAAAAATAATACGAAGCATAAATTCAGTGCATCTTATACCAGGGTTATTATAATGGCACATGGTATTCATTATGTTTGGACAAATTTAAGACAATGAATTCATGACTTTAGAACCTCTGAGAATTGGTGACTTTGAGTTGACATGAAGTTGTCATCTGCTTCTGTGAACATATTCTGAGTTGTTTTTGTATGTATAGACTAGGATCCAAACATCAAGGTTAAGTAAAGGAAATATTTATGTGTGTATGTGCACACAGTGATGGTATCTAGAAAGAATCTGGAAAAACTCATTATTTAATTTCAAAGTTTTTTTACTCATTTTTAAAAGGGCATTTCAATTATTTTTAGTTAATGATTGTTGAAAAGGATGATAATACATTGAGCAGAGAATTCGTTAACCAATTTCTTCTCTTTTTGAGTAAGAATGAATGTCCAAACAGATGAACCTAACTAATGTGCCATGAAACTTAGTTAAACAGTCCAAAGGCAATGGAAATTTCTGAACATTTGATTTTCGAATAAACCTGGGACAACCAGAAATAATGTTTTTTGCTTTTGGACTTTTCATACCTTATTGTTGAAAATCTTGGTTAAAGATAGATTTGTTTTTCTTCTGCCCCTTTGGAGAAGATCCCATACACGTTAGGAACAGCTTCAATAACAATGGTGTACCATTTTAAAATGTTTATAGATATGATTGATAAATGAAGAATACATATCATACTGGTTTGCCTATAAAATTTTATTAATAAATCCTTGTCATTAATTGAGTTCATCAATAAACATTTATTGAGCCCTTTTCCTTACTGCTATAGTTTTGATAAGTATCTCCTGAAGGCCCATGTGTTGAAGGCTTGGTTACCAATCTGGGGCAATATTGGGAGGTGGTAGAACCTTTAGGAGGTGGGGCCTAGTGGAAGTTAGGTCATTGGGGGCATGCCCTTAAAGTGGATATTGGGACCCCATTCCCTTCCTGTCTCTCTCTTTTCTTCCCAGGCACCTTGAGATGAACATCCTCCTCCACTACATACTGTCAACCATGATGTACTGCCTCAACACAGGCCCCAAAGCAACAGGGCCAACCAACTCTAAACTAAAACCTCCAACATCAACCAAAACAAACCTTTCCTTTTTTAAGTTGGTTATTTTAAGTATATTGTTACAGCAATGCAAAGCTGATTAACACACCTACTACGTGCCAGGTACTATACTTGGTGCCAGGCATCAGTGAATAATACAAGATCTTTGTCCAATTTGCAGTCTATCAGAAATATCAATTTGATATATGTCTATTTTACCTAAAGGTAGAGTGTTAGTTAATTGGCAATTTGGGGAGAAATTATACTGAGGAATACTGTAGGAATTGAGAAGATTAGTGGTGGTAAGGATGGTGCAAGTGTTAGCAAAGGTAGAAAATGCAAGAGACCATTTCAGTCATAGAAGGTCTAGTGACCGTGCCTGATTATTTACAAAGTTCACTGTACAGGGGAAACTGTGTTTTAAGAGGGTTTGCTGTACCTTGACCTAGAGCTGAGAATCTACAGCAGGATGCAGAACCTCTGCCTTGGGATTGAGTGACCCTGCTACCATTTTGCCGTTAGATAACCTGCTAGAGGGCCCTGCACATGAGTCCAGGTATTCCTCCCTTTGTCTATCAAGGACCAAGGGTTTTTTTGTCCAGCTCAACTCACTGATGCTCCTTCTCTCTGCCTGAAGCAGGATAAGGAAGGAGGAGGACAAGTTGATAGGATTGATAGGGGGATCGGCCCTAGTCCTGCTTCTTTCTGGTCATTGCATGTGCCCTGGGAGATGATTCCCCAAAACCAGCTTAGCACTTTGAGGCTTACTCATTCCCAGATGCCTAGACTGCATGGTTTCAGGAAGACTTAGATATGCAATACTCATGTAATAGAAGACAGATAGGAAATTTAGACTCAGTGGAAATGAAGAATTGGACAACTCCCCAAAGTACTCTGGTGAGTTCTCCGGACCCCATAGGACCCTGAACAATTGTGAGAGCAACAGACTCCTTGCCTCACATTGATAAAAGAGATAAAAAGTGGAACTGAGACCACTGCTAGAGAAATAGAACTAATTATATTGATTTAGGCAGAAGAGCCAAATGGTTAAGACCAAGACTGTAGAGCAAGACTGCTTAGGTTTGAATGTCAACTCCGTTACCCAAGAAGTTAACAGGTAAGTTTAACTCTGCTAGTTCTCATCTATTTCATGAGGATAATAACATTATCTCCTTTATAGTGTTCCTTTATAGAATTAAGTGATTGGCACCTATAAAATTCTTACATTAGTTCCTTGGCATGAAATAAGTGCAATAATTTTTGAGCATAAAAAAGATGAGCTGGAGGAGATCTTGCCATCCAGGTCCTTACACAAGAAATTGGAGTATGTCTGGGAGAAAAAGAGCAAAATCATTCAGGATCTAGGGGATTATAGAATATACAGTTATCATATCACGTGGATTGTGAATGATGGGTCATAATATTTGTGCCAACAATTCTGAGAACTCAATTAGATCTAAATATGTATTGGAGGAAAAGTCCTCAATTTCTAACTAGACATCTGGTAAACTGGCAGATGTTCAAGAGAGATTTTGGTAACAGTAAGATCTTAATCACTAAGAATTCAAGATTTTTTACAGCACTAGGGTGTCACACTGGTTACATCTGTAGAATGAGTTTTACGGGGGCGCTCTAAGTCAGGGTTTCTGCTGTGTTTATTTTCTACTTGGTATTTTGCCAGGGTAAAGAAGGAAAATATTTCTGGGACAACTTCATTGTACTAATGAAAGGGTAACCTTTTTATTTTCCTTTAAAAAATTCAATCTAATAAACATTGAGTGCCTACTAAGTATAATAGTAGTGCATCCAGTTTTTTTAATATATCTTTTTATTGACATTTAAAATGCATACAAAAAAACTGTACTCATCGCAAGAGTAAAGTTTGGCAAATTAGCACAAAGTAAACACTCTACTCACATTAAGAAAGAATACCAGCAAACATTTCCTTCTGTGTCCCTTTTAAGTCACTTACCTTACCATTCTACCCAAAGCACAACAGAAAGCAGACTTCTAACACCACAGATTAATTTTTCCCAATTTTAAAATGTATATAATTTTAGAGGTCTGGCTTCTTTCACTTAACACTGTATTTGTTAGAGTCATCCATGCTTTGGTTAATATCAGAAGTTTGTTCCTTAGCATTGCTTGGAAATTCCTTAGTATTCTATTGTATGACTATATCACAATGTGTTGGGACATTGTGCTTTTAATTAATATATGGGTTATTTCCAGATTGTGGCTCTTCAAAATAAAGCTTCTGTGAATCTCTTTGTACATTCCTTTTAGCACACCAATATATGCAGTTCTGTTGCATATATACTCAGCAGCGGAACTGCTGGGCCATAGGGAATTCTTATATTTAGCTTTAGTAGAATCTACAAAAGCAATTTTACCATTTTGTACACCCACAAGGAGCATATGAGTATTCCAGTTCCTCCACATCCTTGCCAATGCTGAGTTTTACTTTTTGTAATTCACTAGTTGTATATAGTAGCTGGTCCTTTGAATTTGCTTTTCCCAATGACTAATGAGCAGATTGATTTAATAGCAGATTAGACACCAATCCTTTTCATGTTTTTAGTTGCCATTCAATATCTCTCCATGGGTGTGGGTATATATGAAGTGACTGTTCAAATCTTCTTGCCAATTTTAAAATTGACTTTTATTTACCCTTTTGGTCCCTGTTCATACCTTTTTGTATCTCCATACTTCCATGTAGGATCATTTCCTGTGCCCTTGAAATGTTACCTTTAGTATATCTTTTAGAGAAGACAACATATACCCTCTCCTCATTTTTGTTTTGTCAGATTTTTTTTTTGCCTTCATCTTTGAGTGTGGAAGTCTGTTAAGATGTTATTTACTTCCCACTTTTGTTTTATCATTCCTTTGTCTTCCAGCTTCCATTATTTCTGTTGAGATGTTCTTATTATTGTTCTTTGAATCTGACATTCTGTCAGATGTTGTTATTATTGTTCTTTGAAGTTAACCAGTTTGTTTATTTGTGACTGCTTTTTAGGACTTTCCCTTTGACTTTGATGTTCAGCAATTTTAACATGATGTTTAGTTGTGGTTTTCTTTGTGTATATACTACTTGTTGTTTGTAGTATTTTCTGAACATGTGGTTTGGTATTTTAGCAGTTGAGGAAAATTCTCAGCTTTTATTGCTTCACATATTGCTTCTGAGCCATTCTCCCCTCTACTTCTCTCTTTTTCTCTCTCCCCCCCTTCCTCCCTCGTCTCTGACATTTTCATTTTCCCATGATTTCTCATGCTTTTTGTTTCTACATTTGAATATTTCCTTCTGACTTTCCTTCTAGTTAGTGCTCATTATCTTTATAACTGTGTCTAATTTGCTATTAAGCCTATCTGTTGATTTCTTAATTGTAATTGTGGTATTTTTTAGTTCTATAATTTTCATTTGAGATTTTAAAAGCTTCCTGTCTGATAAATTCCCCATCTTCTTATATAATTTCATATATGTATTGATTAGTTTTTAAAGTTCATGTAAGATAATTCCAAAATCTGTATTATCAATAGATCTGTTTTTATTACCTCTTATTCTTGGATTTTAGCCATTTTTAAAATTGATATGCCATGTTATATTTAATTTTATGCAGATATTTGTATGAAAAAAGAAGAGGTAATTTGAGACTCTGAATGAATTTTCTTTCTCTAGGAAGATTTACCTTTGTTTATGGCAAGGAATTGAAATAGATGCAGATCAACTTAACTCAAGATTTGGGCTGGATTCTAATTAGAATAAGTTATACTCCATGTATGTATAATATGTCAAAATACACTGTACTGTCATGTGTATCTAAAAAGAACAACAAAAAAAGAACAATTTAAAATCCAGCTCTTAAAAAAAAAAAAGGCTCGAACTGGTTGAAATCTGTATTTACTTAAGTCTTTGTGAGGACTTAGTCTATTTCCAGTCACCCTTACTCCAAGTATCCTTTGGGTTGCCACCAGAAAGCTTTGGGTATATACCAGGGTCATTATGGAGGCTGAATGTCAATATTTGCTGCCACACCCACCAGCTTTATGAGATTGTGTTCAGATGTGTTCAGATTCTTGGTCTCTTAGCACCAGCTTTTGTTTGGGTAAATGTCTTGAGGGGAAAATCAGCTTCATATTTTTCTCTTGGGATTTTCTTCTCTAGAGATCTTAGCCCCAGAAGTGTCCACTGCTTTGATAGATCCCTGATACCTTTAAAAAGCAGATGTTCATCCAGTTATTTTTTTCATTTTAAATGCCTGTGTGGATAATATTTTATTCTATAATATATTAGTCTTTGCAGATCTCAACTTTGAATTCTGGCACACATTTTGGGATATGTGTAGGACAATATGATATCTACTGTGAGTTCAATCCATAGTTAAGAAACAAAAGCAACCAAGAAAGATACATAAATTGCTGATGGAAACATGAAAACATGTTAGAAATCCTGAGTTATTTTGGAAATGCAAATAAACATCACAATATAAAACTTCAGCCGGGTGCAGTAGCTGCACACTCTTGTAATCCCAGTGGTTCGAAAGACTGAGGCAGGAGGATTGCAAGTTCAAAGCTAGCCTCAGCAACAAAGCAAGGCCCTAAGCAATTTAGTGAGATCTTGTCTCAAAATAAAATATAAATAGTACTAGGGATATGACTCCGTGGTTAAGCACCCCTGGGTTCAATTCCCAGTAAAAACAAAAACAAAAAACTAACAAAAAAACACTTCACACCCGTTAGAATGACTTGAGTCAAAAGTTACGTAATAACAAATGTTAGTAAGGAGGTAGAGAAATTGGAATCTTCATCCACTGCTGATTGGGAAGTAAAATGCTGCAACCACTGTGGAAAACAGCCTGGCAGTTCTTCAATTAAACAAAGTTGCCATTCGACCCAGCAACTCCATTCCTATAAACCCAAGAGAAAAGGAAACATGTTCACACAAAATCTTGAACATGAATATTTACAATAGCCAGTGTTTGGTAACAACCCAAATGTCTATCAACTGATGAATATATAAACCAAGTCTTGTATATCCAATATGGGAGTGTTATTTGGCCATAAAAAAAGAAATTAAACTGTGCACAGTGGCACACACCCATAATCCCAGTAATTTAGGAGGCTGAGAGAAGGATCATGAGTTGAAGGCCAGTCTCAGCAACATAGCGAGACCCTCAGCAACTTAGTGAGACCCTGTCTCAAAATAGAAAATAAAAAGGGTTGGGGATGTAATTGGTGGTTAAGCACCCCTGGGTTCAATCTCTGGTACAAAGAAAAAAAAAAAAAAGAAATGAAGGGCTAATATATGCTACAATGTCAATGAACCTTGAAAACAAGCTAAGTGAAAGAAATCAATTATAAAATGCCATATATCATATTATTTCATTCATATAGAAGTCCAGATTGGGGAAATCCATAGAGACAGAAAAAAGATTAATTGTTGTTTAGGGCTGGGAGAGGATTGGTACATGGTGGAAGAGGTAATAGCAAATGTGTATAGGGTGTCTTTCTCAATCAACTTCTTGATTAAGGAGTGTACACGGAGGCAGACAGATTTGCATAGGAATTCATAACCCCATAAGTCACCCCATGATGAGGGGGGCTTTGACAATTCTCTTGATGCTTGCTCCAGTTATGTCTACGGGAGAAATGGAGCTTAAGTTCCACACTCAGTGGTGAAAAAATGACAATTGGTAGCTTGTGCATTTTTTTCATTCATTTCATTCACTTATTCAATATTGATTACCTTCATTGTGCCAGTCAGTGTGCTAGGTGTGCTGTGAAAAGTGTATGAAACAATAGCTGCCTTGAGTTGATTGCATTCTAATGGGAAGAAGGCAGATTACCCAAAGATATCAACTAATGAGATTAAAGGTGACTGTGCGATACCAATACAGTGACAGTTAACTGAGCTTCAGAGTCTTGGAAGCATTTAACACAACTGAATGAATGTAGCTGAACAAAGGCTGAGGCAAGTATCACTGATGAGATGATGACATGATGAGTGATGGGAAGCATCACTGATGAGATGACACTTTTAGCTGAACCTTGAAGAATAAGTAGAGTTTATCCAGGCAGATAAAGAGGAGAAAGAAGGCTGGTGGCAGAGAAACTAATGAGATCAAACCACATGCCAAGAACCATTTAATGGTTAACACATTATTGAACGAGAAAGGGAGAGAGGAGAGTACCTTAGAGCAGTGCTTCTCAAACTTTAAGTGCATACATATCACCTGGAAAATCTTGTGAAATATGGATTTGGATTGTGAAAATTTGGATTCAGTGGCATGGGGTGGGGCACCTGAAACAAGCATCAATGCCAAAGCTGTTGGCCCATGAGCTAGGGTGAATAGCATGAGCTTAAAGATCTATTTGGATGTGATGAGAGAGGAAGATAAAAATTCTAGCTAACTGTTAAATTTCTGAACAGGATAATCTGGGGTAATGTTGTCATGGGATACCATAAAATGCAAGAACACATTTTCAGAGAAATATAAGTTTTATTCTGGTTTGTATGTGTGTTGAACCCATGGATCCTTAACCATTAAGCCACATCCCCCACCCATTCTTTTTTTTTAATTTTGAGACAGGGTCTTGCTAAGTTGCTGAGGTTGGCTTTGAACTCAAGCCTCCTGAGCCACTGGGATTACAGGCCTGAGCCACCATGTCCAGCCCTTTTGTTTTGTTTTGTTTTGTTTTTTAGGGAATTTGTTTTGTTTTGTTTTTGAGATACCTATGGAATATCTAGGAAGAAAAATACGATAGGCCTTTGAATAGAAAGAAAATTAAACCATAGTTCCTGAGTGGGAAGAAAAAGATGTGTCTATGAACGCCCTGAGTAGGGACTGCCAGGAAAGGAAGAAGCTAATTAGGAGAAAATGATGTGGGCACTAATACAGGCAATTCCAAGAAGGTGGTAATGGACAACATCCAGTGTTACAGAGATGAAGGAAAAGCAAGACTGTGACTCATACTGCAAGGAATAGAGGATTAGGAAGTGAGTGTTTTGACTAGGGACAATTCAAGAGGATTGACTAAAATGTATCAAAGAGAATAGTAGATGACAGAGGAAGTGTAGGTTAAAGGGAGGGATCTTCTCTGCCTTCTCTTTCTCCCTCTTGCCCCTCCTTCTTCTCTTTCTTTTCTTTCCCCCCTTCCTTCCTCCCTTCTTTTCTTCCTTGTCTTTGTAGAAATTTTTCAACATAAAATTATGTATATTTTTGCCAATCAAGGATGTTTTATAGATGCAGCTGACTTAGGCAGATTCATACACTCAGGGAAAAGAGCCAGGATTGAGGCAGCAAATGAAAATTTGGAAGAGAAAGATGATACTTGATGGAACAGTTTCAAAGAAGCAGGCAAGTGATGGAGTATAGTTCAGATGATGAACCTGGCCCCAGATGGTAAGAAAGTCACTTTTTCTACAGAAATGGTAAAAATCATTGCGTCTCAGAAGTCTGGTTGAAATTCCAATTTCTAGACGCTTACCTCCAGACTTCTTCCAGTTTCCCTCTGCCACTACATTCCATATCTTTTTTGCCTGTCTCACTTCCCCCCCTTGAGTCATCCACTAGGTTTTTGAAAAGTCCATTCCACCCAAGCATTTTGTGGGTTCAGTGATTTTACTGAAGGTTCAGTGTCTGCAGAGAGTAATGACATTACAGAGAACAACTGTCTACCATCCTCCATCTCACAGGCAGCCTCTGAGAAACTGTTCCTCTTGAGCTACAAATAGAATTCCCTTCCTAAGTGGAATTCTAGGGGGAATGATGATCTTCATTACTTTATGCAGACATCAAGTTTTTGGTGTCAAGTCAGGAAATGAGCAAATCCAGGCCTAGTGACAATTCCTCTGTGAAATATGAAGAGAGTTCATTCAGAAGGTTCATTAAGCTGGAACTCCTAGTGTTTTAGTCAGCTTTTTCACTGCTGAGACTAAATGACCCAACCTGCACAAGTGTAGAGGAGGAAGAGTTTATTTGTGGGCTCACAGTTTCAGAGGTCTCAGTCCATAGAAGGCTGACTCCATTCCTTGGGGCTTGGGGTGAGGCAGAACATCATGGCAGAAGAGTGTGGCAGAGGGAAGCAGCTTGCATCATTAGGAAGCAGAGAGAGAGTCTCCACTCAAGAGATACAAATATATACCCCAAACTACGCCCCAATTCCCACCTCCTCTAGCCATACCCTACCACTTCGCTTACCACTCAGTTAATCCCTATTAGGGGATTAAATTATTGATTGGGTCAAGACTTTTGTCTTGACTTCCTCTGAACCAGGAAGCATTGTCTCACACATGAGCTTTTGGGGTACACCTCATATTCAAAGCATAACACCTAAGTAGGAGGATGCTTTAGGAGTGTGGCAAGGGTTTGGAATATTGCCGAAGCCTTCTTTTTGGCTTTCCCTAAATTGATGACTTACCTTATGATAAAAGATGAAAACAACAAAATGCCCTACTATACACACACACCAGGGAAATGAGAATAGGATTTTTAGATGTTTGACTTCTATGATGTACTGCTTAAATAAGCAGGACTATCAACTGATCCCCTTTATGTTGACTGTGGAAAGAAAAGTCTAGGAAATGATGCCAAGGAACTTTTCTCCATTTAAGTCTGAATAAATAAGTGTTTGCATGAGCTTCATCCAAGTTCTTCATTAGATAGCAGCTTACTTCTTGAAGTAGAAATGTACATTCCAAGTATGTTTTACGAGCTTTTTGTCTCCCAAGTGTATCCTCCTCCTTGGCCCCATTTCTGTCTGACATTTTACAGCAAGTACTCAAAGGTTCATGTGATGCAATTGAAGTCAGTGACTTAAAGATAATTTTGCTATGTTCTCAAAATTCTGCAGCTGATTACTACCAAGCACCAACTGAGTAATTCTCTTCATAGAGACAAAAGATATAATTTAGAAATTATTGACCTTACAAGAGAAAAATGAATAGATGCTGAAAAAATTATTTGGGTTATTGTGTTGTTAAAAAGCAATAAATATTTGGAGTTATTTATCATATAGTGGAGAAAACATAGGATTCAATACTGGCTCCTTAGGGTATGGAAATTTATAACCACACATATAAAAGTATATCATTATTATTCTGTTTTATGATGGTCTGCTGCATTAGCTTTTCAGAAAGAATAACTTAGTCCAGTTTCTTCCCAGTATATTGTGCTGTTGGTGTTTCCATCTTTTAAATTTAGTTTGTGCCAGTATTCCCAGTGAGTCATATCAATAATTTAAGTCAATGCTAAAAGACCATGAAAAAATTGATGCTTTCAGTAAACTTGAGCTACTCCCAGGCTAATAAATACCAAGGCTTCAGAGTTTTTATGTTCACCAAAGATAGATGTTTTCCCATTGATTCAGAATTTTAATAAGGAGTAAAGTTCCCTTATTCTTGTGTTTTTTATACATTTAAGTAGAGACAGTTTTGTTCCAAAGGTAGAATTATATGGAATTGCATTTTAAGCAAGCATGGATAAAGATAAAGCTGCAGTAGTCAAGACAGTATAATATTGGCAAAAGAATAGACAAATAGATCAATGGGACAAAAGTGAGAGCCCACAAATAGACCCACTTAAATATAGTCAACTATGTTTGATATTCCACAAAGAACCAAAGGCAGCCAAGCACAGTGGCACATGCCTGTAATCCTAGCAGCTTGGAAGGCTGAGACAAGAGGATTGCAAGTTCAAAGACAGCCTCAGCTATTTAGTGAGGTCCTAAGCAACTTAGTGAGACCCTGCCTCAAAATAAAAAATAAAAAGTGCTGGGGATGTGGCTCAGTAGTTAAGTGCTCCTGGGTTCAATCCCTAGTGCCAAAAACAACAACAACAACAAAACAGAAGCTATATAGTGAGAAAATAATAATCTTTTAAACAGTTGGTGCTAGAATAATTGAACATCCACATCCAAAAATTTTTTAAAAAAGACTGCACGCAGAATTTACACCCTTCACAAAATTTAGCTCAAAATAGATCACAGATATAAATGGAAAATGCAAAACTATACAGCTCCTTGAAATTATATATATATATATATATTTATATTTATATTATATGATTTATTATATTATATGATGATTTTATATATATATAAAACATCAAAGGTACAATCCATGAAACAAAGAATCAGTAAGCTAGATTTCATTAAAATTATAATTTTCTGTTTTAAAGACATTTTCAAGAGACTCAAAAGAGATTGTCTCCCACAGACTGGAAGAAAGTACTTATAAAAGACATTTCTAATAAAGAACTATTATCCAAAATATACCAAAAACTCTTAAAGGCTGGGGATGTAGCTCAGTGGTAGCAGGTAGCCCAGCCTGTGCAAGGCCCTGGGTTAAACTCCCAGTACCATCAAAAACAAACAAACAAAACCCAAAAGAACTCTTAAAGTTCAACATTAAGAAAATTAATAATCTGATTTTAAAATGATCCAAAGACCTTAACAGACACCTAATCAAAAAAGCTATACAGATAGCAAATATGCATATGAAAACATGTACCACATTATCTGTCATCAGGGCAATGCAAATCAAAACAAGATACCACAATACATCTATTAAAATCAAGTATTATTCAGCCTTTAAAAAGAAGGAAATCACGGGTGCACACACCTGTAATCCCAGCAATTCAGGAGGCTGAAACAGGAGGATTGCGAGTTCAAAGCCAACCTCAGCAACTTAGCGAGGCCCTAAGCAATTTAGTGAGACCCTGTCCAAATAAAACATTAAAAGGGCTGGGTATGTGGCTCAGTGGTTAAGCACCCCTGGGTTCAATACCTAGTACAAAAAAAAAAAAAAAAAAGGAAATCCTGCCATTTGCAACCACATGGATGAACCTAGGGACATTTAGCTAAGTAAAATAAGCCAGCCACAGAAAGAAAAATACTATATGATCTCATTTACCTCTGGAATTAAAAACGAATTCATAAAATCAGAAAATAGAATGGTGGTTTCCAGGAGCTTTGGGAGAGAGGAAATGGGGAAATGTTGGTCAAAGAAAGCAGAGTTTCAGTTATATAGGAGGAATAAATTCTAGAGATCTCAGCACAGCATGGCAACTATAGTTAATGATACTGTATTGTATACTTATGATTTGCCAAGAAAGTACATCTTTAAGTCTTCTCACCACACACAAAAAAATGGTACCTTCACGAGGTGATGATATTTTAATTAGCTTAACTATAATTATCATTTCATGATGAATATCAAAACATCATGTTTTAAAAAAATCATGTTTCACACCTTAATTATATCGGTCAAAATCCAAAGCATTGACAACACCAAATGCTGGTGGGATGTAGAGGAACAGGAATCCTCATTCATTGCTGGTGCCACCACTTTGGAAGACATTTTGGTGATTTCTTACAAAACTAAACTTTCTTTATCTAAAAACATTTTTTAGTTGTCAATGGAACTTAATTTTATTCATTTCTTTATATGTGGTAATGAGAATTGAACCCAGTGCCTTATACATGCAAGGCAAGCACTCTACCACTGAGTCACAATCTCAGTCCCTAAATATATTCTTACTATGTGATCCAGCAGTCCACACCCCTTGGTATTTTTTCCATAGGAATAGAAAAGTTATATCCACACAGAAACCTACAAGTGGATGTCTATAGTGGCTTTATTCATAATTGCCAAAGCTTGGAATCAATCAAACTGTCCTTTAGTAGATGAATATTGAATAAACTGTGGTACATTCAGATAATAGACTATTATTCCTCTTTTTTAAGAGATGAACTATTAAGTCATGAAAAGACATGGTGGGGGAAACTTAAATGTATGTTATTTAGTAAAAGAAGCCAATCTGTAAAGTCTACATACTGTATGATTACCCCTATATGACTTTCTGGAAAAGGTAAAAAGATCAGTGGTTGTCAGCTGGGATGGAAGGGATGAATATGCAGAGCACAGACTGTTTAGGGCAATGAAACCACTCTGTGATATCTGTAAATAGTGGATGTTACTGGGGCCCAAAGCAGAGGCTGCTGGAGTCCTGAGTAGCTGGATTCAATTGCTCACCTGCATCAGAAATAAGAGAAAGTAATATAAAAAGGGGGAAAAATAGTCGCAGTTGTGCCCAAACTGGAAAGAAAACAAATCTACCTTTGTAGTCCTATAGGAACAGAAAGCCAGGAAATATTCATATGTACATTCAGCCAGGCTGTGCCAGTCAAGGAATATGTTTCAATTCCAGTTCAGCTGTTGCTGGTGCCAGGGCTTTGAGGGCAGTTTTAGCCTCTGTTCTCATCACAAACCTGTGGCTTGTAGGAAGCTGGGATGGAGAAAATAGCTTTGGTGAGAAATGAAGAAGAAAAAAATAATTTAGGACTTCTAATTATAAATGAACCCATTTACGGATGCATGTCATTATACATTTACCCAAACCCATAGAGTGTACATCAAGAGTGAACCCAAATGTAAACTGTGGACTTTAGGTAATGGTGATGTGTCAATGTCGGTTCATCAATTATAATAAATATGCCCTTCTCCTGGGTGATATTGATCATGAGGGAGGTTGTGCAAGGTTGTGGGGGGAGGCAAGAGGTATATGGGAACTCTGCTCCTTCTGCTTAATTTTGCTATGAACCTAAAGCTGCTCTAAAAAAATAAAGTGTATTAAAAGAAACAGATCTTTCAAGACAGTTTTTTACAAGAAGAAGAAGCAGGTATGAAAGGTATTACCATTCCAGTTTTATGTGTGAGAAGACAGAACCTAGAGAGGTTGCCATTTTCCCAGTGTACACTGGTATGTCAAAAGTCAAACCAGAACAAGACTCTTACATCTAACTCAAAGCCCTGCCTCCCATTCCTCCTTGTGCCAATGTGTGGAGGTGGTAGTAAGTAATTATATTTCAGTTTTCACCACAGTCTGAGCTCATGAGTTGGCAGCATATTTCTTAAATAATTGAACTCAAGGTAGTGGTGTTGTGCTCTGGAACATGATACCATGCTCCATTTAAATGGGCCACAGCTTGTTTCTCTAGACTACTGTTGCATATGCATACTGGATCAGCCCACGAGCCAGAAGACATTGTAAGCAATAAACAGCTACAGTTGAAACTTCTTGAAATGCTAAGTCCTTTTAGTCCAAGACAGATTGACTCTGAGTAACAGTGAGATTCTCATTTCTTCAGCTCTCCTCAGAATCTAAGAGTGCAATTATTATGGGTTGGATATGAAGCAGTCCCCTAAAGCTCCTGTGTTAATGCAGGAATATTCAGAAGTAAAATGATTAGATTATGAGAACTATAACCTGATCAACCCATCCTACTTTGAATGACCTAACTGGGTTGTAACTGTAGGCAGTTGGGGTGCTGCTGAAGAAGATGGATCACTAGGGGTGTGTCCTAGAAGGGTTCATCTTCCCTGTGGCCCCTTCCCCTTCTCCCTTTCTCTCCTTCCTGGATGTCATGGACTGAGCAGCTTTCTTCTGCCATGCCCTTCTGCTGTGATATTCTGTTCATTTGGACCCAGAGCAATGGAGTCAGCCAACCACGGACTGAACCTCTGAAACCATGAACCAAGATAAACTTTTCCTCCTCTCAGTTGTTTTCGTCGGATATTTTGGTCCTAGTGGCAAAAAGCTGACTAATGCAGCAACCAAACTGATCATTTTATCATTAGTAATAAATGCAAAAGGACTTGCATTAGAGAGGAACAGACAGCAATTTATTTTTGAGTGCCTTCTGTTTATGTGTCTACTCTACTGGTGTGTGTTGAGGGGTATCAAAAGAGAATATCAGACATAGTTAATCTTGACTCCCCGGGAGCTTATAGACCAATTGAGGAAAGAAAACACACCACAAAAGACTCTGCATATTCACACATACTAAGATTGAATCAGGAAGGTGTTTGAATTTGACTTGCCTGAAAGAAGAATTTGAGTCCATGTGTTTTGAAGGGAAGGTGTAAAAGGTGAGAGGAGAAAAATGAGGCAGGGAATGGAAAACAGCCAATAAAGAAAGCATTATTAGACAAATATCATAATGGGCGACTCCAGGTTAATCCTGTGAGGAGGGAAATGGTATCCAACACATGTCTCAGAGTCATTCTCTTCTACGCCTTCCAACTTCTGAAGGCTGGGATTGGGGAGGTTGGGGGGGTATTGAGGGCTCTCCCAGGGGTATTAATTCCCTGGCACTTCTGCCTGCTAGCAATGTAGGCAGAGCAGCCTTTTGTAGTTCTGGAAAAAAAATCCTCAAACAGTGGGCAGATATTGACAGCTGGAAGTCAGCCTGTGCATGTAAAACAGAAGAGTCCAAGACTATGGGCAGGGGACTGACAGAGTGTCTGCTGCAGTAGGATTCCTGGTGGAGGTGAGACTTGACAGTGCTCTTTCTCTTTTCTCCCCAGGCTTCCTCATGACCTTGTCCCTGTTGTCCATTGTGTATGGAGCCTTGCGCTGCAACATCCTAGCCATCAAAATCAAGTATGATGAATATGAGGTCAAAGTGAAGCCTCTGGCCTATGTCTGCATCTTCTTCTGGAGGGGCTTTGAGATTGCCACTCGAGTCATCGTCCTGGTCCTCTTTACTTCCGTCCTGAAGACCTGGGTGGTGATCGTCATACTGGTCAACTTCTTCAGCTTCTTCTTGTACCCCTGGATCATCTTCTGGTGCAGTGGCTCCCCATTCCCTGAAAACATAGAGAAGGCCCTCAGCAGGGTGGGCACCACCATCGTGCTCTGCTTCCTCACTTTACTCTATGCTGGCATCAACATGTTCTGCTGGTCAGCTGTACAACTGAAAATTGATGACCCTGACCTCATCAGCAAGTCCCAAAATTGGTACCGGCTCCTAGTGTACTACATGTTGAGATTCATTGAGAACGCCATCCTCCTGCTCCTGTGGTATCTTTTCAAGACTGACATCTACATGTATGTGTGCGCGCCTCTGTTGATTCTGCAGCTCCTCGTTGGGTACTGCACGGCCATTCTCTTCATGCTTGTGTTCTACCAGTTCTTCCATCCTTGCAAAAAGCTCTTCTCCACCAGTGTTTCCGAAAGCTTCCAGGCATTTCTTAGGTGTTCCTGCTGGAGACGAAGGCGGCAGAAATCCTGTGATTCCTTAGGAAAGACAGACCTAAAGTCATCCAGAAAACAAGAGGAGATACCTTCTAGCAGTAGAAGAAGTCCTGAGCCCACTCATATCTTGAGTGCTGAAGAACTGTGCTCTGCTTAATGAGACTTGAGGTCTCTCAGGACACAGGCATGTTGTTGTCTGGGTTGATACCTGTTCTTCATGTAAGTGATGAGCACTGCAAAGGGAACCCAGCAGAAAGTTAGCTGCCAACTCCTCATGAGCTGCTGCTCTTTACAGAGCTCTTGGGTATGTGGGAACTAGAGGGAGAAGCCAGGGAAACCTGGGCACCGAGGGGAAAGCCTGAGGCACCACAGTTCACAAGTGACCATGTTGTGTTTTTGCAGGTCTTCTTGGCCTTTTCACTGACAGAGTACCCCTGAAGTCTGAGTTAGGCTGGTTAGATCCATCAGGTAGAATGAGGCAAGGGGCTTACTTGTTTTCTAGTTTTCTGAACTGTTGTTCTGGTAGCCTGATGATTTATTTTTTCTGAACAGAGTTTTCATCCAAGAGTTGTCCTGATGACTTAGAGAAGGTTACCAGGGTTTTGCCATCAGCAACATCATTCCTGTCAGAGCTTACAGGGAGGGTTGTTCAGGTTTGGTTTCTGAATAGATACATGTTCTATTTTCATCTCATTAGGGCTTTTTGTACATAACCAACTATAACCACCCTGGCATGCTATCTGTAATTGATTCGAGAGCCTACATTTGGAAACTTGATTCCTTAGGATCCATGGCTGTAACATTGCATTCTAAATTTGGTTATGGAAGCCCTAGATTTTTAGGAAAGTCGTGTTCCTTCCATATGTTGAAGAAATTGTGGATCAGGAGGGCTGTTAAAACATCAAAATGATGGAGGCTTATGTAAGTAGAATTCTTCCCTTCACAGAATGTTTGAAGATATGACTCAGCTTGAAGGCAGGTTTAACCTCTCAAGGTTCAGGCCTGTCTTACAATTCTGGGAAATTTCTAGTAGAACTTGCTAGGATTCACCTTTTGAGGAAAGAAGAAAATAAAACTGATAGCCTTCACTCTCGCCTTCCTCTTCCTTGTCTGTCAGGAAAGTTTGAGACAAGAGTTACCTCGGTTAACTTAAGTTTTCCTAGAATACCCTGCAGAAATCTCTTGCCCAATGCAAGTATATAGGGCATTTTAATTTTCATTATTTGAAGGGAAAGGGTTTTCCTCACCACCACCAAGCCCAGATAGTAATTGACTTAAGAAACATTTTAATTATAGAAAGAGATGACATGACCAGAAGACTTTTTGGTCTTTCATGGAATACATTTTGGTTTGGCATAATTGTAGGTCAATTTAAACAATATCTCCTGTTTTATCATCCTCCAACTTTTATCTTCTATATAATTTCTTCTTTAATCTGGAATTCTCTTGTTTCATTAAAGAGGATTGACTAGCATGTTCTTAATTGTCTTGAAAAAAAATGCCTAGAATTAGTGCTATTATTTCTACCCTTAAAATCTTGATAATGAAATACTTGAAATAGGCAACCATAAAGATCACACTAATTTAGAGTGAGGATGAAAGTAAGACCTGAGAAATTTACAAAGAGGACTCATTTATGGACTTGACTTTACCAGATGGAACAAGGATACACTTCTCTGACTATATTAATGCACAAGACATACTTATTTGGCCATTATGATTCTGATAATTTTCCTTTTTCATTTTTCTTGGTGTCAAATTTGTAAGTAATTTCATACAGATAAAAATGTGATTCAGAAATCAACTTCCACTATGTTCATGGATCCATGAAACAATAAATACTCTTTCACAGGACATCCATGTTCTTTAATATTTTATATAATTCTGTATAAATTAATTGCATCCTAAACCATAAAGCCTCAATTTTAGTTTTATGAGATATTTTTCCTTATTTGAAATTCTTTTGGTTTATCAATATTTATTATTTAATTTTGTGGAAATACACAATTTTTGTCTATTTTTAGCCAAATAAGAATAAAACTCTAGACGGTCTATGTCATATGCTTGCCCTATTTTTAATAGGCCTGGATAAACAGTAAGCATACATCATCCAAAGGCTATATCATACAGCATATACTTCCATGAAGTGCATGGATACACAATCATACTTCAGAAAAATACCTTGGAGAATATATAACAACTGTGGGTTAAAGCTAAGATGTTAAAACCTTAAAACCCTTTTGTTCATTAGGGTTCTGAAGATAACAGTAAAGCCATTTCTATGTCATTCCAAGTGTTTCTTTATTATCAAATCAGTTACTTTTGTTTATTGACACCAGATATTTTCAAGCTTTTTTATGAGAAAGGCATTCTTGCCTTGAAGCTTTACAGTGACTGATGGCAGGGGCAATGGTGTCCCTTGTCCGTCCAAAGGGCAGCCTGTCACTGAGTAGGCTTGTTCAGAATTAGACAAGGATGGAGAGAAGGGTATGTCTCAGCTTTGGTTTATAACATTGTCACCAAAACCCTTGCAAAATGTTAAATTTCAAATACATTGCAAATCACTTTAATTTAGATGATTAATTAAAATAATTAGCATTATTTTGTTTTATTTTGTTTATTTTGTTTTATTTTGGTACCAGCGATTGAACCCAGGGATGCCTTGCCACAGGGCCACATCCCCAGCCCTTTCTTTTTTATTTTGAGACAGGGTCTCACTAAGTCGCTTAGGGGTTTATTAAGTTACTGAGGCTGTCTTTGAATTTTTGATTCTCCTGCCTCAGCCTCCCCAGCTACCAAGATTTCAGGCCCAGCAATTGTAAGCATCTTAAGTGAACCCAAACCAAACTAACAGTGAAAGTTTTCAGATTCCCTTATTGCAGTTCACACATTTATAGACAGAAGTTTGGTAACTAAATTAGACATCCTATCAGTTTTAACCCTTGATATACAGTTAACCCAACTTTGGGGACATGTATATCCATTTACTTTAGGGGAGAGAAATTGTTACTTTTTCTCCTGCATGGTGGAAATGTCAGTCATGGTGAACTAAAAATTTTTTGGTGTTAAATTATTTTCAACTCAGAAATGGAAAAACTACAGTTCATACTGGAAAGCTAAGTTGTTCTAAACACATAAAACCAGCAAATTTCCACATGTGTTAGGAGTCAAAATATGTTTTTCAGTTATAATTCAATTTTCAAAAACTGTGTACTGGGTGTGGTGGCACATGCTTGTAATCCCAGAAATTTGGCAGACTGAGGCAGGAGGATCACGAGTTCAAAACTGGTCTCAGCAACTTAGCAAGGCCCTAAGCAATTTAGTGAGACCCTGTCTAAATGAAACATAAAAAGGACTGGAGATGTGGTGGTCAGTGGTTAAGCACACCTGGGTCTAATCCCTGGTACAAAAAAGAAAAGCAAAAAACCTCTCAGTACTTTGTCTAATTAACCACATGCCATAACCTGTCATGACAGCTGCTCCAACTATAATTTGGCTGGATGGGGATGAATTATTTCCTCAAAAAATGTATTGACATAAGATCATCAAACATGTTTAGACTTTCTCTTGTCATCACTGGAGACAGCCCAGTGTAGAGACTGGCATCTCCCTGTCCAGCCCCACAAGTTATTTAATTACTCTATGCCTCAGTTTCTTACCCACCAAATTAGGATGATATACTTGTCCAACCTACCTCAGAAGGTTGTGGGAAAGATCAAATTAGATAACAGGTGTGAACATGCTTTCAAAATGTTTTTTAAAAGTGCCATGCATAAAGAGTTAATATATTATTCAAATCCATAAGCAGTTTATTATTATTTTTTTACTGTTTGAAAAGAAGTAAGTAGCATTATCCACTTGAGTGTCTTGCGTAAATACATGAGCCTTTGGCCTTCTCAGCAGTTGCCCTTTCTCTTACCACCACTTGCTTCCAAATTTAGCACCCAAACCTGTGGTACTTGGAGGGAAAAGACCTACTGAATCTGAGAAAGTGCTTCTGATGTAAATGAGTTGATCAAATGGTATTCTTTCATAAGGGACATCTTTGGTAATTGTACTTTACAACTTGAATGACTGATTCAAGGCATTAATTGAATGTGAGTATAATCTTTTCAACCTTGTAAATGGGAAAGTAAGCATTAAAATTGACTGTTGAATTTAGCATTTCCTTGGAAAACACCTTAGAACATTAGTTTTATGGTTATGAGTGTATGTGCCAGTACTTCTCAGTGAATGTGGATGTGAGCTTTTGTGAACTGCTTCTCTGAGTCATTGACTCAAATGTTGTTTATGTTTCTTCATGTAATAAATTAATTTTTCAATTTCTCCTTGCAGTTCATTCCTTATTCAGTCCTTACCTAACTTCTTCTTTTACTTTTTTACTTCAAAAAAGTGTTTTAAATTAAAAGACAATTTGGAAATGGTTTTGATTAATTGGTTTTGCAATCTCACATGGACATTCTTTTTGTAGGTTGAGAAATTTGAGAGTGCTAAGATTCAGCCTTTCAAAACAGCCATAGCCCATGAAAACTCCTCTGCTTGTTTAGTAAGCATTTACTCCATTTGTTAAAGGTGCACTGCTGGATACTAAAATTCTGCTCAGGTTTATGTTCAGTTGCCATGTGTGATACAAAAAGAGATGCAGTATATATCTCTTTTAGACTAACATAAATGGTATACTGATTCAGAAATATAAAACACCAAATGAGTGGCTTCATATTAACACAAACAAATAAATTAAATGGCTGGCAATGATTGGAAAAAATTAAAAGGGATTTAATTAGTCATTAAAAGGGATCATTTCAGAACATAATCTAGACATGGACTGTTACTTCTGAAGGTGGCCTTGTAAGACTTAGATATAGGATAAGCTCTCTTTTAAAAACAGCTTTATAAAGGTTATAATTCATATGCAAAAATTGAATGTGTACAATTTGATGAATTTAGACATGTTTCTTGGTTTTCTATTTTTGGAAGAACACAACATGAAATCTACCCTCTTCGAATTTTAAGTTCACAATACAGTATTGTCAACTTTATGCCCTGTGCTGTACAGTAGATTTATAGAACTTTTTCTTTTTTTAATAGTGTTTTATTGGTACTCTATGAGTTAGTTGATCCATCAATCCTTTTTTTTTATTTGTAGATGAACAGCATGCCTTTATATTTTATTTGTTCATTTTGATGTGGTGCTCAGGATCAAACCCAGTGTTTTACAGGTGTTAGGCAAGCACTGTGCCACTGAACTACAGCCATGTATTGAACTTACTCTTTTATAACTGAACCTTTATAACCTTTGAACCTCCCCACAACCCCTAGCAATCACTATTCTACTCTGTTTCCATGAGTTTGACTATTTTAGATCCCTCATGTAAGTGGAATCATGCAGTATTTGTCCTTGTATGTCTAATTTATTTCATTTAGTATGCTCTCTGGATTCATCCATATTGTCATAAGTGGCAGGATCTCCTTTTTTAGGGATGGATAATATTTCACTGTATGTTTATATCAC
Organism: Sciurus carolinensis; assembly: GCF_902686445.1. Lineage (NCBI taxonomy): Eukaryota > Metazoa > Chordata > Mammalia > Rodentia > Sciuridae > Sciurus > Sciurus carolinensis. The sequence continues at coordinate 31,039,016 of NC_062232.1, forward strand.
ATTTTATTCATCTGTTAGTGGACATTTGAATTCTCTTCATATCTTGGCTATTGTGAATAATGCTGCAATAAACATGTGAGTGCAGATGTCACTTAGAGGTCCTGATTTCATTTATTTGGAATACATGCCCAGAAGTAGGATTGCTGGATCAAATGGTAGTTGTATTTTTAATTTTTGAGGAGCCTCCATTATGTTTTCCATGCTGGGTACACCATTTTATATCCCTACCAACAACGTACAAGTGTTTCAACTTCTCCACATCCCCCCCAACACTTATATCTGGTTTGGGTTTTGGTTTTTCTAGTAGCCATCCTACCAGGTGTGAGGTGATATCTTGTGATTTTTTACTTGTATTTCCCTGATGACTGGTAATATTGAGCTCTTTTTCATATACTTGTTGGCTATTTGTATGTTAGTTATCTTTGGAGAAATGTCTATTTGAGTAATTTGCCCATCTTTTAATTGGGTTGTTGTTGTTTTTCTTTGCTATTAAATAGTAGGAGTTTCAATATATTTTGGAGATTAAACCCTTATCAAATGCATGGTTTGGAAATATTGTTTCCCATTCAGTAGATTATCTTTTCATCCTGTCAATTGTTCCCTTTTCTATGCAAAAGTCTTTTCAAAGAGATCTCTTGGTGGTAAGAAAACTGAATGTCAGCCTGGCAAGATGGCACACACCCATAATCCCAGCCACTGGGGAGACTGAAGCAGGAGGATCACAAGTTCAAATCAGCCTTGGCAACTTAGCCAGATACTGTCTCAAAATAAAAACATAAAAGTAAAAAGAAATGGAGATATAAGTCAATGATAGAGTGTCCCTGGGTTCCATCCCCAGTATCAGGGCAAAAAAAAAAGATTCAAATAAGAAAACTGAATGTCAACAGGTATATAGTTCAAGTAGGCCAGTCTGAAACTACGATTATGTTGGCAAATGTTTTATTTTGAAATAATTTCAAATGAGTAGAAGAGCCTCAGGAATAGTACAAGGATTTTTAAAACACTTTCATCCAGATTTATCTATTTTTAATGTTTTCCATGCCTGCTTGATCATTCTTACTTTTGTCTCTCATTCTTTCATGATCCATTTGAGATTATGCTACAGACATTACACCATATTTTATCCTGACCTCTTATTTACTTATTTATTTGTTGACATTATGCCCTTTTATTCCTAAATATTTTCATGATTTTTTCCTAAGAATAAAGGCTAAAGTGGCCACAGTACAATTATCACTCTGGGGACACTGGACATTGATATGATACTTGTATCTAATAGAGTCCATATTCCATTTAGCAACTGTGCCTTTCACACCATTTGTCTTTACAAAGTTTCTGCAACCACTTAAATCAACTTAGTTTTCCTCTGTGGGGTTCTCTTTATTTAAAATGATGAGTAAGGTTTAACTTCCCTATGAATACTTGAAAAATTACAGCAGACTTTGAAAAGTTACTTGAAGAAAATACATACATGATATCAGTACTGAACAATATCTTAAAACTATAGGTTTGAAATGTTTATAGGCAAACTGGATAATTCTTTCACAGCTACTTTTTAATTATTTATTTGTGTATTTATTTATTTATTTATTTGATACCAGGGATTGAACCCAGTGCTTAACCACTGAGCCCTATGCCCAGACCTTTTTATATTTATTTATGCATTTATTTATTTATTTTACTGTGAAACAAGATCTCTCTAAATTGCTTAAGGCTTTACTAAGTCGCTAAGGCTAACTTTGAACTCGAGATCCTCCTGCCTCAGCCTCTGTGTCACTGGGATTACAGGTATGAGCCACCGTGCCTGGCCACAGCTACCATTTTAGGCTGCACATATTTGCCACTGAATATATGAGTCTGGAATTCATTCCCACTGTGACAGCTCTGTAAAATAATGTTTTGTCCCAAATTTATAAATATCAGGAACAAGGTGAGGGAAGTAGATACTATTCTGCTATGATCATATTTCTCTGGGTGTCCCCCTCCTAGAAGAGTATATTTTTCTTTATATAAAATTATATAAAAATTTTTTAATTGGTGCCTAAGAATTATATGTATTTATGGGGTACCATGTAATGAATGTTCCAATACATGTATACACTGTTATGATCAAATCAGAGTAAACATGTCTCCTCAAACATTTATCCTTTGTGGTAAAAGCATTTAAAACCCTTTCTTATAGCTTTTTTGAAATACATAGTACATTACCATCATCCACAGTTACCCTGCTGTGCAATAGACTACTGGAATTTATTCCTCCTATCTAACATAACTCCAGGAGACTATGTTTTCTATGAACATCTTTTCAACTGAAAAAGAACTCAGAAATCTCAATTTTACATTGTCATTAAATGAATGACTTTTGGGGGGTGGTACTGGGTATTGAACTGAAGTTGCTCTCCTGCTGAGATACTACTGTTTTATTTTAAGACAGCACATTATTGCTGAGGCTGATCTTGAACTTGTGATTCTCCTGCCTCAGCTTCCCAAGTCACTGGAATTACAGGCATGTGCTACCACACCAGGCAAATGAATAACATTTTGGACATTTTCTCTTTTCAGGAGAAGGCACTTGGTAGCAGCAGAGATTTTTGGATAGAACTGGACATTCAGAAACCCCTAAGCCCTTCCTCCCTAGCTCACAACAAGCCCTGGTAGCCTAGGCCCTAGTGTGCTAACAAGGTGAGTCTGCTGCAGAAGCATGTTCTAGGGAATGCCTCCACCTCCTGTTACCATCTTGGCATGGTTGTTTCTCTGGAAATTACTACACCAAAGGGACTAAACCAGTGTTAGTTCAAGCAGATTTTGGAACCAAGAGCATCTTCAAGGAGTGTACAACAGCATGTAACAGCATCTCTCTTGCAGCACATTATCAGAAACCTTCCCACTCAGACCGTGCTGTGTGGCAACTCACCTCTGTGAGGGACTTGTAGGGTTTGCCTCCTCCTAAGGAGGATCCCCTCATTCAGACTGATTGGGAGATTCTGCCTGTGCTTTTGCTCTCTGCCACCCTCCCATCCTGAATTAATTTTCTCTCTCTGAATGATGAGTTCCTGATTGAAACCTGATTAGTCTGCTTCCTAGAGCCCTGGAAATATCATCCTCCTTAAACATCTGAATTATGCATCCTGGTTTAATTTCTTATCAGTTTGCTTCCAATCTTAATTACCTAAACTCTACAGTTAATGAGTCAAATTTTCAGGAGAGATAGCACTCAAGAAACAAAACAGGATTTCCAAATTCTATTTTGGAGTGGAGCTTCCAGACCATGACCACCACCAGCCCAGCAGAGAGGAGAAAGGCTCCCTGCTGTCACCTCCTAACAAAAGGACCTTCCTAAATGGAGTGGCAGAATTGTTTAAAACAGTAGTGCTCAGTGGTAGAGCAAAAGCAGTGCAAAGATACTGTCATCCTCTCCAGTAACTAGAAATGTCTGGCACGTGCTTGAGCAATTATTTTTCAAACCAGTGGGCATGCTGTTGTGATAGGACAGGACAACTGAAAACTCTCATTGTAGTCAAAGTAACTTTGTTATTATCCTCTCAACCTCCACCATGAGCCAATATTAAAAATTGAAAATTCAACCATTGTCATATGGGGGGGGTGACTCTAAAGATGTCCTTTGCAACTGAAACTCTTGGAAACAACTACCCTAGAAGGTTTTTCCTCTGTTGGAATAGTTTCTTTTCTGTACTTTTAGTTATACTCTTTTCCACACAAATCACTTGGCTTCTCTCATTTTCAGCTTGATACAAAAGATGAGGAGAGATTTGTGTTTTAAAAGTGGACGGTGAATGTGCACCAGGGTGCTCGGAGCTGCATTTTGTACTATATGTGGTTAAAAGTGGCTTAAACAATAGGACTGTTCTTTAACCTAACAAGAAGTTTGGAGAGAGGTGATTCTAGCAAGGCAAAAAGTGTTCAGGTGCCAGAGGCTTCCCCCTTATTCCTTTCTGCCATCCTCAACTTGTTGCTTCAACTTTGTGCTTGTCTCCTGATCTCAAAATAAGAACCTGAGCTCCAGCTATTACATACCCAACCTGAATTCAAAATCAGAAATGAGATTTCTCTCTAGGTATCTTTATTTCAGTGTGGGAAATCTTTCCTAGAAGCCTTCCACCATCCCTAGCAAAATTTCCTAAGATTTTTACTGGGCAAGTTTGGGTGACATTCCCACCCCTGAAGCTGCCTCTGGCAAGGAGAATGGAATTGACACAGCTTCCTTTGACTATGTGACATTTACTTCTTGAAGCTGGCAAAGGGGCCACCATCATCCCTGAGCACATGGAAGGAAGAACACCAGTAACATTAGGGGCCTACTGGCAATGAAGAATAGGGAAGTGGTCATTTGATGGGCAACCTGTAATGTCTTCCACTGACACTTTAGACAAATAAAGGCCCAGCTGAGCTGATAAATTGGGAAAGAATGTGAAAGCTCCCTATCCTCTCTTTCCAAGGAAAGAAAAAAAAATCCCATTACTTACCCCATCTCCTCTTGCATTATAAGTCTCTGGTTAATAATCCTAAGAAGTCATTCACTGAATAAATAGAGACAATTATACTTAATTATGGAAAAATACCTTCTAGTGGGGATTTTCTCTCTCTCTTTATTTTATTTTATTTTTGTACTGATGATTGAACCCAGGGGAGCTTTACCACTGAACTACATCTAACCCTTTTCATTTTTCATTTTGAAACAGGGTCTCATTAAATTGCTGAGGGTCTTACTGAGCCTGATCTTGAACTTGTGATCCTTCTGCCTCAGCCTCCCGAGTCCCTGGGATTACAGATGTACCCCACCACGCCCGTTCTAGTGGGATTTTTCTTAGTGTTTCAGGATTGATAGTATGGAGCTGTGGACATCTAGAAGGACCAGGGAGAATTCTAATTCTGGAGAATCAGGGATTCCAGAGGTTCAAATTGGAAAACCAATTATTTGCATTACTTCAACGGATATTTAGAGTCCTTCTGTAGGCCAGTTGCTAAACTAGGCACTGAAGGTAGACCGACAAATAAGAAACTGGCCCTACATTTCCAGAATTCATAGTCAATTTGAAAAGACAGACATCCAACCTGGAGATTTTGATGCACAGGGATAAGAGCTATGATGGTGGTATCCCAGGTCACAGAAGATTCACAGAGAAAGTGACTTATAGCTGGTTGTGGTGGCACACACATGTAACTGTAGCAACTTGGGAGGCTGAAGCAGGAGGATTTCAAGTCAGGACCAACCCAGGCAACTTAGCAAGATTCAGCAACTTAGTGAATCCCTATGTCAAAAAAAAACAAAAAAAAAATTTTTTTAAAGGGAGAGCTGGGGATGTAACTCAATGGTAAAGGGCCCCTAAGTTCAATCCACAGTATCAATAAATAAATAAATAAATAAGACTTCTAATCTTAGATCAGAGGCAAACTCACCCCAAAGTTTAAGCTTCAGGGCTCCCAGTGAAGGCTGAGGGGTGTAGCATGTTCCAGGTGGGAGGGAGAAGCCAGAATGCAATTGGGAAGCATGTCTAGTAAATGTTTCTACCATGTCACCTGAAAAGATTAGTGAAGGAAGGGAACTGAACCCCTAGTTTTTTAATAATCTCTTGTGATTTCCTTTTCATTGTGAATTGATGTCCTTTCATGTTGTAGCTAATTTTGAGTTCATGTTTTATTCTCATTTTTTCCAATACCTCTACCCAACCAAATTTCTAAGCTTCAAGTTCCATAAAACTTGGAACTTCCCTGCCCAAATCTTATGTATGAGTAGGCCTTGACCTTATGAAGGCCCTGGGTAGTGTGTTCCTGGCAAAGGGAACAGTATGTACAAAAGACTAGCTTAATAAGGAGGATATTTATATTCAGAGAACAGCCTGTGGTCAGTGTTGCTGGAACATGGGAGAAAGGTGATACTGGAGATGTGATCAGGGGCCACATTGTAAGGTGGAGCAGAAAGTGATGGACATTGTGTTAAACATCATATAAGCATGATCATTTTTATTCCTCACAATAACACTATGCAATAGTTACTGTAATTATTTCCATTATACAGAGAAGAAAGCTGAGGCTGAATAAATTCTACCATGGTTGCATTGTAAGTAGTAGGGTTGGGATTCAAGCCTAATGTTGTCTGATGCCAAAGCCCCAGTACTTATCACTAGACTCTCCTGACTCCCAAACTTTATCCAGTTTGCAGACGTGTCTGAGTATGGCAGATACTCAGGAAGAAGGGAAGAAGCACACCTGGTGGCACTGCCCTATTATGAAGAGGCAGGAACTCATACAGGGCAGCCCTTACTCCAAAGGGGGAGGTGGTTACTTTTAGAGAGTCAGATGGAGGAGAGGGGTGTCCTCTGTAGCTCCCAGAACTGTAGCTTTGCTCTGAAGAGCCACAGGGAGGCCACTGAACTGAAGGCACAAGGGTCACAAAGGAATAAACCCCAGGGCTTGAGATCCCATCATTGTACAACAATATTTGGTTCAGGGCCACTCTCTTCTTCCTGGGGGGAAAATTATAGGGCTTACCAAGGTCAAGTGGTGAGTTAGAGCCTAGAACCTGGCTTCTCATATCTTTTTTTAATTTTTTGGATCAAAAAATTAGTACAACTTTTTTTTTGTGTGGTGCTGGGATTTGAACTCAGGGACTTGTGCATGCAAGGCAAGCACTCTACCCACTGAGCTATATCCCCAGCCCAAGTTAGTACATCTTAAATACATAAAATAGAAAAATATTTTCCACTAACTGAAATTTTAGGGAGTGTCTATTAAGAACTCTCACTGTGTCTTGATTAAGGGACCACAGAATTACATGACATTTGATAGTGTCAGGTTAAGGGTCAAAAAAATACTTCAGATTCCACCCAGACTATCCATGTCTTCCTTCAATGTCCCCAAGGATGATGTTTGTTGAGAGAAAGAAGCAAGAAGTTTTATCATGTCCACCAACCCCTATGTGGGAACTCCAGTTACCTTCTCCAGTACTAGTAGAATGATTTTTTTTCCCCACTTTGGGAAGGTTTAAGTACTTTCAGTGTTTAAAAGCAGGCTATAAAAACTATCAGCAATGTGAAGGGAGAGCCTACAGAGTGGGAGAAAATGTTTGCCAACCATACTTCAGATAGAGCGCTAATTTCCGGAATCTATAAAGAACTCAAAAAACTCTACACGAAGAATACAAATGATCCAATCAACAAATGGGCTAAGGAAATGAACAGACACTTCACAGAAGAAGATGTACAAGTAATCAACAGATATATGAAAAAATGTTCAACATCCCTAGTAATAAGGGAAATGCAAATCAAAACTACCCTAAGATTTCATCTCACCCCAATTAGAATGGCGATTATCAAGAACACAAGCAACAATAGGTGTTGGCGAGGATGTGGTGAAAAAGGAACACTCATACATTGCTGGTGGGGTTGCAAATTAGTGCAGCCACTCTGGAAAGCAGTGTGGAGATTCCTCAGAAAGCTTGGAATGGAAACACCATTTGATCCAGCTATCCCACTCCTTGGCCTATACCCAAAGGACTTAAAATCAGCATACTACAGAGATACAGCCACATCAATGTTCATAGCTGCTCAATTCACCATAGCCAGATTGTGGAACCAACCTAGATGCCCTTCAGTTGATGAATGGAGAAAGAAACTGTGGCATATATATACAATGGAATATTACTCCGCAATGAAGAATGACAAAATTATGGCATTTACAGGCAAATGGATGAAATTGGAGAATATCATGCTAAGTGAGATAAGCCAATCTCAAAAAACTAAAGGACGAATGATGTCGCTGATAAGCGGATGAGGATATATAATGGGGGGTGGGAGGGGTTAGCATTAGGTTTAGGGTTAGGTTTAGGGTTAGGGATAAGGAGAGCGTTAAGAATGAAGGAAAGAAGGACTGTATAGAGGGGAAAGAGGGGTGGGAGGGGTGGGGGGGAAGGAAAAAAAAATAATCAAACATCATTGCCCTATGTAAACGTATGATTACACAAATGGTATGCCTTGACTCTATGTACAAATAGAGAAACAACATGTATCCCATTTGTATACAATAATAAAAAAATAAAAAAATAAAAAAAATTTAAAAAAATAATATGTAATTACAAAAAAAAAAAAAAAGCAGGCTATAAGACCTGCCCTTTTATAGATATTTTATTTATAGATATTTTCTATAAATATCTCGGTGATATTTGTCTTACCAAATACAAATATACATTTATATTTAGGTAAATATAAATATATATTTATATATAAATATATAAATAAATATAAATATAAATACATAAATGTAAATTAAAATAAAAAAATTTATATAAATATATTTATATTTAGGTAAATATAAATATATTTGTATGTATTTATATTTATATTTCTTCTCACTGCCAATATTCAACTCTTGAAATTAAAAAGATCAGTGGGGGCTGGGGTTGTGACTCGGTGGTAGAGTGCTTACCTAGCATGTGTGAGGCACTGGGTTCAATCCTCAGAACCACAAATAAATAAATTAATTAAGGTTCATCAACAACTAATAAAAAAAATCAATGGGAGCCAGGTGCATGCCTGTAATCCCAGTGGTTTAGGAGGCTGAGGCAGGAGGATCACAAGCTCAAGGTCAGCCTCAGCAACTTAGTGAGGCTCTGTCTCAAAAAAAAAAAATCTAAAAAGGACTGGGGATGTGGCTCTGTGTTCACCTCCAGTTTCAATCCCCATTACCAAAAACGAACAAATAAATAAAAGATCAGTGGGAGAGAAAGTTCAACCTCCTGTACATAAGGGCATATCTTTCACTTGTGAAGTGCCTAATGTGGACTAATCCTGGCTCTGAAATCTGACCAACTGGCCCCATACTTTTCCTTCTTAAGTATGCAAAGGATGCCAGAAGTTGTGTAAGCAGGCATAGTTGTCTTTGTTCAGCCTCCAGGGTCATACATTTTGTTAGGTAGAAGTTCAGGGATGCCAAGATGGTAAAGGCAGGGTATAAGAAAGATACCATTGGAGAACAATACAGGCAGATGAGTCCAGTCCCTGTTTATGGTAAGTCTAATTACCGTGACAACTCCTGACACTGAGGACTCATCACCATGACAACTCCTGCCACAGGTTCAATATTTTTAAATGACCAATGGAGGTACAGTGGGCAGTATTCTAATTAGGTTTTCCAAAGCAACAAGCATGTGGGGGAGTGGATTGGAGAATATTCTAATCAGGTATCATAAGGTAACCAATGGGAGAAAATGGGTAGTGTCTTCAATCAGGTCTCTACAGGAGAGAGAACACCTGACAGCTCAATTTATAAGACACTAGTTTCCAAACATGGAGGTCTTGACCCTCTCTCTCCCACTCAATCCACTCCCCTCAACCTTTTGGAGTGCTACCTTCACCTTCGGTAAATCTGTACTTTGCCTGTTACTTGTGTGTCTTGCTCAATGCTTTGTTCAGGACACCAAAGACCCAGACCCCAAGTGGACATCCTAATGATAACCATTTCACTCAGTACCATGGGTTACAGAAAAACAGTAATAATCCAGATTCCTCTGCCTGAACATTGACCTCATTTTCTAGGTCTTAGAACTCCTTGGCACTGCTCTACATTCCATTTTCCACCTCCCAGACTGAATTCACTCCCTCCTTTCTCTGGAGAAGGAAATTCTGAAGGAAAAAGATAACCAAGGTTTCCATTAAACCCCAAAGACCTACTCAGATATGGTAACGCTATGCATCCCTAACAGAGATACCTGGGATGACAGGAGAAAACAATATGATATTCTCAGAGCCCTGATAGAATCTACATGCTTCCAGAAAGAAAGAAATTTTATGGTAGAATGCCATCTACATAGATAGCACTTGCATTCAGGATCAAATTCAAATGAATGCCACCATGTCTACACCAGCACTGTCCAGGATGGCAGCTACTAGGCATGTGTGAATACTGAACACGGGAAATGTGGCTAGTCCAAATTGAAATGTGCTGTGAGTATAAAACTTGCAATAGATTTTGAAGACTTAGTACCCCCCAAACGGAAAATATGCTATTAATAATTTTTACATGTGATGACAATGCTAAAATGGTAATATTGGGGATATATTGGGATAAATGAAAGTTATTAAAATTAATTTCACCTCTTTCTATTTACTCTTTCACTGTGGCTACTGGGACATTTAGAGTTTCCCATGTGGCTACCATTTGTGGTCTATTAAAGCAGACAGAGATGCACCAGACCTTTGACCTGGTGGACACCCACATCTTTGTAAAGAGTGATGAATGTCAACTCATCTGAGATCTGCTCCTTGATGGCATTTTCCCTCTTCCAAGTCAGGAAAAGTGTTTACAGTAAGAAAAGACACTCTTCATCCTAATTTATCATTTGTGTGTTCAGAGAATATCCTGAGCAGTGGGGGAAATGTTATTCTGTGTGTGGTTCCCAAACTTGCAGGCCCATTAGCATGACCAGGGAGGAGGATTGGGCTTAAAAACCACTGATGACAGGCCACACCTCGGTCCGATTAACCCACCCATTAAGTCCCAAGTTTTTCAATTCTGCAACTATTTCAATGAAAAAAGACACAGGTGCATTGAGAGGTTGGAAATCATTATGTAGGGCTTATATATATTACTATATTATTCAATATTATATTATGATATAATTTTATTATATATTATATATCATTTAAGTTTTTATGGTTGGAAAACATAACATAGGGTTTATATAAATTATTATATTACTAATATAATAATATAATTTTATTATATATTATATATCATTTCAGTTTTTATAGGTGTACCACATCTGGGATAATGGATAAAGATGGGTTAAACCAGCATCTCCTGGGGTGAGACCTGAACATCAGGATTTGCACCATAGCTCTCTAGTGTTCTAGAAATCTTCCTTCATAAGCAAAGGCAGGTGCTTGGGGCTTAACAACAGTGGGCCATTCATCAGATGAAAGTGTGGAAAGGTAGAAGAATCACTGGTTTCCTCGCACTGTGCTCCGGTGTCCGATTAAGAACCCCTTCCTTGTACTCTACAGTGGATTCCAACCTCCTCCCATTTCCCCCCGCCTTGGTTCCAGGCTGCAGGAGGGTCCTCTCATTGCCAGCACAGGGTGGCCTCACCCCTCTAGGATTTGTTGGAAGGCTAAGGGAGAGCAAAGGGAACTTGAACAAGGTTTCTCCCTCCCAACAAAGCCTGGCTTTCAAGATGGGACTTCAACTCAAAATATCTTGCTTTTGCCACTCCGGAGTGGAAACACCACGTTCCTCTTTCCAGTTCCACCCATCTCATCCCTTTGTTCCTCCATCCCAGGCAGATGATGCCTCAGGGTGACCAGGGACAGGGACAAGCAAATGAGAAAGGAAAATCTCCCTCATCTGTGAGAAATAGGAAGTCTGGTGGTCCATTTTCAGAATACAGTATCCAGCCTAAATTGGAACAAATTATAGTCGTTTTAATTATAACCCTTCCCTTTGTCCGCCCCAATTTTAAACTTAGCCAATCACATAGATTGTATTCCTGGGCTCCTCCAATCACCACAAAGGGTACCGCTGAGTGAGGTATATAAACAGGCAGACTGCCCGACCATGCGTGCTTGCTAGCCAGGTTTTGTAGCATGCCCTTCTGTCAGAAGTAAAGGTTTGCCTTGCCCACCCACTTTCAAACCCATGTTTGCTTTCTTGGGGCACTTGGTATTTCTAACAATACACATCTTAAGAGGATTATTATAGGGACAGTTCACTGATTTCCAGGCTCTGATCTAGGGACTTTATAGGAGTCAAGGCCTCTTAATCCTGACCACAACCTAGTGGGAAAGTGAGCACAGAGAGGTTAAGTTACTTGCCCAAAGACACATAGCTGTCATATGCCAATCAGGGATTTGACTCCAGATGACTCCAAAGTCTGTGCTCTTAACCACTGAGCTCTTGTCTACCCATGTGGCCCTGTCCCCTCTTCTTTCTCCACGTCTCTCTTCTTGGGCTACGCAAAGATGAAGAAGCTATAAGAAAGCAATATTTTGATATGGGAAGTCCAGGACATTCACTCTGGTATGCTTTTTGGAAGCGGTCGAAGTACGATATTTGAAAAGTAAATAGGAGACTACTTCAACTGTGCTTCTCATCTGTCACTAAAGTCTCTCCCCTGACGGTATTCACTCAGTCACTGCCAAGTCCAGGTCCTTTCCATAGGCTCTCTGAAATTCCAGACACTTCCGTGGACCCAGTGTTGCTTCTGTCATCCCCCATCCCCTGCAACCTGGTCCCTGGCCTCACTCACCAGAGTCCTGGTTCCTTGCTCCTCTCCTCTCTACCCTGCAGCATATGACACGCCTCCGTGCAGTTCCATGGTGCCTTCTGACTGCTTCCACATGTGTGTTTGAGTGTTCCAACTTGACTGGCCTCCTTTAGGCCAGAGACTACATCCTGTAACTGGTTGACAGCCCCACAGTGTTTCATGTAGTAGGGGACACATAGTAGGTGCTCAGGAAATATTTGTGAATGGATTCACATGGAAAGGTAAGTTATATCCACATCTTCTCTACGAGTTCAGCTCTTTTCCTAACTTATTTGCCCTCCAAATCTTTGAAATTCACATTCAATCTCTTGTTTCCTTTATGTTGCACATGTGTGCATTGGGCTGTGAGCTCAGCTGCCTGGGTGAACATTTCAGCCCCGCCAGCCGCTTGCCTGAGGACTTTGGGCTAGGTGTATTCACCTTTCTGTGTTTGTTTCCACAATGTAAAAGTGTGTCTCAGGAAGTCACCATGAGAAGTAAATGGGACAGTACACGTGCAGCCGCCTGGGACACTGTCCAAACGTGCCAGCTATGAAAACGGAACGGGTTTGCAGGGTGCGGTGTCCTGGGCTACTCGGGAAGCTGGGGCGGGAAGATCCCTTGAGTCCAGGAGTTCCAGGACAGCCTGGGCCACATGGCGAGACCCAGTCTCAAAGCAACAACAAATGGATTCATGTTCTTCATTCGCCCTATGATCTCACGTCTGCTCCCTGGCTCCTGTTCCCCAAGGACCGATTTGCACACGCATGGTAAAGCGCTACATCGTCAGTATTTTGCTTTTTCAGTCTGTTCACCCATTTCATCACATTGTTCAAACATTTGTCCTTTCCAAAAGCACCCCTCGGCTGTCACGTTCTCCCTGGCCAGCAGGCGGCGCTGGCTGCTCAGCCAGGCTCAGACTACGTCCCCGCCTCCGCGCTAAGGCAAGCCAGGCTCTGTGGCTGTTCTGGAAGTTGCACGTGTTCTAATATTTTCTCGCGCGCTCTTTTCTTATTCTGTGACTGGATGTTTCCTCCTTCCACGTCTCCCCTCTGCTTCTGCCTCCCCTCTATACGCGTGTAACCCCTCCTCAAACGCGCTTCTTGTGGATTGTGGCTTTTCCTAAACGCAGTGACGCTTTCCCCCCACCTCCCACGCGCAACAGGTGACCAGAAACCATGCTTTTAAAAACAGCCATCTTCAAAGGTCTGCAGAAGTCCAAACCACTAAATATTAAAACCCGGAGAGGCAGGAAGGGCGAGCACCGAGCTGACCTCCAACGCTGTCCCCTGCAAACCCAGGCCAGGCCAGGGGGGTCAGGTCTGAAGCTGTGTCACCACATTGGGGCTTGCCCTGGCTTCAGAGCCCTTCTCAGCAGAGTCTTCCTCTGAGAGGCTTCCATAGAGTGACCAACAAGTAAGGTAGATGGAGGTTTTGGGTCAGTGTGTCTCCCAGATGCTCCGTGGTGCATTCAGTTGAGTCCCAGAGGCCACTGCCTAGGTCTGGTCACCAGGTCCTCCTCCCACATGTGCTAGTGACAGCAACATACTAATAACAGCAGCTATCATTAATGAGCCGAGCCACGTGCCAGCATTCTGGCATTCACATGCATCACCCTGATTGATCCTCAAAACAGACTGAGAAGTAGAAGTTTAGCTTGGGTGAAGTAATGGGTCACGTTCGTGCAGCAGCTCATTCAGGGGAAGAGCTGGGGTGGAGTTCAGGCCACCGACTTTCAACCCCTGGCCCTTACCCTTCCACTCCCTCGAGGGTCTCCTAGAGGTCACGTGTGGTTACTCCAGCAGCTGCAGGTGGAGCAGTGCCTTCCCACCATGGGTCCCAGAAGTCACTGCTCTTCACTACCCCAGCTCACAGCTCTGCAGAGAATCACACCTGGCCATGTGGTCTGCCACCCTGGGAAGACAGTGTCCTCTCCTTGGAGTCCATCTCCAGCCAGGTGGGAAGAGGCCCCACAGTACTCAGACAGGCACAGCAGCCCAGGGGCAAAGCACATGGCCTGGGAAATGACATTGTCTGCAGGGATGCAGAGCCCGGGTGGACTTGGGCACATGGGGGGACATGAAGCAAACAGGAACGGCCTGTCCCTTGATTTAGAGCTGGGGTTTGCTCCTCTGAATTCTGTTACCCTCCACACCGGGAGAAGGACCAGTTCTGCTGGACCCACAAAGAAGGAAAGAGAAGGGGTCAGCTCTCCTGCAGCCTGGGAGAGGGATAGAGAAGCCACTTCCAGGACCTGAGGTTCCCAGAAGGCTGGCCTGGTTCCCTGTGAGAGCACAGCCCACAGCCCATTCCTGCCACTTCACCTGGGGGCTGCCGTCCCAGTTCTGAGGAAGAGACAGGAGCAGATTGCCCTGATAGTTTTGGTTCACTGCATGGTTGACATTATAGGCCTGAAAAATGGGTAGTCATGGCAACTGTGGAAGCTTGTTCTGGAAGGGTCATACTTCCTAGCATTTGCATATTATTTGTAACTTATATTCCAGAATTCTTCCACTTCTAGGTTGCAAACCATTTATGGACCCCCCTATTGATTTAGTGGGGGAAAACATTCATTAAATAGAACTAGACTAAAACTGAGTATGAAGGAAAATAACAAAGTGTAATACACATTTTCAATGAAGTATTCTTTGGGAAAAATTTGTTTCAGTTCTATAGACTAGTGAGCGCCAAATATAAAATGTACTCTTTCTGTGGCCGTGGGCAAAAAACTTTGTAAATTGCCAGCAACCCTAGTTTTACTCATGGCCCATGAGGAAGGAAAAGCCTATTTTTCTTTGAGAGGAGGAAATGGTTTCTAACAGGTAAAAATAGGACACAACCAAATGATCATCAATAGCAGGACATAATTCACATTTTATGATTCAATTTATGTAAAATCTTACAAAGGCAAAACTAAATTCTATGGCTTACCCATGCACCCATTGGTGGCAAAATTATAAAGGAAAATCCTAATTACCTAAAGTCAGCAAAATGGTTATCCCTGAAGGGAAGAGGGGCAGTGACCAGGAAGGGATATTCTGAGTGGGGGACTCTAGAGGACAGGCAATGTTCTGTTTCTTAACTGGGCTAGTGCTTATGTGGGGATTCACTTTATAATGATTTGTTAAATTGTACATTCATGCTATATGCCCTCTACTGTAGGCATATTTCATAATAAAAAATTCTAAATAGCACATTTAAATAGTATATGCATCATACCACCCTGAACACACAATTCTGGCTCTATATCTATATAGACATATAGATATAGATAGATCATTTCTTGCAAAACATCTTGCTAATGAAAGATCCACAGAAGTGATTATGCAATTATCCAATTAAGCTAACATCAGGCCTACTTTTAGAGCAGCACTATCCAATAAAGCTTTCAGTGATAATGGAATATTCTATATCTTCAATGTTCAATACAATAGCCTCTGGTGACAAATTTGTCTATTAAGCAACTGAAATATGTCTAGTGCAATTGAGGAACTGAATTTTAAATTATGCTTAATTTTACCTAATTTAAATTGAAAGAGCTAATATGTGACCATTGGCTGCGATATTGGAAACACAAGTATAGGCCCATTTGGTGGTGTACTTAGAAGAACATATATGCCTTGCTGCTGAATTTGAATCCCAGATCTGTCACTATGAGCAAATGAGGTTTTAGGTGGGTTACTTGGCTTTTCTGATACTAATATACTCACCTATAAAACAGGGATGAAAAGAGATACTTCATAATCATGATGCGAGAACTGTAGAAAATTAATGTATAGAAAGGGACTAACTCAGCACCAGATAGTAATTAGTATTCAAGAAATGTGGTCTTGTTCCCCATACCTATGTGGTCATATCAAACCTCTGCAATCTCCTTCAGATAAGAACTGGGTGAAAAAATTCAGGTAGTTTTGTCTACCCTGCCTCCCCAACATCCGAAGGACACATCTGTAGGCCTGGAGCATCATCCCTACACCTCTAGGGCGGGGCTTTTTCCAGAATGAACTGTAAAGCACATTCATGCTCACATTTCCAGGGAGGAACACATGGAATCTGAAATAGAAAAAAGGACCATTTTCTCACATTATGTTGTTTTGTTTTATTGCAGTCAAGCTTATACATTTTACATTTAGTTAGCATGATGCAATACCTATGTTTTCCTTCAGTGAATAATTTTTTCAGTGTTTTCCCCCTTTCCAGTGAAGAGGCACCATCTCTTATATCACTGAAACAATTTACAGCACTTCTCAATTTTTTTTCCCACTTTTTCTTTCTAATGTGTGTTAAGATGTGATCAGAAGTTCTGAAAAAGTTTCCAGTGTGTGGAAAATGGAATTCTCATTCACTACCTTTCTTCACATGAAGCATGTCAATTTAAATAAATATATGTGTGTGTGTGTATGTAACATACCCTGCTAGTTATTTTTTTAATCAGTTGCCCTGACTCCGTTGCTATAGCTTATATAAAAATAAGAACTTCACTTCAGCAAAAGATATCATTTAGAGAGTGGAAATACAAGCTGTGGAACATGAGAATATATTTTAAGACATATACCCAACAGGGACTTTTACCCAAAACTTGTAGAGTCCTTCTGGTATGAGAAAGAAATTTTCAACTTTTAATGTAAGTGTCTTCATTGGTTGTTGCAAAACATCTTGTCAATGAAAGTTTCACAGAAGTGATTAAATGGTTAAATTCTAGCAAGGCCAGTTAGTTCCAGGTCAGTGCATTCCAATAAAACTGAATGGGGAGGGTGTGTTCTGTATCCACGCAGTGGAGTACATGAAATGTGCCCAGTGTGATTGAGGAACTGAATGTTAAATCGTATTTTATTTCAATTCATTAGAATTGAAAGAGTCACATATAGCCAGTGGACACCTAGTTGAACAATACTAGTGGAAAGTCATTTGGTAGATAGAATCGAAAGTACTGGTAGGTTGATAGGTTTTCTCTTTTTTCTTTTTTCTTTCTTTCTCTCACTCTCTATCCCTCCCTCCCTTCTTCTTTCTTTCTTCTTCTTCTTTTTTTTTTTTTTTTTTTTTTGGTACTGGAGATTGAACCCAGGGTTGCTCTACCACTGAGCTATATCCCAGCCCTTTATTTTTTATTTTTTTAGAGAAATCTAAATTTGAATTCTACCTGTTACCTCCGTGGTGAAACTTCAGGTGGGTCACTTGCATTTTCTAATCCTCAGCCAGTGACAGCTGCTCCATTAAAATGGAAACGTTTCCAGAAGACCCAGCCATTGTCCTGCTAACTAGCTCTTTATTTCTCCTTCTTAGCTTCCTATGGGCAATCATCTCCTGCTGAGAAGGGAAACTGGAGCGGGTAACGCCCCTCAAAACCGGGGTGCCTGGCGCCAGGAGGGTGCCCACAGGACCCGACAAACCAGGTCTGCAACCGCACACAGCCTGGGACGTATGCATATTCTGGGCCCCTGATTCCGTTCTTCCCCGTTTAATCCTAACGCATCTGTGGGGTGAAGGGAGGCAGATTAGTTGTCTTCTCTCCATTTGGCCAGCCTGCAAATAAATTCATTTTTTTAAATGTTGTTTTTCTCGCACTCCCAACGCGGGCGGGCCATCAAACCCAGCCTGTTGGGACCCAGGGCCGAGCCTCTGGCCGCCCCCACCCTCAGCAGAATCCCAGAATCCGGCCGAAGCGCCCCCTGGTGGCGACATTTGGATATGACGCCCCCAGGGGACGGGGAGCAACCCGGTGCCCAGGGGGCTTTGGAGGAGAGGAACACATAAGCTGGTCCTTGATAGTTTTGTTTTGTTTTGTTTGACTGGAAAATAGCTTCGTTTCAGGACCTTCATTTCTTTCTCTCCAGGCCAGTACTGACTGCCCTTGCCTCTTTTGATGAAACAGAAAGAAATTTTTTGGAATCATTTGTTTTCCTTACTCTGGATGTTGGTGGGTGCCTGAATCCAGCCTGTTGGGACCCCCAGCGCCAAGCCGCTGGCTGGGGTCCCAGTAACAAACATACCCATGTAAAATAGGGATGAGAAGAGATGCATCTTAATCAAGGGTGAATACTCTATTAAAACTCATGAATGCAAACCAACTATCACAGAGACTGCTAGCAGTTGATGTTCAAGAACTATTGGCTTTTCCTTCCCCTCCCAATGTGGCCTTGGCAGTGTGTGACTGGTGAGAGAATCCTGATGATTTAGTGCACTCGACCCAGCGTCTCTAACAGGAAGTGCCAGCACACATCTGCAGGGCGGCGGCAGCTCTGTGGCTCTGCAGCAGGGTTTCCTCCAGACACACACCCGCGCTCCTGTTCCTAAGGGGAAACGCACGGCCGAACACCCACCCAGCACCCAAATACACAAAGATCCCTCTCCCTATCATGGAGTTTTCTTTGTTTGTCTTGTTTTGTTTCTTAGGCTCAACAGTTTACACAGTCTATTCTTAGTAAAGAAGAGACATTATTTACTTCACTTGGTAACAAATCTTCAGAGTCTTCCTTTGGTATATAGAGGTCCAATCTCTTGTTACATGTTACTGAAATTCAGTTTGCATTCTCTCTCAGCTTTTAGATATCTTTGGGTCTTTCTAACATGTGTTAAAATGAGACAATAAGTCTTGACAAATTTGTAGCATTTGAGAAATGGAATTTTCATTCACAATTGTCAGGGTCTGAATCATTTCCCTATATTCATATGTTGAAATCTTAGCCTCCAGCACCTCAGAATGAGGCTGTATTTGGGAGTAGGTCTTGTTAGGTCCTTAGGCCAAAGTAACTCCATTTTGAAAATCAGCACCTACCCACTCAGGCATGACCTTCCGTTAGGCCTGCCCCCAAAGAGTCCCTAACTATAGAAACCACAACAAAGAAGTTAAGTAACAATCACAGGACCAGATGGGTTATTTTTCAACTACTCCGTGGTACATGACTATATAGTTAAGAAGGTTTTTTTAGCAGGCTGCTGTGCCTTGCAGAAGGGCAGCCTGGCAGACTTTCTCTGTCAATAAACCTTTGCTTGAACTCAGAGATGTTTCTCTCGTGGCTATTTGCGCCAGCTACCCTAACAGGTCTTTAAAGAGGCAGTTAAAATAAGTCTTGAAGGTGGGCTCTAATCCAATATGACTGGTGTCATTCATGAATCTAGTTTCATCTCATGGTCTTCGCATTTGAAAAAGGCCTTGATGGGGCCCACTGATATTTCTACAGGTTAGCCTCTTGGTGTGGTCTTTACATAAGAACAAGACCTTAATTGGGCCCATTACCCTGACTACCTGACCATTGGTTATTCTTATTCATTTATAAGTAGAGGAGGTTAGGATGCAGCCATGCACACACAGAAAAAATGCCCTGTGAAGATTAAGGAAGAAGACTATCATCTATAAACCAAGGAAAGAGGCCTAGGAGTTGAACCAGATCTGCTGAATGAAACCTTGATCTTTAACTCATAGACCCCAGAACTGTAAGAATAAAAATTTCTGTTGTTTGAGTCCCACAGACTGAAGAACTCAGGTAGGGTGACCCTGCAAACTAACAACAAAACTTCCTTCCATGAAGCTTTTCAATTTATATATACTTGGGCAGATAATTTTTGTCCATTATACCTATTCAATTGCTATAGTATATATAGAAAGTTCTGGTGGTTGTAGTTGATTGCACACTTCTCTATGAGCCAATGAAGGGAGGCAAGTCTTGAAAGGGTAGTACAGTAGATCTGTGGTTATACCATGGCCATGTGGTTTCCACAGAGGAAGTTGAAATCCTCCTTCACTCTTGACCACTCAGGTCTTACTTGGAACATTTTCTCAATTCTGTGTAGCAGTAGATAAGGAGATCAATCCATGCATTGTGCAGTGACCACGTGTGAAGTACTAGGGTCTGTGCATTGTGCATACTTAATCCCCTCTCCCATTCTTCAGATGAGGAGACCGAGACTAAGAGGGGCTAAGTAGGTTATACAGCTGGTAAGTGCAGGGTCAAGATTCAAACTCAGTGTAACTTCATCAAACCATTTTTACAACTAAAGGGAGACAAGAAAGACTTTGGAGCCACCTGGGAAGATTGAAAAGGTTTGCATGTTTGCTGAAATATGTTTTCAGGATTTTTGTGAGGAAATAGTATCAAGGGAGGTGAGATCTTCCATGAGCTCCTCTCTTCCAGTCTCCTAACATATCTGGGCTCCATGGATCTTCTGCTTCCCCATTCCCACAAAACCTTTATGCTGAACTCCTGTCTGTACTTCCTATCCCATGGTAAACAACACCCCCTTCATTCTCACCTCTTCTCTGAACATTTCTATTAGTTTATGGTGTTCTTTCCTCTTAAAGGACTGGTTGATCTGCAAACAGGCTAGCTACAGAAGTTGATTCTCTCACAGGCCATGGTTAAAGGAGTGGGAGGAGTGGGAGCTGGGGTTGCGTTGCCCTAGCAGCTCATTGTCATTTCTAGATTTTCATTCCTCCCCCTACATGCAAATTCCTGTGCTCCTTTGGTGTATGGGGGGAGCACTCAGTGGGACCTCCTCAGCACCTCTTCTTTGAGGTCATGAACTGACCTCCCAGTGCTTTCTTGAGAACACATGCCCTATGCAGCCCAACTCTCCATGCTAACACTTCTTTCTGTATAACTTTCAGAAAGTCTTCCTTGGCCTCCTCATTCCAAGATCTTCACCTTCCTCCACTTCAGCCACCCTCTCCCAGAGCCACTCACTGGACCCTGTCATCTGTCAGAAGTTTATCACCTCTGAAGTCTCCATCTCACATGTACCTTTCCACCGTCACCTCTCGCTCCTCTGACTTCCTCATTCAGTCATGCCCAGGACATGTCCAGTCTTCAACTTCATCATGACCTTTAGTTTCATTTTGGACTACTCAAATGTCTTTCCTTCTGAAGGACCGGGGTGGGACTCGAACCGGGGTCCTGCTGATTGCTAGGCGAGCGCTCTCCTAGAGCAGTCCGGGCTTCAGCTGTTAGTTTCATTTTGATCCCTTAGCTTTGCTTCCCTTTTGTGTTCTCTTGGTGTTCTACCCATCTTAAACTCTGTCATCTATCACTTCAGTCATTTTCCTGCAATTATCCTGAAGTCTCTCATGCTGGGTCCATCTGTCCCCTATGTCAGAAAAATGCAACTATGACCAACTCATCTTCCCTCCTGTATATTTGCACATGGGTTGGTAAGGAAAACTGCAAAAGTTACCCACAGACTCATACTACTATTAATTTATGCTCTCTAAGTTCACTCAAGTGGGTCTTTAACATGGCCTGGAAGCCATTTTGTATTTCTATAGTCAAGACTCCCCTTCTGAACAGCAAATACAGTATCAAAAAATATCACCGATTTCCTGAAATATCTGCTCACCTCTTCACTTTCAACAGATGGCCCTGCCCTCTCTTTCACAAAGAAAATGGAAACCACAAAGAGGAAGTCCCTCACTCTCCTGATACCAGTTCTTCAAACCCTCCTGCATCTGCACCCTCCTTCCCCCTTTCAAGAAAGAAGAGGCCCCTCTTCCTGTCTCATACTCAGTTGATTGTCTTCCTTCTCTGTGCTCAGAGAACTTGCTCTATCCAAGTTCTTACATATTTAGCTGCTCCCTTTGTCCAAATTCCTCTATAATATTTACAATTTCCTATTTTTGGAAAGCAAAACCAAATCTTCTGGTGCCCACATGCCCTCTCTATTCCAGTCAAACTCTCTCTTTCCTATCACAGCTTCAACCACTTTGAGGTGACTCACTCCCTCACTTCAACCCATAACATCTGGCTCCTCTCTGTGCTCTCTAGTGAAACCCCTTACTGAGGTCACTTATAACTTCCTATTGCTAACCCCAGGGGTCACTTATCAGTTTGTTTTGTACTTAATTCTTGGTATCAAATGACTAGTACTTGAGACTCCTATGGTTGCCAGGCCCCGTGTATCTCCAGGTCTGCATTCTCTTCTCTGATGACCTTTCTCTTCTCTACTTCAGATTCCTCCTCTCCTACTGTCCCTCAATCCAAGGTCCTCAAGAAATGTTCTTCCTCCAGGCCTCCTCCTTTCTTTCTTTCCTTTTTTTTTAAGTTCACAGGCTTTTATTTTTTTACATTTATTATGCCATAAATTCATAGGGAATAGGTTCCAGCAACTCAGTCTCCTTTTCATTTGTTCTCACAAAATGTGCTTCTCTGGGTGGAGCAGGCTGGTGTTTCAGCTGAACCCAGGTACCTTTCTCTTTGGCTTCCTTCTTTTTCTGATCATTTTCCTTCACATGTTTCAGGAAGCTCTCGGCTCTTAGAGTGTTAATATGCTCAATACGTACATTAATTCTCTTGTCAAGAATCTTGCCCTTAACTTGCTTATTCACAACAATGCCAACAGCATGCTGGGTAACATCATAGACTCTCCCAGTTTTGCCATGATAACATTTATGGGGCATTCCTTTTTGAATGGTACCCATTCCCTTAATGTCTACAACATCACCTTTCTCGTAGATTCACATATATGTGGTCAAAGGAACAACTCCATGTTTTCTAAAAGGCCTAGAGAACATATATCCGGTTCCTCTCCTCTTTCCCTTTGTGTTCGTCATTTTGGCGAATTACTGGAAGATGGTGGTTCCGGTCGAAAGGCCAGGCCTCCTTCTTTCTTACTGCAGAACAAACGCATGACTTTGTTTACCTTCTACTTACTGATCACACCCACTCCTGTGTCTCCAGGCAGACTTCATTATCATCCTCCATACTTGTACATACAATTAGCCACCCAACACTTCCACTTGGGAAACTCTCCTCTCCAACTCATGTAAACTTAGTCCTGTGCAAAACTGAATTCATTTTCTGTCTCCATGTGACAGATTTTCTTCCTGTGAAGTTCTCCCAGGGAATGGTATTAACTTAGATGTCCTAACCTGAGGTTGGCCTAGATTGCATTCTGTCCCTTAGCACCATTTAAGGTTATTCCTTAGTAAAAGTGCCTATTACTTCCAAATCCTTCCATTTATCTTTCTTGCCATTTACTCTAGTCTGTTCTAGTCTAATTCACACTCACACACTCTTTCAAAGTGGTGGCATAATGTATATTTGTATACTGTTTGAGAATATTCATTCTGCTGTAGAAGACAAGAAAACAAGAGACAAACATGGAACCCATAAGATGTGTTTGGCACAGGTAAGTATCTTAGTCAGTTTGGACCGCCATAAAAAAGTACCATAGGCTAGACAACTTCAACAGGAATTTATTTCTCACAGTTCTAGAGACTGCAACTTCAAGATTAGTGTGCCAACATGCTTGGGTTTGGGCGAGGGCTTTCTTCCTGGTTTGTAGACAGCTACCTTCTCACTGCGTCTTCATGTGATCTTTTTTTCTTTGTGCATGTGCTCAGAGAGAAGAGATTTCTCTCTTCCTCTTCTTCTTCTTCTTCTTCTTCTTCTTCTTTTTTTTTTTTTTTTCGTACCAGGGATTGGACCTAGCGGTTCTTAACCACTGAGCCACATCCCCATCCCTTTTTAATATTTTTATTTAGAGAGCGGCTGAGATTACAAGTGTGTGCCACTACACCTGACTCTTTCTTCCTCTTCTTATAAGGTCACCAATTTTATAGGATTAGGACCCAACTCTTATGACCTCATTTAACCTTAATAACCTCCTAAAAGCCTTTTCACCAAACACAGTCACTATAGGGATTAGGACTTCGACATATGATTTTAGACAGGACACAATTCATTTGATAACAATAAGTAAATTTCTCATCTAAAAGGCATTTGAGAGAAGAAATGTGGGTTAAACATACATATGTGAACAAAGATAGAAAAGGATGGAAAGACCAAGGAAATACTAACACTGATAAATATACATGGGGTACATGAAGCATACTGTTTTTATTTTGAGATAGGGTCTCACTAAGTTGTTTAGGGCCTCGCTAAATTGCTGAGGCTGGCTTTGAACTTTTGATCCTCCTGCCTCAGCCTCTCAAGTTGCTGGGATTACAGGCGGGCGCTACGTCACCTGGTTTCTTTCCTTTTGATTGTTATGATCTGTGTTAAATTTTATTTGATAAACTGTGATTCAAGTATCTTTACTTGATCTCTGAGTCTTTTCTGTGCCCTTTGGAATGGCTTATCTGGTAATGTACTTGGAGGCCACCATTGCATCAAGGTAATTTCCCATATGACAGTTGGATTGCATTAGCAATATCAAATTTTCACCCCTCCCTGTATGTACACTCTTTACCATGTGACTTTACATGTCCTCCCATCAAGGGGCAAAATGGATTTTCCTCGTCTTTGAAACTGAGCTCAACCATGTGATATACTTTGCCCAATGGGATGACAGCAGACGTGATGCTGGCAGAGGCTTGACAGACTGCTTGTGTGCTTTTGGCTTGCCTTCTGTGAGCAATCTACCATCTCTGTGAGAAGTAGGTGCCCAAGTTCTCTCACTGTTCCCAGGAGGAAGGTAAACACAGGTGTGAAGCAGTTCCCAGCCAAACCCAGTCCAGGTCAGCTGACTCAGCTTGCAGCAGATGCCCAGGTACACCCAGTTTAGATTAGCCATCTATCAACCCATCTGCACACTTTTGAGAAGTAATATTTGGATGTTGTTTTAAGACACTAAGTTTTGGGTATTTTCTCACATGGGAATAGGCAACTTATATGCTCACCTGGACAAATACTGCAGCCTGATTTTTTTTTTCTGCCCATAATATTCTTCTTCAATCTTTTTCCTACTAAAATCATAGTGGTCTTCTAAGACACAACTCTGATCACTTTATTTTCCTTCTTAAACTATTCAATGAAACTTTTATTTATTTATTTATTGGCACTGGGGATTAAACCCAGAGGTACTTTACCACTGAGTTACATGAGTTACATCCCCAGTCCTTTTTAGTTTTTGAGACCAGATCTCACTAAGTTGTTGAGGCTGACCTTGAACCTGTGATCCTCCTGTTTAAGCCTCCCAAGTAGCTGGGATTACTGGCACTGAGCCACCACACCCAACTCAATGAACATTTCTTTCTTTCTTTCTCTCTTCCTTTCTCTCCATTTCTCATGTTTCTTTCTTTCTTTCTTTCTTTCTTTCTTTCTTTCTTTCTTTCTTTCTTTCTTTCTTTCTTTTCTTTCTTTCTTTCTCTTTCTTTCTTTCTTTCCTTCCTTCCTTCCTTCCTTCCTTCCTTCCTTCCTTCCTTCCTCCCTACCTCCTTTCCTTCCTTCCTTCCTTCCTTTCTTTCTTTTCCCACTGGGAACTGAACTTTACCACTGAGCTACACACTCAGCCCTTTTTATTTTTTATTTTGAGACATTATCTTGCTAAATTCTTGAGGCTGGGCTGGAATTGTGATCCTCCTGCCTCAGCCTCCTGAACAGCTGGGATTACCAGTGCGCACCACCATATCTGGCTACTGGGTGACTTTAAAAAAATAAATTTATTGGTTCATACTTCTAGGAGTAGAAGTCTGAACTAGGTGACACCAGGACCCTGCTCCCTCTGAAAAAAGCACTCATCCTTCTTCTTCCTGGCTTCTAGTACTTGCTGGCAATCCCAGACATTCCTAGGCTTGCAGTTGCAACACTTTTGTTTCTCCTATATTATCACATGGTGTTCTCTTGTGTCAGCACATCCTCTTTTCCTAAGGACAACAGTCATGTTGGATTAAGGGTTCATCCTACACCAGCATAACCTTAACTCTGCAATTACCTTATTTCCAAAATTCACATTTTGAAGTGCTAGTGTTTACGATATCAATATATCTTTTGGGGAAACACAGGTCAACCCATAGCAGCACACTCTTCCCTTTGGCTATTTCCAGCCAGCCATTGATCCTACTCATCCATCAGATCTCATTCTTTTTTTTTTGGGGGGGTGGTGCTGGGAATTGAACGCAGGGTATTGTGCATGTGAGGCAAGCACTCTACCAACTGAGCTATATTCCCAGCCTCCAGATCTCATTCTTTTTATCAATTCTCCTAGGAAAGCTTTCCTTGTCTCCAGGACATAGATAAATGCCACTTCAGTGTATAAACAAAATGTCATAAGTTGCTGAATATGGAACAATCACATTATAAAGAGATTTAGTGGCTTTCAAGTGAATGGTATCTTACTTTATTATGAATGTAACAGTGATACACCAAGATGGAATATGGATTTTGTCATGTATTAGCTATTTGTCTTTAAGAGAAATTATGAAGACAGGACAAGAAATTCAAACACTTGTGACTTTCCCTCCATTTCTCATGTCTGTCTCTCTTAGTAAATCAGTATCATTTCTTTCCACATGAGACAGGTTTTCTTTGCATTTCGTGATTTACAAACTTATGGCCATCCCATTGCCCCTGAATTTAGATATAACTGGTTCAGTCACTCACTGGGACAGAGATACAGTATGCAGAAATCCCAGGGAAAATAATCTAGGTGACTCAGCTTGGGTTAGTGTTAAACTATTGAACAACCAACTATGTTCTGGGATAGGGTTATGAAGTTCAGACATGATTTCAGAGGGCATATTTCTGTGGATCTGTGGATGGCAGGGTCCCCTGAAAGATGGGATTCATTAACTGGTGATTGGAACCACACCTCAAATGAAATGGTGCTCATTATAGTGTAGTTGTTTAACAGGCTGCATTTGCCTACTTACCACTAATAGTGCTAATGAGACAAAGGGTATAAATTCCATTCCAGGATTAGTCAAGGAGATTTGCTGGGTTCTTTGCCAAAAAGCTCACTGAGCTCTGAATAGTGTGCTTTGGGTAAGTTTCCTTCCATTCTTTCCCTGGTTCAACTTCCATCAACCATAGAAAAGAAATGAGAAATAGGAAGTCACAGACTCCAAGAAAATAAAGATGAAAATAGCCCCATAGCCCTTGAATTCACTAGCAGCAGTTAAGTATATTAATTTGTCTTTTTCTTCTTTTCCCTCCCAAGGAAAGAAAACATTTCATGACCCATATGAATCTTATAATGGACTGAATGAAAATGGTTTGGCCAGACCATTTTTCATTTCAGACACAGACTGATTTGAACAATATTGAAATCAATGTATAAGCCAAATGTTATGAGTTACTGAATATGGAAAAAGTACATTATAAACTTCCCCTGTTACACCACTTCCCACCTGGTTTGTTAATTGCTTATGAACATTTCTGCTTCATCCACTGTGTGATGAGTTCCATGAAGAATGTGAGGACCAGCTGGGTATGGTGGTGCACACCTGTAATCCCAGCTACCCCAGAGGCTGAGGCAGGAGGATCAAAAGTTCAAAACCAGTTCAGCAACTTACTGAGGCCTTAAGCAACTCAGTGAGATTTTTGTCTCTAAATAAAATATAAAAAGGGCTGGGGATGTGGCTCAATGGTCGAGTGCCCCTGGGTTCAATCCCTGGTACAAAAAAAAAAAAAAAAAAAAACTCTTAAAATAAATTTGTTCAACCAAAAATTGTCTTAATTTTTTCTTCTGTTTGTTTTCATGAAATTCTCCCTCTTCACCTATTCTTGGCTACCTTTCTCTTCATCATTTCCCAGAACTGATCAATGTCTGAGCCTTGATCTTGAGTCTAATTTCCTTCTTTCCCATTGCTAATTTCCTAAGTGTCTCCCTTTTCTTTTTTAAATTCATAAATATATTTTTATAAACAAAGTATCCTTTTTTAATTTTTCTTTCCACAAGTACCTTTTAGAAATTTTATTTTTCATCTTGTATCCTGGACCTTATCTTACTCTTACACAGTATTATGCCAAATTCATCTCATATTGGCTCATGAAAGTCAATTGTTAAATTGTCAGAAATTATATGAACTGAATATTAAATATGTATATCCTTGGAATCAGCCATGATGGGATGATATACACCACAGAAATTAGCAAATGCTGCAACTAAGGGCTCCCTTCCCAAACCCAGAGAGTCAGTTACTAAATATTTATTAATGCACCATTGTCTAGATTCTTCATATTTTATTACTGAGATCCACTGTCCTCTCAACTTCTATCAGAGAGGCAGGTGTACAGCCTGAGGGGTTGGAGTGCTGAGGGGAGGCAGGCAAAGGTGATAGAATCTTTGGACACAAAACATCCTGCCTCTGCCAGGTATGGTGGCGCATGCCTGTAATCCCAGCAACTTGGGAGGTTGAGTCAGGAGGATCGCAAGTTCAAAGCTAGCTTCAGCAACTTAGCAAGGCGCTAAGAAACTCAGCAAGACCCTGTCTTTAAATAAGATATTGAAAGGGCTGGGAATGCAGTTCAGTGGTTAAGTGCTCCTGGATTCAATCCTGGGCACCAAAAAGAAAAAAAAAAAAAAAAAAGAAAGAAAAGGAAAAAATCCTGCATCTCAAAATAAAAAATAAAAAGGTCTAAGGATGTGGCTCAGTGCTCAGTGGTTAAGCATCCCTGGGTTCAATCCCCAGCACGCACACACACACACACACACACACACACTACACACACAAGAATTAAAATTAGGAGAGTTTAGAATTCATTCTGTTACTGGTGTTGGTGGCAGGTGCCCCTTACCCATATGTGTCCTCTGGCATCACCTTGACTTTCTGGCACCTCAGTGTCCTCTGTTCTTGTCTCTTTTCCTTTCCTGGGTCCCTAGGCTTTCCATCAATTCTTCAAGACATTCTATAGCTTTTCAATCAGTTATGTTGGGTGGAGTTAATCAGCTTCTGTTATTTGCAACTCAATGCCCTGACCAAAATAATCGACACTCTGGGAACCCCATGAGGGCTGCCAGGGATTGGTAGGGCCTTGAAGTGGCTGTCAATGCTGCCACCTGGATGTTGGTGCCTGGTTTATACAGTCATACTTGCACTAAAGGGATTAACTCACTTGAGAGGAGCTTAGGTAACTGAAATAAAAAGTAAAGCATGTATATTAAAATAAGAGAAACAATTTAGAGAAAGAGATATAGTCACTAAAATGGAAATAAATGAGGCAGATGTTTTTCTCACTAATTTGTAAGTATTCTCAATTGGAGCCTGACCTGATGATTGCCCCACCTCCCGTGCTGAGTTAAAGAAAATTTGTATTTCTTAACTACTCCATTTTTGGGTAGTAGTCTGGGGGTTCTGATCTCTTAAGTAATTTTGAATCAAAAGCACTGGTACAGTGAGGCAAGGTGGCACACACCTCTGATCCCAGCGACTTGGGAGGCTGAGACTGGAATCACAAGTTCAAAGTAAATCTGGGCAATTTAGTAAGACCCTAAGCAACTCAAGTGAGACCATGTCTCAACAAGTAAAAATGAACTGGGGATATAGCTCAGTGGTAAAGCTTCCCTGGGTTCAATTTCCAGTTAAAAAAAAAAAAAGCCTGGCATGGTGGCTCATGTCTCCAATCCCAGTGACTTTGGAGGCTGAGACAAGAGGATCATAAGTTCAAAGCCATCCTCAGCAATTTAGTGAGGCCTTAAGCCACTTAGGGAGCCTGTCTCAAAACAAAAAAATTAAAAGGGTTGGAGATGTAGTGGTAAAAGCACCCCTGGGTTCAGTCTTCAGTACCAAAAAAGAAATCTCCAGAACTATTATCCTTTGATCTAGTAAGAAGGAGACACAATAATGGCTGCCTTTTCTTAATATCTGGGCTTATATTACAGAAATGGCCCAATCTGGTTTTTGTGCGATGTTTCTAAGAAAGTAGGATTCTGGATATCTCTCTTTCTTTAGGTCTTTCTTTTTCCACAAGGAAGCAAAATCAAAAGAAAATGCACTTGGAGGCAAGGTCTTTGTGAAAAACACAGGAAGTTCTTGTTTTCTAAACAAAAGGGAGTTCTGTTACTTAGGTTCATTCATTTCACTTTGATTTTTAGATCTTCCTTTTAAAACGTAAATTAGTTTTGTTTAACAGTTATATAAAAAAGTTTTTTACTTAAGTCAAATTAATAAAACAAGGCATAGTCAGAAAACCCTAGATTTGATTCAGTCCCTTTTCATAGATAAATGTTATCATGTAATATTTATATATATGTGTTATATATATATGCTTTACATATATGTATACTAATGTGTGTTTCTCTATCTACACATAACTTTTAAAGTTAAAATGATACTTATCTTCAACTACAAAAATTTTAAGCAGTAAAATAAAAAACCTAAAAAAAAATCCAGTGAAAACAATACATCATCAGTACTAAATTTATATTTATTTATGTGATCACTTTTATTGATGTTCTTGTTTCTTCATGTGACTTCAATTAGTGTTCTTTCAATTCAGCCTAAAGACTTTTTAAATATTTCTTGCCAGGTGAGTCTATTAATAATTAATTTCTTCAGTTCTTCATTATCTGGTAATGCCTTTATTTTCCCATTTTTGAAGAATAGTTTTGTTGGGTATAGAATTCTTGGTGCACTGATTTTCTTCTGTCAGAACCTTAAATATATTGGCCCACTTGGAGATTTTTGAGTTTCTTGAGATTATTGGATGTATAGATTCTTTTATCAAATATGGGAATTTTAAAACTATTATTTCTTTGAACATTCTGTTCCTTTCTTTTAGGATTTCTACTGTGTATATTTATTGTGTTTGATAGTGTATGACAGTTTTCTTAAGCTTTTCTTTGTTCTTGTTTCTTATTGTCCCTCAAATGAGATAATTTCATTTGATCTATATTCAAATCCACTGATTCTTTCTTTCTTCTGTGCTCAGATCTGCTGTTTAATCCCTCTGGTATATTTTAATTTCAGTGCTTGTATTTCTCAGACTTCCCAATTTTACTTGGTTCCTTTTTTATGATTTCTATCTCCTTATTGGTAGACTCTTTCTTGATATCATTTTCCTTTCATTCTTTATCTATAGTTGCCTCTAGCTCTATGAGAATATTTTGAGATTGTTGATTTAAAGTCTTTTTATAGTAAACCCAGAAACTGTACTCCCTCTGGGACATTTTCTGTTAACTTCTTTCTTTTTTCCTATGCATGGGAAATAAGTTTTTTTTTTTTTAATCTTTGCATGCTTTGTAATGTTTTGCTGGAAATTTGACGTTTTGAATATTATGATGTGGTTAACTCAGATTGTCTTCTCTCTTCAGGATTTTGTTGTATGTTTAGTGACTTTCTAAACTATTTTTGTAAAGACCGTATGCTCATGAGTGCTATATGAAGTCTATTCTCCTTTATCTGAATGGTCAGCTAGCCCTTTGACAGAGATATCCTTAAAAACCTAGAGGCAAAACTTTTTTTGTTTTTATTGTAAACAAATGGGATACATGTTGTTTCTCTGTTTGTACATGGTGTAAAGGCATACCATTTGTGCAATCATAAATTTACAAAGGGTAATGTTGTTTGATTCATTCTGTTATTTTTTCCCTTCCCCCCACCCCTCCCGAGGCAAAACTTTTTTTAAAAAAATTTTTTGATTGTTGATGGACCTTTATTTTATTCATTTATTTATATGTGGTGCTGAGGATCAAACCCATTGCCTCATACATGCTAGGCAAGCACTTTACCACTGAGCCAAAACCCCAGCCTCTAGAGGCAAAACTTTAAAAAAGAAATGAGAAGGAACATATAAGAAGAAAAGAAAAAATAAAAGAAGAGAAATATATTCTCCAGGTCATTGAAGATTGGTTCTGCATTAACCTTCACTTCCTGATTTCTCTGAGCCTAGAAATCAGTCAAAGGTGGAAGCTTATGGTCTTTTGGTGTTTTTTTCTGAACATATACCCTGCCCTGGTCCTGTGTGTGGTCTTCTAGTTTAGTTGGTCTACATGGGAGCTCTTCTAAGCCCTTATTCTCCCTGCCCCAAAGAATCTAATACCCCAACTTTTCCTAAGAGAATTTCAGTTGTCTATTATTTGCTCCAACTGAGTGGGATTTTTTGGTAGGATTTTGTTTGTGGCAGTGACATTCTTCCTCAATGTTTTTGAGGAAGAATTTCATTTAACCCTCTTCAGCCTGAATTATTTGAAACAAATTCAAGCATCGTGTGTCTGTTCTTCTGGGAACTGAAGACAGGTCACAGCAGAGAAACACTACTCCCTGGGAATGATGTGTACTTTTCTCTCTTCAGAACCAGGAGAACAAAATGGCTGCTGTCTTCAAGATCACTGCCCCACCCGGAAGGGGTATGAAACAAGGGTGCATTAAAATGCCATAAAACTTTCCTAATGTGTTTTAGTGGCCTTTTCTCCTGATTGAGTAAAACTTTCATTGCCTTCCAGAATTCTGATAAGTTTATCCTGTTTCTCCTACTCCTTTCAATGATTCTGGGAATGAACAAGCCCCAGATTTCCTTGCTCTACCTATATAACTATTAGCACAGGCTGTCAAAACAAAGTACCATAGACTGGGTGATTTAAAAACGAAAAATTTACTTTCTCAGAATTCTGGAGGCTAGAAGTTCAAGACCCAGGTGCTGTCAGGATTGGTTTCTTCTTAGGCCTCTCTCCTAGCTTACAGTTGGCCACCTTCTCACTATGTCCTCATGCAGCCTTTGTGTGCGTGCGGAGAGAGAGCTCTCTGGTGTCTCTTCCTCTTTTATTCTTCTTCTTTTTTTTTTCCTTGCATTGCCAGGGATGGAACCAAAGACCTTGTACATGCTGGGTGAGTGACCTACCACTGAACTACACCCCAGCCCTCTTCCTCTTGTAATAAGGTCACTAGTTGTATCAGGTTAGGATCCCACCGTCATGATCTCATTTAACTTTAATTGCTTCCTGAAGGTCCTATCTCCAAATATAGTCACATAGAGATAGAGGGTTAGGGCTTCAACATATGAATAGAGGGGGACACAATTCATTTTATTCATTTTATTACACTACCATATTTGCTGACATCATCCTTGACATTATTATTATTATACCAGAGATTGAATCCAGGGATGCTTAACCACTGAGCTGCATCCCCAGTCTTTTTTATTTTTTTAATTTTGAGACAGGATCTCACTGAGTTGCTTAGGACCTCACTAAGTTGTTGAGGCTGGCTTGGAACTCAGGATCCTCCTGCCTAGGCCTTCCAAGCCACTGGGATTATAGGAGTGCACCACCATGCCCAACTCACTTTGCCATTTTTGATAGTTCATTCCTTCCTTCCTTCCTTTCTTCTTTCCATACTTCCTTCATTTCTTTTTGGTACTGGGGATTGAACCGAAAGGAGCTTTACTATTGAGCTACATCCTCAGTCCTTTTTATTGTTTTATTTTTTATTTTGGTACAGGGTCTCTCTAGGTTGCAGAGGGTCTTCCTACGTTGCCGAGGATGACCTTGGACTTGCCATCTTCCTGCCTCAGTATCCCTACTTGCTGGGGATTACGGGTGTGAACTGCCATGCCAGACTGGGCATGTTTCATTTTTAAGTCCAATCAGTACTTTGAAAATTGAATCACACTGACAGGAATGATATATGTTCAGTTATGTATGTATAAGATAGATACTTAGATTTCAAAAGTAAACAAATCTTAAATGTCATTATAATCATCAATTTTTAAAAATGTTTTCAGTTTGGTGTGGAGGAACATACCTGTTATCCCAGTGGCTTGGGTGACTGAGGCAAGAGGATCACAAATTCAAAGTCAGCCTCAGCAACTTAGTGAGGCCCTAAGCAACTTAGCAAGACTCTGTCTCAAAATAAAATATAAAAAGGACTAGGGATGTGGCTCAGTGGTGGGTTCATTCCCTAGTGCCAAAATAAATAAACAATAAAATATGTTTTCATTTCCACCAAAATGTTTGCTTTGTTCACAATTTTTAAATTTTGAGTCCTGAGAAATTTAGCAAGGAAAATGAGTGGTCTCTGAATTATAGAAAAGTCTGGTTTGAGTCTGAATTTCCTCACTTCCTGGAACTGACAGTAATATTCACACTTCATGCCTCTGGTTTTAAGTTTAGTGTGCGCAGATGTCTTCTCATATCTGTGAGAAAGTAAAACTTTGTGGTTCATTTGAAGTCCTACTAATTGTCTTGGAATTCTTTAATTGCTTACTTGATCTCAGAAAGCAACACTATAAATCTCATGGAGAACCACAAATTAATAATCTCAATGCATTTAAATAAAATATTCATTATCTGCTTTAATTTTTGCTTTTACACATATACCATAAATAATAGTGGAAAACATGCAGATAGGAAAATTCTTATTCTTAATCTACCTCATCTGCACTGGCTAACTTTGCCTTGCTAAATTGTTACTCTAAGAATAGTTGGAGTAAAAAGTGGACACACTAATCCTCCTTTGAACCTGAATAAACCATTGAAACTTTTTTGTTTGTTTTTGGTACTGGGGATTGAACCCAGGAGCACTTTTGCATTGAGCTAAATCCCCAACCCTTTTTATTTTTATTTTTTTAATTTTGAGACAGAGTCTTGCTAAGTTGCTTAGAGCCTCACCAAGTTGTTGAGTTTGGCCTTTGATCCTCTTTCCTCAGCCTCTTGAGTTGCTGAGATTGCAGATGTGCACCACTGTGCCTGGTTGATACCTTTTAACTTTTACTGCATGTGACCAATATGTGGCAAATGAATTCTGGTTTCCTGGATATAATCAAGTTCTCTGGTGTTCTGCAGTTTTTCTCCCTTTAACACACAAATCACTACAGTTCAAAGCCCAGAGAATGCATAAAGTCCAGTGTCTTTCCCAAATATTTCCAAGGTTTTTCAGACTGCTTCTATCCTCCTGGTTGTCTCCTGGTATTTCTCTAGGTCACCTTTGCCTGCTCATTATCACTCTTTCCTGCTGCCTCAGTCCCCTGTGCAATACTTTACCCCATGGCCAACTTCTGCCTTCCTGCATGATGATCATTCATTCAGGGATGGTGCTGTTATGCTTGTTAATTAGCTTTACTGAAAACACACAAACACAAAGGAATTATAATATAGGAAAGGGAAATCTTGATTGTGTATCTCTGATCTCTAATATCATCACATGAACAGGAAAACCCTTTATTGACGATATCTTCTCTTGGGCCAGACAGTCTGTCTTATGCTGGGACCTAGTTCTCATCTCTGTGAGAACCCCTTGTAAACACCAAGAAATTACCAAACCTTTTAATTACCAAAAGCCCATCAAAGTGTTTTCCCTAACAAAAGAGCAACAGCATCCCCAAACTAATTGTCTCCCCAATTCCTAGAGTAATGTGCTCACACTGGAGATAGCTTCTGATATGTCAGATTTAAAAAAGAGTTTTATTTAAAAATAACTTCCAACATACAGAAGATTTAGATACAAGAATACTACAAAAATACTCAGTGTACTCTTGATCCAGATTTATTAGCTATTAACATTTTATCACATTTACATTAACAGTCTCTCTCCATATTATTTCTTTCATTTGAGAATCAGTTGCCCACATTTATTTTTAAACACTTCAGTGTGTATTACCTAAGAGAAAGACCATCAACAGTAATGTGACAACCAGTCTCATGTGCCTTCTGATATGATGCAATGAGAATGACTAATATCATTTCTAGAATGTGTCAAAAATGCATAACATGAATCTAATCATGAACAAATATCAGACTCATCTCAAATGAGAAACATACTGCAAAATAACCACTCTATATTCTTCAGATGTATCCATGTCATGAAAGAAAACAAAGAACTGGGCCAGGTTAAAGGAGGCCACAGATACATGACAACTGGATTCCATGTATGATCTTTAGATTGGATTCTGAATCAGAATGAAAAAAATTGGCAGTCTGAATGTGATCTCTAGATTAGATGATAACATTGTAACCATGTTATATTTTCTAATTTGGACAATAGTGCTATGGTTACATATGCTAACAGATTTTTTTGCATGTGAACATATGTGTTTGCTTGAAGCATCTTCAGTTTCTCAAGAGCAGCTAGTCAGACTCCATTAGTTTCAGGCCAGATATTATGTGCTGGAAGTTTCAAGGGTGTTAGACCTCAGGGATAAATGATATGCATAAACCTTTTTCTTAGAGACTCCTAATAAAGCATTCCTAAGAAAGTTGAAAGTTGAAGCTCTTACCTGGATAATACCTAAGTTACTAGTTAACATCTTCACAAGGATAAACCTTTGCCACCTGCCTGACGGGCTTGTGAGAGCTCAGGTACATCCTGGGACGAGGTGATGTAAGAGACACAGAGACAGAACTTTCTTCCTCTGTCAGGTCCAGCTGAAATACACAGAAACTGGTTGTTAGGAACCTAACACCTGTTGTTCAAGAGGTATCTTCAGGTTTCTTGGACTGAGCAGGCGTCTGCAGACATGTGGTTACTGTAGCAACATCTGGGCTCCCAGGATACTGGAAACCAAGGGCTGTTGTGATCAGCTTAGGGAGAAGACTTATATTACATATTGCAAACTGAGAACCAATATGGCAGAGTCCAAGCCAGGGGCCTTCGGAGAGCAGTTGAAGTTCACACAGGGACACCTCAGACTGAGACTCAAATCACAGTGTTGGCATCAAGTACTCATGCAACCCTAGGCAAGTTACTTTATCTCCCTGGATTGTATCTCTCATCTGTATAATGGTGTATTAACTTCCTACAGCTGCTGTAACAAATCACTACAACCCACTCACTTAAAACAACACAAACTGATTCTCTTCCTGGAGGTCACAGGACTAAAATCAGTTCCACTAAACAAAAATCAAGGTGTCAGCAGATCTGCATGCCTTTTGGTGACTCTAGAGGAGAATACCTTTCCTTGTCTTTTACAGATCCTACAACTCCATTCCTTGGCTCCTGGTCCCTTCCTCCCTCTTTAAAGTCAGCAGCACAGCATCTTCTATTTCTCATGGCATCTGTTTCCATTCTCATGTTCTCTTTCTCTGATGATGGCCCTTCTGTCCCCCTCTAAAAGGAGGCTTCTAGTTATATTGTGCCCATATAGAGAATTCATGATAATCTCACCATCTCAAGCTCCTTAACTTAATCACATCTGCAAAGCCTCTGTAACCACTGAAGGTGACATACACAGGTTCTAAGAATTAATACCTACACATCTTTCAGAGATTAGCCTTTACTTACTATAAAAGAATGTAATGGTTTTATATACCTTATAGAGTTGTTGTGAAAAATAAATGGGAAAAGCATATAAGACATGTATAAAATGCTTTATAAATGTTAGCTATTACTACCAAGTTAAGGCTATAAAAATAGATGTTTTCAAGAAAAAAAAAGGAAGTAAGCCAATTTACCACAGGAGACATACTGAAAAGTTTTAAATTCAAATCAATGTTTAGCACTATTTCCCCATTCTTCCTCATTCTGATGAATTAATATATGCAAATCATATTTAACATTAAGAACTAAAAATAAAAACTTCATCTCTAGACATTTTCACTTTCTTTTTTTGGGGGGTATTAGGGATTGAACCCAAGAGTGTT
The DNA here is from genome assembly GCF_902686445.1 of Sciurus carolinensis. Lineage (NCBI taxonomy): Eukaryota > Metazoa > Chordata > Mammalia > Rodentia > Sciuridae > Sciurus > Sciurus carolinensis. The sequence continues at coordinate 31,076,496 of NC_062232.1, forward strand.
TTACTAATGAGCTATATCCCATCCTTGGCCCTTTATTTTGTTGTTGTTGTTTGTTTTATTTTGAGAAAGGGCCTCTTGAAGTTGCTAAGGCTGACCTTGAACTTTTGATCCTCCTACCTCAGCCTCCAGAGTCACTGTGATTACAGGTGTGTTCCAGCATAACTGACCTGAAACATTTTCACTTTCTATTAAGTGAAATGCCAATTAAAACCATGTTTTTCCTATCTCTACTTGCTGAAGTCAGTAAATTTCCCTTCCTCCCTGAATATCTCCTTTTTTGCCTTGCTATTTTCTCTTTCAAACAGGAGACCAAATATCTGGATCCCATTCCAGAAATATTGTTGGATTTTCATTAACCTTTGAGACTCTGGTTATGGAATAAAAGTGGGTTTCATAAGAGTATGCATTAGTAAGAACACTCCTTCAAATTAGCAGTAAAAATCCAGTTCAAACTGTTTTTTTTAAAGTAGGAAGTGGTGGACTGGGGCTGTAGCTCAGTAGTAGAGCACTTGCCTTGCATGTGTGAGGCGCTGGGTTTGATCCTTAGCACCAATTAAAAATAAACAAACAAAGTAAAGTCATTCCGCACAACTACAAAAAAATTTTTTTTTTTAAAAAAGTAGGAAATGGTAAGTATTGGGAATTCTATCTTAAGTAACTGGGTTAAATACCAAAGCATGCCCACCAGGTTCAACTTCAAAGATGAAGGATGTATTTCCCTACTGTTCACACCTATAGGGATTGTCTCAGTGAAGAAAACCATATTTCCCAAGCTCACTCAGGGTAATCCTAGCTTCAGGTTTCCCTCCAGGATTGCCAAGGTCTTAGTGTGACCACATGATAATTCAATTTTTCTTTCAGCTAACTCCTACTTTCTTATTTTACTTCCTTTCTACAGGTCTTTACCTCCCCAAGAACATTCCCTACTAGAACTTCTGCACACTAATGTCATCTCAGAGTCTGCTTCTCAGGAAACCTGATCTGTAAGAATAACTGAGATGAACAAGTATCTCAGGCAGATGGGACTTAAGAATTCAAACTGCCATTGTATTTGTCTCCAAATAATCTCATGCCTTTTCCTTCCTTAAGTATACTGATTCTCATTCTGTTTATGTTAACAATTATCTTTTTCTGATACTGGGGATGGAACCCAGAGGCATTTTACCACTGTGCCACATCCCAACCCTCTTTTCACTTTTTATTTTGAGACAGTCTCACTGAGTTGCTCAGGGCCTCTCTAAGTTGCTGAGGCTGGCTTTGAACTTACAATCCTCCTGCCTCAGCCTCCTGAGTCACAGGGATTACAGGTGTGCGCCACTGCACACAGCTTGGTGTGTGTATCTTATGTTCACCACTGTCTAGCTTAACACTATCAGGAGACAATGGAAGCCAAAGTGACTGGGAGAAGGTAAGCCTTAGCTACTGCAAAGAAGTTCAGGTTTCTTCATCTCCTTATCTAGTCAATGCCAGTCAACCCATCCTGTTGCTCCTTCATAAACCTTTCTTCCTGCCATCCTGAGAGCAGTGCACACTACATTTTTCTTACATAGTGTTCTCAAAAGGAAAGTTACTTTCCAAAGAAGGATTTTTCTCTTCATTGTAACCGATCTCTCTTCTTCCAGCTGTGAAACTGATTGAGCTTCTTAAGGCTCTCAGGAAATCACTGCTCACAGCCCTGTGATGACTTTCAAGAAAGAAAAAAAGCAATAGGAGGGAAAGGTTGATTACCCATGGAAAAGAACCTTTCTCTTTTGAATTTTCTTCTGAAATTGAAGAGGGAGGGAAAGGGAGTGGGGAAATGTTTAAGAAATTGGTTTTATCTATTTATTTTTTGTACTGGGCATTGAGCCCAGGGGCGCTTAACCACTGAGTCACATCTCCAATCCTTTTTTGTATTTTATTTAGAGACAGGGTCTCACTGAGTTGCTTAGGGTCTCTCTAAGTTGCTGAGGCTGGCTTTGAACTTGAGATCCTCCTGCCTCAGCCTCCTGAGCTGAAGAAATAGGTTTATATATATAACAGGGAACACTATTTCCTAGTGTAAGTGTGATGGCAAAACCAGTCCTGGGTGTGAAATGAAATTACAAAAACGTTATGGTAAGAGTTGAGTGCCTGGGGAAGGAGTCAGTTCTCTTTCCCTCTCTCAGTCTTTCTCCAGGAAACCTAATTAACTATGGGTCCCTACCTTTTGCATTGTCAATAACTGCCCTAAAAGTCTGACTACTCCCTCCTGAAATGTAATAGATGTCTGTGAAAAGAGCTGTTTCTTCTTATCTGTTCTGTGAGCATGCTTTATGTTAGAGACCCTGCTCAGGCCTTCGGCTGCATGAATTAGGATTTTTTGTAAAAAAGACGAAAAAGCCCCAATGATAGGAAGGGTCTAAATGATGTCACATAACCAATAAATATTGTGAGAAACTTGGATCAGGGCTCAGAATTTTGGAGTGCTGATCTCCTCTGGGCCTGCTGGCTTAAAATAAAGTTTTGTTTCTCCTACTTTCCGAGTGCCTTCTTATCGTTTCCAGAACATAAGTAGTCAGGGTCTTCTTCTCATTGTCTTCCCCAGACAGTAGAAGCTTCAGAAGGTAAATGAAAAACTGTGGGAAAAACGTGAAGATTTAGATAGGCCAAAGGAAGATGAGCCATTAGGTAGGGACACAGAAAAACGAGAAGAGGTACAAAAGAGAAGACTTCATTGAGTTTCAAAGAGCTGGATGGAATGGCAGTCATCCCCATAGAAGAGTTTGAAAAAGGTGAAAGATCAGGATGGAGAACAGGTTTTTAAGGGGTTTTGTGGCTCTTTAGGCATCTACGCCTCAATTCTTGAATTACATGAGAAAATGAATACATATCTGAATCACTTTTTGTTTCATAGTCTGTTATAAGAACAGAAACCACCATATTTCAACAGAGGGAATTTCATGCCAGGAAATTGTTGCATGTATGATGGAAAAATGGAGAATCCCAACAGGGCGTGCAGAGGCAACATAAAGATAAAAAACAGGAAATGGTTACCACCCTCAGGGGTAGAGGGGAACTGGGAGGAGGTGGTGGAACTCCAGCTCAGCCACCAGGATCTCGGTAAAATCCAGAACTAGAGTGGTTATTGGCTAGCAGGAGCTCTTGGCACAGAGGGAGGGACTGACTGGTGGTAACTGGAGGTTCAGTGGAAATGCAGCCACTTGGTGCATGCCACTTGAAACAGAAGCTATGAGATGAAACACTCTGGCTTCTCCTATGCTCCCTTTCCTCCAGTTTAGTTAAACATACCAGAAGTCAGAGGGCCAATGAAGCTGTTAAATATAATTCTCTCTGAAACACAGCAAGGCAGGGAAAGGTCAGGAATAGATCAGAGCAAAGAAGCAAATAACTGGCACATGTATTCACTGTATTTCTTTGAATTCATCTCTTTGTGGAATGGAACCAGGACAACTTCCCTTTATATGGTTTATCCATGCTCCAAAAGCAAGGGAGAAGGTCAGAGTTGAGTGCCTTTTTCTGAACATTACAAAGTGAAAAACAATACTACTTTGCTTTTTGTCAATTCCAGAGACTGGCCCAAGTGGTTTGTAGACAGCAACCAACAGATTCATACATCTTTTCTTTTATTCTTCTTTTATTCCCTCCAGTCCTCCAATTTCTTTTTAAAATCTCCCTATTAGCTGTATGTGCTAATTATTTTGTGCAATTAGTTAAATTTGATCTTGTAGTGGAGGGTACCATCCTACTTTTTTATTTTTTGGTACTAGAGTTGAATCCAGGGGCACTTTACTACCGAGCTATGCCCCTCTCCAGTCTTTTTTATTTTGACAGAGGGTCTACTGAGGTTGACCTCGAACTTTTGATCCGCCTGCCACAGCCTCCCAAATCACTGGGATTATAGGCGTGTGCCATCGCACCAAGTACCATCCTACCCTCTGGTCTCTTTCCTTTCTTAAAGACTGGGTAGCAGCTGTGAGTGGGTTGTTATATGTAGCTTTGGCATCTACCATATCTGACATACTTTTGATCTGACTGTTTATACACTTAGCACAGAGGATGCCATATTTGCCTGGATACATGTTTGCCACTGAACATTTTGGCATTTTGTTATATTTTCATTTCCTGTATTTGTGTGTGGAGTGATTTAGGGTGGGTTTGGCACAGTTAGGGTATTTTTTTTTCTGGTATTATGGTTAAAAGTACAGACTTTGAAGCCACATTGTTTAGGTTTCAAATCCTAACTTCCACTATTTACTGGTTATGTGACAACCCTGACCAAGTAACTTAACTGCTCTTGGTTTTCTCATGTGTAAATGCAGTCATAATAATAGAACCTGTTTTATATGGATTGAGTTGTGAGAATCAAATGAATTGATGTACATGTGTATGCATGTGTGTCTGTGTGTATGTACAAATATATTTATATGCATGTTTCAAATCACAGACACATGTACATGTGTGTGTGTGTGTGTGTGTGTGTGTGTAATAGAAAACTGGCACATTCTATAAATATGAGACACCAGCCTGGTCCTATAGCACAAATCTGTAATCCCACCAATTTGGGAGACTGAGAGAGGAGGTTTGCAAATTTGAGGCCAGCTTTGGCAATTAATTTAAAAAGACCTTTCAAAAAAAAAAAAGGGCTGGGAATGTAGCTCCATGGTAGAGCACCCCTGGATTCAATCCGTACTACCTCCCCCGCAAAGTTATAAATATCGAGCATCATTACTGTTACTTTTTTCGATGAGGCTGTAAATGCCCTATAAGAGCCTATCAAGCTGTGTGGACCCAGCCTTTCTGGGCTGAAGGGGAAAGTGCTAAAGCCACTGAGTGAAGTGAGAATTCTACTAGAGGAAATGGCAGCCTCTTCATCCTCCTCCTCAGTCGGTGGGTCAGTAGAAGTTCTGTTGCTGCATCAGGTCTCTGTCTCAGACCTCACCCCACCACAGAAAGCCCTTTTCACCTTCCCCAAAGGAGCTGGAGAGGTGTTAGAAGATGACTCTCAGAGACTGCTTTGTGAGTTCGTTTTCAGTTCTTAAGAGGCATCCACGCTCAAACAGGTGAAACCTGATCAGCAAGTTGCTCTGATGGAAAAACTAGCTGGTTTGGTAGTAGAAGAGCTAGAGGCCAACGAGCAGCGGTTGAAACCATCCAGCAGCTGCTGGGGTTCACACCCTCCTCAGGTTGATGTTGCCCGGATGGTCACCTCCAGAGCCCACTCACAGCAGAGCCGACAAGAGACTTTGATATAGCTTATACAGCCACTCAGATTCATGGCTGTATCACAAACTGCTAATTCACGTCCATACTTGGTTTCCCTGTATCTATCCACAGTCACAAGTACTTAAATATGTGATCTTCCAGGGAAAATGTTTATTTGTTTAAAAAAGTATTGGGAATCAGATTAAGACATTTCAGAGAACCAGGAGGTTTGGGTTTAAGAGCTATTCTTAAAATTTTTACAAGCCAAGTAGGATATGTGCCAGAATTAGCCAACTAAATGGCATGCATTCTGTTCATCACATAGAGCCTGGAAATTTTCACCAGTGAAATTCAAGGTGAGGATCTGTATTACACCTTTTTTTTTTTTTGTGCTGGGGATCGAACTCAGGGCCTTGTGCTTACAAGGCAAGCCCTCTCTACCAACTGAGCTATCTCCCCAGCCCCTTGTATTACACCTTTATAACCTCAACATTTCTTTTCACAGATGAGTGTGATTTCAACTCAGGACCTAACCAAATGAGAAATTTTTAAATGTTCTTTTTTTTTCTTTTTCCTATTTTTAGACATCTGATTCTATAGAGTCTACTTTTTTCTAACCCCTCTAGACATGCTGGCAAAAAAATTTGTGTTTTTGAATGTTGCAACACTTGTAAAAATATAACAGTGAGCTAAAAAAAAAAAAGCATGTCCAGTGCAGTGGTGCACACGTGTAATTCCAGTAACTCAAGAAGCTGAGGCAGGAGGATGGCAAGTTTGAGGCCAGCCTCAGTGACTTAGTGAGACCCTATCTCAGAAGTTTAAGAAAAGGGGCTGGGAATGTGGCTCATCACCAGTACAGGAAAAAAAAAATCATACTTGCTGAATGTGTTTTGCCCAGCACCAAGAAATGGTTAGCTGAGTAACTTGAAAACGGCCAGCAGATAACTGGTTAGTAAATGTGAGTTCATGCTGTAAAACACATCCTATGAATTGCACTATTTGTCTCTCAGCTGTAGAAATTGGTTTCATTTTCTCATATGCTTAGTTGTGATTGGATCATTATGGCCCTTTCTTCTGTACTTTTTGTGGTTTAAAGATTTAAATTTGTTATGGAAACAGGCTTTTCAGTTGACCAATGATTAGCTAATTGCTGATAGTAGAAAAGGAAACATATTGCCCCAAACCTGCTGTTTTCATTTCCTCCTGGGAAGAAGCAGCACAGTATAGAAAAAAGGCAGAACCACATACTGAACCAGAACCTCTGCCACCATGGGGAACTGGGCGGTCAACGAGGGGCTCTCCATCTTTGTCGTTGTAAGTACGAACAAGAGATCAATTATGCAGTGTCTGACATGTTTGCATTCTCTTGGAAGCTAAAATAGAACAAAATCTATCCTTAATAGTACTAAGTTCATTTTCCAAATTCCTTAGTAGAAAGAATGTATCTGGGGTGCTCATTTCTCCTAGTTTATTTCTGAGGTCTTAGGAGTACTGTTTGCCAGCATTTCAGAGAGGGTAAAAGATATTTCATGCTAATGATCCTTCATTCTTAGGGTTTATTCATTACTCAGAGGTAAATGTCCCTACTTTCTGTGTTTCAACTACCTAAAAATGACCAGTGGAAACTTTGTACTATTTTCCAAATAGAAGACTGGCTTATGTAAGAGAAATTGGCTCTTCCTTCAGTAATGACACTAGAAAAAAAGTTCTCAAATTTCTTTTTAAAAACAAGCACCTTCTTTTTTTTCCTGTGGTCTAAACTTGAGTTATTTATAAAGTTTATTAAAATTCAAGAGAAAAGAATTGAAATAAATTGTCTACAGTCACACATATGTAGTGCGTATACATATAAAATTATATATATATAAATCTGTATAAACTCTTTGGAGAAACAATTTTTGTAAGTAGAGTTATGACTGATTTCCAAGTAGACATTGATGTTTTTCTTTTTTTTAATAAAGAATATAACTATGATCTTAGATGGTTGTCTCAGCAAAGCAGTAATGGACGAATTGGGTAGAAAGAAATGTGATTTCTAAATTTCCTTTTTGAATAGCTGATAGAAGCAGGATGTTAAAAAAGGAATACTTATGAATGGAACTTTTGTAAGAATTTATCACAGAATTTATGGAGTCTGAGTTTTAGAGATACAAAGAAGTTAGAGGCACAAATCAAATAAAGCAACAAATATTTGCTATTAAAACTATATTTTGTAGCACTTGTGTGTGTGTTTTTTAACTTGTGGATAAAGACTGGTAGACAGGTGCAAAAAATAAATCCTTGGTAGGGTGCGGCAGTGCACGCCTATAGTCCTAGCAGTTTGGGAGACTGAGGAAGGAGGATCACAAATTCAAAGCCAGCCTCAGCAACTTAGCAAGGCCCTAAGCAACTTAGCAAGACCCTGCCTCAAATAAAAAATAAAAAGGACTGGGGATGTGGCTTCAGTAGTGAAGCACCCCTGGGTTCAATCCCTCATACCAAAAAAAAAAATTCTCTTTTGCAACTCAGAACTCAATGCTTGAATGAGTTTTGGTACATATAAGAGGAAATATTATGAAACCTAAGACAGCTTAAAGTGGTGAGGGTATTGATAACCATTAAGGTTGGTTCCAAGACTAAGAGTTGATAATAAAAATGCATAGGTGATGAGAGAAATCTCAGTTATATCATTACTCCAATTTTCATGTTGTGACATAGAAAGATGGCCTTAGAAATCATATTTTATGCCAAACCAACATTTTAATGCAGTATAGAACTCTGCAGATTTGAAACTATAAACTTGACTTCTTATCACCATTTTAAGAGCAGAGTACTCCTATAGAAAACAAGTTGAAATTGTACTTTTAGCTCTCTCTGTAATTTTCCCCAAGAAGTGAACTCCTTTGAAATTATATGCTCATGTACTTGAAAGTGAAGACACTGTTTAGAAAGCTGAAGTTAGGAAAAATGACAAAGTGAGGAAATGGAGACGTTGCACCTTCTTCTTTGTAAAGCAAAGTTGTTCTCAAGTATCTATGGACATTTAGTAGTTAATATTAAGAATAAATAGTAATTTTTTTCTGTGATAGGGAATTGAACCCAGGGGTGTTCTACCACTGAGCTATCTCCCCAGTCCTTTTCTTTAAAAAATTAAATTAATTTATTTTTTGGTATGGGTGACTGAATCCAGGGTGCTCTACCACAGAGTCACATCCCCAGCCTTTTTATTTTATTTTTTTTAACTTTGAGACAGGGACTTACTAATGTCCAGACTGGCCTTGAACTTGAGATCCTCCTGTCTCAGCCTCCCGAGTCACTGGGATTACAGGCATGTGCCACCTGGTTAATAACTACTAATTTAATAGTTAAGAAAATATCATGATGGAGCTGAAAGTACATGACTGGGTAGTGTCACCAATTGATAAAGTCAATGTTTGGGATGAAAAAAGAGGTCATAATCTAGAACGCTTCCTTTGCTTTTAAATCTCATGTCTCTTACCCCTCGCTCATGGTCTCTATCCCCTCCTTCGAAAGTTAAGTAAAACTTATTGAGTAGAATAGAATCTTGGCATATTAGCTGATGAGATTCCCACTAGCTGGAGTAGGATGCTGTGTGGTGCAGAGAGGTGACTGGCACCTGTGAGAGCAGAACACAATGTCCTACTGGTAGGGGGATGGCAATAGTAACATATTTCCTTCCATTCTCATTTTGCCAGTCAACCCCTGCTATCTACCTAAGCTTAAGAAGAAAAGAGATGGACCAGGTGCAGTGGCACACGCCTGTAATCCCAGTGGCTTGGGAGGCTGAGGCAGGAGGATCACAAATTCAAGGCAAGCCTCAGCAACTTAGCGAGGCCCTAAGTAACTCAGTGAGACCCTGTCTCTAAATAAAATACAAAAAAGGATTGGAGATGTAACTCAGTGGTTAAACACCCCTGGATTCAATCCCTTGTCTCCCCCTCACCAAAAAAAAAGAAGAAGAAGAAAAGAGGTGGAGAAGAGGAGGGGAGGACAGATGGATAATTTGGCATACTGTCCAAGTAGTAAAGCAATCATGGGGAACAGGAACAACGCAGTGTGCAAAGGTTAATTACAGAAAAGTGTAGTGACGCTCTTGTAGGCTCTAAGCTAGTTTCCCCGGGCTTTGTAACCCACCTTTGTCAAAGGCTGGACTTGGGGAAGTCCTGACCTTCGTCTGACTCTGATCTTTTGGGGAATCTACCTATTGAGACAGGAGAAATTCACATGACTTTTTCTGTTTGTGCAGCTGGTGTGGCTGGGGATGAACGTCTTCCTCTTTGTCTGGTACTACAGGATTTATGATGGTGAAGAAAAGTACTATTACACTCGAAAACTTCTTGGGGTAAGTATGATATCTGTCTTGTGCAATATTGGCCGGCTCACATTTCTAGTCAGACATTCTTATTTTTATTTCCTTTAATATTAAAAAAAAATAAATTTGGACCAATCCAGGCAACACCATCAACCTCACTCCCTGCCTTGGAACTTCTTGGGCAAGAGTTTCTTAATGACTGTCAGAGTGACAAATGAGGATGTGGCAGAGGGTCCCAGTGGTATCCTCCCCCTCCCAAGAACCATGGTACATTGTTTAGCTTAAGGGAGAAATCTAATACTGACTCTGGAAGGGGAAGGCCAGGTTGAAGCCATCTATCTAGGGGTGACACATGTAGGACAAGTGGGATTTTCCATATTTTCCAAGTCATTTGTTTCCTACCACTTTTGTGTATAGAGAGCCCTGCTCCTGATGACATGCTATGAAGTGACTTTCAGGAAATCAGCCTCTCTCTACACCTGGAAACTTTGAGGAACTTGCTTTAGTGCCCCATCTGTTCAGTAGGCCAGCAGAATGAGGCCCTTGTTTCCTTGGGTCCTATGGAAAGCTCAGTTTCCTTGAACCGTCAGTCCTCTTCATCAAAAATGAAAACAATTATAATTGTGCCTGCTCCAGGAACATACCATTTGTTATATAATGCTGAAACTATGAATTGATTAATTATTATTTGGTATATTATAAATCACATGTATAAATACTTATGAAACACAATTTGCTACATTATTATAATTGTTGTAAACTTATTCACATTGATGATTTCTCCCTCCAAAATATGAAACTTCTTTTTTTTTGGTGGGGGTACTGGGGATTAAAGCTAGGGCTAGGGGCACTTTACCACTGAGCAACATCCCCAGTTATTTGTTTATTAATTTATACTGGGGATTGAACCCAGGGTTGCTTAACCACTGAGCCACTTTTAATTTTTTTTATCTTGAGACAGGGTCTGACTGAATTACTTAGGCCTAAATTGCTGAGGCTGGCTTTGAATTCGTGATCCTCCTGCCTCAGTTTCCCAGATCTGCGGGGATTATAGGTATGCGCCACCACGGCTGGTTATTTATTTATTTTTGAAACAGACTCTCACTAAATTGCCTAGGCTGGCCTAAAACTTGTGATCCTTCTGCTCAACCTCCCAGGTAGTTGGGATTATGGACCTGTGCCACTGTGCCCAGTTTGTAGCTTCTTTAAACATTACAAAGCTAATAATTTTAATGCCAAAACATCATGTCATCGCAACTTCAGTTACTGTTGAAGTCTAAGTGCTGAAAAAACCCTGTTTAAAATCTTTAAAAGGTCCAGTTTTATACCTGGTGTGGCTGCATACACCTGTAATCCCAGGGACTGGGGAGGCTGAAGCAGGAGGATGGCATGTTCAAACCAGTCTCATCAATTTAGCGAGGCCCTAAGCAATTTAGTGTGACCCTGTCTTAAAATAAAATATAAAAACGACTGGGGATGTGGCTCAGTGGTTAAGTTCCCCTGGATTCAATCCCCAATAAATAAACAAATAAATATGTAAAAAAGATCCAGCTTTGATACTGAACTCTAGTTAATGATATGCATGCTTAAGTATTTAGGTGGAAATGAACTGATGTTTGCTATGTACTTTGAAATGTACCAAAAAAAAAAAGAGTTGATGAAGGGGGAGAGAGGAATGGAAAGATAGATATGCGATAAAGAAAGCGTTGTGGTCAGGTGCGGTGGCACACGCACACCTGTAATCCCAGAGGCTTGGGAAACTGAGGCAGGAGGATGGCGAGTTAAAGCCAAGCCAGTCTCAGCAACTTAGCAAGTTCCTAGGTAATTTAGTGAGGCCCTGTCTCAAAGTAAAAAACAAAAAGGGCTGGGGATTGTGGCTTAGTGGTTAAGCACCCCTGGGTTCAATCCCTGGTACAAAAAAAAAAGCTTCATAAAATGTAAAAGGTGCAATCAAAGTAAATTTCTTCCACTACACTTCTCTTTATTCTTTTTCATAATGAAATGTTGGGTTGAGTAAAGGGCTAGTTTCACATTAAAATAAGGGGTCTCTGCAGGCCCTAAAAGAAAATCCTCTGGTCTGAAGGACCTTCCTTTCCAGATCTCTTGGTCTGGTGTGACCTCATACTGGGAATCCTGGGAAGTGCTCATAGGAGTCACTCTGCTCCCTATTCTGCCTCTTCCAGTCAGCTTTGGCCTTGGCCAGGGCCCCTGCAGCCTGCCTGAATTTCAACTGCATGCTGATCCTGCTGCCTGTCTGCAGAAATCTGCTCTCCTTCCTCCGGGGTTCCAGTGCGGTAAGAGCAAACATCTTACTGAGCTCCTCAAATTTTCAAAACCATCATGCAAAATGCCCTTTCTTAGGAACAGAAAACCACTGGTCCGTGAGGCTTCCAGCTTCCATAGAATATTCATGAGTCAATCTATGTTCATTTTTTTGTGTGGGGGCAGGTACTGGGGATTAAACTCAGGGGCACTCAACCACTGAGCCACATCCCCAGCCCTATTGGGTACTTTATTTAGAGACAGGGTTTCACTGAGTTGCTTAGTGCCTCACTGTTGCTGAGGCTGGCTTTGAACTTGCGATCCTCCTGCCTCAGCCTCCTGAGCCACTGGGATCAGAGGCAAGCGCTACTGCACCCGGCTACTTTTTTGTTTTTTGATTTGTTTTGTTTTCCTGTACTATTTGTGGATGGAACTCCCTGGGGCAACCATTTCACACTGAAAAGAAATTTAAAAAAAATCAACCAAACAAACTGTATCTCAACAACAGCAATAAAGTAAGCACATGTGTGTATGTGCACATGCACACACATACATATAATATATGCATATATACACATATAAATGTATGTGTATATAAATAGGGCTTTATGAGACTGTCATGTGATATTTGGGAAATAATCTTTCAGTGTACTTTCAAAAACTTAAGTCAGAGAAAATATATTTTATGTGTAAAATCCCAAGCAGATGGAGTCAATGGGTAAAGAGTCACATTACAATAATATGTGACTAAGAATCATTGATTCCATGAAATGATGGAACTGGGGAGTACGGATCTTTCTAAAGGTCAGGGCTCCTTTCACCTTCATGTCAACACTTTCATGACCTCTAAATGTACTACATTAAAGGGAAAAAAATTTTTTTTCAGTGGGAAGAATATTTGTAACTGATAAAATTTCTTATGGGTAAGAATCAATGAATTTACCATCTGTATATATATTCAAAAAGTATGATACAAAGCATAATATGATTGGTTATAAATAAAGAATTATGGGGAGTCTGGTGAGTGGCACATGCCTGTAATCCCAGTGACTCAGGAGACTGAGGCAGGAGAATCACAATTTCAAGGTCAGTCTCAGCAATTTAGGCCCTCAGCAATTTAGGGAGACCCTGTATCAAAATGAAAGGTATAAAGGGCTGGGGATGTGGCTCAGTGGTTAAGCACCCCTGGGTTCAATCCTTGATATTCCCCACCAAATAAAAGACCTAAGGAGGATCAAAAGACAGAGAAATTCTATCAGGTGGCCAAGGAATGAAGAAAGACTTCTGAGTGAAGGTCACATTAGAAACGGGCATATGAGGATAAATAAACGCTTAGAATATGTAAATGAGAGATGAAGACATTCTCCATGGAGAAAATGGCATGAGCAAAGGAGCAGAAAATGGCAAGGAAATCTTATTCTTGTCAATCCAGTATCAGTAGGAATTGTGGTTTTGCTTTGGATTATTTGCTATTCCTGACCATAACAAAGAAGGTAGTTGGGAAAAATTTGGGATCAGTGCCTTAGTGGCCCATTAGTGACTAGCAGCCTTGGTTTGTCCTTTGAACAAAATGTCTGTGCTTTATATTAACAAGCTTTAAAACACTACTCTTTAAATTGAGATCATTTATGGAGGACAGTAGCGAGCGAGCTACTTTTATTAGAATGTGGTATCACACAGGGCAGGTGTTGGAGGTAAGGTTGGAGAGGAAAGCTGGATGTTACTTGTAAAGCAGAACTTTAAATGTCCAGCTGAGGAGTGAATGCTTCTTTTGGCAATCACAGAATATTTGGAGGGAGGAAGGTGAACTAAATGGTCAATAATAAGTATAACTTGCCTTCAATTTTGCCGGGTTTTCCCTAGTTATATTAAATTCACATTCATCCAAAGAAAAAACAATTTCTTTAAGAACATACAACGCTTAATTTATTAAGACAGATTAAGAAGCTACAATTTCTTTTACCTAACTCTTTACAAAATGCCATATCATTTGAAGTCCTGGGTATATAAAGAAGAATAAAGTTCAATGGGAAATTTTTAAAAAATGCCATATCATCTTAAACCTATTGCCAAAATTGAACTCTCTCACATCTAAATTTAATATAAGAGCTGGACTGGGTGTGGTGGTGCACACCTGTAATTGCAGCAGCTTGGGAGGCTCAGGCAGGAAGATCGTGAGTTCAAAGCCAGCCTCAGCAACTTAGTGAGGCCAAAAGCAATCTAGTGAGACCCTGTCTCAAAATAAAAAATAAAAAGGGATAGGGATGTGGCTCAGTGGTTAGGTACCCCTGGGTTCAATTCCTAGTACCAAAAAATAAAATAAAATAAGAGTTGGGGAATGGGGATACAGCTCAGAGGGAAAGCACAGGCTTAGCATGTGAGAGGCCCTGGGTTCCATCCCCAGCATTGCTAATAAATAAATAGATAAATAAGTGGCAAAAGCAGGTCTAACGCCTTCACCTTTGCTTCAGTAGAACAATAGCAGCAAAGATCAAAAGAAAGAAAGAATGTTGGCAAACATTTCAAGATACTCCAGAAAGAGTCATGACTTTTTCCTCTGAAAAATACTGTGAAGAAGTTCCTTCATTTAAGTCATAAACTCTATGTTGCACCATGCTGTCTTGTAAACTGCCAACCAAAACCCCAAATTAACAATAGCAATTGGTATTAGTCATTGATTACAAGGATTTTCAAACCATCTCTTCAACCTAAGAAACCACAGAGTTGAAATTCCACTGCTGGAAAGGTGACTGGTGAGCCACCTACCAACACCTGCAATGTTCGATATAGAGTGGATACCCAGTGAGCACTTGCTAAACCAAGTCCGTGGATGTTAGCTTTTTGTTTCCACAGAGACAAAATTCTTTTTCATTTTCCCTACCCCGATTCGAATACTTTCTATTTAGAGGAAGTAAAATCTGAGAAACAGGCAGTGTTTTCACCAGGATGACCAGTTAAGAAATCCTGGTTACCCCACAACCCCAAGTTGCACTGCCGTTGAGCTCCCATGTCCCATGAACAACACGTGTTGTAATGGCAGCTTTTAGGCTTCTTGTGGCTTGGCAGTGAAGATCTTGGTGAGGAACTCTAAAAACAGGGGTGAAATGAGCTGCTCTTCAAATTTCAGAGAGGGTCATCTCTGTAACTAGAAAGATCTTTATCTAAATATATAAAAGAATATATATTTTTAAATAGCATCAAGCAGCATTCTGTTAGAGACTGTTCTTCCTTCCACAATTCCTTACCTGTTATGCAAACTTTGCACACAAAACTTTGCAAATTGGGATTAAAATAAGTGAGGATAGCCAGATGCATTGACTCATGCCTGTAATCCCAGTGACTCAGGAGGCTGAGGCAGGAGGATTGCAAGTTTGAGGCCAGCTTCAGCAATTTAGGGAGGCCCTAAGCAATTTATTGAGACCCTGTCTCAAAATTAAAAAATATAAAAGTCTGAGGATATGACTCAGTGATAAAGCACCATTGGGTTCAATAACTATTGTGATTTCCAACATTAGTCACAACATACTTACCCCCCACTTCTTTTTTTTTTTTTTTTGGTATTGGGGATTCTACTTCACAAAACTCACTTAGTAAATCTGCACATCAAGTGAGTAAGGTGGGAACAAAATTAAATGGGAGTTTTGGGATTCAAACCCAGATCACTGTGCCCCCAGATCACTTTTTTTGGGGGGGCAGGGGTATTGAGGATTGAACTCCGTGGCACTAAACCACTGAGCCACATCTCCAGTCCTATTTTGTATTTTATTTAGAGACAGGGTCTCACTGAGTTGCTTAGGGCCTCGCTTTTGCTGAGGTTGGCTTGAACTTGTGGTCCTCCTGTCTCAGCCTCCTGAGTCACTGGGATTACAGGCATGCACCTCTGCACCTGACCTATTCACTTTTTTTATGTCCCCTAAATTTCTTGAAGCTGCTCTGTTGCTGTATTTTGGTTTTAGAAATGCAATGTGTATATAAATGAGCATTCAGAATAATCTAGACTAGAAATGACAAAGATGTTGTAAATTTAAGTTGTTTGTGTGTTTGGCACTGGGGATTGAACCCAGGGGCACTTTACAACTGAGCTATATTTACAACCCTTCTTACTTTTGATTTTGTAGCAGAACCTTGCTAAGTGGTTGAGGTTAGTCTCGAACTTGCCATCCTCCTGCCTCAGCCTCCTGAATTGTTGCTCTACCAAGAGGCCTGGTTGACAGTTCTAATCCTAAGATCAGAAAGAAACAGGAAGGTCAGAGGGTGAGGTCTTATCTGTTACCTTATATAGTCTGCGGGGTGGATCAGAAGATCTCAGTGTGGCTCTATCTCTAGACTTGTGGCCTCCATTAGTGTGTCCTTTATGCTTTCTGTCTCACAAATGTCTTAGCCAAAAAACAGGCCAAATAATGCATATGTAAGAAGGAACATGGCATTCTAGCTGAGGATTTACTCTGTGGTAGAGCATGTGTGTATGAGTTCAATTCCCAGCACTGAAAAAATAAAGAAAGAATGAATATATTCTAGTAAAAGCATGCTGACTGAGCCTGTCAATCAATGAATTGTCAGCCAATAACTATTTGTTAAGGTCCATCTATGTGTTAAGCACAGGGGGCACATGATAATAAAGAGTAAGCATGGTGCTGGGTGTGGTGGGGCAAACCTGTCATCCCAGCAGCTCCGGAGCTGAAGCAGGAGGACAGTGAGTTCAAAGCCAGCCTCAGCAAAAGTGAGACCCTAAGCAACTCAGTGACCCTGTCTCTAAATAAAACACAAAAAAGGGCTGGGGATGTGGCTCAGTGGCTAAGCGTTCCTGGGTTCAATCCCTGGTTTAAAAAAAAAAAAAAAAGAGCAAGGATGGATAGGCCACACGGTTAAGGAGTTTACAGTCTTATAGAGCAAATAGTGAATAAACATGTGATTTCAAAAGTATAAATAATGCTATTTAAACAAAGTGGTATTCTTTATATTTATTGTATGTGCTACTGCTACCAGGTGCAGACATTCCTGTTGGCTACTTTACCTGAGTTCTGTAGAAGTGAGGCTGGTGTTTGCCACTTCTCTCACATTGTATATAAATATCTAATTCAGATGCATTAATGGCACAAGTGGCAACAGCAAATATACATAAAACAGAGCTACAGACTCTCATGTTACACCCCATTAAATATACACTTCTTTTCAGTTCCGCTTCTTATTTTTTTTTTCAAATCCAGTTTCAATAGAGCATAGAAATCTGCCAAGGTGTCTCAATGATCTCCCTTGCATTAGAATGATAGTGCATTGAAATTGGGCAAGACTCTCAGCAACAGTAACAGAGAAACTTCCCTTTAGAAGCCAATGGTAGAAAGGAAAGAGGTTCAGTGGCAAAGTTGTGGGACATGATGGCAGCTTGGTTGATTGGTGCTATTCAGAAGTGACTCAGATCTCTTTGGGTTTGCTTTGTCATTCCTGACCATACCCAAGTGGGTAGCTGGGGGGAATTAAAAATTAGTGCCCTGATGGAACCCATTCCACTGGCTCACTGGTGACTATTAGATCTGTTTTATTTTAACTAGCTTCACAGTGAATTTCACCATTGTGTACATCCACAAGAAATTAATATAAAAAATAACTATGGGTAAATGGTAGAAAGACCAATAGAGAGAAGGGTGGGGAAGGGGAAGGAGCGGTCCTGGGGTCTGAATTAGAACAAGATGTATTCCATACTTGTATAATTACATCAAAATGGATTCTACTGTCATGTATAACTAAAAAGAATCATTAAAAAAAGACAGCATGCTGGGCTCAGTGGTGCATGCCTGTAATCCCAGCTGCTCAGGAGGCTAAGACAGGAGGATTGCAAGTTCAAAACCAGCCTTAGCAAAAGCAAGTTGCTAAGCAACTCAGTGAGACCCTGTCTCTAAATAAAATACAAAATAGAGTTGGGGATGTGGCTCAGTGGCTGAGTGCACCTGAGTTCAATCCCTGGTACCCCCCAAAATTAAAAAAGTGTGAAAAAATTCATACTATCTCATTGATAATATTTTATATGGATTATATGTTGAGATGATAGTATGTTGGGCATATTGTTTATGTAAAAATAGATTAATTAAAAAGATAAGAATATTGTGCAATGGATGTTATATTTCCATTACTCTTCTCCATTATTCTATTGTTCAGTTTATTTTTCTCTGTGTTTGTTGGAAAGGCTGTCAAGGGCCATCAACCTATATTGTTTCACATTTTGGATCATCTATATTGATGATGATGATAAATACAGAAATACGGACATAGTGTAGGGACCATAACCAAACCATATTCCTTTTCCTTCAGATTTATCATGCAGGAGCCAGTGAGCTCTCCCTTCCCCCACAAAGTTTCAAAAAACTTTGTTGGGTAGTAGAAAATAATGTGGCAAATGAAGATATGGGAGTAAATGCTTTCTGCAGACTTAGAACAACCAATCTTATTGTTCTAGGGTGGTGAATATGTAATTCATTTGTGCAACCAAATACTTACTAAGGGAGTTTTGAAAGTATCTGACATACTGCTCTCATATAGGAAGCTTGCCCTCTAGCTGGGGAACCAGGCCATACTAGCTGAAAAGTTAAATAATGATATGAAATAACCTCAAATGCTTATTAAATACATCTCAATGAATCTATGCAACAGTATATAAGGGAAGAACTACAATAATTATACAGGTGAGTAAACCGGAGACTGAGTGCATCATTTAGTGTCACGTGATTAAATGGTAGGGCTAGGACCTGACAGGGTTTCTGTGAAATGTAATTCAGTACTGCTTTGCAGCTCTACTAATTCCCATTCTCTTATTCTCAGGATTCCAGTCTGGTTTCACTAATCTAGTAGGGACTGCATTAGTTATCTCTTGCTGTGTAACAAATCACAAGTTCAGTGGGTTGAAACAACCCTCATTTATGAGCACACAGTTCTATCGTTCAGAAGTCCAACACCCTGTGACTGGCTTCTCTGCTCAGGGTGTCAAAGACTGAAATCAAGGTGGCTGCTGGACTGAATTCTCATCTGAAAATCCTGGGTAAAAATTCCCTTCCAAGCTTATTCTTGTTGGCAGAATTCAATTCATTGTGTTGGTAGGTCTGAGATCCCTGTTTCCTTAATGGCAGTTATCCAAGGGCCACTCTTGGATCTTAGAGTCCCCTGTATTCCCTGCCCTGTGCCCCTTTCCATCTTCGAGCCAGTAATAGTACAGCAAATCCTTCTTGGGCTTCAAGTCCCTGACTTCCTTCATCTCAGACTTCTAGACCCAGATTTAAAGAGTTTGCGTGATTGGGTGAGGCTCACCCAGATAATCTTCCTCTTAAAGTCAGTTTGGGACTTTAGTTACTTCTGCAAAAATCCCTTTTGCCATATAATATAATAAAATCACGAGAGTGATCTCTCTTCATAATCACAGGTTCTATCCAAACTCGTGGGGAAAAGATTATATAAAGTCACAATAGCACAAAGACTCTTAGAAACTAGGGAGGAATGTGGCAGTTGGAAAACAGGAAAGGGTATTTCCTTAAAAGTGCAAAGAACACAAAGTAGTAGAACAACTTTCAGCACTTGATAAAAAGCACAAAAGACTATGAAACCATACAAGATAACAAAGATGGTCGGGGTTTTCATTTTTTAACCAGAAGAAATGGAAAATAAGTTATTTCAGATAGGAAACCCTTCTTCTGAGGGCTTGAGTCCCTGCTTGGTTCCACTGTGAACACTGAGTCACTGCTGATGTGGTTGGTGTTCCGCCATTTTCCCTAGGCACTGGCAGTTCCAATAAATGGGCAGCTGCCTTCTGCTAGCACCAGTCATTCTCTGCCTGGGAGTTTTGCTTTAGCCTGCTCCTGGGGCAGGTTTGAAATACTAGGGAATTGATCCCTGAGAGCATCCCTCAGGCAATGATGGGTGAAATTTGTTGGATGAACATCCAAGTTTCCCAGTTCCCTGGGTAAAAACCAAAAAAACAACAAACCCCAAACCAAAAAAACCTCTGGGACAAGGTTTATAGTCCCCTCAAGTTCCCTGGTGTGTTTGAGCCCACTCATATGGGACAGTGATAGCTGATATGATAAAACATCCTTTATTGGTTTCTCCTGAGGTCTTACTTCTACTGTTTTTACTGTGACCACCTTCCAGATAAAGTACTTAAATTTAAATTCTTGTCTCAGGTTTTTAGGCACTTAAAACAATAGTGACTATATCCTTGTATTTGATTTGATGGAAAAGGGCATTAACCTTTTACAGACAAATAGACTTATATCCCAGTCAAAGTGAGATTTTAATTTTAATTTTCTTATCTATAAAAATAGGGCAATAAAGGATTGAGGGTGTATCTCAGTGGTAGAGTGCTTACCTGGCGTGTACTAGGCCCTGGGTCCTATCCCCAGTGCCACAAAAAAAGACAATAATACTTATGTCATTGCATCAAATGAGGTAATAGAAGAGACACTTAATAAGGCCTAATTCTTTTTCTCCTTTTTCTGAAATCCTCGGTGTCTTCCTTCACAGTACTTCTTCAGTTCTCAGAATCAGCTCTCATGGTTTAAGCAGCCTGCCCTCCCTGGGTGTGGCTCACTGAGACATAGTGGAGGAAGCATAATTTTCCATGCAATTCTATTTTTCTATAAAATCAGAATATTTTATTAAAAATAAGTAAGCCAAATAGTCAACACTCCCTAATTTTAATCAAATATGACATTTAGATCCAGATATTTAAAATATCTAAGATACTTTGGTGCTTTACTCTCCCTTTCTCTCTCTCTCTCTCTCTCTCTCTCTCTCTCTCTCTCTCTCTCTCTCTCTCTCTCTTTTTGTTGTTGTTCTGGGGATTGAACCCAAGGGTGCTTAACCACCAGGCCACATTCCCAGCCCTCTTTCATTTAGAGACAAGGTCTCACTAAGTTGCTCAGGGCCACACGAAGTTGCTGTGGCTGGCTTTGAACTTGCAATCCTCCTGCCTCAGCTCTGCAAGCCACTGGGATTACAGGCATGTGCCACTGTACTTAGCTACTCTCCTCTTCTCAAAGTCCTTTGCATCTCTGTGGCAGCACATTCAGATTCTGGAGCAAAGCAATCAGAACAAGCAATTGGCCAATTTTCAGGAGGCAAAGCTCTAATTCAACCATCAACCAAGTTTTAATTTCTTCTGCCTTGAGCATTGGTCTGAATCCAGATTCAAACTCACATCCTCAAGGATGCAGGTAGGACAAATAAACTAAATCATGGACCAGAATGCTATTTTTAATGTCAAGGTAACCATGTGAGGTATGAAATATTGGTATATTGATATAAATTCTATTATCAGATGGCTGAAGTTTAAATCTCATTTCTGCCACTTACTGGCTGTATGACCTAAGGCAAGGAAATCTCTCAACGCCTGTTTCCTCATCTGTTGTGTAGGCTAATACTGACATCTCCCTAACGAGACTTTTTTTCCATGTACTGAGGAACCCAGGGCACTTAACCACTGAGCCATATCCCCAACCCTTTTTTAATTTTTATTCTGAGACAGGATCTTGCTAAATTGCCAAGGTTGGACTCCAACTACTGATCCTCCTGCTTCAACCTCCCAGTCACTGGGATTACAGGTGTGCGCCACCATGACCAAATGTTCTTGTTATTTTTTGCTATTATTATTAGGTCAATGATGTTCCTTGTGATATCTCTGACCAACATGGGCAGGTGGACCCCTTTTTCTCCTCCCATACCGTGGATGTCCTAGAACCAGTGTTGTTTTTCAACTATTCATTTGCTGTAGAACTTTTGACTTGTCTGTGTCCTTACTAGACTGTCAGGTTTGTGAGGGCTGGCCCACTCTTTATTAACTTCTATATTCCCTGCTTATCATATAAACTAATTGGAATTGGAAACCATATGGTTTGAAATGTGTCATATCCAAATTAACATTTTTATACAATTAAGCAATGGATTCCAGGTGAGACTGTGTCACTGGTATAAGAATAGGAAACATATTAGTTAAGCCAGTCACATCAATTACTGGCTGCTTGATAGGGAAGATGATTATATCTCTCTGAGCCTTAGTTTCCTCATCTATCAAATGGATAGAAAGATATAGTTTATAGGGTGGTAGTTAAAATTAAATGAGATGATGCAGTTCAAATGTCTGGTGCATACAGAAACTTCTTCTTTTTCTTCTTTTTTTGTTTTTTGGTATCAAGGATTGAACCCAGGGGCACTTAACCACTGAGCTACATCCCCAGCCTTTTTTATTTTATTTATTTTTTATTTAGAGATAGGGTCTCACTACATTTATTAGGGCCTCACTAAGTTGCTGAGGCTAGTTTTGAACTTGTGATCCTCCTGCCTCAGCCTCCAGAGTCACTGGTATTACAAGCGTGTGTCACCACGCCTGTCCTACAAAGGCTTCTTGATAATAATTTCTATTCCACTCTTTTCTCCTTAATCCAAAGTGCTGCTCAACAAGAATCCGAAGACAATTGGACAGAAACCTCACCTTTCATAAAATGGTGGCTTGGATGATAGCACTTCACTCTGGTAAGTTTCTTAAGACATTCGAAATTGGGAAGAAAAATCAGAACCAGAGAGTTCCCTCTGTTCTTGGATACCTGCGTAAATGAGATCAGCCTTTACAGGTTGATTAGGCTGTGGTCAGATATGCTGTATGTTTTAATAAGTTCTGTTCAAAAGTATTCACCACTCTTTCTGGTATCCTGCTATTAGAATTTATTCCTTTAGGTTTAAAGCTTTTTCATCTTAGGATCTTCCTGTAAAATGAAAACATGCCATAGGAAAAGTTGATCCTGGTGTCTTCACCCTTTCTCAACATTTTTAGTTTCATAAAAGTTTGTTGCTGGGAGTGCTGGTGCATGCCTGTAATCATGGAGAATCAGGAGACTGAGGCAGGAGGATCACAGGTAGAAAACCAGCCTCAGCAATTTAGCAAGGCTGTAAGCAACTTGGTAAGACCATGTCTCAGAAAAAGGGGGGACCTGGGAATGTGGCTCAGAGTTTGAGCACCCTTGGGTTCAATTCCTGGTACCAAAAAAAGAAAAAGTCTGATAATCCACATATAACAGCTTTTATTCATCCTACAAAATTGCCTGGCTATACCTGTCAATTTTTTGTAGTAAATGTATGGGATCATCAGCTCATAAATTGAGAATCCCTTAAGAAAGCCCTTATCAGCTAAATATCTTCATTATTGTTATTTTATTACCATATGTATGCATATATTAGATATATGTATGTATATATATTATATGTTACTATAATTATTAGGGTGGTAGTGGTACAAGAAAGGATGTGTCTAGGATCCTTATGCAATCTCCATTAATTCATTTAATAAATAATTCATGTGCCAGACAATAGACATGCACAATATTGAACAAAACAGGCTTTTACTGTGCCCTTAAGTTTATCCCTAACCTGAGCAAAAGAGGCTTCGTTTACAAGCATTGGACGGGGTTCCTCTTCTCCTACCAGGTCATATGAGCTTTTTGAGTTACAGAAAATGAAATCATTCAAAAGAAATGCCTGCCAAAATCCTGTTACAAAGGTTAGGAATCAAATTGGTAGGAAAATTGGTTTTATTCAAAGCTAGCTTTGAGGACTTGGTGACCACAGGCAAGGTTTTGTAACAGTTTATGCTCCAGTTTCCTCATCTGTAAGAGAGGCTGGTATTAAGTGCCCCTACATCACCAAGTCAATGTAAGGATTAGATAATCGTAATGCACTTATAACAGTGTTTGGCATCTGGTAGATGCTGTGGATGTGACTATGAAATAAAAAATGCAATTAGTTTTTTCTTAAGAGGTTCATACTGGTGGCCATTGGTTTGTATCAATGCAATCACATTTGTCATCTCTCTCTAGATGTAATTACAGAGTCAGGTGAATGGGCCAGCCACTGGGCATACATTAGAGTTCTCTTGTTTGAGCACAGAGATTGAGGGCATATTAACTCCCTCAGAGACTGAGGCTATTTCGTAGTGTCATGGGGGAAGAGGTGTCTGGGAAGAAGCGTCTGAGCAGCTTCCAGAGAGAAAGGAGAACTCAACTCAAGACCAGTAGGATTCTTGGCATACATAATAGAAAAGAATTTTAGCACATGCCATTCAGAGGCATAGACAAGTTTATTTATGAAAATAGGTGCATATTCAAGGGAGAATGGGAGCCATCTCAAGAGGGAGATGCATTTGGGGGTTCACAGTTCTTCTTTCAAGGAAACTTGGAGTGGAGGGGTGGTATGGGAAGGTATGTAGCAATGATATCAGTCCAGTGATCTCAGGATGGGTTTTTGTGGTCTGATCAATCTCTATATCCTTCGGTTAATGTGGTCTTTGTTATCTGATCAGCAAACAGCTCAGGAAAGTGCCCTAAGTTATAGATTCCTTATATCATATATCTCTCTTTGCTTAACCTAATTATTGGGGAGTTGATTAGCAGTGCACAGGTAGATTTACAGATTTCTCAGGAATTTGGAAGTAACAGGCCAGGAAAAGAGACAGGCTTATTGAGTGACAGGCCTGAAAAAGTATGTGGAACTCTGAATTAAAATCCTATTTTCTTGTCCTTCCTTTATATCTCCTTTCTATATATTTCTCATTTCCTCTATCCTACCTCAGTAGACTCTCAGAAATTGATTGAACCTTTAGGAGTATGTAGCTCAACACCTTTATTTTACAAACGAGGAAATCAAGATCAGAGATGTTAGGTGATTTTCCCATAATCACAAAGCAGAAAGGAGCTCACCCCTGTTAATGGGCAGTTCTATTACCACCCTGGGGAAAGAGGCTAGGTTCTACTGCTTGCTTGTTGCTCCACAAATATTCAGGGTCAAATTGGCAGGAAAAAAGGTTTCATTCAAAGCCAGCTTTGAAGGAAGGAGCTTCCAACTTCATGGGGAATCTGTTACACCCCTAGAATAGCTTTGCCTTCCTGGATTAGGGAGATTCAGTTTTTGTTTATTAGCATCCTAGGCCACCCCTGTGTCTCTGTGACTTATCATAGAGTCAGAGGCTGTGGCCAGAAACCCAAATTATAATACATTTGTGTAAATGCCTCACCCTCTGCTTCTCTTCTCTGCTCTTTAGCAATCCATACCATTGCACATCTGTTCAACGTGGAGTGGTGTGTGAATGCCCGAGTCAACAATTCTGACCCTTATTCAGTAGCACTTTCTAAAATTGGGGACAAAGATGGTGAAAGTTATCTCAATTTCGCTCGAGAAAAAATCAAGGTAAGCCTCTTTTTCCCTGATTCATATGTCCCTAAGCTGTTAAAATAGGATTTCGCTGAGTGAAGAACTCAGCTGGGCTGGAACAATAACAACATCTCAAAATAAAAATAAGTAAATAAAAAGGGCTAGGGATGTAGCTCAGTGGTTAAGCATCCCTGGGCTCAATTCCTGGTACCAAACAAAAAACAAACCAATAACAAAAAAAAAAAAAAAAAAAGGATGGAGGACAAATCTGTCCTGTCTAGACTAATTTGAAGAATCCACTACAGATTACTATTCCCCCAGATTACTATTCCCTATCCCAGATATTGGTGTTCTACGAAGTTCTTTTGTGAATTAGGAACACCCTGGCCTAAGTGTTAGTGTCAGGCCAACCACCAGTTGACTTTTGACAGTGATCCTTTGTTCTTTTTTACCTGCAGTATCTGAGGGGTGGCCTGCGTCTACTGTTTTGCATTCCTTGGTACACTGAGAGTAGTTCAGCTATTTTCCTGGGCAGCCATGAGGGTATCCAGAGGCAAGGACTTCTCCCGTCCCAGCAGATGTTGAAGCTTATTAGAGAAGTTCCAAGTCATGTTCACATGTCCGATGGCTTGGGAAGATGGCTAAATCTCATTACTATGCATTAAATTTCAAACACGTTTCCTTCTGTTCAGAAACGATCACAAGAGAAGACCCTTAATTTTGCTCAAATTCATAGTCTTGAAGTGACATGAGAGAAAAACTTGCCTGATCTACTTAGGGACAGAATTAAACAGCACCAAACAAAACAAATTCTTTTCCTATGATATCTTGAATAATTTTTCTTTTCCTTGTTCATTGTTTGCCCAGAAATATATAAGGGTCACAAATGTACACACTAGTGAGCTAACAGTGCCACACTCTGCCCAGATCTCCTTGGGTCACCCGTAGGTGTAACTGTGCTTCCTCAGAATGCTTTCATTTCAATGACCTGAACTTCCTCCTACAAGAACTTCCCTGGGGCTACTGCCATCATGCCCCAAAGTTCAGAGATCTGGAAGGACCTGGAAGGTTGCCTCTCCCTGGGCAACCCTTAGCCAATAACTGATGAGAGCAGACCATGAAAGTCCAGCTTCTTCAGGATAAACTCCAAGGTGTAACTTCCTCCAGAGTTCCCCTGCAGGATTGGGCTGAAGTTTTCCCTGTGTAACTTGGTCTGAGATCATCTCCTTGCCTAGCTTTTTCCTTTATCTTGTCCTATTCCTTGTTCCCTTACCAGTTTCTCTTGAAGTCCATTCTTCATAATGAACTCTTTTTTTTTTTTTTTTTTGGTACTGGGGATTGAATGCAGTGGCACTTAACCACTGAGCCACATCCCCAGCCCTTTATATATTTTATTTAGAGACAGGGTCTGGCTGAGTTGCTTAGGGCCTCACTAATTTGCTGGAGCTGGTTTTTGAATTTAAGATCCTCCTGCCTCAGCCTCCCAGAGTCACTGGGATTACAGGTGTGCACCACTACGTCCAGCCATAATGAATTCTTGTTCATGAATTCTCATCTCAGGATCTACTTCTGGGGAACCTGGCCTAAGATGTTAGGCATTCCAAAAATGTATTTACAAATCTATAAGGACTGTGGCCCTTTCCAAATCAAAAGGAGAAAGAGCTTCAGAAATCTAGGTCATTTTTTAGTCAATTATTTCCTTTATTTTATATTCTCTTAAAACTAAGATGGGCACAGTGGCATCTGTAATCCCAGTGGCTCAGAACGCTGAGGCAGGAGGATCACAAGTTCAAAGCCAGCCTCAGCAAGGCCCTAAGCAACTTAGTGAGACCCTATCTCAAAATAAAAAATAAAGAGGACTGGGATGTTGCTTAATGGTTAAATGTCCCTGTGTTCAAGTCCTAGTACCAAAAAACAAACAAAAACTGTCTAATTATATCAATTCATATTTTCTATGATTCCTCAACTATGTAAGCTTCCTTTAAAATTTGGAGTTATCTACTCCATATCTCTATCTCTCTGTGAGGGGTGATTAGTATTATCCAAAGGGTGGAGGATGAAAATACCTATTGTCCAGTATACTGGACATTTTGTGAATGGGCAGTCTTGCATCTGGGAGCCTACAATAATATGTGTGTGTGTGTGTGTGTGTGTGTGTGTGTGTGTGTGTGTGTGTGTATTTTACAGAACCCTGCAGGAGGTCTGTATGTGGCTGTGACTCGCTTGGCAGGCATCACTGGAATTGTCATCACACTGTGTCTCATTTTAATTATCACCTCCTCCACCAAAACCATCCGGAGATCTTACTTTGAAGTGTTTTGGTACACACACCATCTCTTTGTGATCTTCTTCATTGGTCTTGCCATCCACGGAGCTGAGTAAGTTTTAATTCTGCTGCCAAGGACTTTATGCCCTTCAGTTTCTAGGTTAGTACCCTATTAGACACTGTGACTTCCTTGCTTATGTGTGGTCAGCCTGTCTGCTGAGGGAATGTGGGAGGACAGCCAGCAGGGGTTGGTCCAATAGAAACCAGTTGGCAACACTTTTAGTTTCTCTTTTTTTTAAAATTTTTTTTTAGATATTGATAGACCTTTATTTTATTCATTTATTTATATGTGGTGCTGAGAATTGAACCCAGTGTCTCACACATGCTAGGCAAGTGCTCTACCACTGAGCTAAAACCCCAGCTCCACTTCTAGTTTCTTACATACAACTAATTGCTACTTACAGTGCAGGTATTTACAGCAAGCTTGAAAAGTACACCAAAGTCTGAGTGTCTTTGCCAGTGAATAAAACATATTGAGCTGGATGTGGTGGCATATGCCTGTAATCCCAGAGACTCCGGAGGCTGAGGCAGGAGGATTGCAATTTCAAATCCAGCCTCAGCAACTTAGCAAGACTCTAAGTAACTTAGCTAAACCCTGTCTCAAAATAAAAAATAAAAAGAGCTGGGAGTGTGGCTCAGTGGTTAAGCATCCCTGGGTTCAATCCCTGGTACCAAAACAAAACCAAAACCAAAAAAGTAACAACAAAAACACACAAATAAACAAACAAAAACATATTGAGAGTGTTGGTAAGGTCTATAGCATTGTCTCCTGTGGCTCAATCATTAGTGAATTAGACAAGCCCCCAAGCTAGAGTGATTAACAATGAGTTAGTTGAAGGGGTTTGCTCTAGTTCAATGGGTTTTGGTTTAAGCCAACCATTATTTTTTGGTTGCCTACTGCATATGAGGACCTCTCTCAGGTACTGCAAGTAATAGTAGCCAGAAAAATCCGTGGGTCTCACCTTCTAACATTCTAATATAATAAAGGTAGCAGTTAACTTCTATTGAACACTTGTTCTCTAACAGGGTCTATGCTAATAATTTGACATAAAATGTTTCTTTTAATCCCCCAAATGTGTAGTTGCTCTCACTATCCCCGTTTCTGGGGAATAGTAATTGTAGATAAGGAACCTAAAGATCAAAATGGTAAAATATGTAGGTCAGCAAGAGTTAACAAATGGAATGGGCATCAAATGAAAAAACTTCTGTATAGTAAAGGAAACAATTAGGATTGTGAAGAAAGAAACTACAGAAATGGGAGAAAATCTTTGCTACCTACTCTCTGATAGGATTAACATTCAGAATATATAAAGAACTCAAAATACTTAAAACACACACAGACAAAAAAAACCAATTAATAAATGGGCAAATGAATTAGACACTTCTGTAAAGAAGAAATACAAATGACTAACAAATATATGAAAAAATGTTCAACATCATTAGCAATTAGGGAAATGCAAATCAAAACTACACTGAGATTTAATCTCATATCCATCAGAATGACAATCATCAAGAATACAAATAATCATAAATGCTGGAGAGGATGTGGAGATAAAGGAACACTTTTACACTGTTGGTGAGATTGTAAATTGGTACAACCATTAAGGAAATCAGTAGGAGGTTCCTCAAAAGACTGGGCATGGAACCACCATATGGCCCAGTTATACACTCTTTAGTATTTATCTGAAAAAATTGAAGTCATCATACTACAGTGATGCATGCATACCCACATTTATAGTAGCACAATTCACAATAGTCAAATTATGGAACCAGCCCAGGTGTCCATTGATGGATGAGTGGATAAAGAAAATGTGGTATATTTACAGAGTGGAGTTTTATTCAGCCATAAATAAGAATGAAATAATGTCATTTGCAGGAAAGTGGATGTAACTAGAGACCATTATATTAAACAAAATAAGCCAAACTCAAAAGGTCGAGGTTATATGTCTGCTCTCATATGTGGAAACTAGAGAAGAAAAAGGAAAACAAAGCACAATTCACAATAGTCAAATTATGGAACCAGCCCAGGTGTCCATTGATGGATGAGTGGATAAAGAAAATGTGGTATATATACAGAGTGGAGTTTTATTCAGCCATAAATAAGAATGAAATAATGTCATTTGCAGGAAAGTGGATGTAACTAGAGACCATTATATTAAACAAAATGAGCCAAACTCAAAAGGTCGAGGTTATATGTCTGCTCTCATATGTGGAAACTAGAGAAGAAAAAGGAAAACAAAGGTAGAGGGCAGGGATCTTATGAAAATCAAAGGGAGAGCAGTAGAGGAAAGGGGTCAGGGGGTGGGAAGTGGGGAGAGAGGTGAAGTACTGGGGAGTGATGTGGGCCAAATTATATTGTCATACTCTGTGTATGGATGAATGTGTAACAACAAATTCCATCATTTTTTTTATTTGGAGTTCATCAACTCAAGGTTTTTTTTGTTACATATTAAAAAATTATTTATCAAGGAGTACATTTTCAAAGCCTTTCTAGAAGTTGGACAGCTGAATCCAATTCCATTGTAATATTTTGAAGTTTTTCCCAAAAGTGTTTACATTCAAAATAACATTTTAACTACTTGCTGATTTCAACTCACATTTTAAACCTTTAACAATATTGTATTTTGTCCCGTGATTAACATTGTTCATTCACTAGTTGTGGAATAATGTACTAGTTATGTTGCACAGCCTTTCAGATTTCCTATGAGATTTCTTACAGTTGTGGCCTGAGGAGCTTCCATCCATAAGTCACACCTAAGAACATAGCTATCCTGCCTCAGCAGAACTTTGGAGTCACAACAGCCATCAGACCCATCTGATTTTTAGCCATAACAGATGAAGAATGCATTCCATAAATGGATCATGAAATTCAGGTGGCATTGAGCTGGAATGGCCATCCAGAGCCAGTCATATAAATACAGTGAATAGGGAGCTGCCTCTTTATTGGGAATTGAAATAACATTGAAGAATCCACTCCCTAATCATGACTGTGAAGCATTTCCTCATTTGATAATGCTATATTGGCTTAATATGTGTTATTCATTTCTTCAAGTTATGTTATGAAAAACTCCACTAAAATGCATATTCTTAGGGAGAGGTGTCCATAGGTTCTTAGTTCCTCTGGCATCTTTGGGTTATTCATAGACTTTATCTTGAAACGCTTACCTAAAGTGACTTACTCTTTGCTTCCATGCATTTAAAAAAAATTTTTAAATTTGTTCTACGAGTCCCATCATTTTGTACAACTAATATGCAGCAGTAAAAAAAATGTGGAAATAGGCCACCTTGGCTGGTAAATGGCCCAGAGTAGCAGTGGCTTAAAGGGGACTGTGATGAATGCCCTCATGGAGATACAGAGTTTGCTTGGGAGGAATCCTCTTTACTACCAGGGTTCCTTTTCTGCTATTTCATACCACCTGCACACCAAGGCGGGCCCAGGGAACTTCCCTGCTGGGCATAGGGTTCCAGGAAAGTAGGAGTAGGGGAAGTAGATACTTGAACAGTCTGCTCAGAGCCAAGTCAGTCTGGCTGTGGTAAAAACTTAAGTGTGAAAAGGGGAAGGGTGGGGAGAAGTACCCTTGAGCAACATCTGCATATATTCTTAACCCACTTCCTCACTCTGATCCCTGATAAACTCTTTCTAAGCACTGAGAAAACCATAGACAAAAAAAAATTTTTTTTTAAAAATCTCTCGACTCTCCTAAAGCAACTGAATATCTTTATTTATTTATTTATTTTGTTACTGGGGATTGAACCCAGGGGCCCCTCACCACTGGGCCAAGTCCCCAGTTCTTTTTATTTGTATTTTGAGACAGGGCCTCACTAAATAGTTTAGGCCCTCACTAAACTGCTTAAGGCTTCACTGAGAGGATGGAGCTGGTCTTAAACTTGCAGTCCTCCTACCTCAGCCTCCCGAGCTGCTGGGATAATAGGCATGTGCCACCTGCCCGGCAGTTAGATGATTTTTGAACCCACACATAAAGCACTTCTACTAAGTTTTAGGGCCACTATGTATGACTGTATGGGTTGTCCACTACGCAAGGGTGCCTGACCAAAGAGAGGAAGGGTAGCTGGCTAAATAAACCCTTTGCTGCAGGACAGCCCTCACAGAAGGGGAGTCTTTTCTAATATACATGAAGGCACTGTATACATGTAACCACCCTGTAGATTTGCAGTTTTTCGGTTTCTATTTGTTTGTAAATGAAAATAATCTCAAGGCAGAAGCACATATTCTCCTCTTAAGAAAACTATATTGATGATCCAAGATCTACCCTCTATGGTACATGGAAATATTCTTTCTGCCATTGCATTTTTTTTCTATTGCTCAGGATCACATATTTTGCTGTTGTGTGGTGGCACATGCCTTAATCCCAGAGACTTGGGAGGCTGAGGCAGAAGGGTTACAAGTTCAAGGCCAGCCGCAGCAACTTAATGAGGCCCTAAGCAACTTAGCAAGACCCTGTCTCAAGATAAAAAATAACAAGGGCTGGGGATGTGACTCAGTAGTAGAGCATGCCTATGTTCAATCCATAGTGTAAACAAAAGGAAAAATCTCATATTTTCTTTCTTCTGATCTATTTAGGGGGTGGGGTTATGATGAGATACAGCTTTTAAGTGAAAAGTACAGGACCCATGTTAGGTACTTCAAATATGCAGACTATCAGACTAGGGACATAGTTCATTGCCTAGCACAGGTGGGACCCTGGGTTCCATCCCCAGCCCTGAAAGAAATAACGAAAAGAGAAAAATTCAAAACCCAGAATTTAAAAACATACACATCTTGATTTCTTGCTACTAAATGGACTGGATGCATGTTTTTCTCCTAGACGGATTGTACGTGGACAGACTGCCAGGAGTTTGAATGACACTCAGCTACAATTATGTAAAGACAATTTCTCACAGTGGGGAAAAGCAGACTGCCCAGTCCCGGAGTTTGCCGGGAACCCTCCTATGGTATGTGCAATTCATTGTTGCTATCAGAGTTTTATCACTGGCAGTCTTCAAACTATGTTTAAGATGTGCGCAAATGTCATAGAGTTGTCTATTACAAATGTCACAGAACTTCTAGGATGCTGAATCTACTTTTCTCTACTCTATTTATTGGCCAGAATTCTTTCTTGAAAGAAATTCTTTGCATTAATCTATTATCAATGTCCTGATAGAAAACTTGGCAAAGCAGTGTTTTAAAATTGTTGTTTGGTGACATGTGCAAGGTGGGGCACCAGCAATTTAGAAGGCGAAGGCAGGAGAATCACCAAGTTCAAGATCCACCTCAGTATCTTAGTGAGGCCCTAAGCAACATAGCAAGACCCTGTCTCAAAATTAAAAAAAGGGCTGGGGATGTGGCTCAGTGGTAGAGCTCCTCTGGGTTTAATCTCCAGTACCGAAAACAAAACAACAACAGAAAAAGATTATGGGTTCAAAAAATTCCATCTCTTCTCTTTTGGATGTAAAGACCACAATAACATAGTTAGTGATTTTCACAGGGACTCTTAAGGATTCCATCCCAAGCTGAGTTGAGTAGCTCAGATAAATCACTTATAAGCAGCTAAGGGCATCTTCAGGTACCAGGAAATAAGACCTTCTATAAGACTTTCAGAACCGGGAAGAAAATTGATGATGTGGCACATTGGAATGTCTTTAGGGATCAGGAGGTCCAGTCTATCAGATCTGAAGGAGGCTGGAAAACCAGGTTCACACAAACACCCAAGGACACCATGTGATGGAACAGGAGTGTGATACTGGTGACTGAGGGCCAAAATACTTCCTTTAGCCTATAAGGAATTCTGAAGGGCTCCTTTTTGTGTTTTCTCAAAATCTCTGCTCCATAAAGTGAGAAGCAGGACTTGTAATTTTCATATCTTTCCCCTCATTGACAGACAGTATGCTTTATTGGTTCTTGTGCTAGTCATTTGTTATGGTTTGGATATGAGGTGTCCCCCAAATACTCCTTGTGTTAATGCAGGAATATTGAGGTGGAATGATTAGATGTTGAGAGCTGTAACCTCATCAGTCCATCCTACTTTGAATGGACTGACTGGGTGGTAATGTAGGTCAGGGGAGGGGACGTGACTGGAGGAGGTGGGTCACTGGTGTGTTTCGAATGGTGCCTCTCCCCTGTGGTCCATACCCCTTTCTCTGTCTCTCTGCTTCCTGGCCACCGCGAGGTGAGCAGCTTCCCTCTGCCATGCCCTTCTACCATGATGTTCTGCAGTAATGGACTTGGCTGACCACATACTAAACCTCTGGAACCATGAGCCCAAGCTTTCCCTTTTATGAGTTACTCTTGTTAGGCATTATGATCACAGTGACAAAAAACTGACTAAAACATCATTGCTATAAAACTGGACAAAAATCATCATTTTTTATATAAGGGATTCTGAATAAGATTATTATTTTTTTCTTATACACAGTATGACATAAAGGCATATGTCCCATCCCATTTTCTCCTTTTGTCCTACTCTCTTGGCATAGGAATACCCTTCCCCTAGATGCAGCATGCTGTGATGTCTTATCTTTGAGCATCTCTGTCCATCAATAAAAGCAACCAGACATGTCAGTGAACTGCCCACATGGCTTGCAAACATCAATTGAAAGGACAAAAAGGGAACCATATTGCCAGTCTTATGGGCTGCGGAAGGCATATTTCCTCGATGACAGCTAGGGTCAGAGTACTTCTATCTTAGCAGACATCTGCTTCAAAGGAGCTTCTGGTTTTCTGGGGTGATTAGAGGTAATACACAAACCTGTTTCCATTCAATGACACCCCATGGTGGCACCCAGGAAATAGATGGATGACTCAAGACTGTTTTAAATACCTGCTCCATGAAAATGAAGACTAGCAGCAGAACATTCCTGACCTCTGGTGCAAATATTGTCCAACTTTGGCTGGAGATGGGAACACACAACTGCTCTCACCTGGAACAAAGTGTCATAAGAAAATAATTTAATGAAAGATCATATGTGAAACTATGGGGGGGTGCATTCCTGATTTTTTTTTCCTCCTTGAAATCTGTTCTGGAAAGTCATATTTCATATGATATTGACTTCTAAGATTTTTTACTACTTTATTAAACTGGGAATCCAAGTGGTGGAGTCTCAGGGTAGATTCGTTTGGCCTAAATGTTTTTATGTAGTCAACAATACTGTGGAGTAATTCCAGTGTACTGAAACACTGCATATTGTGGCCAAAGAGTATCTAGAGAATTCTAAAAACCTTTGGGTTTGTTCCTATTCAGCAAGAGCATTGCACAGCTCCTAGAGTTTACCAGGATATTGAAGAAACAACTAAATGCTTGCATGAAACTTTTCATCTTGCAAAAGATTATTTTCAAGCTACATGGCTGAGAAAAAGCAATTGCAATGTTGTATTAAAAAATTATGTTGTTGAAATGCTATCCTTTAGAGAAATGTTAATTCTGAAACCAACCTTGCTTTACTGGAGGGTTATTGCAATTGCAATTGTGACACTGAGAGGGAAAGAGGAAATCTCATTCTTGTGGGTAGTTCCTCCTTGGAAAGTTTCATTCTGTAGATATAGCAGTTCTCCAATGTGGCTAAGGAGAATTTTTCTTTTTTTTGTACTGGGGATTGAACCCACCTGCGCTTTACCACTGAACCACATCCTCAGCCCTTTTTATTTTTTATTTTGAGACAGGGGCTTGCTAAGTTGCTTAGGGCCTCACTAAGTTGCTGAGACTGGCTTTGAATTTTTGATCTTACTGTCTCAGCTTCCTGAATAGTTGGGATTACAGACAGATTATAGGTGTGCACTACCATGCTTGGTGAGAATATTCATTTTTACATGTTCAACAGTTTATCAAAACTTCAGATATTTTTCATACATTCTGTGTAGGGATTTATTTATCCTGTGTCAAATGCAGCCAATCCTATGAAGATCAACCTGACTCGTAAAACTTTTTTCACTCTCTGAATCTTTTATTAGCTTTACCCCTTAACATATCACATTTTCATTTTTGCTCCGATTACAGACTTGGAAATGGATAGTGGGTCCCATGTTCCTGTATCTCTGTGAGCGGTTGGTCCGGTTTTGGCGATCTCAACAGAAGGTTGTCATCACCAAGGTATTGGTTGGCTTAGGAATTACTAGTAATCGGTGTCTAATTGTATCATGGATAATTCTACCCAAGTTCTTTATGTCTCTATGAGCTGTCTGATTAAACTTAAAGCAGAGAAGAGACCTATAGTTTATTTCAATGTACTTAGCTCGTTAATCAAATGGTTGGTTCTTTAACTGGAGAAACTAGAAGATGTCACTTTCTCTTTGTAAATGAAGCCGGGTGCTTTGTGTACATGAAAATCTCTCTTTTTTTCTCTCTCTCTTCCTCTTTTTCTCTCTTTTTCTCTCTCTCTCAGAAGGACGTAGAGGCATTATGTGGTTAGTTAAAAGTGGAGAAGGAAATGTGAGTCTTAAAATTTTCAGATGCCAAAAGATCTAAGGAACCAAGGGTAGGTCTAACTGAGGCTGAGATCATTTCTTAGGTCATTTCTGCCTCTTCTGTGCTTTATATATAATCATAGAATATCAGAGTCAAAGTGCCCAAAGTCTCAAGCAAGTTATTAATTAATAAGCTGCAGCTTAAATTTGCTTTCCTAACCCCAAGTGTAGAAGAATTTCCCCCACACTCTTCTATTTTTTTATTGTTTGTTCTATTTAGTTATACATGACAGCAGAATGCATTTTGAGTCATTGTACACATAGATGCAAAAATTCTTTTAAAAATTCTGGCAAATTGCATATAAAAACATATTAAAAGGATATTGCACCATGATCAAGTGGGGTTCATCTCAGGGATGCAAGGTTGGTTCAACATCCGGAAATCAATAAATGTAATTCACCACATCAACAGATTTAAAGTTAAGAATCATGATTATTTTAATAGATGCAGAAAAAGCATTTGATAAAATACAGCATCCCTTCATGCTCAAAACACTAGAAGAAATAGGGATAGTAGGAACATACCTCAACATTGTAAAGACTGTGCTAAGCCCATGGTCAACATCTTTCTAAATGGAGAAAAACTGAAAGCATTCCCTCTAAAACCTGGAACAAGGTAGGGATGCCCTCTTTCACCACTTCTATTCAACATCATCCTAGAAACTCTAGCCAGAGCAATCAGACAGAACAAAGAAATTAAAGGAATATGCATAGGAAAAGAAGAACTCAAACTATCACCATTTGCCAACAACATGATTCGACATTTAGAGGATCGAAAAAATTCCACTAGAAAACTTCTAGAACTAATAAATGAATTCAGCAAAGCAACAGGATATAAAATCAACACTCATAAATCTAATGCACTTCTATTCATAAGTGATGAATATTCTGTTTTTTACCCCATAGATAAACATTCACCTAACTAAATATAAATGGAAACTCCTTGTTACGGTTTCTGGAAACACCAGGCAAGACCATTCTTATCAAATAAAATTTAGTTCAATTCAACTCAACAAGTATTTACCAAAGGCCTGCTATGGGTCATTTTTGCAAAACATACAAGTTCCTTCTGTCCTCTGTCCTAACATTTTTCATTTGATGTTTGTGAAGGGTCATAGTAAAGCTAGTCCTGCTGGAACTGGAAGTCTTTAATATAGGAAGCCAAACAGTTCTCCTTTTATGCTATTTATATTGTATTATAAGAAAATGCTCATAGATCAGCAAAATAAGTGGCCACAAAATTCCCCTTATTGGACAAGAGATGAGTGAACCAGACAAATATGTCTCTTAAAGATACTTGTAAGGAAGTCTTGTTTTCCTGTAAAAAAAAAAATAGATATTCCTTTTCTTCTCAGACCAACAAATATAAAAAAACAAGGTGTTAACTCAGAATATTCCAGTGAGAATGTTGTCCACTAGTACATCTTATTTAGTTAAATCCTATTTGTGCCTGTGATGGCAAAATTGCGATATGGTAAAAATTTTTTTCACCACACAAAATGATGACATGGCAAACAATTGTCAACCTAATTTTCTGAATGTGAAATGATTCTTTCCAACTCTGTATTTCAAAGCAGAAGGGAAGTTGGATACAACCACATCATATAAGATGTATTTAAGTCACAAGCTTCGGAAATGTGTGACAACTCTTTGTTTGGCACTGGGGACAGGATCCAGGGCCTCACCATGCTAAGCACATGCTTTAACACATGCTACACCTCCAGACACATTTTTTTAGGGAGGGGAGAGTATTGGGGATTAAACCCAGGGGCACTCTACCACAGAACCACATTCCCAACCCTTTAAAAAAAACTATTAAAGTTCATTTTGAGAAAGGGTCTCACTAAGTTGCCCAGGTTGTCCTTGAACCTGTGATCCTCCTGCCTCAGCCTCCTGAGTTCCTGGGATTACAGGTGTGCACCACCATACCTGGGTCAACCAACAATTTTTATTAAAAGAATTTCCCACTCTCTTACAACTCTCTACTCATGAAAAGAGAAGCCCAGCAATATCAGTCAACATTAAAAACCCACTATTTTGTTTCCATTGATTTCATTTTCCTTTGATGGCCCTTGGGTTTGTCTTTAGTTATACATATGAAGTTCTTCTGGGCATCTTAGAAATCATGAAAGAAACGGTATATTACTTTTTTTATTCTTATTTTCTTTTTAATTGACACATAATTGCACAAATTTAGAAGGTACAATGTAGTGTTTTGATACATTATACTTTGTGTAATGATCAAATCAGTGTAATTAGAATATCCTTCACTTCAAACATTTATCATATCATTGTCATGAGAACATTCAAAATCCTCTCTTTTAGCTGGGCATGGTGGCACATGACTAAAGTCCCAGCCACTCAGGAGGCTGAGGCAGGAGGATCTCAAGTTTGAGACCAGACTGGGCAAATTAGCCAGGTCCTAAGCAACTTAGTGAGACTCTGTCTCAAAATAAAAAAGAAAAATGTCTGGGAGTGTGGTTCAGTGATAGAGTGTCACTGGGTTTAGTCCCTATTAGCGTGTGCGCGCGCGCGCACACACACACACACACACACACACAATAAATAAATAAATAAATAAATAAAAAGAAAGATGGTCTCTTTAGCAATTTGAAATAGACATTATTGTTACCCATGGCCACCTTACTGTTCAACAGAACATCAGAACTTATTGTTCCTTGTTTGTTTGTATGC
Organism: Sciurus carolinensis; assembly: GCF_902686445.1. Taxonomy (NCBI): domain Eukaryota; kingdom Metazoa; phylum Chordata; class Mammalia; order Rodentia; family Sciuridae; genus Sciurus; species Sciurus carolinensis. Next base: position 31,114,911 of record NC_062232.1, read on the forward strand.
AGTACTGGGGATTGATCCCAGGGGAGTTCTACCTGAGCTATATCTCCAGCACTTATTTTATCTTGAGATGGGGTCTTGCTAAACTGCTTAAACTGGCCTCAAACTTGCAATCCTCCTGCCTCAGCTTCACAAGTCACTGGGATTACAGGGTTGCACCACTGCACCTGGTCTTATTTCTACTATCTGTGATTTAGCACCTGTTAACCAACCTTTACCCCTCTCTCCCTCTCCACTACTTACTCCATCCTCTGGTATCCACCATTCTACTCTCAACTTGTACAAGATCAACTCTTTTAGATTTTGCATATTCATGAAATCATGTACTATTTGTCTTCCTGTGTTCAGCTTATTTCACTTAACATAATCTCCTCTAGGTTCATCCATGACAGGATTTTCTCCTTTTTATGGTCGAATAGGTTTCCATCATATATATGTACCATGTTTTCTTTATCCATTCACCTGTTGATGGACACTTAGGTTGATTCTGTATCTTGGCTATTGTAATTAGTGCTGCAATGAACATGGGAGCAATGAACATAGATAGGTCTTTGACAAAAAATAGTATATTGCTTTCTGCATAGCTCTTTATTGGGTTCTATTTTTAAAGTAGTTATCCACTTACTAGTTGATGGACATTTGGATTGTTTTAATTTTTGCTATTATGAATTAAACTGTTAGGAACATTTGGATATATGCAGAATGAAGATGGCGGTGAGTAGGTCAGCCCTAGCTTGGGGAGAGATGAATCATGTATTCTCCAAGTAGGGAGAAATGTATTACGTGGAATAGGACAGGTTCCAGGTGTGATTCAGGATAAGTACAGATGGTAGAGTTAACTTGGGATCTCCAGAAGGATTCTGTCCAGATCTCAAGGCCCTCTCTCATCCCCTGGGGAGATAGGAAGGCTGAGCAGGAAAATATCACATTCTTCCCCTATTTTTTGCACCTTCCTTGACTTCTGACAGAGAAAAACAACCAGAATAAGCTGATGACTTAGGTTGGATTCCCTGGTAAAGACTCTGAGACAGAGAATTGCAAGCAGAAATTTGATAGGGATGTGTTCTCAGGAACTGCACCCATAAAGAAAGTACAAAAGGTGAAACTGGGGAGAGGGAAATGATGACCCTGACCCACAACGTACTGGTAACTGTGGTCTCAGTTGATTCTACAAGGGGTGCTGGAGTTGAGATTGTCCCTTGAAGTTGTCCCAAATTTGGGAGAAAGGACTAGGTCTTTGTATCCCTTCAACAGTCCATCATTGGCTATGGACTACAGCTAAGGGCAATTCTGAGTGACCAGAGAACTTTCCACGTTGGGCCTGAAGTAGAGACCTGGATGGGACACCTTAGCTCAGCCTTTTATCCATATGAACACTGAAAGGGCAAATATTTGGGAAAAGTATCATTTCTAGAGACATGTTTTGTTCTATAGGTGGTCACTCATCCTTTCAAAACCATCGAGCTACAGATGAAAAAGAAGGGATTCAAGATGGAGGTGGGTCAGTACATTTTTGTCAAGTGTCCCAAGGTGTCCAAGCTGGAGTGGCACCCTTTCACACTGACCTCTGCCCCTGAGGAAGACTTCTTTAGCATCCATATTCGCATCGTTGGGGACTGGACAGAGGGACTATTCAATGCTTGTGGCTGTGATAAGCAGGAGTTTCAAGATGCCTGGAAACTACCTAAGTGAGTACAAGGCACATATTACAAAGCTATAGTTGTTCAGGAAAAATGACACTCAGTAGCTCCTCTTCCCCCATTTTTATTACACTATCTCCTGAGTCTCTGACTAAACACAGAGGTCCTAACAATATACAGAACTTTCTCTCTGTGTTCCCACTGAATGTGTGTGGTATGCTTATGCATATTTTTAATAAGTCTTTATGTGAAATTTAAAACATTTGGATCAAATATTAGAAATAAATACTTTCAAATTCCTTTAAGTATATAATGGTTAATACCAAGTTACATTAACTTTTCTAACAAACAGAACTGTAGTATATCAAAACGATATTTTGGGTATTTTTTGGTACTGGGGATTGAACCCTGGGATACTTTACCACTGAGGGACAACCCCAGCTCTTTTTATTTTTTATTTTGAGATAGGGTCTTGCTACATAGCCAAAGCTAGCCTCAAACTTGCAATTCTCTTACCTTAGCCTCCTGAGTTGCTGGGATTATAAGCATGAGCCACTGTGCCTGGCCAAAAATATTCTTAAATTATAATTGGCACCATTCATTTGAGGGTAAATGCCATATATTATTTGCTTTGCATTGTTCTCCCCACATGCCTAACACAGTGTCAGGCATCTAGTAGATGCTGCAGAAAAGTTTGTTGAATAACTCAATGAATACACAAATGAGAAGTGGGAATATTAAATCTATAGGATGTTATGATCTAGAAAATTCTTACATCAATGTGCCATGTAAGTAGTAATTTTAAGTGTAGAATGGTCTGGCAAGAGACAGAGATATGTGTGTGCATATATGTGTGTGTGTACAAAGAAGGAAAGGAGGATGGGAAAGTGAAACTATACCCTTGATGAGTTACCATATGTTTTCAATTAACTAAAATTCCTCTTCTTACTTTCCATCCCTATGTTGGCACTAAGTTGTTTACTTGTAAATCATTTCATGGAAGAAAGTGCCCCATAGATACATTGCACCAGTTTAAATTGCCATATTGCTAAGCTCCAGTAGTAATGAACACTTCATCTTACTGTGAAAAGCATCTTACTGTAACTACCTCCTCTTTGCTTCCATTCAGGATAGCTGTTGATGGACCCTTTGGTACGGCCAGTGAAGACGTGTTCAGCTACGAGGTGGTGATGTTAGTGGGAGCAGGGATTGGGGTCACACCCTTCGCATCCATTCTCAAGTCAGTCTGGTACAAATATTGCAATAATGCCACCAATCTGAGGCTCAAAAAGGTAAGTTCCTTTACTTTTTGGAGGGTCTGGAGTAGCCATTCATTGCCAAATGAAGTGTGAAAGCACCTTCAGGGCAAGGTTGGCAGGGAACATGGAAAGTAAAGAAAAACTTTTGGCGGTTCAGAGAGCCAGACTTAGCCTATTTGATAAGGTATACGTGCTTCTATATAAGCAGGCCTATTGGTAAAAATAATTTGAATACAGTATTTATATAGCATTACCAGAAGTTTACAAGAAAGAAACTTGGGAAAAAAATATTCACAGCCCTAACCATCCTCTTTCCCCTTCTCTTTCTCCTCCTCCTCCTTCTCCTTCTCCTCCTCCTCCTCCTTCTGCTGGGGATTGAACCCAGGGCCTGTGCGTGCTAGGCAAGTGTTCCACCACTGACCTATACCTCCATCCTCTTGTATATAATCTTTTTTTTGTCTTAAAAGAGTTTATTAAAAATCATTCCATTTATTCCCCACATTCGAGGATGAAAGTGGGATTAAGATTAATTGATTTACATCAATGCAAACCCTTTTTTATATTTTTATTTTTGGTGCCAAGGATTGAACCCAGGGGCGCTTCACCACTGAGCCACATCCCCAGCCCTTTTCTTATTTAATGACAGGATCTCAGTAAGTTGCTTAGGGCCTCCCTAAGTTGCTGAGGCTGACCTTGAATATGTGATCCTCCTTTCTCAGCCTCCCAGCTGCTGGGATTACAAGTGTGAACCACCATGCCCAATGAGGCAAACCTTTTTTTCATTTGTTTTTTAAAGAGTTTTATAGTTATACAGGATGCAAACCTTTTAAATAAGGTTTTAATAAAAGCAATAGTCAACATGGATGTACATCTTCTTTTCTAATATTCTTTTCACAGGCTTACATATTTTGGGGAGGTTGTAAATTTCAACTATGTACAATTTCATATCCTGGTTTTCAAAACAGAAAATGTTTTTCAGAGACATCACAAACTTCAAAATGATGACTTTTAATGATTACTTCATATTCCATTGGGAAGATGCAGACTAAGTTTTCTACCATTCTGGATTATAAATTGACATTGATTCAATTTTCTGGCCTTCAACACTTTTCTTCGGGGGGGGGGGAGCAGGAGATGTGAAACTTTTACTTTTTAATGGATATCTCCTCAGGATAAATTCCCAGGGGAGTGTTACATGTAAATTACCCAATGAAGGACATCCTCAATAAACACTGAATCATTCTAGTAACTGTAAAGATAAATTCTCATGGGTACAGTGAACCTACTTTGACTTTTTTTTAATGTTATGTAGTTATGTTTTTTTTTTTTGTTTCATTTCATTTTGGTTTTTATTCTCCCTTTTACCTCCTTTCTATGTGGAGGAGGTATGGGTAGAACTATTTATTTTTTCCTAAGAACTCATAAGTGTCTGGAAATAGCAGCCACTGCTAGTCTAGATTCCTCATGTCTTTCTGAGAGGGGGAATAAGGAATGTCAGGGCTTCTGGGAGAGAAGCAACCAGCCCAAGATGGAAAAGTAGGTGGGCCAGAGACTTGTTTTTTTCTTTGAACTATGTATTTCTGAGGCCAAGTTAGTTCTTTTTTTTTTTTTTTTTTTTTTTTTTTTACGGTGCTGGGGATTGAACCCAGGGCCCTGTGCTTGCAAGGCAAGCACTTTACCAACTGAGCTATCTCCCCAACCCCCAAGTTAGTTCTTTATTGCCCTGACAGTATGAAGTCCAGAGCAGACTGATGTGAATTAGCCTGTGAAATGTCCAGAGTCTTCTGAAAACCCATGTTGCTAGGCATTCTGAGCATCAGCAAAAAAGTTAGGGGAACGGTAGCAATGCATATGTTAATGCTGCTAGAGCCCATGCCAATACAATCTGCTCTGTGGTCCATCCCTCTTTCAGATCTACTTCTACTGGCTTTGCCGGGACACACATGCCTTTGAGTGGTTTGCAGACCTGCTGCAGCTGCTGGAGACCCAGATGCAGGAGAGGAACAATGCGGATTTTCTCAGCTACAACATCTACCTTACTGGCTGGGATGAGTCTCAGGTGAGGATGAAGATCCAGGTCTCAAGTCCTTCCTTTAGTGTCCAGGGCTTGCCCACTTTCCCTTGATTATTGATGTGTGTTGTCTATTGGTTTTTTTCCAAGAAAGGTCAATGGATTCAAGGGATCTAGCCTATTCACTTTCACTCAGCATTGCCACATGGTAGATTCTTGAGACTAGATTCAAAGCTAAGGAGTCTAAAAGGGGATAAGGTCATGAATTTGACATTATTAAAACAATATTCCCATCAGGGAGTCTAAAACCAAATGGATAAAATTTGCCAGAGGATAATGGGGAAAAAATGTGTGTGTGCCTTTCATTCATGTATTTATGCATATTTTATAATACTTAATATGTTTATAGTTATTAAGTATGTACAGTCAGCTCTCCTTATGCTTGGGTTCTACATCTGTGGATTCAACCAACCACTGATAATAAATATTTGGAAAAACTTGCATCTGTTTTGAACAGGTACAGGCTTTTTTTTTTTTTTGGTCATTGTTCCCTAAACAATACAGTGTAGCAACAGGTGCATAGCATTTAAATTGTCTTAGGTAATATTAGTAATCTAGAGATCACTTAAAGTATATGGGAGGATGTGCACAGATTTTTTTTTCCTTCCGGTACTGGAGATTGAACCCAGGAACATTCTACCATTGAGTTACATCCCCAACTTATTTTATTTACTTTTGAGACAGGGTCTCACTTAAGTTACCCAGACTAGCCTTGAACTTGCATCCTCCTGCCTCAAACTCCTGATTCACTAATTTCTATATAAATACTACACCATTTTACATAAAGGATTTGAGCACCATAGATTTGGGTATTCAAGGGGGAGGGATTTAGAACCAATCCCCTGCAGACATGGAGGGAGAACTGAACTACTTGCCAGGTATTATTGTTAAAGTTTACACAGATTGTCTATTTTTATGCTCTCAACAACCCTGTGAGAGAACTACTATTATTATCCACATTTTACTTATGAAGAACCAAAGCCCAAAATAGAGTTGGTCATTTGCCTAAAGGCACCCAACAAGTAACCCACACAGTTAGAATGTTCCAGAGCCTGCAGTCTGAGTGACTACCTGTAGTTTATGATTATTAGTAGTAAATAAATCACTGTATATCTAAAGAAGGTGAGACATATGTGTGTAGTGTATGTGTATGACAGTATGCTTTCAAAATCATTTAGAGGGCACTATAGTAAAATAAGTGAGTTGTTTTCAACTCGGGGTGATTTTGCCCCTCTCCCTTCCCCCACCAGGGACATTGGCAATGTAAATATCTTACAATTGAAAAGCTCCCCAAACAGTACGTGAAGCCTCTTATAAATGTTCTTAATCCCATTCACGAGGGAGGAACCCTCTTGACCCAATCACCTCTTAGAGTTCCCACCTCTTATTGCTATCACATTTAGAAACACCTGAAATTTTGGAGGAGGTACATTTGAAGCACAGTAGTTGGCTATAGCTAGACATTGGCTGCTTAACCCTGGGCATCTTTCACTTGAATTCTGTCACTGTCAAAATTGGCATTTCCTTTGGGTTTTGTTTTGTTTTGGTACCAGGGATTGAACCCAGGGATGCTTCAGCACTGAGCCACATCCCCAGCCCTTTTTATTTTAAATTTTGAGACAGGGTCTCACTAAGTTGCTTAGGGCCTCACTAAGTTGTTGAGTCTGGCTTCAAATATGTGATCCTCCTGCCTTGGCCTCCCAAGTCATTGGGATTATAGGTGAGCACCACAGTGTCCAGCTCATTTGGGTTTTTAAATTATTGTCTATCTTAGATTCTTCAAGTCTTAGAAGAGTCTTGCAGCAAATGTAGATCCAGGGACACATGACCATGAGAACTGCTGCTTCAGAAAAAGCAGTTTCAAGATACCACTTCTGCAATTTAAAAACAAAACAGTAAAGCCCCTTTGACAAAAATAAAACCCAGGGGAAAATCTATAATTTATAAATTGCTTTACAGTTTTCCTATTTTATTTAATTTATTTATTTTGGTATCAGGAATTGAACTCAGAGGCGCTTTATCACTGAGCCACATCCCTAGTTTTTTTTTTTGAAGTTTTTTTTATTTTTGAGACAGGGTCTTGCTAAGTTACCTAGAGCCTTGCTAAGTTACTGAGATAACTTGTGATCCTCCTGCCTCAGCCTCCTGAGTAGCTGGGGTTACAGGCATGTGCCACCATACCTGGCTATAACACTTTTACTATTTTAAAAAGTCAGACACTTATTTGCATTGAAAAAAATTATGATTTTGCTTTGGAAAACTGATCCCATAGCATTATGAAAAGAGTGACCATCTTTTCTTTTTAAAAGTTTTTTGTGCCATTTTACTATTTGCTTATTTTTGTAGTACTGGGGATTGAACCCAGGGGTACATCATCAACCCTTTTTCATTTTTAAATTTTGAGACGGGGGTCTCACTAAGTTTTCCAGACTGGCCTTGCATTTGTGATCTTCTGGTCTCAGCTTCTGGAGTAGATGGGATTACGGGTGTGCACCACGACATGTGGCTGTGGCTATCTTACTTAATCCCCTCCATCTCCATCATCCATCCCCTGCCTAGTGGATTTAAGATAGGATTTATTTTAAAAACACATTTAATTAGCCACTTTTATGAAAATACCTTTTGTGCAAGCTGAGCCCCCCTAGAATGGTAGCAAGAAAAGAACACATGTGTCCACACATGTACAGCTTCAGATTTGATTTGATGTCCCATTAAGTTACAAAAATAGTACTACATTTTAGTCTGTGATTATGTCAGTTCTTAGTGATTCTCCCAAACATGGAGTACATTAGGGTGAGGAGAGAAGCTCAAACAGGAGAGAGAAAAACAGTGAGCTGGGTGGGGTGGCATATGCCTGTAACCCCAGTGATGCAGGAGGCTCAGGCAAGAGGATTGAAAGTTTGAGGCCAGCCTCAGCATCCCTGGGTTCAATTCCTGGTACACACACACAGAAAAAAAAAAAGACAGAGAGAAAGACAGTGAGACAGTACCCACACTTCAGTGCTTGGCTCACATGCTATGACCTTAAACTTCCCCTTAGCCTCCCATTCTACTTTCCTACTTTGTTCTCATGAGGATGCTTGTGCCTCTTCATGGCATTCACCATAGCCTATTCTACCAATTATATTACTTACATTTATACTTCAAGGTCTCCCTTTCTGGAGAGGAAATTGCTAGAGGAGTGATCCAGTTTGTTTATCTTTGTTTTTCTTCTAGTCTCCAGCATGGTGCTTTGTAGTGTGCAACTCTACCTGTGTGTGTGTCTTACAGTGCTTCTGTTTCCTGAATCCATGTTTTTGCTGTAGGCCAATCACTTTGCTGTGCACCATGACGAGGAGAAAGACGTGATTACAGGCCTGAAGCAAAAGACTTTGTATGGACGACCCAACTGGGATAATGAGTTCAAGGCAATTGCGAGTCAGCATCCGAAGTAAGGAGTCCCCCGCCAGGGTGTGCATTTCACTCCCTTCCTTCCTTCCTTCCTTCTCCTTTGCTACTGGGGATTGTACCAGAGGTGCTTTACAAGTGACCTACATCCCCATTTCTTTTTTATTTTGAGACAGGGTCTTGCTAAACTGCTGAGGCCGGCCTCAACCTTGTGTTCCTCCTTCCTCAGCCTCCCCAGTAGCTGGGAATACAGGCATGTGCCACCATGCCCAGCTCATTAGGGTGTTCTTAAGGCTCTTCCTCTACTTATAGCAGCAGCTCCCAAGCATGGCTACACTTCTGTATTCTAGAAACTAAGATACCCATGTTACTATATGGGGTTGAATTCATGTCCAGCTGAAGATTCCTAATATCTGTGACTTTAGGAGGGAAACTTTAAATCACAGCAAAACTTACCAGGGGTTACCACCACTTAAGAGCAATGAAGAATCTCAGACTCCTGCCTCGGATTTTCTCAATTGCCTATCCCAAGCAGGGTCATGTTTTGTTTTGTTTTGTTTTGCTTGAAACCTAAATTTCACTAGGATATCCACTTCTTTTAAATATTCAATATAATTTATTCTTATACTTAAGGAGACACCACTGTCCTCACTTTCAGTTATAGGTGCTGCTGCTCCTCCTCTTCTTTCTTTTTCTAGTCCTGGGGATTGAACTAGGTGCCCTCTACTACTGTGCTATATCCTCAATCCTTTTAATTTTTTGAGATGGGGTCTCCCTAAGTTGCTTACAGCCTCACTAAGTTGCTGAGTCTGGCCTCTAACTTGCAATCCTCCTGCCTTAGCCTCCCAAATTGCTGGGATTACAGGCATGTGCTACTGTGCCCTATTTAGTTACAGCTTCTAAGTCTAAAATTATAAGTTGATAGCTGTCCAAGGCTCTTTCTGCCCTCACTAAAACTTTATCCATCATGAGGCCTTGAGATCTCCTATCTTGCTTGAACACATGAAAAACTCAAGAGCTCACCATAAATATATACTTTCCACCATTGCTTCTTATACTTTAATGAGCATATAAATCAATCGGTTATATTTTTTAAATGCAGGTTCTGATTTACTTGTTCCAGGGTGGGACTCAAGAATCTGCATTCTTAAAAAGGCAATGATGGAGCAGGACCCAGTGGCACATGCCTTAATCCCAGAGACTCGAGGGACTGAGACAGGAGGATCAAGAGTTTAAAGCCAGCCTCAGCAACTTAGCAAACCTCTAAGCAATTCAACGAGACCCTATCTCTAGATAAAGTATATATAAAAGGGCTGGGGATGTGGCTCAGTGGTTAAGTGCCCCTGGCTTCAATCCCTGATACCAAAAAAAAAAAAAAAATCCAACCACCCCCCCAAAAAAAAACCAAAGTCAATGCCAGGCTATTGATCTGGAACCACCACCACTTAAAAAGCAAGGTCTTAAACTCTTGGAGGGAGCCACACTGAGCTGTTGTCAAAGTTGGGGTACCTAAAGAGGGTTTGCTATTGATTTTAAGGTTTGAAAGAGTTTGGGGGCACAGAACCCTGAAAGGAAGTAGCTCACAGACTCACAAATTAACCACCATTTCTTTGTGGTAGAAGTTTCCAGAAACCCTTCTTAGAATTCATTCTCTAGGGAAGTCAACTGCCATTTGAAGGATCCAGCTGTCCCCACAATCAGGGCTGAGCCCGACCTGCAGAGTAATCTGTAGAAAAGATAAAGAAACAGAGAAGACTCTGCCCTGGGGCCTCAAATCAATAGGAAATCCCCCACCTGCACTGTAGTCCATTTTATTCCAAAGTCTGAAACTGTCTTTTTGTTTTTTCTTCTTCCCTGAAAGTACCAGAATAGGCGTCTTCCTCTGTGGCCCTGAAGCCTTGGCTGAAACCCTCAACAGGCAGAGCATCTCCAACTCCGACTCTGGCCCTCGGGGAGTGCATTTCATTTTCAACAAGGAAAACTTCTAACTGGTGTCTTCCATAAGGAAACAAATTAGGTTATGCTGTATCAAATGCCAAAATAATGTTGGTTGGATGTAAGTTCCCTCCTCTTAAAAAAAAAAAGGGTGGGGGAAGAAACTATAATGTAATGGATTCCGTGAAAGGAATGTCAATAATTGTTTGGGAGTGAGAAGTTACATTTTTATGGCGCTTTTTGGTTTTCAGAGCACTTTTACAAACATTATTTCATTTCTTTCCCTCCATAATGTCAGAGGAAGGTGGGGCAAAGATTCCTGACTCATTTTTAGTCTAAAACAATGGGGCTTTGAAAGGGTTCAGTAGGTTCCTTAGAATTATGAACCAGAGGAGCCAGTGGCAATAGTATGTTCTCTGTATCCATCTGCAAAGACTAGATCTAGGCCATCTGGCTCCAGGTTTGGTAATTTTCCCACAACACCAGGTTGCCTCCAAAATCAGTTTTTATACCCCCCCACCACCAAAGAAGCAGCAAATCAATCCTTTTCCTTTTGTGTCATATTTTAAAAAATCATTATTGACATATTGAAGATTTTCCTGTTAGTTAGGGGATAATATACACTGAGAGTGATTTAACACTTCCTCGTGACAGTTTTGACATCTCGGCGTACCACAGCTTTCCAACACAGCAGCTTCATTGCATCAGAGATTCTTCCTACAAATGAGTATTGCAGAGATTGAAATTAATAAAGTATCTAGCATTTACCATGGTGCTTGTCAGAGAGTGAATACTCAAGAACAGTTTGTAGAATGAATGAATGAATGTAAAGACATTTAGAACTGTACAATGCCAGAGTAGAACTAATTTAAGGACTTAAACAGAATTACCTATGGAAATAACTTCTGTTACTCTCATGGAGCAAAGGATGCTGATTCTCCTGAGGGTAGAGAACAGGCTAAGGATACTAACCAGTAGGATAGCCTGAAGAGTTCCTTATGCTTTTATTTGAAGCAAGGAATGAGAAATGGAGGCAAAGAACTGACTTCTTGCCCTAACTCAAGCTGGCTCCTCTAGTACCAATTCCTATCCTCTGAAAGAAGGGCATGCTGATTTACTGCTAGAAACTGTCTCCTCTAGTCAACCTTTGTGAATTTTGAACTTGAAATTTGTGACAAATATGTATTTGATAAGGTGCATCCATCTTAAATACAGCCTACCCCTTGTTTTACTTATACACACACACACACCAGTGAATCTTATGTGTGTGGCTAATGGTTTATTTTTATTTCTTCTTCTTCCTCCTCCTCCTCTTCCTCCTTCTCCTTCTTTTTCTTCTCTTCCTCCTCTTCTTCCTCTTCCTCTCCTTCTCCTTCTCCTTCTCCTCCTCCTTCTTCTTCCTGAAATGTATATCCTAAAAACTAAAATCCCCAGTTAACTATGTAGATATTGAATTCACACCCATTAGACTGTTTTGGATATCCATGATCTAAATCACCTGAGTCTTTTTAAAGAACTGTTCCCATTTCTGGAAACTAAAAACTGCTTTATTTGCCCCACTCCCTGGTACTGCAGATATTTAGAACTCCTTAGCTTTGGTAATGAGGAAGAAAGAGAAGAAAGCAGGGGAAGGGAAAGAAGAATTCTTTAAGGGTGAGGAAGAGAACAGGAGAATGAGAGAGAAAAATAAAACCTCCGAAACAAACAAGAAAATCCAAAAGGGGCAGGGGATCTCACATTGGTCACTTCTTATCCCAGATTTCTTTCTTTTGGTACTGGGGATTAAACTCAGCGGTGCTCTATCACTAAGCTACATTCCCAGTCCTTTTTATTTTTTATTGAGACAGGGTTTTGCTAAGTTGCTGAAGCTGGCCTCAAACTTGAGACATTCTGGGGCTGGGGATATAGCTCAGTTGGTAGAGTGCCTGCCTTACAAGCACAAGGCCCTGGGTTCAATCCCCAGCACCACAAAACAAACAAACAAACAAATTTCAGACATACCTTCCTTAGCCTCCCAGGCCTGTGCCACCGTGACCAGCTACCCCAGATTTCTCAATTTTGTATGTAATGAGTATAATTGAAGAAGGCATACATAGATTCATCTTATGTTGATTACATATGATGTTGAATCTTTTAAATTCTGGTCACAAATTTTGATGCCAAGTGGGCATATTCAGGAGACTGGAATGAAGTAAGAAAGTTGTTCCTTTGGTCCCCCAGGATTTCAAGGCACAGAGGGTCAGTTGTGACAAATAAGGCCCTCCTGAATGAGTGAATGTTGCCTCCAAGAAATGTACGGGGGTGTTTCCCCTTGGAGAAAGTTAGATCCAATCTAGGTATTAGTTCATTCATTCAACACATATTTATTGTGCTATTGCTATGGCTCGCTGTGCACAGTTGCAGTACTTTACATCAAAGTGTGAGCAGGAAGGGGAACCTCAGTTTTAAGGACACTGCTCATATTGGTCTTTAGGACACTGCTCATATTGGTCCTTTCTAACCTAGATGTCATAGGTCAAACCAGCTCCATTTATTGCTCTGAGAATACTTCTCTGGGGTTTTCTACCTTTGACACTAACACAGTTAGCAAAATAGATCTGCCCTGTGTTATTCTGGTTGTGAAATGAAAAATGAATGTAAAAGTGCTTGCCATTATAAGAGCTTCCTTCCCTATTCTTATGCCAAGCCCCTAGCCATCAGCTGTAAGCTCGCCAGCACAGCTTTATTTAGTGTTTAGTATTTAGCATTAAGTAACAGATCCTGAGAGAAGGATGAAGCGTTGTTTTTAATCTCAAGGTTATGAAGGCTTTTCTTAGTTCTCCTGCTTTTGCAATATTGTGTTTATGAAATTTGAATACTTGCAGGCATTGCGTGTGAATAGATTTTTTGGGGGAGAGGAGCTGGGAGATAGTTCCTAGGACAAACTATTAAAACTGTTGTTAACCATTAAAAATAATGAGCTCTCCCTGTGTTTGTGTTATTAATCTTGGTACTAAAGAGTGAATGCAGCTAGCAGGGATTTTCTCTGCTGGGTAGGGTTGAGATTCTCTGTTTCAGTAGATGACATACCACACATTGCATAGTGTTATGGATTGGGAAGGGAAAACTGAGGACTAAGTTATGTGTCAATGTCCCAATGATCCCCATAGCACTGGTGTGAGGGAGTGCTGCTTCCCATCATGGATAGAATTTTGAAGACACAGAAGCCCCAGTATGACCTCCTTTTTCCATTTCCACTGATCTTTCATGTTCTAATTTCACAATTGGATGTCATCAAGTCCAACTGTGGACATATGAACTCATGGTTCTGTTCTAAATAAGTCAACCACTTATGATCCTCACTATCTAGGAAATGTATAGGCCTGTGGCTATAGGTTCCAGTTGGAGTCAGTGGATGTTGCCATGGAGGGAAAGGACATTACCTAAAACAAATAACAATAATAGAAAGAGCAACTGTTTAGTGAATACCTCCCACTATGCTAGACATTTTACATACACTTCAGTTAATCCCTCAGCAATGCCTGCAGGTAGCCATTTGGTCACAACTTTGTTGATAAGAAAATTGAGTCTGGGTGGATATCAAAGACAAGTAAAGGGGATGGGGCTGTAGCTCAGTGGCAGAGCACTTGCCTAACATGTGTGAGGTACTGGGTTTGATACTCAGCACAGCATATAAAATAAATAAATAAATAAATAAAATAAAGGTCCACTGACAACTAAAAAAAGTTTTAAAAAGATAAGCAAAGATCCCATGATTAGTGGGTCACTCTGTCAGCATTAAATCCACACTTTTCTAGCAGCAACATCCATGTTCTTTATACGCCACTAGCAGATTAGACAAGGTATAAGTAACCAAGAATATTCTCAAAGTTATTGTGCTAGGTACAAATTATGCACTGGATAACAGTGGTGGCACTGACCAAATGTCTTGGTATTTTAGTTTAGAAACACTGAATAACGTGATTCAAGCTAATTTTGACTCTTCAGATAAAGTACAATCTATCAAAAAGTATAATTATTTTGCTTGGAGAAAAGAAGATTCTAGTGACTCACTTGAAATTTACTTGCTATATTTACTTTATTTGTAAACTATTTCTGTCCTTCAGGGAATGGCCAGTTATTGTCCAGTTCGTCCAGTGGGGTGTGTGTGTGTGTGTGTGTGTGTGTGTGTGTGTGTGTGAGAGACAGAGAGAGAGAGAGAGAGAGAGAGAGAGAGAGAGAGAGAATGAATAAATAAAATTGCATCCAGCAGAAGTCAAATCATATGAGGACAGAATTTCTCAACTCTAAACGTGTTGGGCAAAACACAAATTGCTGACAGAGGATAGGAAATCTGACTACTAGAGATTTCTAAAGTGAGGGAAAATAATCCACCAGATGGCCTGAGATTCATTTAAAACTGTAGTCTTTATTATCTTGTCATGGTGTTTGGGGAATGAAATAGTCTAAGCAATTGGATATTCCAGTTAATAATTATTGCTGCTAGGTTAGCAATTTTCAAGGAATTATGAATTTCAAAGTATAAGAAAAAACTGAATCCCTCAATACACCATTTTGTAGATAAAAAGAAATACTAGGAAAGGTAGCACATGAGCAGAGGTCACTCTGGGTTTATTTTCTGGATCTTACTCCAAAAAGTAACAACATGGAGACTGTACTTATTTATCTTTTGGGAAAAGCCCAAAATATATTCAGAAACTTCATCCTTCTGAGGAGACCACTCCGAAGGTAGCAAACTTGATTTATACAAAAAAAAAACAAAAAACAAAAAACAAAAAAACCAAATCAAGCTCAAAAGTTCTTCATAAATCTTAAAAATACCTTAGAATAGTAAGTAATCACCAAGTTTACCAGTATGTTAGATCACTTGATTGCTAAATGTTGCTTCCTCTTTTTAGTTATGTAATTTCCAGTTAAGTAACAATAAAATCACTAACCCACCCATGTTTATGGAAAAAGCTAAACATTGCTCTTTGGGGTCAGATGGAGACAAGTCAGGGCAAGAGATATTACAGCAAATCTCAGATACCCTTGTGTTGGCTGAGAAGAAAAAAATCGAGCTGTCTAAAGATCACCCAGTGGTAGTGAATGTGTTTGTATTGGCTGAAAACCACCAGGGCACTTTAATGATGTGGCAGTTAATCCAGATCTAGCTATTGAAGGTCTGCAGAGCCATCTGATCATCCTGTTTTCCAGTTGGGAGCTCTGCATCATCCATGGCTAAACCATCACACTCAGACATCTGTGTTGTCAACTACCTACTGCGCTCATTACCTGGCATTCCATTCTGCTGGGGCCAAAGTGCCTGTTGCTTTCAAAGTTAACAGCACGTTGGACCATGTCCAACTCACAAAGAAGTAAGTGGTAAGACAGCCTTTAAGAAAATGAGTTTTTGCATTTTTTTCTTTGGAGAAATTAATCAACAAATTTTACTTGCCACTTGGTACATTTAAAAATACATTTTGAGACAAAGAAACTCAGTTGCCTACTTCCCCTGTGGCCCTCTGAGATGAAGAAACTGAAGATGCCTACCTAAATTTTGGTCTCAGCTTTGTTAAATGGTCTACTTGGAATGAGATGTTCTGACTTTAAATTCCTTGATTACACGGTGGCTAAATAGATTGGATTGAAAACCCCAGTGTATACAAGGGCCAGAGCTGGGACTGAAGCCAGGGCCTCACACATACTATGTAAGCACTGTACCACTGAGCAACACTCCCAGTCCATAACCATGGAGTTTTAAATTTGAAGTATTCCAATATTTCTTTATTTTTATTTTGAGACAGGGTCTCACTAAGTTGCTTAGGGTCTTGCTAAGTTGCTGAGGCTGACCTTGAACTTGTGATCCTCCTATCTCAGCCTCCCGAGTTGCTGGGATTGTAGGCATCCCTAATATTGAAAACTTGGACAAAATAAAAATAAGAACTCTGTCCAGATGAACCAAAACTTGAAGATGTCTTCTACATTAACCAGAGAATGGATAAATAAATTGTGCTGTATTCTGCAAGCAAATGGTGTGCCCTGGTTAAAAAGTAAATGAGCTCTTACCCGGCATGGTGATGCACACCTGTAATCCCAGCAGTTCAAGAAGCTGAGGCAGGAGGATCACAAGTTCAAATCCAGCCTCGGCAACTTAGGGAAGTCCTAAGCAACTTAGCAAGATCCTAAGCAACTTAGGATAGTGAGACTCATCTCAAAATAAAAAAATAAAAAGGACTGGGGATGTGGCTCAGTGATTAAGCAGCCCTGGGTTCAATTCCTGTACCTAAAAACACAAGTAAATGAGCTCTAACACATATATTAATATCGACATGGATAAATACAAAAAATTAAGTGAAAAAGGCAAATTGTAGGAGGATTAAAAATACATTTTGAGAAATCTGCTTTTTCTTTAAGATATGGTGTGTTAGAGCTCTGTGCAGAGCTGAGAGAGATGCTCAGCTCCAAGCAGCATTCCAGGTGGAGGAAACCACTACAGAAAGCTGGGCTCCTCACAAACTTGTTCCCGAAGCTGCACAGGGTGTGGTGGAGAGGAGCCTTTTGAATGTAACACTGAGTGATTTGTTCTGGTCTCCTGGTGCAGGTGATAGTTCTGTTGTCTGTCCTCTAGGTGGAGCCCTAAGAAATTGGGAACTGGGGCAGCATGTAGAGAACCGGTTCATTTTGAGACCATCTCTAACACTTGGGGGAGGGGGGACGCTTTCCCAATCCAGCAAGTGTCAGAAAAGCCTACTGATGACAGGGAGACTGTGAGGCAGGTGGCATTTGTAGTCACAGTTACGGCCAGAAGGGATATCATCTGCCTCAATGAGGGTATGTTCTCGTTGATCACTGTCTATTTCTTGCACAACTTCCTTCACTCTGCTTTCAGATTCCTCATGTACTCTTCTAGTTTTCTTTTTATTTCACTGCCTGTCTTACACTCTTTTCCATCCCAGTAAGTGGAAACTCCACTTGCTTAGGACAAAACCTTAACATGTCCTTGACTTCCACACACCACACGAAAATTATCTAATCCTGTCAACCCTACTTTCAAAACACTGCCAGAAATCGAACCACTTCTCCCAGTAGCCAGGTTACCATGTCACTACTCTGCTCATAACCATCAGTGCTGCATAATCTCACAGAGATTGTCCTAGATGACCAGGTCCTGTATTACCTACTGGTCCTATTTCCCATCACTGTCTCCCTTTCTGAATTTCAGTAATCCTGGTCACCATGCTGTCCTTCAAATGTACTGATATTGGTTCCATCTCAAGATCTTTACATTTGTGGCCTCCCTGACTGAAATGCTCTTTTCCCATGTATGTGTGCAGCTTGCTCCCTCACCTCCTGCAGCTGAAACAGTATCTTTATTGGAGAGATCAACTCTGACAATCCCATCTAACATAGCAGCCCTGCCACCATCCTGTCCTTCAGTCCCTTCCTGTCCCCCTCCCCAGTGCTTTTTCTTATTTCTGTATGGTACCCATCACCATCTGGACATATGTGTTTATTGTCTGACTCTCCACCAGAATGGAAGCTTGATGAGGGAACAGTTTTGTTTGTTTGTTTACCCAGAGCTTGGAATAGTGTCTGGCACACAGTGAACATGAAGTAAATAACATTGCATCAATTACTGACCTAACTCTATGTTGCATGTGGAAAAAGACCAGGGAAGGAGAATGGGTCTTGGAAGTTTAGGCAGCAGAAGCCTTGGAAAGGCCACTGAGGAACACACTGAAACCCAGCTGAGAGGCTAAAAAAAAAACCAAAAACAAACCAGGAAGCATTAGTATTCTGGTGTTTTCTCTGCAGAAGAGTCTCTACAAACCAGAAACTGCTGCTGGTCCTGGGAAATGTGGTTACTCGTGTGATGAGTTTAAGGTTTGACATATTTTGATCACATTAACGAAGGAATAGGTTTTATAGGAAAAGCTGGAGATCTATGAGCATTCCTCTTGGGCAAGGGGACAGACAAAATGGGCAAAGAGCCAGCATTTTGAATCTCAGCACAAACTTCAGGTTCTTCAATGCACAATCGATGGCACCATTCTGACCCCTGGTGGTGGCACAGCTAACTTGCATGGGGAGACAAATACCTTGAAGATGAGAAAGCAAAACCCAAAGTTCAAAGCAATATCTTTCAAAGTCTGTTCTAACTGTTATCATTGGGGTGTCCAGTTGGGGTCCAGGTCCTTACTGTCCTGAACAAATAATTTAGCAAGACACACACAAGTAACAGGCAAAGTACAGATTTATTGAAAGTGAAAGTGAGGGTAGCTCTCCATAAGGTGGAGTAGAGTGGGTCAAGTGAGATAGGATCAAGGCCCGGATGTCTGGAAATTAGTCTTATAAGCTGAGCTGTGAGAGGCGTGCTCTTCCTCATACCGACCTGATTGAAGACCTTACCCCATTTGCTCCCATTGGTTACCGTATGATCTCTGATTGGAATAGTATCCAATTTTGCCCCCATTGGTTACTTGAGAAAACCAAATTAGAATATTTTACCCCCATTAGTCAATTTAAAATACTGAACCTGTGGTGGGAGTTGTCATGGTGATAAGTGCTAGGTGGCAGGACTTATAATAAACTGGGACATGACTCATCTTCTTGTCTTGTCCTCTAGTGACATCTTTCTTATGCCCTGCCTCTGCCATCTTGGCATCCCTGAACTCCTACCTAACACAACCATCATAGTGCGTTCAATGTGTGTGTGTTTTCTTGGGATAAGATCTCCCAAGGGGGCTGGGGATATAGCTCAGTTGGTAGAGTCCTTGCCTAGCAAGCACAAGGCCCTGGGTTCAATCCGCAGCATTCCCAGGGTTTCATTTCCATGAAATCTGACCATGCTTCTTTAATCTTCTGAGATGAACATCAAATGGGACCAGCTGAATGGAAGTCACCCTGGCAGGTATGTGTGGCTGTAAAACAGCCTTTTGTCCAGGTTCCAGGCAAACTGTTCTCATAGCCCTCTACCAAGTGTGTTTGTAGAAATGACTTCTGTTGTGTCTGGGAGGGTGGTGGAAGAAACCAGGAAGTCCCTTTCGACTTTAGGATTCTACTAGTTTATGAGGAGCCTTTCTCATTCCACTCTATAAGCCTTGGCATCCCTAACTTTCCCCCTCCAGACTTTCACTTGCTGGAGACATCCACATCCTCCTTGATTCTTCTCTGTGCACTCTTGCTTCTGCCTAACAACACCTATTTTTACTCCTGAATTTGTAACTGGAAACCTTACACTTCAATTGTGTCCTGGTCACAGTTTGTTAGGTAGTAGTTAGTAATGAGCAGTGAAATGTGAACCAGTAACAGCAGGGTCACAGGGTTTCTTTGAATTGCCTTTAATGAATAATCAAGTAACTTGTAGAACAACAACAGGTGAACTAACCCTGAGAATAAACAGGTAGAAACAAAGAAACTCAATAAGCAATACTTCGAGAAAGAAAGATCAATGGGGCTCACTCCTGGCAGGGTCTACCGACTTGTAGGATTTATGGTCTTAGGTTTCTCAATGTATTTTGGAAGAAAAATTTAGTAACTCAGGCACACTAAGGTAAATTATGTCTAGTCACTGATCCCAAAATGCACCTTAACATAGGATTGGCTTGTAGGTGAAATCTCTCTGGATAGGTTGGTTGCCATGACAGTTCCAGAGACAACCAACTAGGGTCAAAGATGAAGTCTGGGCATTTCCTTCCTTCCTCCCTCCCTTCCTCCTTCCCTCCCTCCTTCCTTTCTCATTCTTTCTTTTCTTTCTTTCTCTCTCTCTCTCTTCCTTTCCTTTCCTTCTTTCTCTTTCTTTATTTATTTTTGGTACTGGGGGTTGAACTCAGGGGCACTCAACCACTTAGCCACATCCCCAGCGCTATTTTACATTTTATTTAGAGACAGGGTCTCACTGAGTTGCTTACTGCCTGGCTTTGAACTCATGATTCTCCTGTCTTAGCCTCCTGAGCTGCTGGGATTACAGGCGTGTGCCACCATGCCCAGAACTAGGGCATTTTCGATTTAGCTGGTACTACACGTCTCCCGCTGTCAGTGGTCCCTGGACCTCACTTGGGAAGCACTGGTCAAAGTGGCAGCATAACAGAAGAGGATTCTCAAGTCCTGCTCTTGACCCTGCCCTGAATTCTGGAAAGCAAAGAGTCAGGAAATTTGCTAATGCCATATGCAGAGGTTGGCTTTCTTATAAGGTATATCCTGTATACTAATGTGGAGAAGAATATGTCCCAATGTTGCAAAGGATTCTGGCCTAAGCTGCTGGTTACTTTGGTTCTGAATCTGGATTTCAGGACCAGGGCCAGTTTGAGCCAAACTTATTGTTTGAACCTGCTTCCTTATTTGGTGCCAGTCTTAAACACTGGATTTTTCCATTTGCCCTATAACATATACCATCAGGAAACACATACCAAAGAAGTTCCTGGACAGATGGAAGATTTAATTTAGTATCAATATCTGTAGTATGAAAGATATGCTGATTTAGATATGTTGTAATAGATCCCTAAATATCTGTTAGGTTCTTGGTTTGGATTTTTTACTCCATAGCATTAAAATTAAAAAGGGTTAGTAATTAAGTACAGTTTAGAAAGGTGAAGTGGTTATTTAAAAAACATAACTTGCTGGGTACAGTGGCATATGCCTGTAATCCCAGCGGCTTAGGAGGCTGAGGTAGGAGTATGCAAGTTCAAAGTCAGCCTCAGCAACATAGAGAGGCCTTAAGCAACTTAGTGAGACCTGTTATCAAAATTAAAAATTAAAAAAAAAAAGCAGGGGATGGCTCAGTGGTTAAGAGCCCCAGGGTTAATATATAAAAGGTATATATCCTATCACCCAATAATTCTACTTCTAAGGTGTTTTAGAGAAGCATCAGGTACATGGACACCAGAAGGTTTGTGCAAAGGTTTTCATCGCAGCATTGTTTGTGAAAGTAGAACATGGAAACTACCTAAATGTTAAAGGAAAATGAATAAACTATGGCCTATCCATACCATAGGATACAAGAGAGCAGTGAACTCAACAAGATAACTGTTTATAGTAACGTGAAAAAAATTCCCAAGGAATGTTGGTGCATAAAAGGAGCATCTAGAATCATGTTATATATAACAATAAAAATACATTTGTATGCGTATATAAATGCAAAACAAGAGCCTAGAATCATGTACATCAAAATGGTAGCAGTTTTTACCTCATGAGAGTGGATAGAGAGATGGAAGACAAAGAGAAGACAAGATGGGAGCACAAAGGACAGATCTGACTTTTATTATATTGTAATGCTTTACGTGAAAAACTGTATTCAGTGTTGTGTAATTTAAATTGTTTAAAAATTAATATTAATTATATATTAATTAATATATATTAGTTGTATGTTAATGAATATATAATTGCTTAACTATTTCAAACCATATAAGACATAAAATGTAAAAAGTGATACTTCTGTTTTCTCCTCCATAATTTATCCCTACTTTTGGTGGATATTTTAGTTGTTTTCATTTTTTGTTATTACAAACAACATTGCAAGGAAAATTCTTGTTTGCTTTTATCCTTCTTCCACTCATGTGATTATTTCTGTGATATAGATCCAAAGAATTGTGGTCACTTGATATAAGCAATTAAAAATGACAGATGCTGCCAAATTGCCTTCCAAAAGAGGTACTAATGATTCATAGAACATTATTTCTATGCTAACTCTCTGGTCTAGGTTATCATGGGTGCAACAATAGCAGCCGCACCCAGACATATTGTCTTGGCCTGAAGACCAGACCATAGCTGACTTCATCTCCTACCCTTGCCTACTGGCCATTGGTGGAACAAGTACAACATATGGCCAGATTAGCCCATCAATAGAGGAGGTTGGGGCGGGGAGGGTGGTGATGGAAGAAGCCTAGATCTGCAGAAACTTAGAAACTGAAACCGGGACAAACTGAAGGCCCTTGGACTATATGGAACCCACAGACATGTTTTGGTTTTGTTTGTTTGTTTTTGCCTACATAATGCTAGGTATACAGTGTTTTAAAAATTGAAATCAGTGCTAAGTGTTAAGGGAGCAGGGCTAAATCTCCACTTACGATGTTTTCCCTCATGTAGTTCTCTATGTACAGGATAATCAATTCATATAATATTCTTGGTATTTCTTTACTCTCTGACTCATACCTTTCCTGGGAGGTAGAGGGCTTCTTCTTCCCTTCTTCTTTGTAGCTGGCTCCTTAGAGAAAGCATGTTCCTACCTTCAACTTAAATTCTAATTCTGGAGTTTATAATGAGAAAGATCAGTTGCCTTTAGGAAAGTCTCACTCTAGAACAGAGGTAATATTTAATATTAATCTATTTTTCTCCTTATGTTTTCCTACTCAAGTAGGAAACAAGCATACTATTTATTGGGCCTCCTTAAGCCTAAACATCAGTGTTTAAAAAGATTGAGATTCCACAGGCTGGGGTTGTGGCTCAGTCGTGGAGCACTTGCCTAGCACGTGTGAGGCACTGGGTTCGATTCTCAGAACTGCATATAAATAAATGAATAAAAATAAGGGTCCATCAACAACTAAAAAGATATATCAGAAAATAATTTTTAAAATATTGAGTTTCCAGAGAGATTTTTTTCATGCCATAATATTTCTGATCTTTTTTTTTTTTTTTTTTTTTTTTTTTTTTTAACTGGAAGATTGGGCAACCCTGAGCCTTTGTTTCTAACTAGTGATAATGGCTGGAGCTGAGATGTAGTTTCCCTTCTGGAAGGGGCATGTTATCCAACTCATCACTGCCCTAGCTATTCCCTTTTGTTTTTCTGATGCTTCCACTGAAAGTCCACTGACATTTAGCACCATGTGGTGAGAGAGTTGTAGTATACTGAGTAACATCCCCTTCCCCAAAGATATTTGCATTCTAATTCTTGGAACCTGTGAATATGTTCATTTCAAAAGGAATTTTGCATAAGTATTAAAGACTTTGGGGTGGAATAAAACCCTGAGTTGTGGCCAATGTAATCACAAGAATAGTAATAAGGAAAAGATGGAGGCTGGAGGCACAGAATCACATAAGCAATTAGAAGTTGGAGAAGAGAGAAAGCTGAAGATGCTATACAGCTGGCTTTGAAGATGTAGGAACAAATGACCCACCAAGGAATGCAAGTAGATTCTAGAAATGAGAAAAGACAGAAAAAGGATTCTTAGAGCTTCCAGAAGGAATGTGACCCTGTCCACACCTTGATTTTAATTCACTAAACCATTCTGGACTTCAGATCTCCAGAACTGTAAATGAATAAATTTGTGTGCTTTTGGTCACCAAGTTTAAACAGCAAAGGAGACTAATCCAAAAGCAAAGAGGAAAGTCAAACAATCTTATACCCGTATCTCTATTACAAGAAGAAAAGCTAGATCAAGATGGCTACATATTTCACTAATGTGCGAGGGCATTTATTTGTGGATGAGTAGTAGATATCGTTGTTTACCCAGCACCCACTCACCTTTCATTAAAAGTACCCTGATTTTTGTTGAAATATTCAACCTTCTCATATGTCTGATGTACTTTCAGGAAAACTAACCCTTCTCTGATCTAATTGTATTTCTATCCTTGCTAGGATGAATCATTTAGGAGCTCAAATTTAAGAGAGTCAATATATAGAATTTTCCAGATAATGAAATTGACATTACTGGGCATGTGACCTAAATTTGACCAAGGTGTCAAATTCCCTGACACGAACAGGGGGAACTTTGAAAGAATTTTTCCATATGCTCTGATCTTTTAAGAATCATAGAGTTGGGGTTGTTGCCCATGTTTTGCTTCATACATGGAACATACATCCAATACCTGTGGTACTGCAAATGTCTGTACAAAGTCTCAGCTTTATCTGAAACCCTTTGAAATGATTTTGGGAAGAGACATTCTTCATGAAGCAATTAGGGGCCATTTCTAGCTAAGCCTAGATTGTTGATATACTGTACATATCCAAGTCTCTAACAGAGAGACTTGAAATGGGACCATAGAGAGAACTAAGGTGTATACTGGACAAGGTGACCTAGAATCTTCTGGCTCATTGAGGTTAATGCATATTGATGATGGACATCTAAATCTTCTAAGGAATGAATGTTTAGGATCCTTGCATAGAAATTTTCATAAGTGTGTAAACCCAACTTTACAAAATTACTTGACACTGGACCTATAATCCTCTTCAGTTAAAAATATAGCTCTACCTTCTTAAACAAATTAACCTTGGATGGTTTTGAGCACATGGGGTAAATATTTCAATTAATCTCCCAAACTTTGGCTTTGGTATGTGCCAAAAGAACGACCTAATTCCACTGGTACTTCATGGATTACTCACCTGTAATCCCATGGATTACAGGATTCAGGATTACTCACTTGTAATCCCAGGATCCCATGGATTCATGGATTACAGGATTACTCACCTGTAATCCCAGCAGCTCAGGAGGCTGAGGCAGGAGGATCACAAGTTCAAAGCCAGCCTTGGCAACTTAGCAAGGCCCTAAGTGACTTAGCAAGACCCTGTCTCAAAATAAAATATGAAAAGAAGGGCTGGGGATGCGGTTCAGTGGTTAAGTGCCCTTGGGTTCAATCCCTAGTAAAATACCTAATTCCTTTACCATAAGCCATAGGTTTTTCTTGCACTTTTAAATAACTGTTATCAAGAATAGAAAACTATTTTTACTCAAACTTTGAAAATACAATCCAAAACATTCTAAGATTATTTTAGAAATATGATGATTAATGGAGGTGGTAAAAATATATTCAGTGACTCATAATTAGATTACACCCAACTTGAAAAGAGCAGAAAAGTACTTTTTACTACAGAAAATGTAATGAAATGTTGCCATCATTGAGGCAGTATACTGGTATTTACAAATGTAAAATTATAGGTTTACAAAAATCCCAGTTAGTACTTACATTTGAATACCCTAATTTTACATGCTTAAAGTTCTTAATTAAAACAAACAAACAAACAAAAAATAGTAACAACTCAATTGCAAGTTGAGAAATAGGACAAAATTCTTGGCCAAAAATAATCATTAAAAGTTAATCAATAGTTACAGAATAAATTTTGCGATAACTTCTTAAAATAGCAAAGGCATAAAATAGAAGCTCTTAGTGATGTCATAATGGTGAATATTGGATTTGGGTTGCCATTTTTAATTTTTTTAATTTTAAAATTATATATATATATATATGTGTGTGTGTGTGTGTGTGTATGTATGTATGTATATATACAGTCAATGGATCTTTTTTATTTTATTTGTTTTTATGTGGTGCTGAGGATTGAACCCAGGGCCTCACATGTGCCAGGCAAGTACTCTACCACTGAGCCACAACCCAGTCCCTTGGGTTGCCATTTTAATGGCATAATAATTTTACATGGCCCCTTATTCATTTTTCTTCCCCATTTGTTCTGTTTAGAATTTCTTAGAGTTAGCATAATGTTATTTCTTTAACTACTGAATAATCAATCGGAAACAAAAGTATAGCACAGGAAGATAATCTTTATTACACTTTAACTAGAAATAGAGCAGATAGCAAGATCACGAGGTATAATTTGATTTGTTTTTTTGAAACCAGGCTTCAACAACAACAATCAAAAACAATCCTTAAGTGCACAGATATTTTGGTCACTATTATAATCTTCAGGGGCACAAAAGCCAGCAGCATAATGTAACACAAAGGTAATGACTGAGAATTTTTGATTGCCAAAAACACAGGTTACTGCATTAAACTCTATCCTTGTACTTTTTTGTGGTGCTGGGGATGGAACCCAGGTTCTTGCACATGCTAGGTAAGTGCTCTACCACTGAGCTGTACTCCTTCCTAGCCCTTATCCTTGTATTTTCTTAAGCTTCTTCTAAAACATTGAAGTTATTCAGCAAAATATCAACCATGCACAAAGCATTCCCAGAAGAATATTGCCTTAGTATTCCTAGAAGAATACCACCTTAATGCTAAACTTTTCTTTTCCCTAAAAAGTCACTGAATCATGACTCCAGTCTCTATGTATTAGTGTTAGTGATAATATGCAAAATTGAGTTTATTTTCAAGGTTAAATAGCAGATTGACTTCGCATTTGGTGGCCAGCTGTGTACCCTAATTCTTCTTTCATTTTAACTATACGTCATAAGCCCTGAGATATTAGATAACCTGCTAATGATTGTATAATTTTAATTTGTACTTTACTTCTCTCAATTCATATCCTACATAATAAGTATTTAAAACTATTTACAGATATTTGTAACTAAAGCAATGATAAAATTTACTACTTGTATAGTTAAGACTACTAATAAGGCCTTTAACAAAGAGTTGCATATTCTAAGCATTTTTAATTTGCTAGGAGCAACTCTTAAAATGACATCTATAATTCTGTCACCAATAAGTGCTTTGCATTTTGCTTACTTCCACATGGGTAACCAACCTTGGTTTTCTCTCCTCTTTTAAAACAACTCTTTTTTTTTTTTCATCCCCAAACAAATGCTACTTTTCCCACTGAACAGCTGCCAAAAAAACTTTGCATGTGAACAGCACATTGGTAAGTGTAATGCCCAGTAGAGAAATAAGCTACTAACAGGCATGCAGTAAATGCTTGTTCTACATGGAAAGAGTAGATTGTAAGGCAACTGTCTGAGTCATATGCTGTTCCTCATATGCTGTTCCTAATTTTGCTTAACTAGGAAATTCAGGTTATCAGATTGATTTCAACCTTTAGTGTAAATCCAGGAAATTGAAATTAAAAAAATGGATTCACCAGTTCTCAGAAAAAGTAGACAGGTAAATCATAATTGCTAATATAACATTAGTTGATAGGAAAAAAAAGAGCCAAACTATCTTCCATTAAATATTATGTACAACTAAGCAAGGGGAAGAAATAAAGAACTAAGAGGTGTTAGCTAATTCATTTCTTTTCTACATTCATCCTTGTAGCTTTTTTGCTCAAATATTTATCCCTGTTAAGTACTCTAGCTGAAAGATACATAATAATGTTAGTGAAAAGCTGGTGTAAGTATAAGATTATATTTTTGATGTCATGCCATATTTCTGCATTTACTTTTTGCTAACATTCAATTTTTCCTATGTCAATGATGCTGTATGGAGTATAAGATAATCTGCCAACTTATAATGAGACTGCTTGCTTATAATACTCAGTTTTTGTTGATAGCTTGGAAGCATATTGCACACTTGTATCTAGCACATGAATAAGTAACTATTACTCTTGTTTAGAAAGGATAGGCTGACAAATTCTTAAGTGAATGGCTTTAGCCCAACATTTTTAGCTGGTTAAAGGACAATTGCAATCGCAAAAACATTGACAATGCAGTTCATGGTTCGGTTCTCCCATCTTACAGTACAGGTTCCTGAAAACACACAAGAAAAGGTCTTTGATATATCAGTAAAATGTCCAAATTACCAGGGAGCAGGGGAAAACACACACACACACACACACACACACACACGTGTGCACGTGTGTGCATGCACACACGTTTCATAGACTTTAATATCATTTATTTCCTTCAACCTGTTATATCTTCACATTTCATACTGGTCTGAAGTCATACTTGTGAGTAGGCACAAAACCATTCTGTTGATGAGGTCTTTTCAGTATTTAATTAGAGCTAAATAAGCATTTGATAAAAAGTACCGTTTGACTTTGCTGGCACTTTGATTCTATATGAATCAGCTTAAGATCTCTTACCATCAGATGTGGTATCCCAAAAACATGAGCTGGCCGT
Organism: Sciurus carolinensis; assembly: GCF_902686445.1. NCBI lineage: Eukaryota > Metazoa > Chordata > Mammalia > Rodentia > Sciuridae > Sciurus > Sciurus carolinensis. The sequence continues at coordinate 31,142,902 of NC_062232.1, forward strand.
GTGAAAGCCATATGCACTCCTCTGGACCACTGCACAGGTCACTACAAATAAAGTCACAAAATGAGGACACTTACAGACAAAGGGAAAGAACCAAGATTGAAGTGATTGACTTCAAAGCTCTAAACACTGAAAAAAAAAAACAACAGAAAATGATGCAGACAGTAGACTAGAAAAAAAAATGTCTCTCATCCTGATTATCTACTCTCATGATTTTAACCCCACTGGATTCAGTCAATTTGTGGGTCATTGCTATAACAATTAGCAACTATATGATAGAGAAATTCTGGGTCAAGTTGTGTGCTTTATATCATGGGCAGAATTTGGACACAGAAATATAGGAAGTAGGGTGCGGTGGTGCACACCTGTAATCCCAGCAGCTCAGGAGGCTGAGGTAGGATTGTGAGTTCAAAACCAGCCTCAGCAACTTAGCAAGGCCCTAAGAAACTCAGTGAAATCCTGTCTTTAAATAAAAATATTAAAAAAGGGCTGGGGATGTGGTTGAGTGGTTAAACACCTCCAGGTTCAATCCCCAGGACCAAAAAAAAGCAAAAACAAAAAAACAAACCAAAAAAACCCCAGGAAATATTTCACTTTGCAGTGAATACATGGAACTTCACAGTCCTACATAGAGGAATGGAATTACTGGAAGGAAGACAGTCGAACTCTGGGGGCCTTGGTGGAAAGAGAATTGATGCAAATATTAAGGGCAGCTATCCAGGGCAAGTATGCTTTTGCATAAAGAGCTCCATCTTTTAGGTATACACACACACACACACACACACACACACACACACACACGTGTGTGTGTAAAATATATACATATTGTGGGGGGGTTTACCGGGGGTTGAACCCAGGCACACTTTACCATTGAGCTAAATCCCCAGCTCTTTTTAGTTTTTATTTTGAGATAGGGTTTTGCTAAATAGCTTGGAACCTCACTGAGTTGCTAAGGCTGGCCTGAAATTTGCGATCCTCTTACCTCTGCCTCCTGAGTCAATGGGATTACAGGCGTGCATCGCCATGCCTGCCTAGGCATTATTATATACTATCATTAAAGGAATAAGTCAGAATCCCTTCATACTGTATTAGTAGCCATCCAACTTTAGTGCCTGCCACTCCTATACATTCTCAAAATTCACAGAAATTCCCAAGGACAAAGGTATGTGAACTAGCAAGGAAGGACATTGATACTTACCAATGTATTTATAAGCCTTTCCCAGCTTAACCAAATGTGTTAGGGATTGCTCCACTATGCTTGCAGTCCACTGGTTGATGTTGTTCTGATTATAGTCCTCACCTCCTAAGACCCCATCCACACACTAGAAGGACAGAGAGCAGCTAAATTAGCCAAAACCAACATGTTTTACACAAATTGCAACAATTTATTCAAAGCATAAAATACAGGTAAGACCCAATAAGGCATCTTAGAAAACATGCAGCTGTAAATATTTATTAGGCACTATCTTTAATTGCTTAAGGGTTTTGAAAGCATTTCCACAAGCATTATCTCACTCTATGATATACTATGGGTCATATGAAAGATAAATATGCCAAGGCTCTGTGGTAAAGAATTTAATCTTGCGGAAACACTAATAAAAGTAATCCAATATCTATAACACAAGAAAGACTAATCATAGATGATACGTTATGTCATAAAAGGATTACAGGGTAGAGAGGGGATTAAAAGAAGGTGATATTAATTGGTTGAAGAGTGGCTTTGAAACAGCTGCGACTTAACTAGGACCCAGATGCTAGAAACAAAGAATGGGACTAATTTAAAAACATAATTCTCATGTATAGTAATTATATTCTCATTCATACTATGTAATTGCTTAGCTATAAAGCCACTAGTACACCTGCCAATGACAATAAATAAAGGTGCTCTAGAAAGAGAAAGTCCAATAATTTCCCATAGTGCTTACTTGCATCCACTTCTGACACCTGATTAAGAGCACTGGCTTTAGTATCACAATTCTAGGTTTTAAAGCCAGCTCTGTACCTACCCATTTTGTGACTTATAGCAAGTGACATCTCCAAATCCCTATTTTCCTAATCTTTGCAGGAGAGATAACAGCATCATCTTATCAGGTTGCTGAGAGGATGAAATGAGACAATGAACATTAAGTGCTTAAACACAGTGCCTGGCACAGAGTATGCACATAAATAACAATTATTATAATCATTATCATTATTGTTGCAATTGTTTTTGTTTTTTGGAACCGGGGATGGAACCCAGGGGTGCTTAACCACTGAACCACATCCCTAATTCTTTTTTTATATTTTATTTTGAGACAGGGTCTCTGGCCAAGTTGCTTAGGGCCTTGCAAAATTGCTGAGGCTGGCTTTGAACTTGCGATCCTCCTGCCTCAGCCTTCAGAGTTGCTGGGATTACAGGCGTGCACCTACTATGCCCAGCTCCATTGCCATTGTTTTATATTCAAGTATAAGACTCTGGAACATAAATCATTCATTTACTTTTAGAATCTAACTTAACACGCACACATGTGTTTGTGTCTTCATTTACAACTGCTAATACAGAATGCTAATTAAAATAGAATTTTAGGCTGTACAATATAAAATCTTTGAAGGATTGTGAGTTCAAAGTCAGCCTCAGCTACTTAGTGAGACCTTGTCTCAAAATAAAAAATAAAAAGGGCTGTGGATATGGCTCAGTGGTTAAATGTCCCTGGATTCAATCCCAGTATCAAAAAACAATAATGACAACAAACAACAAAAATCTCATTACTAATAATAAGATGGAAAAAAGGAAATTAAATAATTTAAAGTTGCTGACAAAAGGAATGTGGCCCCCATTATTCTCCTGTAAAGTTCAATCACATGACCGAGTAGAAGGGACAGTAGCCTAAGGGTCAGCAGACAGGGTTTTAATTCTGGTTTTACCATGTCCAAAGCTGATGATCTTTGGGCAAACTTTTTCCTTTCTTTAGATGGCCTTTCCTTAATGGGAAAGTAAGAACACTCAATTTTCTTTTGGGTTATCTCATAGAACCACTCCAATTTTAGCTCTAAACAACAGAAAACACCATGCGGATGTGGGTTCTACTGTTAATAGCCCTGCTAATTACTATTAACTAATATTTAGCCTAACTAATTACCAGGAGGCCCATCAGACAATGAGGTCCTTAAACAGACCTGAATTCCCATGGTCAATCTTGGGCACATAGCAGGTACTCAATAAATGTTTGTTGTTGTGTTATGGGCTAATTTGAAAATTAAGCCAAACTGACCCCATTTTGTACAGACATCTCACACTCTGTAAAATTGGCTCCCCTTTCCTCATGAGCCCACTCACACAGACGTTGACACCTCCACCCTCACCCACTTGCACCCTGACCACAATGTCTTTGAACTATGGAGCTAATACAAGCTTGCCTTCTTGAGTTTATAAAAAAGGTACAGTTTCTGAGAATGTTCTTTCCACTTTATGAAATACAACTTGTGGTTCTGCCACCCTCTCTCTCCCTTTCTTTGTGGTTTTCCAGCTTTTAAATGAGTTGACCCCCATGCAGGTGTTGGAGACTGCAGAGCTGTTTGGTTTCTGCTTCCCTGGCCCTGGACAGAATAAATCCTTTGTCTTTAGATTCAAAAGGACCTGGAGTTTTCATCTGGGATATTGGAATAGCACCTTAACAGTTGAAGCAATATTGGCTTTGATATACTCTCTGGACATTCTAAATCAAATATACCTTAGACTAAGTTCCAACTTATTTTCATTTGTAACTCACTTTTTCTTTGAGGATTTTTTTGGGGGGGATTCTATTCTAACAATAAATAAAATGTATGCATATTACCAATAAATGAGTGGCTTTTAGAGTTCAGTAGGAAAAAATATATTAACATAGGGGCTCAGAGCAAGGAATTGAAGAAAAAATAAGATGAGCAAGAGATAAGGAAAACAGAAATAACTGCTGAAATTGTGTAATTGTCTAGGAAGTACTAAAATGTTTTAATACAGTGCTACTTTCTCAAGCTCTTCCAGTGCCTCAATGGAAATGTTTCAATGGCAGGAAAAAGCAGGCTCATGGGAGGAAAGGATAAGGAAAGAGCGGAGACACATAGCTTCAAGGAACATGTAGTAAACCTGAGATTTCTTCAAAGTCTCATCTTTCATATAAAAAAATTCAAGTGAAGCTTGCTTTTGACTCTAAACATGCTTTGTTATATTACTTATATTGCTCAACTTCTTACAAGTATTTAAGTAAAATTCATGCTCTAAAATGTATCCAGTGTTGGGCTGGGGTTGTGGCTCAGTAGTTGAGTGCTTGCCTAGCATGCATGAGGCACTGAGTTCGATCCCCAGCACCACATTAAAAAAAAAAAAAAACCTAAATAACAGAATGAATCAAACAACATTACCCTATGTAAATTTATGATTACACAAATGGTATGCCTTTACTCCATGTACAAACAGAGAAACAACATGTATCCCATTTGTTTATAATTAAAAAAAACTAAATAAACAAAATAAAGGTATTGAATCCATCTACAACTAAAAATATTTTTAAAATAAAATAAAATGCATCCAGTGGTCTCTAGTATCACCTAGCTAGAGCCAAGTATCTATATCCCAGTTTAAGCAGCATGGTTCTTCTGATTCAATAGGATATTAAAGTAACACATACACAAAGAGTGTCTTCTCCACCCTTTCCTTTCCAATCTCTTTTCCCATTTCCCAGGGGAAAACACCTTCAGTGTATAATTGTGTTTATTTCTTCTAAGAGTTACTTATGTTATTTCCAAGTAACATTTGTATCACTCTTTGCCCGGGAGATACTGGGGATTAACCCAGGGGCACTGTACCACTGAGTTACATCCCCAGTCTTTATTTACTTATTTGACAGGGTCTCACTAAATTGCTGAGGCTGGCCTCAAACTTGTGACCCTTCTGACTTAGCCTCCCAAGTCACTAGGATTACAGGAATGTACCATGGCACATAACACTATTTCTTCATTTATGAATTACTGACAATATCCACAAGAAACCCTGCCATGATAGGTGAAAATTTAATTCCCCCAGACCAGCTGGCATTTTCCTTCCATACCCTTCTCTCCAGATAGTGAATTTACTATTATAATTCAATATATGTATACTGTTAGGAATAAGTTCCTTTTCCCTTTTCCACTCTTGACAGTTCCTTGCACACAGAGGATTTTTTTCCTTAACATTCCTGGCCTTTTATCCCATCAGTTATTCTTTCCCTGGGAGATGGAGTGAGTTACCTGCTTGGTGGGGGATGACCATTGTTCTGCCATTCTCAATTGGGAAAGCCAATCCTCCAAACATGTTGGACTTGGGGTTTTGCTTCTCCTTCCTGTCCACCCAGACCAATGAAAGGCATCAGCTTCTAAGTGTTTTTCTCTACCAACTCAAACTTTGCCTTGGATGTCTCCAGCAAGGTCTGAACTGAGTAAGAGTTAGTAAACAAGCTCCACCATCAACCTGTTTTTATCCATAATGAAGGTGTTGTGTTCTCTTCTAATGACTCTTTTGTCTTTTTATCTGGTTCAGAACTTAGGTATGGAAGAAGGCACTAATTAAAGGGACCCTGCCAAAGACCTCACATCCTTTCTTTCATGTTCCATTGACTAACTGACATTCCATTTTGAAAAATGAGATTATTATCACGCCTGTCCTCATTATCTCCACCTCCAAATTTTTTCTCATTTCTTTTTCTATTGTCAAGGTACTGAAAACATTTACATTTAATTTTTATTGATTAAACATTCCTGGGTGACATGGTTCTAATACATGATTCTGAACTGTTAACATATAGTAGGATTTTCAGGTGCCTGTATAGCCCTCTCAGATCTTGAGTTGATCCTTGCTGTATAAGGACAGACCTGCAGGAGCTCGAGGGGAGCTGGTGCACCCAGAGCACTCAGGCAGGTAAGGCATTGTCTGGAGGACGTACTGAGGGCGCTCCCAGAGGGCAAAGCCAACCCAGCCCAGACTTAACTCAGTCAGGGCCTGCTAGGAAAATAGGCTCCAATAGTCCTACCCACAATTCAAGCCTGCTTTCTGAGCCATCTTTTTTTTTTTTTTTTTCGTACGCCTTGGCAGAGTTTAAAGATGACTCAGGATGATTAAAGTGTTCATAAGTACCTTTCCTACCATGTAGTCTGTTTTGATACCACTAGAATAATTAAAGTTCCTCTGCCAGAATTGATTCTCAAAGAGAACTTCCTTTCTATTTGTTTAATAAAGGACCAGATTTCATGTTTCAAATAGTTTTCTGAAGATTTTGGTTTACTATCATATCAGTGTCTAAAAGATGCTAAGTGATTATTTTCCCTAACATATTGCTAAAAAGTACACAACAGTCAAAGGCAGACATTTCTAAGGGTTCTTTTTGTCTATTTGATATAACATACATATAAATTTTACATATACTTTACATTATAAATATATACACATATTTTATAGCATTTTTATAGCATGAACATCTAAAATAATGGTTGGTCTTCGAGGAATAAAAGTTCTTTTATTCAAAAGACAGGGTATCAATTTCAGTAGAGAGCAAACCACTTTTCTAGACTAAGAGAGTTTTTTTTAAAATCTTTTTTACCAGGGACTGAACCCAGGGATGCTTAACCACTGAGCAACATCCCCAGTCCCCTCCCCCTGCTTTTTAAAAAATTTTTGAGACAGGGTCTTGCTGAGTTGCTTAGGGCCTCACTAAGTTGCTGAGCCTGACTGTGACTTGTGATCCTCCTGCCTCAGCCTCCTGAGCCACTGGGATTACAGGTGTGCACCAGCACATCTGGCACTAAGACAGTTTGTAAGCATCTCTTTGAGGAAGCTCCAAGATGCCTGACAGCATGTGAGAAAACAGAGGCACTCCTTTAAAGTATTGGATGAAAAATTCAAAATCTTGTGTTTAACACTACAGTTTCTAACTTTTTACTGAACCTCAAAATATACATTTAAAAAATTCCCATCAATGCAGCAAGGCTGAGACAAACAACATGTATAACTCACCTCTTTGACGATATTGTGGGCTTCATCAGCATTGAAACCAACCTAAAAGGAAAACCCAAGATAATACTGCTTTCAATACAGGTTTTCTTTTATTCGTAGATACGATAATACACACAATCCCTTGGCTGTCCTGGACAGGGGTTAGCAACAGGAGACTGTAGTGATAAATGGCACTTAAAAATACAAATGTTCTCCCCACTTTCCTCCCTAGAGATTCTAAGTCCTTAGATCAGGGCAGAGCCTGGGCAACTATATTTTTTTGAAAAGTGCTTTGTACTAGTAATTCTGATGACCATCATAGGTGGAGAATCATTGTAAAGTTTAGGAAATAAGCAGGTGGTGCCTATAAAGATACATGTGTTATAATGACATTGTATTCAGTCATAAAGAAAAATGAAATTATGTCATTTGCAGAAAAATTTATGGAACTAGAGACCATTATATTACCCGGTACAGGCCAAACCAGAAGGTCAAGGGTCATATGTTTTCTCTCATATGTGGAAGCCAGAGAGGAAAAAGAAAAAGAAAGGAAAAACTATTTGAAACATGAAAATTGAAAGGAGACCAGCACCATAGAGGGAAGGGACCAGGGGGTGGAAGGAGGAGAGGCAGGGGGGAAGTGCTGGGGAGGGATATTGGCCAAATTATATTGTTATTTTGTGTGTACACTAACATGTAACAACAAATCCCACTATCATATACAACTATAATGCACAAATAAAAATGTGGAGGAAAGAAGATATATGTGTTATCAGTATGTAAAAAATGGTTTCAGCTAGATGAGAGAATAAAGTGGTCCGTGAGAAAAAAATGCTTAACTGGTTATTTTCAATTTTGTTTTTAACTTATGCTAGGCCAAAATGTGGCTTTCCTGAATTAAAAAATTATAACAAAACTTGATCATTCAAAATTATAATCACTTTAATACTATAAATTAGTCTGACAACTTAGTCTTTTTGGGGGAAGCAGCTTGTAAGAATCCTTAATTAATGACAATGATCAGTGACATTCAAGTGTCCTCAAGTACAGAACTAGGTTATGTGATAAGACTGAAATCTAAACCAAGATACTTCAGGTAGTACAAGAATTGTTTCTATGGAGACATTTTTTAGGTGCTTTATCATATCAGCATTTTTGTAAAAACCATTATACAAATTAAGTTACTTCAAACAAGTAAATTCTGAAATTGACTGAATATATATTTAATTTTTTTTCAACTCATTATCCTACAGAACTCCCCAAAGAGAAAGGAATAAAATACCCTATACATTTAGGAGTATTATTGAAAGAGTTTGGCCCCACTAAAAATGACCATTTTACTTTAAAATCACATTCTTATCTACTGTCAAAATTGGCCTATGAATCAAAGGATGCCAACTTTGCTTCAGTTTGAAAAGTTACCTAATAATAATAATCTGGATGTACTGAGTGACCATGGCAACCCATGTAATTTTATTTCTTTTAAAATATATGTATTTAGAAAGCAGTGCAGGAAAGAACCCTTTGCCTTTGTTGGGGGATGCCAGCCATGTCATTTTCTTGTGTCTCCAGATCCTCCCAGTCCTCTCCCCCGACCAAGGGGGATGCTGAGTAAGCACTCTGTCACTGAGCTATATCCCCAGCCCTCAAGTCCTTATCCCTAAAGTTAGAATATTTTACCACTGACCTCTAATTATGCATGTTACCTGGAACAGAAGTAATCCATTTAAATGTGGTTTTAACTTCTGCAGCAGCCCATATCCTAAAATATCCTAACTTAGTCCCATTGGACAAGAAACCCCTTCCAAAACATCTGAGTTTTCCTTCACTGTTCCCTACCACTGGACAGAAAATGTCTTCATCTGCTCTGCCCTTGCAAGCTGTCACAAGCTAGGCTGCACTCCAACAGGCCTCATCTTCCTAGTGTTAATAGTGAAGCGAGAACTGGAGCTGTAGAGTCAGAGGCCTGGGTTCAAATCGACCATGCCATTCCTGGCAGTTTTAATTTGCTGCATGTCACTTAGTGGTCATGAAAAGTCAGAATTCCCATCAGCAAAAGGAAGGTAACAACTGACATCATGGGATTTCTGGTGAGGTTTAGGGAAGCCTGAATCAGTAAGCAAGGGCCTGTAATCCATAAAGCATCGTCTTTCCAGCCCACCCAGGAGTCTCCAGGAGCCGGAGCTGCAGGGCCACCAGGGCTCCTCAGCCGCGGAGCTGCAGCACCTGCTCCTAGGGACGCACAGGGGTGGAGGAAGCAGCGGGAAGACCGGTTTCCAAGGCCCGCCCGGCAGACGGGCGACGCCCTCCACCCATGACCACCCCGCAGGCCTCTTTCCTATATTCCCGCCCGGACCCCGCCGCCTGACCATAGCGCTTCCGGTCGCCTCTGCCACCCAGACAATCGGTCCACCCTCAGGACCTCAGGGGCGGGGGGAAGGGGACAGGGAAGGGCGAGGCAAGTCCCCGGCCTCGCGGAGAGGGCTCGGGTTCGGAGGACACCGCATCCTAACTCTGCCGATCGCTGGGCGATGGAAGACCACCCGACAGGGACCCCGCATGCAGGCGGGCGGGACCTAGGGCGCCTCCCGGCGCCCGAGGGGCGGTACCTCATCGCAGTGGCGGTGGTACTCCTCCATGGTGGCGCCGACTCTCCCCGGGGGTGGAGCGACGCGTGGGTCTAACTCCGCGGCCGCGCACTGGCCTCCTGGGAGGCCCCGCCCCCGTTTATGGCCTGGGGCCTTTACCCACGCAGGCCCCGCCTTTGTGCGGTGCTGGTGCCTGGAACTCGAGGCGGGCTAGGGGTTACGCGAGTCGTCTGGCCGGGAGAGAGGGCCTCCTGGACAGTGAGTGCCTATTCCTTGCTACCTCCATCTGCCCTTTCTGAAAATAAGGGATGGATATTAAAAGGAGCTAGGATTGGTGCCACTGTAGAGCAGATGGGCGACCTAGTGTCATCCAATCTCGACCCGCGCAATTGGTTTAGTGCTAAGTGCTGTGGTTATTTTGCACATGATTTGTTCATTCACGGTTATCCAGCAAGTAAATGTAGTTAATGTAATCGCGACCGAGCAACTTTGATCGGTCACTTCCTAGCTCTGTTACTTAGAAAAATTACCCCCCCTTCAGTTTTCTTACATGAAAACATAATCATAACTATTTCACCACTGGTTGTAAGGATCAAATGAGATGCTACATGCGAAACTCCGGAAGTAGATGCTTCTACACCCTTTTTTCTCCAAGACTATGTATAAAGAAATATATTACTTACGAGAGAGAAGGAACAAATAACCTAAATTATAAGCCTTAGCAGATGCACAACGGCTACATTTATTTAAAATTTTCTAAGTTCCAGATGATCCTAAGGATTTCTTCAAAACTTCAGTAATCCCGAAGTTTTGATTTTTTTTTCTCTTACTATTTTTTCAAGATGAACCTGAGGTACAGAGAATTTAAATAACTCGTCCAAGGTCATGTATCCAGCAAATGGTAGAAGAGAGGCATAAACTCAAGTACTTTAGTCTGATAGCACAGACCAAGTTCTTTACCACTGAATGAGCTTTCTATGGCTGCTCTGACAAATGACCACAAATCTAGTGGCTTCAAACCGTACAAACTTACTATCTCATAGTTCTGGAGGTCAGAAGTCTAAAATGAGTCTATAGGGCTCTGGTCTTTCTGGAGGCTCTAAGGGACACCCCATTTCCTTGATGTTGATAGTTCCTACAGACTTCCTGTATTCCTTGGCTCATGATTCCTTCCTCCAACTTCAAAACCAGAAGCATCTTCTCTCTTCTCTGTATGATTCTAATTCACATCTGTAAATTGTTTTCTGCCCTGTATGGTGACATGTTCACAGGTTCTGGGAATTCAGATGTGCATATCTTTTTTGCCGGCAAGCAACATCTATCCTACTATAAATGTTTTTCTATTTTGCTCTCCAGTATTAAAGTTGGAAGGTTCATTAGTCTTCTAGTCCAACTCTCTTATTTTACAAGTAAACCAGGAGCTAAGAGATGAAGTCATTTGTAAAGCACACATAGATGTTAACTAGACCCCTGGGCTTCTGAATCTCAGGCCCTTCCATTTTTCTGCTCTCCTTTTATGAGCTTAGATAGAACCAAATAGGGCTGTTTACTTGACAATGTGCAGTTTGTTACTGGTTCTTCTAAATTGTGTGCTGTGAAAAGTTACTGCAGAAAAGTTGTGATTGCAGTTCACAGAGGAATCATATCCTCTTTCAAAACTTTTTGCAAACCAAAGTTATTTTTCTATGAGCAATGTCAACATTCTGATTAATAGAGGTCTTAGTGATGGCTTTGTGAGCACCAAATTTACTTCCCTAAAGACCACATAGGTCTAGGTGGGTCAAACCCTGAAGTTAGCTTGTCTGAAAGTTTTAAGAGCCATATTATCACATCTCAAGTTGTGCTGTGTGGTAATTCATGATAAATATAAAAAAAGGTGATGAAGTGTTGTTCCAGTTACAATCTCTAATAAACCACCCCATAATTGAGCAATAAAATTTATTTATTTTATTGCATTGTATTCATGGATTCTGTTGGTTATAAATTGGAATAAGGCCCAGCAGATACATCTTCTCTCTGTTCCATGATATCTAGAGACTGGACTGAGAAGACTCAGGGACTGTGAAGAACTTGATGATGCAGGGTGGGGGCCGGAATCCTCTGAAGATTTGTTGATTCACCTATCTGGCATCTGGGCTGGGATGAATCAAGTGTTAGTACTGCCACCTGGAACACCAAGGTATGATCTCATCAAGTGACTTGGCTTCCTACCATCATGGAAGCTTTAAGGTAGTCAGACATTTTATGTGATGACTCAAGACTCCAAGCATGAGTTTCCATTGAGCATGGCAGAAGCTGCATGCCCTCCCCAACCTTTTTGTTTTCCCAAAGAGACAGGGCCACTTTATGTTAACCAGGCTGGCTCCAAATTCCTGGACTCAAGTGATCATCCTGCATCAACTTCCTGAGCAGCTGGGACTATAGGTGTGCATCACCATGCCCACCTATATCACCTTCTATGAACTAGTTCCATAAGCCACACAGCAGTCACTTCCTCCATATTCTGTTTTTTTAACTTTTCACAATTATGTTTACACACACACACACACACACACACACACACACACACACATATTTAGTTGTGAATGAGCCTTTAGTTTTATTTATTTTTATGTGGTGCTGAGAATTGAACCCAGTGCCTCTCACATCCTAGGAAAGTGCTCTATCACTGAGCCACACCCCAGCCCTCACAATTAAGTTTTTAAAACATTTTTGTAAAAGATCTTAAGCAAGATATGACTTATTTTTCCATTTTATTAGTAATACTGATTTCAAAGGGGTCTTTCACTCTCTGATGCATGTGTCTTGGTATATCTACCATGTTCTAACCATTGAAGCAGTCACAACCCTCTCAGACTCAAAGGGAGTGCATAGAGAATCCCCTTTTCAATTGGAGAAGTGCCAAATGATTCGGGGACTGTGCTTTAAAATCACTACATGTTTATTAGTAGCATTCTTTAATGCAAATAACAAAAGACCCAAGTAGGAAGAACTGAAATAATGACATTTATTTTCTGGAAATAATGCAGAATTACATTAGTAAAAATGTTCCAGGTTAATTTAGTTGCTCAAAAAAATTTGGGAGCCTCTGTGTTTTCTACCTTTCCATACTTGTTTTAATCAGCCTTTTCCCTGCTGTGACTTAAAAACCTAATGAGAACAATTTTAGAGAAGGAAAAGTTTATTTGGGGGTTCGCAGTATCAGAGGTCTCAGTTCATAGAAAAGCAGCTCTATTCCTCAGGACTTGAGGTGAGACTGAGCATCTTGGCAGACAAGTGTGGTGGAGGGAAACAGCTCACAGATGATCAGAAAACAGAGAGAGAGAGACTCCAGTCCCCAGATACAAAATATATACTCCAAAGGCACTCCCCCAATGACCCACCTCCTCCAGTCACACACTACCTTCAGTTACCACTCAGTTAATCCCCATCAGGGGACTAGTTCACCAATTGGGTTAAGGCTTTCATAACCCAATCATTTTTCCTCTAAACCTTCTTGCATTGTCTCACTCATGAACTTTTGGGGTACACCTCACATCCAAACCATAACAATACTACTATCTATGGAATGTCAGCAATATTTGACCTCATGATCACACATGGCTGCATTGGTTCTAGTACCACAGAAATAAAGATACCACAACCAATGAAAAAAATGAATGCTGCCTTGGGTCGATCAATTTTTCTTAGGAGGACAAATGTTTCTTTTAGGTTCCCAGGAATCTTCTTCTCAGGTCTCATTGGCCACAATTTAGCCATATGATTCCCTGTTTGGCAAAACATCTGAGAAAACATATTGTTTTGTGTTTTCATCTTCTTAAGTGAAAAGTGAGTTCTGCTAGGAAGAAAATTTGGATGTGAAAAAAAGGTTAGCAGGTCAGTCCTTTCCAACATTTTTCATGTCATGGCCCGTAGAGAAGTTAATATTTATATGGTACCTTCAGGTAAACTAGAGGAACTTTGTGGGCATCTTTATGAATTTGGTTCTGTCAGATAGAAAAGGTGCTAAAAATTAAATTTGCAAAACCTTCCAAATAAAGTCTTTTCAAATGTCTTAATGAGACTTTCAGTTTTGCTTTTATAAATTTAGAAATTTATATCTGAATTTGCATTTTAAATAGCTATAAGCTAATCCTGTTCTGTGGTTTTTAGTAATTATTTCCCACAAATCTTAATAGATCTTGTTGAGGAATCTTCCTCATAGAAGTAGCTGATAAACATTTAGACATATTCTAGAAGCCATTCAAATTTTATTTAAAGGTTTCTCTCTAATAATAGACTAAGTAATTAAAAAACATTCTTTTCACTGACAGAAAGACTGGACAAAATATAATAGATAATTGCTGAAGGGAATTGTAGCTTTAAGAGGATGATGAAGAAGTATGGATGTAAGACCTAGAAGAATGAAAGCAAGAAGTTTAAGCATGACTTTTGGGACAAATTTTTACTTGGGGGTGAGAAGATGTTAAGTCTTTTGCTTATGGGCCAAAGGGTGAGATGATCAGATTCCATGGCCTGCCAAGATGGGAATTCTGGTAAACAACATACTTAGAGTTGAAACCTCAAGGGTTAAGCCCTGAAAGTAAAACACCAAAACTTGATCTTGGAGGGACTGAAGCTCAGTTTTAAATCACCTCAATTCCTGAAATTGCATTAAGGTGATCTGGAATTGCTAATGCCTCTGGCCAACTTCCAGAAGCAAATATAAATTCTTTCTGGAGAAAGAAAACATTATGTTAGCACTCAAATTATATATACATAATTTTGTTTTTGGTACAGGGGATTAAACAAAGGATGCTTTGTCACTGAGCCACATCCCCAGCCTTTAATTTTTATTTTGAGACTGGGTCTCCCTGAGTTGCTGAGGATCTGGCTAAGTTACTGAGGTTCACCTTGAACTTGCAATCCTCGCACCTCAGTCTCCTGAGTGCTGGGATTGTAGTGTGGGCCACCACGCCCAGTGATAAGTAATTTTTTGGATACATTAAATGAACAACTAGGCACATAAAGAGACAAAAAAAACATTGACAGAAACCAATAGACAATGGGGAAGACCCAGCTGGGGATCCAGGTTGTAGAGCTAGCAGAAATAGACTTGAGAAATAACCATGTTTACTCGATTCAAGGAGGTAAACATCAAGATTGAGAATTTCATTCAAAAACTGTATACTATAAAAATATCCAAGTGGAATTTCTAGATGGAAAAAGTAGAATAGCAACAACAAAACAAAACAATAAAAAATACAAAACCTTAAAGGAAGGTTTCTATAGTAGTTGAGACAAAGCTGAAGATTTACTTAGTGAAGTTTAAAAAATTGGGTTGAATAAAATATTAAAAATGAAGCAGAGAGATATAAATGAATGTAAAATGCAGAAGAAAGCCCAGAGACAAAAAGAGTACAATGAGAAAGTTTAACATATATAATTGGATCTCTAGAGAGAGATGAAAGAGATAGGACAGAAGCAATATTTACTGAAATAATCATTGATGATCTAAAGTTGATGAAAGAATTTCATTAATCATCTCCATGGGAAGCTGAGGAAGAGGAAACCTCCCAAAATATAATATTCAGGAAGCGTTTATTTACAGTGGTATGCTTTGGGATGATAGGTATATGAGATTTATAAGATTACCATTCCCCCCCTCAACATCCATTCTCTTGCCCAGCTCCAGAGGCAGGGACTATAGCAGCTATTCCATGGTACTTAACATCCTCCTTCTTTTAATTTTGCCAACTTTTATGAAGGACACTGGTCATGGCTAATGTTTTTTTTTTCCCCAGGTGGTTGTATGATCAACTCATTCCCATATTTAAATAATTCAATAACAGATGGGCCTCCTCTATATGTCAAGTAGTACATTTTAGGCTCCATGTCTATTACATTTCTAGGGACCCTGTGATCACAGGTTCAATTAATGTCATCAATGTAATGGGACAATATAAGGTAAGAGGGACTCCTTCAAACCTTCTGTGGAGGCCATCTCATTCTTTGGCTCATGTTCCTCATTTTTTATTCATAACTATTAATTCATATTTTCCTTGTATGTACTTTATAATGTAATAATAAGGGACCAGGTGATTCCACAATCTTTATTATAAACCTTGTTGCCATAGAGACTAAGTGCTACAGCCACTCAACCCGCAGTGCCTTGTCCTCCACCTTCTCTGGTGGTGAGATGAGTAATCATGCCATGAATCACTTATGCCCCATTCTCAGCAAGATTATCCATGTGCTCCTTGAGTATATGCACAACCCATTCCCAGAATTTCTACTTCCTAATGCCCTATATTAGTCAGGGTTCTCCAGAGAAACAGAACTAATAGGATGAATAGAATGTATGTGTGTGCATGCTTGTGTGTGTGTGTGTGTGTGTGTGTGTGTGTGTGTGTAAAGAGATTTATTTTAAGAAATTGGCTCACATAATTGTGAAGGCTTGGCAAGTTCTAAACCTGATGGGGTATGCAAAACTGGGTGACTCAGGAAAGAATTGCAATTAGAAGCCAAAGGCAGTCTACTTTAGAACCAGGAAGAACCAGTTTTGCAGATGAAGTCCAAAAGCTGTCTGATGGAGAATTCCCTTTTGTTCTATTCAGGTCTTCATCTGATTCAATGAGGCCCATTCACATTAAGGCGAATAATCTGCTTTGTTAAAAGTTCATCAGTTTAAATGTAAATCTCAACCAAAAACATCCTCCCAGAAACATCCAGAATATTTGACTGAATATCTGGGCACTGTGACCCAGTCATGTTGACATGTAAAATTAACCAGCACAGGCTACTTCTGGTACAAGTTACTATATCAGTCAGGTTGCCATGCAGAAGCATATGATATACTCAAGTTGGCATAAATTGAATAGTCCTCTTTTACAAAGAAGTGGCAAGTTATAGCACAAGAACCTGGCCTTTGCAACAGTGGAGCTGCCGTGACTGTTAAGCACAGAAATTTGAAGGGAAGGAGATTTAAACAATCATGTAGACAAGACCATTTTGAAAGGAACAGTGACTGTTTGTCGAGGAATATACCAAGCCCAAGGTGACGTCCCAGATAGGGAATCAGGGGAATGTTTATCCTAACCTCTTTTCCCTCCCTCTGATCTTTTAGCCACATTCCTCATTGGCTGAACTCTACTGGAAACTACAGGGCATGGAAACCATCAGGAACCATATAGGTCAGGATGTGGGTATAGCTCAGTGGTAGATTGCTTGCTTAGCAAGTGTGAGGCCCTGGGTTCCATCCCCAGTCCCACGAAATACAAAACCAATCAAAAACAAACAACGACAATATCAAAACATGTAGGTCAACTTCCCAAGGCAGAGAACAGGGTGGACTGTGGATATGGAGAGGCAAACAGAGTGTACCTAAAAGCAACCATAAGCCACAGATCCAAAAATCACTATGAGCTACAAGTGGAATGAATAAAATAAAATAAAAACATTTTGAAAAAAAAAAAACACATTTTAGCACATTGCAGTAGAATGGTTAGAACCCAAAAAAAGTTGTAACGTAGCACCCCCCCAAAAGGACAAATTACCTTCAAAAATGAAACAAGATGACTGACATCTGACTTTCCACAGAAACAGTGAAAACTCAAAGACAATGTATTTTGATACCTTCAAAATAATGACTGTGAACTTAGAATGTGTACCTACCAAAAATTTTTCTTCAAAAATGAAAATTTGGGACAAATAGAAATGGAGAAAATCAGTCAACAGCAGAAGTACTCTTCAAGGAACATCTATTCTTTTGGCAAGAACCAAATGATCATAGAGTCCTAGAGAGAAATTTGGAAAAATATAGGAAGAAATAAGGATTAACTAAAGGGATAGATCTGTGAGTAAATGAATGATTATCATCTCTGTGAAACAATGGCAATAACATCTTACGGGGTTTACAAAATATGTCAAATGAAAATACAGGATAACTATAACATATAAATTGAGAGGAGGATAAATTGAGTTAAAGTGTTCAAAGGTTCTTTCATTGTCCAAGAAGTGGATAAAAACACAAAATAATATTATGCTTTGATAAGTCAAAGATGCATTTTGTATAGAAGAAGCATCAAAGGAAAATATTTTTAAGTGTGTAACTACCAAGCTAGCAGAGTAGAAAAACAGAATTTAAAAAATACTCTATTACCAAATTGAAGGAGAAGAAAAAAAGAACATAGCATAGGTGGGATGAAGAGGTAAAACTAAGATAATAGATTTAAACCAAAATTTACCATAACTATAATAAATGTAAACAGATTATATATTCCATTTAAAAGACTATAGTCAGGGTCAGGTATGGTGGCACACACCTGTAATCCCAACAGCTGGGGAAACTGAGACAGAAGGATTGTGAGTTCAAAGCCAGACTCAGCAACTTAGTGAGGCCCTAAACAACTCAGTGAGACTCTGTCTCTAGATAAAATAGAAAAAATGGGCTGGGGATGATGCTCAGTGGTCAAGCACCCCTGGGTTCAATCCCCGCTACAAAAAAAAAAATACTCTAGTCAGAATCTTCACCATGTGAACATAGGATCTGACTCCCTTAATAAGACTCCTAAAGTACAAGAAGTAAAATCAAGAATCAATAAACGGGATGGATTCAAACTAAAAAGCTTCTTCTCAGCAAAGGAAACAATCAATAACGTGAAGAGAGAGCCTATAGAATGGGAGAAAATCTTTATCACATACACCTCAGATAGACTATTAATCTCCAGGATATATGAAGAACTCAAAAAACTTAACAACAGCAAAAAAACCCCAAATAACCCAATCAATAAATGGGCTAAAGAACTGAACAGACACTTCACAGAAGAAATACAATCAATCACCATATGAAAAAAAAATATTCATCATCTAGTAATTAGAGAAATGCAAATCAAAACTACTCTAAGGTTTCATATCCCCCCAATCAGAATGTCAATTACCAAAAATACAAACTGTGATGGGCTGACAGATCTGGCTCCATGAGAATACTATAGGCCAGACTCTAAGGGAAATGAATAAACAGACTCCATTTTGCTCTGAGACTCCATGTTATGTAGGAAATAAGCTTCTCCCATGGGAACACCCCACCTCTGTACCCATCATCAGTTACTTAGTGTGACATGTTTAACAATACAAAATGACAATTCCTATGTAAAAAAAACTGCTCTCTTTTGATTCCTATTGCTCCTAAACAATGTACCAAGTGAACAGTGATTGTGTGTGTGTTAGTAACCATTCTTTAGTTTGTACCTAGGTAAGGGTCGTTTTGACCCACTTCCCCCTCTGTTGATGATCTCATGATGTTAGTTTGTAATTTTGAATCAGAGCAACAGACACTTATGACTGATGTGATTTTTGGTATAAGAACCCCTACAACCCTGTGGTCAGGGCTGTTCTCCCAATAGCCATTTTGTGGGGCATTGTGTGAGACAGTCAGCCGGCCGGCTTAATAAAGACTCTCAAATTTGAACTTCTCAGTGGTGATCTGTCTGTTCTTAAGTTGCGCCCCATAACAAAACAACAATAACTGTTGGCAAGGATGTGGGGAAAAGGGTACACTCATACATTGCTGATGGAAACGCAAACTGGTGCAACCATTATGAAAAGCAGTATGGAGATTCCTCAGAAAACTTGGAATGGAACTACCATTTGACCCAGCTATCTCACTCCTCGGTTTATATCCAAAGGACTTAAAATCACCATATTACAGTGATGCACCCACATTATTGTGTATAGCAGCTCAACTCACAATAGCTAAACTATGGAACCAACCTAGGTGCCCTTCAACAGAAGAATGTATAAAAAATGTGATATACATATATATATGATGTAATATTACTCAGCCTTAAAATAGAATGAAATTATGGCATTTGCCGATAAATGGATGGAGGTGGAGAATTTCGTGCTAAGCAAAATAAGCCAATCCCCCAAAATCAAAGGCCAAATATTTTCTCTGATATGTGGATGCAAATTCACAATAAGGTGGCAGGGGTCAGGGAATAATAGAGTTACTTTAGAGTAAGTAGAAGGGAGGGGAGGGCGTATGGGAATAGGAAGAATAGTAGAATGAATCAAGCATTATTATCCTGTGTATATATATAACTATATGACCAGTGGAATTCTACATCATGTACAACCAGAAGAATGAGAAATTATACTCCATTATATATGATGCATCAAAGTGCACTCCACTGTCATATATAACTAATTAAAGTAAATAAGAAATTTAAAAAGACTATAGTCAGAACAAAATATTCCCCATCTGTTATAGTTTAGATATGAAGTATACTCCCACAGTGCATGTATGAGGCAATGCAAGAAAGTTTAAGGGTGAAATGATTGGGTTATGAGAGCTTTAACCAAATCAGTGCATTAATCCACTTGAATGGATTAACTGGGTAGTAACTACAGGCAGGTGGGGTATGGCTGGTGGAGGTGGATTATTGGGGCATACCTTTAGTCTATATATTTTGTCTGTCTGTTTTTCTCTCTCTCTCTCTGCTTCCTGGTGCCATGTTCTGAGCTGCTTTCCTCTGTTACATTCTTCTGCCATGTTTTGCCTCACCTTGTGCCCCCAAGAATGGAGTTGGCCATCTATAGACAAAGACCTCTGAAACCATAAGTCCCAAAATAAACTTTTCCTCCTCTAAAATTGTTCCTGTCAAGCCTTTTGGTCACAGTGGCAAAAGAGCTGACTAAAACACCACCTATATGCTGCTTATAAAAGACACAAAAATGTCAAGGATGTAGAAAATTTTAAAGTAAATGGATGGAAAAAGATATACCATACAGTTTATCCCAAGCACTAAGGTAAAAGATATTACTAGAGGACAGGAGATACATTTCATAATGATAAAAGAGTCAATTCACTACACATAATAATCTCAGATTTTATGCACTTAATTCACTTCAAAACATGAGAAATTAAAATAAATAAAATTAAAGAATGAAGTATATAAATTTATAGTTGTATAAGAGATTTTAATGACACTCAGTAGATGACACAGTAAACAATCAAAAAAAAAGCTACCAGAAAAGATATAGATTTGAAGAACATGACTAACACATTTTATCTCAATGATATGTGTAGAACTCTGAATACAACAACTGAAATGCTGGGCATGGTGGCATATGCCTGTAATCCCAGTGACTTGGGAGGTTGAGGCAGGAGGATGGCAAGTTCAAAGTCAGCCTCAGCAACTTGGGCAGACCCTGTGTCAAAATTAAAAAGGCTGAGTATATAGTTTAGTGATAAATTGCCCCCTCCCGGGTTCAGCACACTTGCCAAAATAAACAAAACAACAACAACAACAATAACAACATAAAACCCCAAAACAACAACTGAAGAATACACATCTTTTTGAAGTACTTTATGTGAAGTAGATTATCTGGCTAAGGTACTTAATCAGCTAATTTATTTGAGAAGTGCATACTCCCAGAAGAAACCCTTTCTAGAATTTGAAAGCATTTATTTTGTTTTAGAACTAGAATTCATTTATCATGTTACAAGGTGTGAATGCAAAACTTTGTACATTTGAACAAGATACTTAAAATCACATTTATTAATATCGTCACTAATAGACCATCATATGTTATGTAAATATATGGACATCTTCATTTTATAATGCTAATCTTGCTTCCCTACAGGTTTTGTTCCAGGCCTTGGCTTCTATAATCCTTCTGTTTTTTAGGATGCTAACCACTATAGTCAAAACTCACACAGTACTATTTCAAGGCCTTTGTAATACCAGGTCCCAGTATGACAGAATGAGGGTTTTTTTTTTCCCATAGCACAAACCATTATTACAAAGAAAATTGCAAAGTAATACAATTTTTTCTAATTACCAGAACTAATTATCAAGACTAGCACACTAATTTTTAAATTACCTTACTTAGTAGGAACATGGATCAACAATGGGGCAGGGAATAGAAGTTAGTATGCTGAGATACGCTTTCTTTCATTTCAAAAACACTGATCTCTAATGTAGATGTGGGAGGAGAAATGTCCTAATGATGAAGATTGCTATGCCATGGAATTAGTCTTTGGAGTATTGAAAAGAACAGGGTTTTAACCCTGCCTGCAAATCAGAATCACAAGAGGAGGTTTTTAAAAATATCTATGCTAGATTCTACTCTTTGAGATTCTGCATCAGGTTTTCAGATTATAACATGCAGGTTTTCTAACTGTTGGTGCAATCTCCCTCACTCTGGGTGTCATAAAAACAATATAAATTAATTATATATACATATATATAATCTATACATGTGTGTGTGGCATATACACATCTGAATGTATATATCTATATGAGTGTTATGATGCAAAGTAGTTGTAAGTGTTAGAAAGATGACTTAAGCAAAATAAGGCTACACAGAGTGCTGGGGTGAGGCTATTTTGTAATGAGGGAAGGTTTCCCTAAGAAAATGTTTAGGCAATTGTATTAGTCAGCTTTCCATTGCTGTGACAAAATATCTGAGAAAAACAACTTAAAGGAGGAAAGTTTTTTTTGTTGTTGATTTTTGTTTTTGGTTCACAGGTTCAGAGGTTTTGTGCCACCTTTGCTTGGTCCCATTTCTGTGATCAGGCAGAACATCATAGTGGGTGTGGTGGAGCAAAGATCCAGGAAAGGGCAGGGAAGCAGCCAGGGACAAAAGATACCCTTCCAGAGCATACCCACAGGGACTTATTCCCACTTAGGTCCCACCTCCAAAAGTCTCCATCATCTCCCAACATCACCAGCATCTGAGGACCAAGTTTTCACATGAGCCTTTGGGGGACATTCCAGACCCCAACTATAATAACAATCGTTTGAATAATGTAAAGAAGTAAGATGAGAATTGGAAGTTAGAATAGACAGTGGAAGTCAGATGGTGGATGTTAGCACAAAAAGACTGGGCAGGATGCAAACCTCACGAATCATCTCAGCTCTTTATTCAGGGTGATGAAATGGTGCCCATGGACCCACTCTCCTGGTGGAAAATAAGCCACTGAACAAAGAAATGGACTGGGTTTATATGGGTTATTTTGAGGAGTGATCTAGTGAACATATGTCAGTTTTGCTTAGACAGTCAGGAATGTGGGCCCTTTCGGTCAAGGTCTGTGGACAGTGCCAAAAAGGATTTTGCTTTGGAGGAGATAATGCCTCCCAGAGACTACTTTCTTTTGAGGATGCTAAAACATCTTCTTTGCCTGCAGCCAGCATCTGGAAAACATTTGTCTTGGGAGATGAAAGCTGTCAATGCATGGCCTTCATTTTTACTCCCTTTTCTTGTCCCTAGTTTTCACTATTTTGGGAATTTTTATTCTCCATGTCCATTAGTGGAAGGACAATATTTTTTTTCTGAGTGTGGGGAAGGAAATAAATTAAGAAAACATGGTAAGATTTCAGGCAACCCAATTGGGCTTTATGGTCATAATTTTAAATTGAAACCATTCATCAAGATTGTAGACTCTAGCTACCCTTGGCTTTTGGAAGCACGTGCAGAAAAGTAGGATTAACCAAGGTTGGAATTTCTCCACATGATTTTGACTAAATAAAATTTTTCTTCATAGTTCAATGAGACTTTGAAAGCATTCTTCGGGGAGGGATTGTGTGGATAGATTGTGGATTCTAAGCTATGTGAGTAGTGATGGACAGCATAAAAATGACAGGGTCATCAGATTCAAGGCCCAAATGGAATCAGAGAATTACTGAGGAGAAGGTTCTAGAAGAAGGGAGATGGAAGTAAAGAGACTTAGGATCAGAAAACAGATTATTGAAGATGAAATACTTTTGAGGCCAACAATCTAAGCAGCAAGAAGAATTCTCTCTTCCTGTTTCTTTTTAACATCTTACTGTGAGCATTGTAGCCAGGAGAGGACAAAAAGTTTTGTATCAGTGTCACAGCTGGGGGACAATGTTTTTATCAGGTTCTATGATTTTAACTTGATGCCTTCCCATGGCTTTTTGGTATATAGGTTGGTATGAGTGAATAGAGACAGCTGAGTAAATGTCTAGAATTCAGTACCATGATTGGTCTATTGGGTAGGAGCAAGTAAACAGCACCAGAGAAGAAAAGGAAGATGACTTTTTCATATAGGTGGATCCTAGTCTTCCAGAATCTCAGAGATTTTTTATAATACATTGTTTATCCTGTCTTCTTTTTTTCTGCCCTTGTCTCTGCCATAAATTTTTATTATGATTTAGTATTAATTCATGTAGAAAAGGGTGAAATTACATTTATGTCTTTGGCATGCTTTGCTTGTTCACACAATATAATGGCATGACAATAGTAAGAATATTTGGGGCTCCATTTTAGTTGGTCCATTCTATTTCTGCCATGTCTAGCCAAGGGTGTAAATTTTGAGCCACTTGTTCGACTAAAAAATTCTACTTGTGCTATGGGTACTCCATGTGGATACTTCATCTACACATTACAGACTTTAAACAAATATCAAGTCTTGGAATATTTCCTTCCCTTGAAGAGAAAAAAAATTCTTATTTAGTATCTTTTAGTGGAAAGAAATGCTGACCTTTCGATTTGGAGCATATAATCTGACCCTGTTGACTATGATAGTTTTTTATTATCCTGAAGGGAACTATAAACTAGTTGAAAAATAAATGTACTGCATGAATCAGTTCTGTACTGTTTCAGGGAAAGAACAGGTGCAAAGAGACCCATTTAGTCTCACCAGCTCTTAATTTCTGTGATTCTTCTAACCATGTCTCATGAAGGACATTTCTTGGTGTTTTTGAAAAGCCAGAGTAATGTATTTACAAGCATAAAATGGCTTCATTAAGTTTAGTCATTTTGCTCATCAAAAATCTGCAGCCTTATAAGAGGAAATCATTTATTGTCTAAGTCTATATGCTAATGACCCTTTTCATAGTCAAAGCACACTTTAAGTATTTATTCATAGGCCAGATGAGGACTTATAAAGTGGTTAATTTTAAAACAAAGTGACTTTTTTTTTTCCAGAGGGAGAGAAAACACTGAATATGAACAAAATGAGCACTTGTGTCATGGTTTCCATATAATAGAGCATTAACTAAGCACCAGCACCAATCATGTATGTTTATTCAACACATGATGCAATCCTGGTTTTCAAATGCATAATCAAATATAAACCTATGCCCACATTAAGGGATTGTGCATAGATTTTTCCTTGTAACAAGCATGGTTATATTCCATCTTCCTTAGGTAAAAACATGGATGATACAGATGTTGAGCATTGCTCTGAAGCAATATGATTAACATCACATTTATCATTCCTTAAGGGACCATTCCAAGGTACAAAAATTTGGAATCAACTCTGAAATGTCCAAGTCCCAATGATCTTCCAGACATAAGACATAGATGAGAACTTAGAGAATAATACAAGGTGTTTGGGAAGGGTTTTCTGTTCACATAGTGTCACCTCTATATTATCCCTGGTTAATGTTTGCTGGGATAAGGGATTTGGAGCCCAGAAATTGCCAGTCATTGTAGTAAGGACATCAGGTCAATGTAGTGGGCTTGTGTTCAGATGGGAAGGAGTCCCTCACTGGGGACTTTTCTCAAGGAACATCTCTTGGAGTCATTTTGGCATTTGGTTTTTGGAATCATCACAAAGTGAATAAGGCTATCATTTTCCCTCTACTTATAGAAAAAGTCCCTCAGTGAATAATTGGGACTTCTGTAACTGGTGTCTAGTCATAATGGGATTCTCAAATCAGCAGGAAAAAGTGATGATGACTTATGCTCTGCTCAGCTGTGGTCTACCATGACCATTTCAGACATTCTTCCACTCTCCAACCCTCTGACTCCAGAATGCCTGTCACTATCAGTGCATAAACTTCCACTTTACCAAGAAACTGAATCCATCACATGAGGGCTCCTTGAACTTCTTCCCATTGAGTGTATCAACACACATCCCTAGCTATTCTTCACTTCTCTTATAACGGAAGTGGAAATTCCTCTATAGGTTCTTTGACATTTATCCCTTCCTTCTTATTCAGACCATGGAAAGACATTCTCCTTCTTCTTTCTTCTTTGTTTTTAATCCACTTTTCTCAAGGTTTATTGTAAGTGCCACACTGTTTGTCTGGTATCTCTCAAGTGAAATCTCATGAGAGGCAGAAAACTGGTCTATCCTCTTCATCATTGTATTTCTGGTGCAAAGATCAATGCCTGATGCAGTTAATTTTTTTTAATCAAAGAATGAGAGCCAAAAGGGGTGTGTGGTGAGGCAGCATGGTGTTATGAACCCAGAATATTTTATAGTTCAATTTCAATAGTTTTGTCATTTTCAGGTCCTCTATAATAGTCTATACTGGTAAGTAGTTGGGTTTTTTGCAGTGCTGGGGATTGAACCCAGGGCCTTCTGCATGCTAGGCAAGTACTCTACCACTGAGCCCATCCCCAGCCCTGATAAGTAGTACTTGATCAACAAAGCAGTGATGCTATTAGATGACTTATCTGCATCTGCTTCTTTATTTCTAACTCAACACCAAGTCTACATCCTCAACTGGTTGTAAAGTTTATGGAATTCGTACAGCACCCTACTACCAAGGGACTAATGATTCATAAATTTCCCAGTGAATTATTTATCAGAAAGTTAAATGATAAGATTAAACCTGGGAAGGGGAAGCTGGATATGAAAATGTTTTGATAGAATTATGCTGACTTATTCTATGACA
This sequence comes from Sciurus carolinensis, assembly GCF_902686445.1. NCBI lineage: Eukaryota > Metazoa > Chordata > Mammalia > Rodentia > Sciuridae > Sciurus > Sciurus carolinensis. The sequence goes on from NC_062232.1 coordinate 31,169,103, forward strand.
TTTATCAGAGTATTGCATAATAGATATTAGATACCAATGACATGATTGAACATACAATGCTTTTCCTAAAAAAAAAAAAAAGTACTCAGCAATTTACGTATAAAAGTGAAAGTACAAAAGGTTAACTCCAGAAAGCAATGTCATCCACTAAAGATTAAAAAAAAGTTATTTAAGGACTGTCATTTAAAGGTTATGTTTCAGGTCTAAATAAAATGAATCATTCACTCCAAGTTAGTACTTAACACGTTGTAGATCTTTACTGAAGATTAAGAGGAAAAAGCAGCATAAAGTCTGGTTGTGTATCACCTTTCACCTATGTAATCTCAAACAAATTTTATTTTATGTATTATTTTTTTATTTGTTCCTTTTAGTTATACATGACCGTAGCTAAAATAACTTTTAGTGTTATGTCTTTGTCCATGACTTTTTAAAAATTTTGGAACAAAGTTAAATGTATGTGATTTTTTAATTTTAAATAGCTCTTTCAATAAATGTTTGTTGATGACTGCTGTGTTCTAACACTGGCCTGAACTTTGAGACAAGGCGGAAGAAGCAAAAGTGTTGCTGAGCTGGACTGATTCTTGTAAGAAGGGTAGCAGCTAAAGAAGGTGGAAGTGCTGGGAAGAACAAACAGCACGTGCCAAGGCACAAAAAGGCACAGTGTGTGTGCAAAACGACAGATTCTTCAGTTTGACTAAATAAAGTGTACATGTGGAGATATAAATGTGGGCATCCCCAATATATATGGGGCAGGTAGATTGCCCAGGGGAAGGATGCAGAGAAAAAAGAGCACAGATATTGAAATACTAGAAGACACTCAGATTCAAGAGATGGACAGTAGCAGAGTCCACAAGAGACAGAGAAGAGTTATGGAAGTGATAATACAGGCACACATAAACACAAGATAATAAAGTAGGTAAACTGCATTCATGACTAATTTTCACCCCTTCCTATATCCACTCCCATTATTATGGACATTTTTAGTGCTCTCCCACTCTGATGTTTTTTGTTGCTGTTGTTTTTTGGTACCAGGGATTGAACCCAGGGCACTTAACCCCTGAGCCACATCCCCAGCCCATTTAAAAAATATTTTATTTAGAGACAGGTTCTTCCTATGTTGCGTACAGCCTTGCTAAGTTTCTGAGGCTGGCTCTGAACTTGTGATCCTCCTGCCTCAGTCTCCAAAGCTGCTGGGATTACAGGTGTAAGCTCCAGGCTCCACTCTGATTCTTGACTCAATCACGTAACATACTTTAGCCAAAGAAATATTAATAGATGTGGAACAGCAGAGGTTTGAGGAAAAGCATCTTGCACAATGGGACCTGTACTCTTGTGTCTCTGCCATTAAAAGGACAAGCTTGGGTAGTTGCTCATAGCAGGATATGTCACTCCCAGCTGAGCCCAGACTAGATCAACCAACCCCCATCTCTCCACAGACTTGTATTAAAATAATAAATGATTGTTATTTTAAGTTACTATTATGCTTTGGGTATGAGGTGTCACTAAAAAGCTCCTGTGTTAATGCAGGAATGTACAGAGGCAAAACGGGGTTAGGAGCTGGAGAGTTGTAACCTAATCAGACCATCCTAGTTTGAATGGACTGAGTGGTAATTATAGGGAGGTGGGTCAAGCCAGGAGGAAGCAAGCCACTGGTGTGTGCATTAGATGGTTTCCTCTGCCCTGTGGACCCCCTCATCCTGCTTCCTGGCCACCATGAATGGAGCAGCACTCTTCCATCACACCCCTCTGCCGTGATGTTCTGTCCCACCTTGGGCCCAGAGCAATGGAGTTGACTGAGCATCGTCTGAACCCCTGAAACTGAGTCGAAATAAATTTTTCCTCCTCAAAGTTGTTCTTGCCAGGTATTTTGGATGGGAATAAATAAAAATGTTTCTAGGAAAAAGGGGAGAGGAAGAAGATAAGTGAAACAGGGAGTTCCCATATTACGGCTTCTATACAAAGTGCAAGGTGATATTAAGCAGAGGACTCGATAAAGTCACATTGAAATGAGTGAGAAGAGCTACCATGAGGTGAAGAGAGGGTAGATTTGTTCTCTCGTTGAGAAACAGCTAACATTGAGGATTATAACTTTAGAGTGATAACAATATATGCTTGTATGATTTCTCTAGAGGAGCTTTATAATTCAGGGCTTGGAAAAGGTGGGCAGTTGGAAGGGTTCTATTTTGGAATATTTCAGAATAGTGTGATAGAAGGCAAGAGATATTGAATGCAAAAGAACTAAACAAAGAAGGGAGCTGTATCAGTAGAGCTGCATTAGTATAGCCATGTGCAAAAAACCCTTGCCATATATAAGTTTAAATAAAGGATGATTGTTCTCACATAGCAAAGATCCTGAAAAAGGGGTCTAGGGGCATGCTGTGACTCCACAGTATCAAACTGTAGCATCAATATATCATTTCTCTTCCTCCTCCTTGTTATATGACTTTCTTTGTTATTGCAATATAGCTGCTAACAAGGTTATCTTTCCATCTGAGTTCCAGGCAGGTAAGAAGAGGAAGGACCTAGACAAAGTAGACAAAGGACTTTTTTTTTTTTTTTTTTGGTGCCAGGGATTGAACCCAGGGATGCTAAACCACTGAGCCACGTACCCAGCCCTTTTTTGATATTTTATTTAGAGACAGAGTCTCACTAGTTACTTAAGGCCTCATTGGATTGTTGAGGCTGGCTTTGAACTCTCCATCCTCCTGCCTCAGCCTCCTGAGCCGCTGGGATTACAGGCATGTGCCACTGCGCCCAACTGGAAGGAGTCTTTTAATGAAGCTTTACTTGGGGAAGGGAAATCTTCCACTGGGACTCCCCCCACTTCCCTACTCCCACCCTGTTGCAAAGGAGAACAGATTCAGAGCTTTAACTCTCCAGCTAGGAAGGTCCAGGAAGAAGAGTTTGATACTGGAGTTAAGTGAGCCAATGCACAGTGTCTGTCAAGTGTGAGACCAAGAGGGAGCTGACACATGGCAAAAAAATAAAAAACAAAACAGAGGAACCAAAGATAGAAACTTTCCACAAATCTGAAAATCAGATGTGGTGAGACATGAGAGGAAGCTAAGGGATATTAGAGGTAACTAATTCTGATATGAAGCCATTTAAGCAATAAGAAATTATTGAAGAGGAGTCACAGTGGTGAAGTTTTTGGAGTTGAGAAGTTCCAGAAAACATCAGACTAGAAAGGATTTTCCATATGGATATTAACATTTTTTACTATGATGAAGAGACTTGGAGTTTTAGTAAAGTAAAAAGTTGACATAAGTAAAGAAAACAATATCCTTTTCCATGGATATATCAGTAATGAAAACAAGTCCTATTGCATATGCTTAAACCCTAAAAAGAAATCAGGATGATTCCAAAGAAACTCAGACAGCAAGTCCAAGAGAAAGTTAATATTCACAGATATATTAACTCTTACTTCATAATAAACAAATCCAAAATGTCATAAATTAAAATACAACCATCTATAATTTGTCAGAAAGTTGTTAGTTGACTGGGGAATCTTGGTTTTGCTGATTTGTCCTGAGCTCTGCTGACCATTTATCTGTGGTCAACTGGCTAGTTAGCTGGTGGCTGGCTTGTCTAGCTTCAGCTGGGATGACCAGACTCTGCTCCTCCTGGTAGCTCATCTTCCAGCAGGCTAGCCTGGACTTACTTTGCTACGGAATAAAGAATCCTAGAGAGAAAGCAGAAGCTTGCAAGGTTTCTTGGTCCTTAGGCTCAGAATTGGAATAATATCATTTCTTCTGCATTGTATTGGACAAAACAAGTTATAAAGCTAGCCCAGATCCAAAAGTCAGAAGAAATCTCAGAGAAGCTGAAATATCACAGTGCAAATAGATAAAAGAGGGGAAGGAAGTATAGTGTGTAGATACAGAAGGGGAAGAATTGGAGCTATTTTTGTTATCAAATTATCACATTGTTTATTTTCTTAAGTCATTATTGAAATTCATGACCATGGGAATTCTGACTATATCTACTTCATGAAGACAAGCATAAATGCTTAGAGCATGACTGAATGGCTTCTCTCAGATTAGTTCGATTGGATGATTTGAACTGTCAAGGAATGGTAGTCATAAATATGGATGGACTTATGTCACTTAGAATTCCATATAGTTCTTTTCAGATTGAATTGCTAATCCTAGTAGCTACTATGCATATTCTACTCCTGCCACTTATTTAATTATAGTTTTTCCCCTCAGTTCCCCAACCATGCCATAAAGTACAAACTCACCTTTGAATTGCTTGGTTATACAGTGCCTGATATATCAAGCAACTTGTTAGAACACTATTAAAGCTCAGGCACACAGTAATAGCTTTCTACTATTTTCATGAGAGTGATGGAAGAGAGGGAAGAGAATATTTTGTAATTCCAATGACCCTTTATACATCTGAAACAAATAACAGCAAGCCTGGTGTTCTCAAAGCTGTGACTACCAAATATTCTGACTGTGATCGTCCACATTCAGAAATACACATATCTATCCGTGTCAGTGGGGCTCATTCTCTCCCCTCTTCTTTCTTCTTTCTCCTCCTCTGAGTTAGGTCTACATGAATACAAGGCTGGAAAAGAAAGAAAACCCAACACTCAGCCTGTTTTCTCTAGATGAGTGACTTTCTCAACAATGATGCTCCCGAATGCCACAAAGAAGCTGTTATCAAGTCGTGAGACCTGAGAGGGAACACAACTCCCTTACCAGTTGTTCTTTGATGTATCATTTCAGGAGTCACGGAACAGAGGAGATTTAAGATCCATCATAGCTCTTTACACAGTTTAATAAAACAATTTTTCCCTTGAAAGTCACTTTATTTCCAGTGCTACTTCCCATGTCAGGGTATTAAAAAATGTCACTGAATCAAGGTTTTTATTAACTTGTCAGTGTAGCCAGAGTGTTCCACAGAACCTCCATGGGGGATTTTCTAGTCTTTGAAACCTACATATTGCCACATAGACTTTCCTCCCTAATTAACACTGACAGGTTCTCTTTAGTGGAAATATCCCACTCTCACAGTACAAGAGGGAGCAGATGGGTGGAAATAGATTTGGATCATTTGCTAGACACGGAGAGGGAAACCAACTGGGCTAATGACATATGACTGTGGAGGGAATATTGAACGAATGGGTCCCAGGCAATGAAGTAATACAAGTCAGCAGTGGATTGAAGTCGTACACAGGCCGCTTGCCCTAAGTGAACTGAAATGTCTTAGAGTGAGATTTCTCCCACCTAAAGGTTACATTGCTAAGGCTGCAACCTCAGATGACATTGTTGGGGTCTGAGACTGTTCTGGAAACCATGACATTACCCCGTGGCCACCAATATCCTTTCTGTGGAAGTCTTGACTAGTCAGCTTCTTGGTGTCTGGGTGGTCTCCATGGTACACATTCTTCCTCAATTCTACTGGTTTTTATGACCCCAAATTCTGTACATCCATTCTGTTTCCTGTTTCTTTCCCCCTCCCAATAGATTCAAATTTTCAGGAGACTCAGAATCTCCCCTGATAGCACTAGAAATTTGCTTACCCTAAAGTGTCGTGACCAAAGCGACCAAACTCTCGGGTCTGGTGAGGGGCGAAGGGGGATTGGAAAAATAAAGATTCACAGACACAGATCTTGAAGATTAAGCTGGGATCAAGTGGAGCCTACACTCTGATGGAGATGCAGGTCTAAAGAGTTACACCAGCAATCTTTATTTATATATGTATCATTATCAGGTTAAAGACTATGCAACCATTATTCTTTATATTCAGGAAAGTTACAGAAACTAAGACATCCTATGTAGCTTTTCCACAGTTGCAATCCATAGTTGCAAAGTGAAATGTTAGGAGCTTTGTGTGGCTCTCAAGAAAGTCCATTGTTTAAAGTTACTCTAAGGTAGGCAGGAACTGGAGAAGTGGAACTAGTGAAACGTTGTGGTTGTCTAGCATAAGAATTCCTTTCTTCCCAGGAGCTGTGTGCCTGAGATCAAGGTTAGAACGTATAGGGCTCTTGCACAGAGCCTCTTCATGCAGGACATCGCTACAGTAGCTAGGCATCCTGTGCCCTTGCACAGAAACATTCCCAGGAATCCGGCCTGCCACAGTTATGAAGGCATCAGAGACCCCTGATCTCAGTAACTGCTCTCCCATCCTCCGTCACCGCTCTCAACAATAAAGTAAGATTCGAATTCATCAGGCATCCGTAGAAGTAGACCAAGAACCTGCAGGGCGGTTGTATTAGTCAGCCCTGTTCTCTGGCCCAGGTTTCCATGTATATAGCATAATATGAGATGGTAGACCCTGCCCACCACCCAGATGTCTACATGAACAACTTGCCAGAGAATCCAAACATTCTACTATTAGAGTAACAATTCCTTTTGGATGGCTCCAAGTTTCAATTAAAAAAAAAAAAAAAACTTGTGAATTCCATTCAATTTCAAAGTAACATGCAAACATAATATCAAAAGTTAACACAGCATGCTTTTGGACTTCTAGTTTTAGCTCCAACATGTAAAGAACTTTGAACTTGTGATTTCCATTCTTATGAAAACAAAACTAGTCTGGAAAACCAGGATTGGGTCCTATTCCCTTGGTGCTAAAGACTGAACACCCAAGAAACGCCAAAGCAAGAGGGAAAATTTTTATTTAAAAGATAGAACAGAGAGAGAGAGAGAGAGAGAGAGAGAGAGAGAGAGAGAGAGAGAGACAGAGAGAGAGAGAGAGAAAGGAGGAGGTCCAGAGCTGGTGCCCCAGGGAGTTGGGGTGTCCTGTCCCTTTTATAGATCTTAGATTTCCTTTCTTCTCATGTCCCCTTCTCCTCTTATCTTGCCTAGATGATCAAAAGGTGGAGTGACCAAGGGCCAGAAAGGAGCTGCCCAGGGAGTACCTCTCCTTATTTTCCATATCTATCCAGAAAGGCAGGAAGGGAGCCACCCAAGGGATACTCATTAACAACTCCTTTCTGGGAGGAACAATGCCCTGGAGGCAGGTGATCTTGGCAATGAGTGGGAGGAGGAGGAAGAGTTTGGAGATATCAGCATTGTATTTCCTTTTGAATCAGTCATCTTCCTGACCCCATCATTCATTATCTGCACTAACGGTCCTTTTGCCCTGGTCTCAACAAGAAAAGGTAAATCAATGATTTTTTTTTAAATCCACCAGATGCAGGACAAAACACTACCCTGAAATCTGGAAACATGGGTATCCTCCATAGAGTCACAGCTCAGGTCTGTTTACTCAGATCAAGAAGCAACTAGAGTCATAAAGTGGTAGGAACTCTTAAATGGTAATTTTAAGGCTGAGTGTAGGCTAGGATGAGAGGTACCAACTCCTGGGGATGCAGTCTTGTGTGGATACTTGTACTTTCTCAGGATTTACCTTCTGGAACCTCACTGCATACTCATGGTAAAGAGCTGAGAAAGATACCTTGGTGGATCTGGCAGAAGAAATGGAGGAGTAACCATTGTGAAATACACCAGAGTATTCTCCATGACAAAAGCCTACTCTCCAGCGGAATAGAGGAAGGCCTTTCTCCTAGTCATCCCCCTGCAGTCTTCTTCTTCTTTTTTTCTTTTTTTGGACCAGGGATTGAACCCAGGGACATTAACCACTGAGCCACACCCCCAGTCCTTTTTATTTTTTATTTTGAGACAGGGTTTTGCTAAAGTTGCTTACAGTTTCACTAAGTTGCCAAGGCTGGCTTTGAACCTGCAATCCTCCTGTCTCGGCCTCCTGAGCTGCTGGGATTACAGGCATGTGCCATCGTGCCTGGCTCCCGCCCCCCCCCCAGCCTTCTCTCTCACTTAGGAGAACAGTAAAACAAGCCAAAGACACAGGTCATTAGAAGACAGACCTTTCATTGTAAGCTTGTAAAATGTTTCCCCTCTCCAACACCTACCCCCACAACAACATCTAGCATAGAGACAATGGTTTTCAATGGAAAGAGCAGCAAGATGCACACTCTTTGAGGAGAATTAGGGAAGCCCAAAGTCAACAAGGGAGAAAATAAAGACACTCAAGGCTGGGAGTGCAGCTTGGTGGTAGAGTACTTGCCTAACATGCATGAGACCCTAGGTATGATCACCAGTACCCCAAATAAATACAAAAATAAATAAAGACACTAGAAGAATTCAAAACCTTTGGCCTCTACAGCTAGAGTGAACACTATACACAGCCCAACTTCTTGTCAGATTAAATTGAAACCTTACACTAGAGGTCTGTGTTCCTATTATATACTATGTCTGGCTTTCAATAAAAATGCAAATCATTCTAAAAGGCAGTAAAAATCATAGTACAAAGAGACAACATCAGAACCAGATGTCAAAATTATCAGGCAGAGGATTTAAAAGAACTAGTTAGCTAGGCGTGGTGGTGCACACCTGTAATCCTAGCTACTTGGGAAGCTGTGGCAGGAGGATCAGAAGTTCGAGACCAGCCTCAACAATTTAGGGAGACCCTGTCTCACAATTATTAAAAAGACTGGAGACGTAACTCAGTGGAAGAGTACCCCTGGGTTCAATCCCCAGTACTGAAAAAACAAACTACAATTAATTCTTTACATTCTTCTTTAAGGCTAAGCATTAAGGGATCTAATAGATAAAACAGAAAACATTTGAGAACTGGTAGGTAATTTAACTAGAGAGGTAGAAATTCTAAGACAAAATAAAAAGGAAATGCTAGCAAACCAAAACTGTAACAAAAAGGAAACATGCCTTTCAACTGGACTTGGTTGAGGAAAGAATGAGCAAAACAGAAAATAGGTTAGTTGAAACTTTCCAAAGTGAAATACAGAGAAAGAATACTGTCTACAAACCTTCAGCAACATATAAAATAGTAATTTTACCATGACCATATGCAGCAAACCATTAAAACATATTTCAAGAAAAAAATGAGGTTGCATAGGGGTCATGCCTTTCAATAGAAAAACTGTATAGGTTCATAAAATGCTTATAATCAATTCCTTCTGAAATAGGAGGAGGTTTCTGGCAGTGGTGCCAGTTAGTGTCTTATTAGAGACTAAGGAAGCAACCTATGTATATTGGCTAAGCTGTTTTAGCAGAGACTAAACAATGGTTTTAACATAAAGATTTATTTCTCTTCCATATATCAGAGAGAACATTCAGCCTTTGCTTTTTTGGGATTGGGTTATTTCACTTAGTATGACAGTCTCCAGCTCCATCCATTTACCTGCAAATGCCATAATTTCATTCTTCTTTAAGGCTAAGTAATATTCCATTGTGTATATAAATCACATTTTCTTTTTTATTTATTTATTTATTTATTTATTTTTATTGTAAACAAATGGGATACATGTTGTTTCTCTGTTTGTACATAGAGTAAAGGCATACCATTTGTGTAATCATAAATTTACATAGGGTGATGTTGGTTGATTCATTCTGTTATTTTTTCCCCTTCCCCCCACCCCTCCCATCCCTCTTTTCCCTCTATACAGTCCTTCCTTCCCCCATTCTTGCCCCCCTCCCTAACCCTCACTCTAACCCTAAAACTAACCCCTCCCACGCCCCATTATGTGTCATCATCCACTTATCAGCGAGATCATTCTTCCTTTGGTTTTTTGAGATTGGCTTATCTCACTTAGCATGATATTCTCCAATTTCGTCCATTTGCCTGCAAATGCCATAATTTTATCATTCTTTATGGCTGAGTAATATTCCATTGTATATATATGCCACAGTTTCTTTATCCATTCATCAACTGAAGGGCATCTAGGTTGGTTCCACAATCTGGCTATGGTGAATTGAGCAGCAATGAACATTGATGTGGCTGTATCTCTGTAGTATGCTGATTTTATGTCCTTTGGGTATAGGCCAAGGAGTGGGATAGCTGGGTCAAATGGTAGTTCCATTCCAAGTTTTCTAAGGAATCTCCATACTGCCTTCCAGAGTGGCTGCACTAATTTGCAACCCCACCAGCAATGTATGAGTGTACCTTTTTCCCCACATCCCCGCCAACACCTGTTGTTGCTTGTATTCTTGATAATCGCCATTCTGATTGGGTAAATCACATTTTCTTTATCCATTCATCTGTTGAAGAGCATCTAGGCTGGTTCCATATGAAATTCTAAGCTGATAGACCAGAAGGATAATTATGCTCTGTTCCAAAAAGTCATTAAGAGATTCATGTTCCTTTTTGTCACTCTTATCACCCCTAGGTTATTTTCCTCTTCTTCTAAGTGAAAAGTGATTCATTACCATCACATTTGTTTTAACACATGGGAGAAAATGGGAAAAAGAAGTAGAGTCTAGGCATCTTCCTTTTTTGCCCTTTGGTGGTGCTGGGAATGTAACATGGCTTCTGCCTGCTAGGCAAGTGCTCTACCACTGAGCTACACATCCAGCCCCTGTAGGCATCTTCCTTTTAGGAACATGATCCAAGAGTTACACAAATTACTTCTGCTCAGATCGCTTTTTTTGTTTGTTTTGTTTTGGGTACTAGGGATTGAGTCCACAGGTATTTTATCACTGAGTTCTTTTTACCTTTTTTATTTTGAGACGGGGTCTTGATGAGTTGCTGAGGCTGACCTTCAACTTATGATTCACCTGCCTCATCCTCCCTGGTTACTAGGATTACAGACATGTGCCACCACACTGGGCTCACATTGCTTTGGACCAGTACATTGTGGTCACATATAGCTGTAAGGAGTCTAGAAAAAGTAGTCCTTAAAAGGCTGGCTGGATACCTGCCATGACTATTAATTCAGAAAAACTGGCAAGGGGTGATGGGGGATTGAGAAAAGACAAACAAACACACAGAAAGAGAGAAAGCTGAGACTAGGTAGGACACTGACCTCTGATGGAGGAGCAGTGACCAAGAGTTAGCTCAGCACATTTATTATATAGGTTTTTATAATCAAAAGCTTATTTGTGAGAAAGTTTCAGCAAAACAGGCAATCTGAAGAACACAGAACTGGTGAGACATCAGAGTTATCTTGTTATGCTCAGAATTCTCTAGCCCCATCAGTTGCTGCCTGAACTCAAGGTCCAGACTGATATTGCTCTGTGCCTTTTCACAGAGCCTCCTCAGGCCAGGCGTCACTATAGCAACTGGGCTGACTTAACTTGTATCTTTGCACAGGATGTTCCCAGTGCAAAAGCAGCCATGAGGCAGTGAGAGAGACCATGATCCAAATCACTGCTCTCCATAGCCACCCAGTTTAAAGTGGAAGTTTCTTGTATTAAAAAGAAGAAAAAGTGAACACTGGGGACATTTAACTGTACATGTCACAGTCTACTCTTTGGACATCTAATTTTATTTGAGTACCATTTTCCTCAGGAAAACAACCCAGCAGTTCCTTATCTAACTCAAAATCCAGCATCCCTGGTGACACATAGTTCTGTCAGACCAACAATTTTGGATATAGTTTCTCACAGTCTTGCAATCTATAAACTTAAAGACAAATTATTGGCCTCCCTGCCATCTAATGTCCCATAATAAGGAGGAGTAGGATATCCACATTTAAGGCTCCCATTCTGAAAATGGAAGCCTGGGAAACACATGACTCTTGTTCATTGCAGTTACTCATTTCTGCTGCATAGCAACTGTGAAAAGCTCCTGGTGGAGTGCCATCCAGGTTCTACCGTGAAATAATACCCTTGTCTCTTATTCTGCATGATCATATTTGAAATGGATGCTGGAAATGTGAGAAATAGAAAGTTGGGTGGTCCATTTTCAGAATGTGATATTTAGCCTTAATTGGTAAGAGCCAATTGTAGCCATTTTAACTATAGCCCTTCCCTTTGTCTGTCCAATTTTAAAATTAGCCAATCACGTAGATTTTAACCCCAAGCTCCTCCTATCAGGGCAAAGGGGAGCACTGGATTAGGGATAAAAGCAGAGGACTGCCTGTTCAGGTGCTCTTGCTAGGTGCCCTTCTGACAAATAAAGTTTGCCTTTCCTACCCATTTCTGAGCACGTGTTTGATTTCTTGCAGCACCTTGATATTTCTAACAAAAAGTAGAGTTGAGGGACTAAGGGTCATTTTAAGGTTTAACTTGATTATGGCATCATAATTCCACCAAAATATTTAATCAGTTTCTAGTTTGTTTGCTTTCAATTAGTTCCGTGTAAAAGTAACTAAAGACAAGCAGTTCTTTGGTTTGCCAACACTCTATTTACTAACTTCTGTATTCAAACCTTGTTTTTTTTCCTGCTTCCTCTGTGTAATGATGCCTTGAAAGGCACCTGAAGCAGCGAGTTTGGGAGGAAAAGCAAAGCCTTAATCTGAACTTTCCTGCTGGTCTGGTTTCTATCGCCTGGTCAAGAACAATTATGTCAGATGCTCTTGAGAAGGGTTTAGAAAACACTATCTTAACTCTGTAGTGTTGGGAGTATGGAAGCATTTGGCTTTTCCAGACTGCTTTTTCAGAAACCCTCACACCATCAGAATCTTAATCAACATAGTTGTAGACTATAGGCTGAGAATAACCCTTAGTAGAACTGTATTCCCTATCATCTTTTCTGTTTGTTTTTTACATGGTACTTGGGATTTAGCCCAGAGACTCTCTACCTTTGAGCTATATCCCCAGCCCTGTTTTTATTTTATTTTGAGACAGGGTCTCACTAAGTTTTCAAGTCTCGTCTTGAACTTGTGATCCTCCTGCCTCAGTTTTCCAAGTAGATGTGATTAGAGGCATGTGCCACCATACCTGATCCCTATCATCTTTGTTTGCAAACTGGTTTATTCTTGTCTCTGTTTAATATTTGACTGCAGTACTTTGCTGAAGAAAGCCAAGGTACATCGATAAAGTGGCTTTTCAAACCTGGCCTATGAGCTACCTACAGACTCAGTAGGCAAATGACTTCCCTTCAAATACACAGACAACAGGCTTACCAAATGTTTGATATGACATAATAAGGGTCACTATCTATCCTGTCTGCATTATCTGTTTCCTCACTGCCTACTCCCCAAGTGTTAAGCAAATATTTCAGGTTCTGTTAAATCAATTTCACTTCTGAGAGTAAATTCAATGTTAGTCTGTTCAGCTGTGTTAACAGGGCATAGATAACAATAGGATATATTTTTTCCACTCTCCCTTCCCATAACAGTGCTTTCCCCCCACACTGGGGATTGAACTCGGGGGTGCTTTTCTAAGTTGCCAGCCTGGCCTTGAACTTGTGATCTTCCTGCCTCAGCTTCCCAAGTCACTGGGATTACAGGCACATGCCACCACGCCCAGCTCATAACAGTACTTTTAACAAAGGTAGACAACTTATTTCTTCCTCACAGAAAAGTCTGACCTTGGGAAGTAGACTGAGGAGTTGGGAAGCTCTGTTCAAAGAAGTCATTCAGCTTTCTTTGGTTTTGTTGCTTTATAGTCCCCTAGAGTGCTGTCCTCATGTGTTTGGTTAACAGTGGCTCAGCAATATTGTATTTGTGTTCTGGACTACAGAAACAGGGCAAAGGAAGTGGAAGGAAAGAAGCTTCTTTTTGAGTATGTGACACAGATTTTACACAACAGTTCCATTCAAGGATGTACCAGAGTAGGCTCATATCAGCCCTTAAGAGGTGTCTGCTAAAGTTTCAAGAATTTTGTAAGCTTGTTGTTAAATACAGTCATTGTTAAAAAATTAAGTTCTATAAACTTATCATTGCACAAATTTTATTAAAAATAAGGTCAAACTTCACAATATATTTTCTCTATTATTTTACTATTTTCTATATTGTTGAGTTCATTTGCATCAATGTTATCTGCATGGTAGGAATACTATTTAAGGGTGTGCTACTGCAAATATTTTCCCAAGTCTGCATTTAGTGATATTGTAGCCTGAAATCAGATGTGGGGGGATTATTTACATTATAGAAAGGGGAAATGCTATAAGTCATATCCCCACAACTGAGAGCTGGTTGTTAAACATTTACCAGCACACCATTGCTTCCATTATCTTTTTGGCTAGAATTTACTCCATGTCCATACCTAGCTGCAAGGGAGGCTAGGATATGTAGTCTTTAGCTGGGTGGTCACATGCTCATCTAAAACTTAGGAATTCTATTAGCAAGAAGAAAGGGAAGATGCCTATAGAGGACAATCAGTACTCTCAATGTTTTGATGGAGAAAAGCAAGCTCTGAACAGGTTTCTGTATCTGGGATCCACTCCATCACTAGTGAATTAGCAGAAATTATAATGAGCTTAAAATATTTTAGTACTTATCTAGTACACCATCACAGGGTTAGTAAAAATTTAACAGTTCAGTTTTTGATAGTAGACCAAGCATACAAAAAAGGTTCCCTTCCCTATGTCTAGTTCCTAAAAAAGGCAACCCCCCCCTGCAAAACCCAAATTCCAAAACAAAAGCTCCATAAATAAATCTATAAAATTGGTGGAAAACAAGAAAATGAGTTTTTTATAGCCCCAAACTATATGGAATCATTGAGAGGAAGAAAGATGAGATAGAATTGAAGAATTACCTAAAACCCCAAATGTGCCCAGGTGAATGGAAACTTTGAAAGGTGGGAGCCAAGGCCAGGCATGGTGGCACACACCTGTAGTTCCAGCTACTTGGGAGGCAAAGCAGGAGGATCTCAAGTTTGAAGCCAGCCTCAGCAACTTAGTGAGGCCTTGTCCCAAAACAAAAAAAAAAATTAAAGAAGAGTTTGGTATATAGCTCAGTGGTAAAGCACCCCTGGGTTCAATCCCCAGAATTGAAAAAAAAAGCATTCTGCTTTCAGGGACATTCAAATGAATACGCTGTATATACTTAGATATAAAAGAAAGTGTACACTTCCAAGTTGCTTAGGAACTAGATTGTGGAGATACCTAACCTCTGGCTCCTCCTACCTTCCTTAATGCAGGTGTTATAAAGGGCAGTCTTGTTTTGAGGTTTTGGGTTTATGAGTAATTTTTTCAACTGATATAACAAGCTGTACCAGTGCCCCGTAGAGACAAGTAAGGCAATAAATATTACTAGTGACTGGAGGCAATGCTTTTCATATTTTCAGAGTAAATATCCAAGCAAGCCATTTACTCTTTCTGCATTAAAGTATAATGAACATGTTTGCACCTGTAATACAGTCAGAGATTGTCTTATGCATATATGACTTATATTAAATGAACATTGTAGCCAAACATTTATGTTTTATAATAAGTTAGAAACCAGAAATGAAAAAGCCAGAAGTAAAAATGTGCCTCCTGCCTGTAATCCCAGTGACTTGGGAGGTTGAGGCAGGAAGATCATGTGTTCAAAGCCAGCCTCAACAAAAGCGAAGCAGTAAGCAACTCAGTGAGATCCTGTCTCTAAATAAAATACAAAATAGGGCTGGGGATGTGGCTCAGTGGTTGAGTGACCCTGAGTTCAATCCCTGGTACCCCCCACCCCAGCTCCCCAAAATATTCCTAGGATAAGGGATGTTGAATTGCTTACTTTCTCCTTACAAAAAATAAAAATGGCTGGTATCTAATTTTAGCATCATTTTCCCTCAGGAGATCAAAAAAGCCATTACAGGGTTATGGATGAATTCTTGGTGTTTGATGATAAGAATGACTAATGCTTAATATGGATTTAACTGAGCTAGAAAATGCTGTACAGATCAACAATACTTTAAGATGTTGGATCTTAGGATTGTAGGAGGAAGGAAAATAAAATTTCAAATTTATTTTTAAATGATTCTCTCTCATTATTAATCACTGGAAATATTTCTTAAAATAACATGAATTGAGTACCTACTCTGTGTAAAGTACCATTAAGTGCTAAAATGAACACAACAATGCCCTGAAAGAGTTTATAATCTAGAAGGGAACGAAAGAAATCTTAGCTCAATGATGAAAATGCCGAGATCAAGTAGGTACTGACTGTTTCATCTTTAAAGCAGATACCAGGCAAATTGGGAATGCCTAAGGTAGGAGATTGGTAACAGGTAGGACAGAATAAATGAAGACAGGTATTCAAGGAGACAAAGGGAGGGAAAGAGACTATAGCTGTAAATCTAGAAGCCCCACCATTACACTTACTCCCTGTTGGCATCAGATCTGCTATTTTGCAGCCGCCATTATTCTGCCTCCCCAACACCACTTTACAACCCAGATTGTTAGCCAGTGAACCTCCCCACCAACCATTGGTCCATTGTTATTAGCCCATGAGATTCCACTACTTAGTAGCTTCCCTGCCATTTTCTCTCTCTCTCCTCCTGACTTTCTCTCTCTCTCTCTCTTTCTCTCTCTCTCTCTCTTTCTCTCTCACCCTGCAGGGGGACACTCTGCCTGTCCACTTAATAAATTCTCTTGCATGAGTTCCCACTTCCGGAGTGGTTTCTGGGTGCTTTCACTCCCCAGAACTGTTTTTCCTCCATGCCTGTCACTCTCAAATTTCTGAGAAATCTACAAATCTTAGAGTTAATGTAAATACACTCATTTATGAAAATTGCTTTATTTTGATTAAAGCTCATATGCAGTGTTTGCCTACACAGTGTATTTTTAGATAAGGTAAAACAAAGGAGATGAGCTTTAAGAAATGTTTAATATGGATACATTCCAAACATTATCTAGAGGAGATAATGTCAACCTGAAGATCCTAGAAGTCGACCAGACCCCCCACAGATGTTTTGTAATCCAGTAATCAAAAGTCCAGTCCTTGTCCTCGATGTCAATCAAATAACAAAGGCAAGGTCTTGAAAAAGGAAAAAGAAGGTTTATTGCTTTACTAGCTGTAACATACAAAGCTGCTCCCCTCGCCCTTTCCGGTGCAGCCATTTTCCCCGCCTCCCAACTACTGTCACTCCTAATAGCTAGTGCTAGCTAGCTATTGGTTCATCAGTCAGTTTGCAAGCATCCTTCCCTGTTATTGGTCCCCTGTTAGCCTGGCAGAATTCAACTGCTTCACGGTAGCTACTCGCCATCTTTTCTCTTGCTTTTCTCTCCTACACACTTGCTTACTTTCTCCTCCTCACGTTTCACACTCTTTCTTGCATGCACCCTTTCTCTTTCCCTTTTTTTTGGAGGGGGGGTTGCTGGGGATCGAACCCAGGGCCTTGTGCTTGCAAGACAAGCACTCTACCGAGTGAGCTATCTCCCCAGCCCCTCTTTCCCTTTCTTTTCCTCTCATTTTCTCTCTTACCCTGCAGGGAGACACTCTGTTTGCTTAATAAACTTCCTTATATGATTTCCTGTGTCCGTCGTGGTTTTCGTGGAATTCCTTACACTAACGAAGGAGAAACACAGGATTCCTGTCCCAAAGGCTGTGATTCTATCATGGGGAACAGGGGGGGTTTTAAAGAGGTTATTCAGAGAAAATGAGATTAAGGAGGAGAGATCAGGAAGGAGAAGATCAGGGAAAAGAAGATCAGGGAGAAGAAGGTTAAGGAAATGAAGATCAGGGAGAAGGTTAGGGAAAAGAAGATTGGGAAAAACATGTAGTCAAAGCATCAAGAGAAACCTTGTTACAATTTGTGATCAAAAAACAAAAATACAAAATAACACACACAAAAACACCAAACTGAGTTCATGCTGAGGCCATTCCCACATACCTTTCCATGCCCATCCCTGGGAAAGTTTCCTTTAAAAGAAGAGCCAGAGACCCTGAAGGTGCTATCTCTCTTGAGATAGTGTATCTTTACCTTTCACAAGTTTTCTTCTCCTGTACTGGGGATCAAACCACCCAGGGGCACTTTACCTCTGAGCTACATTCCCAGTCCTTTAAGAAATTATTTTGTTATTTTGAGATAGGGTTGCAACAGTGCTCTACTTTGTGCTTTGAATATAGCACTTGCTGCTCTGTCATTGCAGCTTATTTTTTAAAAGGACATGTTTCTTTCTCTTCCTCTCTCTCTGCACCCCCTAATCTCTGGGGAAACAGGATTACCTTTCTTCCCCATCCTAGGCAAATTTTTCTGCTTGAGTACACACCCAACATAGGAATGAAGTAATCCAGACTTTGGGGAGGGTACCAGAAGATCCCAGAAATGACTGTCTCCCAAATTAACAAGGGAATTACACCTCCAGACAGAGAACACAATGGAATGTGACCTTTGATTCACGTCTATAAAAGCCCCCTTTTCCTACTGATGGGCAAAATCACAGCCTCTGAGACAGGAGTCCCCTGTGTCTCTCCTTTGCTAGCAAAGCAATAAACCTTCACTTTCCTTTTTCTCGAAACTATGTCCTCATTATTGGATTGGTATCGGGGACAGGGACTGAGCTTTCAGCAACAGGGTCTTGCTAAATTGCTGAGGCTGGCCTCAAACTTGCAATCTTCCTGCCTCAACGTCCCAAGTCCCTGGGATTACAGGAGACACCTTTGTGTTGGGCTCCCAGACCTTTTTAAAGCTTTATTTTGATATAGATCTTGCTTGCTAAATTGTCCAGGTTGGCCTGGAACTTGTGATCCTCTTTGCCTTAGCCTCTGGAAAAGCTGGGATTAGGGGCAGGCCACACTGCCCCTTGAACCTTTCGCTTTCTTTTCCATTTTTTTATTTTTTATTTTTGGTACCACGAATTGAGCCCAAGGACACTAACCACTGAGAACATCCCCAGCCCTTATGTTTTATTTTGAGACAGGGTCTCACTAAGTTGCTTACTGCTTCACTAAATTGCTCTTCCTCTCTTTTCTAAGCCCTGATGTGTCCTTAAATTATTTTCTGTGACATTTCAAGAGCCTGGAAGATCTCTTCTGCCTCTGAAGAGACCTCCTCAAATTCCCTTACGGTGACAATACTAGGCAAGAGATCTGTAATTCTTCAATTTTTTTCAGTATTCAAAGAGCATAATCTAAATGCCATAGTTTAGAGGGGAGAGAAATTCTTTATAATAAGCCTACTTTTCCACTAAAGGGACTGAATTAGGAGGAGAGGAAGAGAGGACAGGTCTGAGCTGATAATTTTCCACAAATTTACCTTGAAATTAGCTATGACAGGAACTACTTTTAGTAATGAGTATGAATTCCCAACCCTTTTTCCTTTTTTTTTTTTCTCTTTGGAGAATCTGAAGTTGTTGAAATTCTAATGCTAGATTGTTAAGTAGAAAGGATTGGAAAGCACAGATGCTAATCTGATTAATATATGGGTATAGAGCTACTTCCAGGAGAGAAGAATCTGGAAAGCCTGGAGATTTGGAATGAGGGAGGCACCTGGGAGATTTTTGAGTGAGAAGAGAGATTTGGGTAAGGTACCATAAATGAACAGGCGGAGTGATGGTTGAAAGAGGACTTTAGGGAAATCTTATCCAGTTGAGGTAGAGTTCTTTAGTGGTACAGGAAGAGACTTCAGGAAATACTTGCATGATTTTTCAAGGCTTTGGAGAGTCAGACTTGTGATTTTGTGTGTGTATTTGTGTGTGTGTTGTTTCTTTTGGATGCCACTCTACTCCACTATGATCCTTAAGCAAAAGTAGGAATAGTTATGTTCATTGAGGAAAAAGGAGAAAAAATTCAGTCAATTTTCAAACAGAATCCCTTTTCATCCTTTGTGAAAGAGTGAGCCCTGGATATCTCTCCCTTCTTTGCCTTTTTACTCCTGTCCTTTCACTCTCTTGATTCTATAGGCAGGTTAGTGACAATGTTACAGACTAGGAATTGAGTGGTTTAGAGTTGGGGTCCTTGTTTCCACTGAACAGGCCATAGGACAAGTCACTTCACCTTTCTGAGCCCCAGTTTCCTCTATGCAAAATGGAGCCTGATTTTCTCACAGAATTATGTGAGTGGAGAGTGTGAAGCTGCCAAGCAGAGTGTGACCACCGTTTTATCTTCCATTTCCTGAAGGCCGGGCTTCAACAATATTCTCTATCTTATTGGTGGGTATAACTCTGACCTTTCTTCCAAGAGATAGCTGTATCTTTATGCAGGTGACTTCTAAATATCAAATATGCTCTGAAACTGTAACAGTGGTTCGCTTGCCCTTTTGAGTATAGCTCTGAGGCTTATTTTTAAAAGGGACATGTGTTTTCCTTTTCCTCATCTCCCTCTCCCCTTCTCTAACCTGGGGGCAGGGAACAAGGTTACCCTGTGCTGTCTGTGCTCCGTAGGAAGGAGGTATCTGCCAGAGGATCTAAGAAGTAAATTATCTCCCAAATTAACAAGTGAACGGTAACACACCTTCAGGGTACCCTGCGACTCCCTGTCAGGGCACACCTGGAAAGTGGTCTTTGAAGAACTCCTTTAAAATCCCCCTGTCCCTCCTGATGGGCAGAATCACAGCCTCTAGGACAGGAGTCCCCTGTGCTTCTCCTTTGCTAGCAAAGCAATACAACTTTTTCATTTTTCTCAAAACTGTGTCCTTGTTATTAAATTGGCATTGGGGACAAGGACTGAGCTTTGTTACAAAACCATAGGAATGGTAGAATTTCAGCACAGAAACAGATTGGGGTGTGGGGTGGAAGTGAGTTTTTTCTCAAATATATCACAGAGGTTGCTGATATTCTTTTTTTTTTTTTGCTGATATTCTTAACTGAGATAAAACTAGTATATCACTCCAGCCTGACTGGATAGCACACGCCTGTAATCCTAGTGTTAGGTAGTAGCTAGCAATGAGCAGTGAAATGCATGGCAAGGTCACAAGTGCTCCTTAAATTATTTTAGGGTCTTCTTTAAACTACTTCCAAAGTAAACGAGAAGGCAAAGGGTGGTAGTTAATTTGTAGAAAATAAACAGAAGCAAAGGAACTAATGGGAAAATATATCCAAAGAAAAGGATTAATGGGACTAACTCTTGACAGGGTCCATTGATTTGGATGTGAAGTCAGGAATTATGGCCAGAGGTGTCTCCAATTGTCTGGGAAGGAAGATTCCTTTAGAAGCACAGGCACACTAAGGTAACTTCTGACCAGCTATGGGCCCCAGCGCCTACATTAACATGGGATCGACTTGTGCAAGAAGCCCCCATAAATAGGATGGTCACCATGATAGTTCCAGAGAGGATCAACTAAGGTCAAAAACTCCACCGCCGACATGAAGGAGGAGTTGGACACCTGATTGTCAAAGAGTACAGAAGGTGGTCCGCAGTCCTCCTGGTAAACATCAAACAGTAATAAATTTGGGGACAGCATTGTCTCCTTTGTCATTCTCTGCTCTGAGATGGCCCACTCTCTCTCTTGAGCATGCTCTCTGCTTGAACCTCACTTTGCTTTTACTTTACTTTCACCTCACTTGCACTTATAGTAAAGTTCTCTTGCATGACTTTTAGTGTCTGACTAAATTTTCTTTCGTCAGAACACAAGAACCAAGGTTTGGAGTTTCAGCTCCCTGCTTTCCTGTGACACTAGTGGCTCAGGAGGCTGAGGCAAGAGGATTGTGAGTTCAAAGCCAGCAATTTAGGGTGGCTCAGTGGTAAAGCACCCCTGGGTTCAATCCATGATTCAAAAAAAAAATCACTCCAATGTTTAATTTTTCCATTTTAGATTTTTGTGTGTGTGTGGGTAAGACTAGGACTCAAATCTAGGACTTCATGCATGCAATTTAATCTTGTTTTAAAGAATGGTACCAATTCATCATGCCCTCTCACTTCTCCAGTCCCAAGTTCAACCTTCTGTGTCAAATTGACAGACTTTCACAGAATTTGGTTTTTCAGAGCTTTGCTCCATTACTCTATATACTTTTAAGTACATAGAAAGTTAGCATCTATTTATTTATATTCCTTGGCAGTATATTACCATAGTAATTAAAATAGAAGTTTCAAATTTAGATGATAACAAGTAAGATAAATTATTTAACCTTTTTTCCCCAGATTTAATGGCTAACAATGGACATTACAAAATCCAGGTTTTTATTTTCTGCAGGAAATGTTATTGTAAAATAATAGTAATACTTCACTTGGGCCTTCTAAGATAAATGGGTGTTGTAATGGATGGAAGAGGGAAAGCGAAGTTACTAAGAACCCTAGAAAGATAAAATCTAAGGTAGTAAGAATTATAAGTAGTTTTTATTTATTTATAGATTTTTATTTTAAAATATATAGTTTTTAAAAAATCATGAGCAAATGAATCCATTAATAATTAAATGTAAGATACCTACTTTTATAATATTCAGGGAATTCAATGATCCTCATAGGAATACTGAGTTCAAAAACTGACTTTAATAACAGTTTGAGTCAATTACTTCATCTTTTAGATGAGGCTACGAGATCAGAGAGGTCCAGTGTCCGGCCCAAGCTCAAACAGCAAATGGGTTGACAGATCTGAACATGGATTCTGGGTTTTCTTGTGTCTCACCCAATATTTCTTCCACTGTGCCACAATCACTTTCACATGACCATCTCTACTGGCTGTTAAATACTGGAATTGCAGCAGGTTTTAAAATCCTAGACTCCCTGTTAGTATTGGTTCATGCTGTTAGATGTAGCTGTATCTTGTAATTGGAACTATACAATACAATGATAAACACTTATTTACAGCAAATGTCAGGATAGAAGATAAAAAGACAGGGCATGGGGCATCTGTCTTGCTGACTTTAGGTGGTAAAAGAATATAACTATGCTATGTACCTGGAGGGGACTGAGCATTGGGAGTAGTCTTCCAGCCCTTCTTTTTTGTTTTTTATTTCTTTTTTTTGGCGGGGGGAGGACCAGGGATGGAACCCAGGGGCACTCAACCACTGAGCCGCATCCCCAGCCCTTTTTTATATTTGATTTAGAGACTGGGTCTCGCTGAGTTACTTAGGGCTTCACCATTGCTGAGGTTGGCTTTGAACTCTCGATTCTCTTGCCTCAGCCTCCTGAGTGACTGGGATTATAGGTGTGCACCACCGTGCCCTGCTCTCCAACCATTCTGAACATTCAGGGTGCTTCTTTCCATTCCTTTACAATTCCTGCTGAAGTCAAGTAGATTCAGCAGACTTAGTAATAAGAACTTTAAGTGACCCAAAGAACACTTACTGCAGAGTGCTGGAGCACTACCAGACTCTGTTGGACTTCAGATTGCAACATTTTGCTTATGGCACATCATTTAGTGGGATTATACTTCTTTCTCATAGAAAGTCTTGGTATGGCCAGGGCACTTCCAGGTTTGAGAGTTGGTAACAGTCTACTAAGCAGTCCAGTGAAGACAACTGTAGGTTTTTTATTGGAAGCTCAGCCTGAAGGAGGGGAAAAAAAAGGAAAAGTTAAGTTGACTCTTCTACTACAGATATCATTCATACTTGAGATATTTTATGGTCCATAGGTTTTAATGTTTTTATAATTAGGTCATATGAAGCCAAATACCTTCTAGATGTGGGAAGGACTTCTTTGGGGGGAAAATCATACAAAGATCTTTATTAGAAACATTGAAAAGCCAAGTGCAATTTCCTTAATAATAGCCCACCCAGTGAAAAAGAATTACTTCAACTTCTCTTGGTACTTTAATCTCAGTGCTGACAAAATGAAGGCCGGTTGGCAATTTAACAGTTCCTTGGCTCTTAGCTGAAAGAAAATAAAATAAATGGAGTGTTACTAATGTGTGAGGTATCTGTGCAGTCTCGCAGGTCCAAAGTTGACTTGTTTACCATATAGATCAAAATATATCCCAATTGCACTTTACTGAAGTTACATTCTCTTCATTATTTTATCCTCATTATTTTACATGATGCCTGATATATTCAAACCTCTTTGTATGTTGGCCTTGACACTGAATAAAAATCACATGGGAATCACATGTTCTCTTAAATTTTGCACTTGTAATTTGCTCTAAGATTTATGCAAACACACTCCAAGTAAAAATGGGCACAGTATCTAAACAGACACTTCTCTAAAGAAAACATATAAATGGCCAATAAGCACATGAAAAGATGCTCAAGATCACTAATCATTAGGGAAATGCAAATCAAAATTGCAATAAGATACCACTCCAGCCAGGCACAGTGGCACATACCTGTAATCCCAGTGGCTGGGAAATTGAGGCAGGAGAATAGCAAGTTCAAAGCCAGCCTCAGCAACTTAACAAGGCCCTCAGCAACTCAGTGAGACTCTGTCTCTAAATAAAAATACAAAAAAGGGCTGGGGATGTGGCTCAGTGGTTAAGTATCTCTGGGTTCAATCCCTGGCACACACACAAAAAAGATACCACTCCATACATACTATGCTGGCTATAATAATAATGAACAGACAATAATAAGTGTTGGTGAGTTTGCAGAGAAGCTGGAATCCTCATAGTTTAAGCATAAAGTACCAGATGACCCAGCAATTCTACTCCTAGGTATACATCCAAGAAAAACAAAAACATGTCCATGAATGCAAGAACTGTTACCTGAATGTTCATAGAAGTATTATTGACAATAGCCAAAAAAGGAACAGCCAAAATATCCATCAGCCAGTCAATGGATGAATAAAATGTGCTATGTCCATAAGGGAGAATATTATTCAGCAAAATAAACGAATGAAGTAAGGATAAATGTTACAACATATATGAACCTTGTCAACGTGCTAAGTGAAAGAAGCCAGTCACAACAGATTACGTGTTGTGTAATTCCATTTATAGGAAATGTCCCCACTAGGCAATTTTGTAGAGGCAGAAAGCAAATTAGTGCTCACCTAAACTGGAGGATTGGGAGATAATAAAGGGTGACTTATTGGTTATAGGGTTTCTATTTGACATGCTGAAATGTTCTAAAATGGATTTCAGTGATGATTGCATAATTCTGTAAATATACTAAATACCATTGAAATGCACACTTCAAATGGGTGAATTGCATGGTATATAAATTATCTCAATAAAGCTCTTATGCATACGTATACACATGTATCTATATTTTTTCTCAAAGACTTTCTGTGAATGCATGTGTTTTAATGCAAATATCATGGGTATAACTCTTTATCTTCTGTGGACCTTTTAGCAATGCTCTGCAACTGTCTTTTAGCATCATCTTACATTTTCCATCCGATAGATGTAGGGAAAAGCACATCTGGGAGAAGGGAATGCTTAGGGAGAAAAGCACGCATCCTAAACCTGTCCCAAATTGTTCATCTCTTTGAGAAATAAGATGTGTATGAAATATGTAACTTACACTGTGGTTTACTTCCACAATTATGTTTGAGTTCCTTAATTGGCATTGCACTGAGGCAAAGACTGTGGGAAAACAAAGATAAGCGAGACAGTGATTGCTGTCTAAATGGTTAACAGTGCATAAGTGAATGAATGAAATGAAACAAATGAAAGTTCAACTAGTAGTCTGTAATATAAACCATAGAGGTACCTGGGGTGAAGGGGTTGTTTAAGTACAGCAGTATAGAACAAGTTGCTTTCTGGGTAGCCAGATCAGCAAAGGGGCATCATTTTTATTCAGTGAATGTAAAGCACATGACATTGGAGCCAGACACATGTCAAAGCAATTTTTCAGGCAAATTGATTTCTAGTATGTGTTGAAGGTTTTATTCAAACATATAGCAAGTGAAGGTGAAGAATCTTAAATAGGATTTAAAAAAATTTTTTTGAAGTCAAATACACACGACCAAATACATTAATCTTAAATTTACAGCTTGATGAATTTTTACACCTGTGTAACTAGAAGCTAGATCATGGTCCAGAACATTCCTTCTACCAAAAAACTCCCTCATGCTCCTTCTCAGTAGATACTATTTTATCTCACCCCATAACCACTGATGAGTGTTGCCTATTTTTGAGTTTCATATAAATGAAATCACACCACATATCCTCTTTGTGCCTGGTTTTCTTTGATTCTACCAAAAAGAAAAAAAAAACCTGGGAACATCATCCATGTTTTTGCATGTGGTAGTTCATTTCTTCTAATTGTTGTATAGGAGTCCTTTGTACAACTATACCACAATTTGTCCAGTTGCACACAGCGGATTATGGGACTTCTCAGTCTCCATAAGTATGTGAACCAATTCCTATCAGTCAATCTCTCTTTGTTTATCCTTATCTACCTATTTCCTATTGGTTCTGTTTCTCTGGAGAACACTGACCAGGGCTCTAAATCTCATCAATGTCCATTAAAAAATGCTCAGATAAACTGGGTGCAGTGGTGTATGCCTACAATCCCAGTGACTCGAGAGGCTGAGGCAGGAAGACTGCAAGTTTGAGGCTAGTCTCAGCAATTTAGTGGGGGTCCTAAACAACTCGGTGAGACCCTGCCTCAAAATAAAATATAGAAAGGGCTGGGGATATGGCTTAGTGGTTAAGTGTCCCTGGGTTTAATCCCTGGTACCAAAAAAAATTTAAAAAGAAAGGAAAAAATCCTCAAATATTTTATCAGAAATGATGCTAAATATTTTCCAGGAGAGGTTGTAAGTAACATCCTAAAAATTATCTGCTCCAGTCCACCTTTGCAGAGGCTAGAAAAAATTTCTATTTCCACAGACCTAGGGTCAATGCCAGATATGCCATTTATCAATTTATGATCTTTGGTAAACTATTTTTTACTTTGCTATAAGATGGAGATAATAATAATCTACTTCACAGGTCTAGTCTTAAGGTTTTAATATTTGGCATAGAGAAAATGTTCATTCTAGTTTGCATTCCTTCCCTCCCTCCCTTCCTACCTTCCTTCCTTCCTTTTTAACCTTCCTTCCTTCCTTCCTTCTTCTTTGAGAGCTCAAGCAGGAGTTGATAAAGGAAAGTAATGATAGTATTGAGCTCTTATAATTATCTTAACAAATGAAGAAATTCTATGGTGACATTGGAGAAAGTGGGAGGGTGGAGCATGATGGGAAAGAAAAAAGAACAAAGGGAAAAGAATTAAAAACGTAGGAGGGCAAGACATCATGTCCCCATCCTTAAAATAAAGTTCTCCATGGGGGTGGAGAGGTGGTGAGCTGAATAGAACACCTGATATCATGAAAATTAAGTCTCATTGTCTATATCAATATTAAGCACCCAAGAAAATAGACAGATTCAGCCTTAGCGGTAGATTACAAGTAGATTTGCACTGAATTGAAAATATGTCCATGTGAAAGTATATTAAAATTAAAATCTCATTTGCATATATAATATCAGTTAGAGCAAATGTTCATTGCATGACAATGCTCCCTTTAGGAGAGGCCATTAGGTTGATTTGCATTCATTTAA
The DNA here is from genome assembly GCF_902686445.1 of Sciurus carolinensis. Lineage (NCBI taxonomy): Eukaryota > Metazoa > Chordata > Mammalia > Rodentia > Sciuridae > Sciurus > Sciurus carolinensis. The sequence continues at coordinate 31,196,021 of NC_062232.1, forward strand.
ATGTGCATGTGGTACCTTGATTTTTGTCTGTGCAATTACTAGGGTAGTTAATACATTGTGCTATTAAAACAGATAAAAGACTGCACAGAAGCTGTAACACACAAATGTGACAATTGATGGGTTGAGTGGAAGGAAAGGGTCTCACATAAACATCTGCCCTTTGTGCAGTGGGGCAAAGGAACTGAAACCGATTGTTCCACACAGATCTCTCCTCACCCAGTGTTATTCTTATGGCCTGGATTCAGGAAGAAATTAAGAGCCATTTTTATAATAAGCAAACTAAATAATTCAATTACATGGTATGTTAAAAGGTGTGGTAGATTGCAAATATGGACAGAAATTATTCCAATCCCTGTATGCACACTCTTTACCATGTTGTTTTGCAAAGTGACTTTGCTTTCTTAGCAGTAAATATTGGAGTCTGCTTCTCAACCCCTTAAATCTGGGATGGCCATGTGACTTCTTTGACCAATAGGATAATAGGAAATAAAGTATAAGCACAAGTCAAAATTTGAAAAGTGCTAGCTCTCTGGGGCTTGTTCCCTTACCGCCCTTGGAACCCTGAGACATCACCTGAATGAACCCAAGGAAGCCTGCTGAGAGATGAGAAAACTACATGGAAGAGAACACAAGAGTTCCAGGTGACATCTTGTCAAACACTGACCTACCAGGAGGTCACAGATGAATGAACAAACCCAGAACAAACCAGCCTAGTCAGTCCAGGTTAGAATAACTCTTCAGTCAAAGCAGAGTATCATGAGCTCAATAAAATGGTTCTTATTTTAAGTCACTAGCTTTGGGGTGTTTTGTTACACAGCAATATCTAATTGGTACAAGAAGGTTATGATGAGTGCAGAGATAAATAAATCAGAGGAGGGCAGAGTAGAAGTACAAATATGTGGGGGATGTTGACATTTTAAATAACTTTGTCAGAGAGGGACTTTAAACACTTGAAAAAGATAAGGAAGTGACTCATGCTATTTAAGAAATGAACAAGCTTGACAAGGAAAATAGCAAGTGGAATGTTCCTGAGGCCTAGCAGGTCTGGCTCTTGTTGAAGTGAAGCAAGGAGGTCAGAGTGCCTGGTCACTGTAGGAGATGAAGGCAGAGAGGTAGCAAGGGGCCAGATATTCCAGGAGTTCACCACTACGTTTGTGATGAGATTTCCAATGAAGTTGGGACTCCTGTGGCTTGCTGTGTCCCAAATGAGACTATGCTAACTAATTATTCCAGCAATAGAAAATGGACATGAGCTGGATCAATGAACTTCTCCCTCCTGGAAATGTGAAAGTTGAGACAGAGACCCAGAAATTAGGAGGTATTGAAGCTGAAAGTCACCTTACTGGCTGTCTTTGTTCAGGTTGCTGTAACAAAAATACTAGAAACTAGGTAGCTTAAACACTGTGTGGTGGTGCACACCTATAACCCCAGTGGCTCAGAAGATTGAGGAAGGAGGATTGCAAGTTCCTGGCCAGCCTCAGCAACTTAGGTCCTAAGAAACTTAGTGAGACCTTGTCTCAAAATAAAAAGTAAAAAGGCTTGGGGAGTGTCTCACTGGTTAAGTACCCCTGGGTTCAATCCCCAGTACCCAGAAAACAAAAAACAAAAAGAACTAGGTAGCTTAAAACCAACAGAAATTCATCATTCACCATCCTGGACTCTTGGATGTTTAAGACCAAGGTGCTGGCAGATTGGTTTCTGGTAAGGTCCATTTCTTTGTTCATTGATGGCCATCTTCTTGCTAAGTCCTTGTATGGCAGAAGAGGCAAAGAGGACTCTGAGCGCTAATCCCATTCATGACATAATTATCTGTCAAAGGTCCTGCCTCTTAATACTATTACACTGGGCATTAGATTTCAGCATAATGAATTTTGAGAGGACTCAAACTTTCTGACCTCAGCCCTGACTAAACTCAAACAACCCAGAATTCATACCCAGCTCTGGTTACTGAATTTCAGGAGCTGGCCTGCTTCCTGTCCTTATCAAAGTTTGACAGTTGAACCTGTTTTTGAGTCAGTGGAATGCATCTGAATCATTACAATGAATTTGCTCTAACACTCAATCTTTTTTTCTTAAATAAGCAAAGTTAATTTCTGTTGCTTGCAAATAAAAGCCTCAACTAATATAATTATCTTGTGATTTCTCTCTAGTTCTTTAATATATTCCTTCTCTTCTGAAATAAATTGTTAGTTTTTCAGAGACAGGAATAATTCCCTCAATTTATTTTGTACTCTTCTTCTACCCAGCTATGCTTATAGAACAAGATAATAACAGCTGAGCATTCATTCAATGACTACAGTGCATCCAGCACAGAGCTGATGCTAAGAACTGATGAAGATTATCTTATTTAAACTTTGCAATACTTCTGTGAACAATTAATCTGGTTATCTCCAATTTTTATAGATGAGGAAACAGAGGCCAGAGGGATGACATGGCTAATGAATGGAGTAGGGACACCAATTCAGGTAATTTCATCCAGAAGCCCAGAATTTTTCTTTTTTTTCTTTTCTCTCTCTCTCTCTTTTTTTTTTTTTTTTTTTTGTACCTGGTATTTAACCCAGGGGTGCATAACCACTTTTTATTTTATTTTATTTTATTTTTTTTACCCTTTTAAATTTTTATTTAGAGACAGGGTCTCGCTGAATTGCTCAGGGCCTTGCTAAGTTGCTGAGGCTGGCTTTGAACTTGTGATTCTCCTGCCTCAGCCTTCTGAGCTTCTGGGATTACAGGTGTACACCACCACCACACCTGGCTAGGAGCCCAGATTCTGTCCAGGACTCAGTACTTAATGGGTACTTAAAATATGTGTGCATTGATTCACTGAGAAGTACCAAGTATTCACAGAATCACCTGGGATGACCAGCTGACCTTCATCACCCAGGCAGGGTTGCTCCAGCATCCCTCCACTGGGAATACAATGGTGTCATTTTAGGAGCTCACTATCAGTGACAAGTTAGGTGGTATCGTGTCCTGATTGCAGACATCTCCTGATGTGAGCAGATTGTCTCAGCTGCTCCAAACATATAGTGGCCCCCAGAAACCTACTGTTCCTACATCAAAATTTTGTCATGACCTGAGTGCAATGGCACAATCCCAGTGACTCAGGGGGCTGAGGCAGGAGGATTCCAAGTTCAAGCCAGCTTTAGCAACTTAGTGAATCCCTAAGCAACTTAGAGAGACCGGGTCTCTAAATAAAATATAAAAAGAGGGCTGGGGATGTGACTCAGTGGTTAAGCACCTCTGGGTTCAATCCCCAGCACCAAAATAAATAAATAAAAATTTTGGCATGAAGTAAAAAACTTGAGACAATATGGCATTTCAAATGAGAACTCTATAGCATACCAGGGAAGAAAATGTAAGAAGTCTTGGATAGAGAATCAATTATCTATAGTAATAAAAACATTAATATATTATTCATTCATGAAGATCTTTACATATATATGACATTCTTTCTAACAACCCTTTTCATGCCCACTTTACTGATAGTGAAACTGAGACTCACAAATTTAAATGCTTTGTCCTAGTATAACTCCCAGCCTTAGGGTGCTACATTCAGTTACCTGGGAATACAAAATATTCAACCCTTAGACCCAGACACTGCAAATACCAGTTATTGCTCTCCTTCTGAGCTTGCAACACATCCTTTCTCCCTATTTCATTTGCCATTTAATTATGTGCTGCCCCATGACACTAGTGTGCTGCTCCGTAATTACAATCGTGTTATTTCTGTGCTGTGTGAATTCATTGTAATTTTACTTTTCAGACTTTTTCTTTTATGTGGGGTACTGATAAGAATGGAATATTTCCATGACAAAACAGATTAACCATCAGCTTATGATAGTTTAATGTCAAGATGAACTATGTACTAATGAAAAAAGGGTTGAATGGAATTAGACTTAATGATTAAATGGACTTTGCACATTTTTCTTAAAAAAATCAAGCAACACATCAACTAGATTTTATATGATTTGCAAATATTAGTAATATGTAGAGGAATCTTTATCATAAAATATTCATTATTTGTTCTCTTAAGCATATCAGCTTTGCTTGTTCACATAGAATAGACAATGAAACAGAAACAGGTGTTACTTTTCATAAACTGGAGTTTAAAGAGTTGATATCACACACACACACACACACACACACACACACAAAATGGGAGGAAGAACTTTACCTCTTTTATTTATACCCATCCTAATGCATAGAAAAGTGTTTGGTACATAGTAGGTAAATCAACACTCAAGTATTCCCTGAGCACCTACTACATGCGAGAGAATGTTCTAGGTACTGGAAGACAGGATTGAATAAAACAGAAATTCATGCTTTCATGGAGTTTATGGAGAACAGAAAATGAAGAAAGAAATGAATATATTTACTATATAAAATGGTGATATGAACTATGGGGAAAAATAAAACAGGAGTGGAGGAGAGGGACCTCTGGGAGTCAGGTGGGAGAGTCACTACTTGAAATAGGAAGTGAAGGAAGACCTTGTTGATAAATGACTCTTTTTTTAAAATATTTTTTTAGTTGGAGATGGGCACAATACCTTCATTTTATTTACTTATTTCTATTTATGTGGTGCTGAGTGTCAAGCCCAGTGCCTCACATATGCTAGGCAACTGCTTTACCACTGAGCTATAACCCCAGCCCCAAATGACTCTTTTTAAAAAAAAAATTATTTCATTTGTTCTTTTTAGTGATATATGAAAGTAGAATGTATTTTGACATATTACACATACATGGAGTATGACTTCCCATTCTGTGGTTGTACATGATGTGGAGTTACACTGGTGGTGTATTCATATATGAACACAGGAAAGTGATGTCCAATTCATTCCACTGTCTTTCCCATTATTATCCCCTTCCCTTCCCTTCATTCCCCTTTGTCTAATCCAATGAACATCTATCCCCATGCCTGCCACCTTACTGTGTGTTAGCATCCACATATCAGAGAGGATATTTGGCCTTTGGTTTTTTGGGATTGACTTATTTCACTTAGCATGGTAGTCTCCAGATTCATCCAGATAAATGACTTAAAGAAAAACTAAAGGAGGAAAAAGAGTAAGCCAGGGTGATGTCTGTAGGAGGAGAGTTCTAGGCAGATGGAATTGCCAGTGCCTCAGCCTTGCATGTTAGAACAACTGCAAGGAAGCCAGTATGAATAGTGTAGGGTAAACTCAGGAGACAGTAGAAAAGAACAGATTTAGCAAGATGTCAGGGGCTAGATGATTCAGGGTCTATTGACCACTGCAAGTATTTGTTTTTTGTTTTTTTACTAAGGGGGAGAAAGAGAGACAATCTTTTTGAACAGATGAATGACATGTTTGGGATTACACTTTTAAAGGATCACTCCAGCAACTACGGGAGAACAGATGATATAGGACAAAGGGTAGAAGCAAGGAGACCAGTTAGGCTAATTGTAATAATACAGAAATGATTGATGGCTGGACCACGGTGGTAGCAGTGCAGGTTGTGACAAGTGGTCAGGTTCTAGATGTGTTCTGAAGGTAGAATGGACAGGATTTGCTAATAGATTTATTGTGGGCTATGACAGAACTAAAAAATGACTTAAGTTTTTTTTCTTTTTAGCTTGAGCTTCAATATGGATGTTGCTGCCATTAAACAAGATGGGGAACACGTCAGAAGGTGCAAATCTGGGAGGAACATCGAGTTGGGTTTTGTAGGAGGTAAATTTGAGATTTCCATAACTTATCCAGGTGAGGACATTGAGCAGGTTGCTGGAGTCCAGGGGAACTCTATAGACCAGAGTGATGAATTTGGGAGTCATTAGGAAATCATTGGAATTTTCAAGCATGAGACAGGATTAGATCATGAATGCTTGAAAATAAGTAATAAATATACTCAATTTCTTCTGCAATAGCAAATCGTTCATATGTAATTGCACATAGGTGAACAATGTCAAAACAATGCAGCTGTGTCAGAGGAAGGAAAAAGCCATCAACTTGTTGTAGTCAGGTGCCCCTTTAGCTTTACTTTAAGAAAATTAAAAGAGAAGTTCTGCACTCAGGGTTTCATCCCTCAACCTTGCATAGTTCTTGCCTCAGGCAGATTGCTCTTATTTCTGGACCCACTTTAATGGCAACCACACTGTCTTAGAGTCCCTCTTCCATCTGCATTGTCTCAGCTCTCTTGAGCCACAATTTCCTCTCTGTAGTTTCTTGCATTTTTAATATCCCTTGAGACACTCTCTAGACATACCAAGCAGTGTGTCTGAGCTGTTCAACTCATCACCTGCTATATTAATTTTTTAATTTTGTTAATGCTCTGCTTATAAAGTTGCATAAATTTTGAGTGTTCTGCTCCAACTTTGTTATTTTTCTATAAACCTTGATAGTTTTAGTGTGTGATTTTGCAAAATGAGAGATTTTTCAGGTTCGGTCATATGATTTTATATCAGAAATGCTTGTATACATGTAGTTAACATGCTACTTTTGGCCACATCTTTCCTGGCATTTTCACCATTAGGAACTATACCTTACCCATTAGGTACACATGCCCTTCCCTCCTTCAAAAAACCAGAGGTACACACATGACCCAAACTAGTCAGTCAGAATACACTACCTGCCTGCCATGTTGATTGTTTCAGGGATAGACCCATGATCTAGCAGAACCAATCAAATTATTCCTGAGCTATTAGGAAGAAAAACTCTAAACAAAAGAGGCACAAATTAGGAATTCAGTAAGTTATTTATCTTTCATGTATTTCTTCCATTCTTGTTTTCCTAGAAAAATTCCAGAGAGTTTTCAAGACTTAGTTCAGTTATCACCTTATGGTGAAATGTTTCATGACCCATCCCTCCAAACACACCTATTATACAAAGGGATGTGAGCTTCTTACTCATTCCCAAAGCACTTTTTACACATTTCTTTTACAGCTCTCTTGTGTGACTCTTTGGTTTGTGGCATTCTTGATGGTAACAGAATTGCCTTATTCATGTCTCTAAACCAGCGCAGTATGCAGTAGATACATGGTGAATGTGAGTCGAATGAATAAAGACATGTTAGCTCTCTGTTACTATAACAAATACCTGAGATAAATCAGTTTATAAAAAGAGAAAAAAGGTTTATTTTGATTCATGGTTTTAGATTGATTGATAGTCCGTGATTGATTGGCCCCATTTCTTTGGGTGTGTAGTGAAGCCCCACATCATGGCATAAACACCGGGCAGAGCAAAGTGCTCAGTTCATGACCAAGAGCTGCAGGAGAAGAAAGAAGAGGCCAGGGCCTCACTATCCCATTTGAGATCATGCCTCCAAATACCTGAAGACTTCCCACTAGGCCCCATGTCTTAAAGGTTTAAGTCCCCACATACTGGGGACTAAGCCTTGAGACATGGGCCTTTGGCAGACACCCAAGATCCAAGAAAGAGCACATTTCATTGAGATTAAACTTGAGACTAGGGCAGCAAGAGAGAATGCAGATGGGAAGGCTTTGGAAAAGAAGAACAAACAAAATTGGAAAAGCAACACCACCTTATAGAATTATAGAGATGCAGAAACCAAAGAATGGTATTATTCAGTAGCACAGGTATAGATAAGGAAGAAAAATAAAGGAAAGGAGATGGGAAAAGAGGAAAGTATAGAGGTGGGAGTAGGAGGCAGAAGTATGGGAGATAGACCTTTCAGCTTTGAAGAAAACTCAGTTTTCCACCATGACAGGCCATATGCTGGGTTATTGGGAAGTTGAAATGAAAAACTCACAGTACCTATGAGTCCCATTATGGGGGACAGTTAGTTTCATAATGGTGGTGAGAAAGCAATGGAATGCCAAGAAGGGGGTGCATGTTGCCAGGGTTAGATCACTTTTCTGAACAGACAAAACCTTCCATCTTTTACCAGAGTTGCAGGAAGTATGGCAGCTGAAATGTTGTTCCTAAGTGGAAAAAACGCTTCACCTTTCCCCCCATTCTTGTTTCTTTCTCTCCAAACTATATCCTCTTGCCCTATCAAAGTGAAAGGAACTCTTACTCTGGATATCACCATATCCAGCTGGCAGGTGGAAAGCATGTCAGATAACCAAAGGGGAAGGTCCCTGCAAGGTAGGGTCCCGGGAGAGGGAAGGTCTGGGGAGAGGAAACATCGACGGAAGAGGATATGCCTGGGATCTTGAGGGGCAGGCTGCACCTGTCTCTGGGCTGGGTGGGTTCTGGCACAATCACCAGGGGGACACCGAGGATGGGGGGCGAGTGGGAGGCTGTGCAGGGCTGGTGGTACATCCTGGAGCCAGCTTGACCCGATGTCGTGTGTAGATGGCAACTGAAAGGTGTGTTGCTTTCGGATGGATAGCCTGAGGACGGCAGGACCTGGGTGGCTGGAGGCTGGAGAGAGGGACCCAGAATCTGGGTCTGGTCTTGTGGCCGCAGGAGGTTGTCTCGGAGGGGCTGCCTGTGCCTGGCGAGGCTCTGGCGCCGCCGCCTGGGGGCGTCGGGCAGTGAGCCCTGTGGATCGGGGCGACAGGAGACCGCCTCCCAGCGCTAGGTCCCGGTACCTGCTGGGGGCGGGAAGGAGAGGGGCGCTGGGCGCCGAGAGGCGGGCGCCGAGCGCGTGAGTCACTTCTCTCCCCTGGGTTTGGAGCGGGACTTCGCCTCCCTCCCGGGGTCCGCATTTCTGCTCCAGCTTCAGCGGTTCCCCGCAGCACCCCGATCCCCTCCCGAAGCTGGATCAGCCGCCTTTCCGTCTAGGTGAGGACCAGGTAAGTTTCTCCTCTTTTGATGCCTTCTGTTTGGGTGACTCCGAGGAGAGGGACCGGGCGGAGGAAGGTCTTCCAGTCTGCCTCTGCCTTTGCTTCCACGGTCTGATTCTCTCCATCAGAGACAGAAAGTTAGATTTAAAAAACGCAACAGAGAATATCAAATTCATGCTTACACCCCAGACAAGCCAAACTCCGGAGCCATATTCTTAATTTCCCGGGTACCTTCAAATGTTCTGATGCGACGTTTATGGGGCTAGGATTTGTTTTGTGTTTCCCTCCTCCCCCCACTTTCTTGCTGGGTGATTCTTAGAGGTGGGGACAGGAGAGCTCTAGGGCTGAGCTGGGATCCTTTGCCAGGGCGGTTTCTTCATTCTCGGCGAGGTGGCAGATGTTTTACTGTAGCCCGAGTTGGGATCTTGGAATAGCCCTCCCCAGCTCAGGACATGCCAGAGCTGTAAGGTAACTGCAGTTGTTGCATACCTATCTCGTCACCATTGAAAGAATCAAAATGTACCGGGGACACAATCCATGTGAACGCCAGGATCTTGTTGAAACAGTTAATTCAAGGACTCGATTGAATATTTTATTTGTAACGTATTGCATTTCAGGAAAATGTTCGGAGACTACTGCTGGTCTTGTTTTTTTCTATTTTCAGAGAGGCTTCAAAACCTCTATTTCCCTTACAAGAAAATCAATGATAATCTATTCTGTGTCTTATAAGGATTAAACAATGCAAAGCTATATGTTAGTTTTCCCTTTACTAGTGTGTGTGTGTGTGTGTGTGTGTGTGTGTGTGTTGCTAACACTAACTGATTTTAGAAAATCAATGTGGGGAGGAGGTGTTTTCCCCTTTCCCTGTCCTTAAATGACAGTGTTTCTTTGACCATTAAATAGTCACTAATTGTTGCTGGTGTGTGTGTGTGTGTGTGTGTGTGTGTGTGTGTGTGTGTGTTTTGCTTAAAAGTATCAGAGGAGGAGAGAACCTCCTGGAATACGTGAATTTTTGTTCATATTGACAACTGATTGCTTTATAATCAATATTGTGTGGTTTGCTGCAATGTTAACAGGTGGTTTTAATTCACAACACAGAATTATTCTGTTCTAGAAAATATCCCTGCTGATATGAGAGGGAAATATATCCCCCCACACTACTACCAAATAAAACATGTCTTTATCTTGCTTTGTGGGAGAAAGATGGGCAAGGGAATCTTTTTTGGCAGTTGATTAGACCCTGATCATAAATTGCTCTTTCTGAACTGTCATTTGGTTTATAATCTGTGATCACAGAAAATAACCCCCCCATCCTGGGAAGAAAATTAATGAAATTTTAGATTTGTAGTCAGATCACAGGGAGAGTTCTTTCAAGTTAAGTGGAATCTTTGATTATACTCTTGCAATGCATTCCCCAGAAGACCCTCCAAAATGAGTTAGGTTTCCCACCTCTCTGATATCACAACTTCTTTTCTCTACATACTTCTATCATAGCTCTTACCATCTTGGGACATTAGCTTTGCTCAGGATAGTAAAATTTCTTTGAAGGGATGGGTAGGATCTTATTCATATTTATATCATTGGAGCCTAGTAAAATAGGGGGTCCGTTCAAAAATGAATGAATGAATAAATAAATTTGGCAGTTCAGACCAGGTTTACTATTCCTCGAATACCATCTGGGCAAGATTTCTTTTCACTTCTAAACCTTTTAATTCAATGGTACTCAAAGTGTGGATCCTCAGACTACAGTGTTCTAAATAAATGAGAGTTTTCCGACATCTGCATATTAATCGTGAATTTATTGTGACTTTATTGAAAGTAACAAAAACACCAACCAATAGGGTTTTTAGTAAACAGAGTAGTTGACATAGGTGATCATTATGGCCTCCCAGTGTCAGGGTTCAGGGCCTTACTCTCATGGTTTCAAAATGGCTCCAACAGCTCCAGACATTATATTCTCACCCCACATTCAAAGACAGGAAACATAAGCAAAAAAACAAAAACTAAAAAACTGTTATTAAATAAAAAACAAACAACAAGAACAACAAAACCCCAGGAAACAGAGAGTAGAAGGGCAGAGTATTTTCCCTTGGGCAACTTTTTCTCTTATCAAAGAAGAAATATCTTTCCCCAAAGTTCCCTAACAGATTCTCCCTTTTATCTCATTGACCAGATCTGGGTCACATTGCTGCTCTTAGTGGCAAGGGAAGCTAGGAAAATAGCAGACTTTTCAGCTTCTACAATGGAAAAAGTGGTCAGGGAGAGGGAGGCTGGGAATGGCCTTAGAGAGCTAGCCAGAAAGTCTGCTAGACTGTCATGAAAATAGGTCTATTTGAATCTGTGCTTGTAACAATGATTAGGCCACATAAAATATTGAGTATTAATCAAGGTAGCAAAAGCACATCCAGAACAGATTTTCCTCTAAAGTGTATGGTATTTTAAGGTCAGATAATCACTTTTGCAGAGTATGTGCTATGGTTGGACATAGTTTGAATATGTCTTCCAAGCCTTCGTGTGTTGAAATTTTAATTATCATTGTGTAATGTTAAGAGGGTAGAAACTTAATCTGATTGTGGTGTTCAGAGGTGGGGCCTTTGGGAAGTGATTAGGATTAGATGGTCATTGGGATGGAGCCCCCATGATTGATTCCAGGTGGCTTCAAAAGAAGACAGACACAGCACACATTTGTATGTGCACTCCCTGCCTGTCTCTTGCCACCTCAGGATTCTGCCAATAAAAAGGTTATTACCAGATGCTTGCCCTTGAACCTCCAGAACTATAAACTAAATAAACCTCTTTTCCTTATAAAATTACCCAGCCTCAGGTATTTTATTCTGGTAATGCAAAACAGACTAATATTGTATATTAACTTTTAGAGACTACATGCACACACACATGTGCACACACACATAATCTCATATGGTTTCCATTATGTCAAGTGTAAGTCACACTCTTCATTTCCTGGAACTTTTAGAAGCTATATGCACATGTGTGTGCACATACACACATTCTCATATGGTTTCTTTTATATTAAGTATAAGTCAGACCTTAGAATGGAGTAAGCATTTAGTAAATAGTTGTTCTTTGAGTGGACTATTGAGTTTTGGAGCTCAAAACTTCACAGGGACATGGAAAAAGTGGCAAGGGATTTGTAAGAAATAACTGATTAGTGTTTTGGTACCTATACCCTGCCATACTGGTTTACAGAATGTAAGAGTCATTAATTTGGATCCTAAGAGCCTTGAGAGCAACTTAACAGAGGGGGCAAGAAGAACCTAAAGATAAGTAATGGGTACTGACAACATAGGTCAACAGATTTTCTTTGGGGGCCTTTTCTACTCCTGTACTAAGGAAGATCTACTACCAAAAAGGAAAAGGTTCAAGATGATCCCTGGCATAACAACAAAATGAAACAAAAACTCCAAACAAATTAGAAAGTTGATATATGAAAAGATTATATGTAATTGCCAGTTTTGATTTTTAACTTTCTCTTTGTAAATAGGAGTCCTCAAATAGTTACAGAAAGAGCCAGGTTGGGGAACGTAATGGTGGGAGATCAGATAAGTCAATGTCAAGAGATTGAAATTTAACAGTTGTAGGGTCCTATGTCTTAGGTTTCTTACTGGTTGAGGGACTGCTGTAGATTATCAGTGGTTTTCAAACTTTGTTACACATTAAAGATCACCTGGAAGGCTTTATAAAATCCAGATTTATGGGTCTATTCTCACACCACTTAAATTGGAACCTCTGGGAATGAGGCTCAGGTAGCAATGTTTTTAAAACTCCATAGGTAATTCCAGTATGCCCCTGAGTTTGGAAATTACTAATTTGCTAAGGTTGCCATACAAAGTGCTATAGATTAGAGGACTTAAAGAATAGACATTTATTTCTCCAGAGTGGTGGAGATTAGAAACCCAAGGTAAAATGTTGTCAGGGTTGGTTCCTTCTGAGGTCTCTCTCCTTGACTTGTATGTGGCCACCTTCTGTCTGTGTCCTCACAAGATCTTCCCTTTGTACATGTCTGTGTCCTGACCTCCTTTTCTTATAAGGACATCTCTCATATTAGATTAAGGTCTACCCTAATGATCTCATTTTCACTTAGTCACCTCTTTAAAGATCCTGTCTTCAAATACAGTCACATTCTGAGATCCTGGGGGTTTGAGATTCAACATATAAATCTGAGGGACATGATTCAGCACACGACAGGAACTATTGGTTAAGTATGGCACTTCTCAAGCTTTATTGTGCATACAAGTCACCTGGAATCCTTCTTAAAATTCATATTCTCATTTATGAAGTCAAGGTGGGACCTGAGATTCTGCAGTTTTAACAAGTTCCCAGTGGTGCTAATGTTGCTCATTCACAGATTGTACTTTAGATAGCCTAGTCTGGTTCAGTGGTTCTCAAGCTTTGGCAGGCATTGGAATCACCATGGAGAAATTTTTAGAAGCAGATTGCTGGGGTCTGGTCCCAGAATTTCTGATCCCATAGGTTTGGGGTAGAGCCCAGGAATTTGCATTTTTAACAAATTTCCAAGCAATATTGATTTTTTTTTTTGTTTTGGTACTAGGGATTGAACTAAGGGGCACTCGACCATCGAGCCACATCCCCAGTCCTATTTTGTATTTTTTATTTAGAGACAGGATCTCACTGAGTTGCTTAGCACCTCACTTTTGCTGGGACTGGCTTTGAACTCAGAATCCTCCTGCCTCAGCCTCCTGAGCTGCTGGGATTTTAGGCATGCACCACTGTGCCCAGTGCAATATTGATAGTGTTGGGATAATAGTTTGCAAGCCATGTATCTCTGACATTTTGACACTTTGTGGTATTGGACAATTCAATGTCATTACACACATCATTGTATGTTTGCTATTCTAATTGCAATAGTATCACATTTTTCTTTTGCCAAGCTCAATTACTTTTTTCTGCCCATAGGACAGAGGATGAGGAAATGAGAGAAAATGCAGTATTGGGATTCTTTTAATCTCTTACACAAATATAGATGGATGAATACAGAGGCTACATACCAGCCCATTTGTCTCTATTCATGTTTATTCTTCAGTCACAGAGCTAATTTGCAGCTTGCTCTTCTCCTAGCTCAAAGATGATTTTATAAAACCGGTTGCATGCTTCCCATATGTGATTTTTTAAAGGATTAACTATTCTAGAGATTGTGTATCACAAGGGGCATTGGAAATTTCTCAGAACATGCTGATTTTAAATTATTTCTCATTTAATCACTTTGTTATTTCCACAGGAGACCACAATGAACTACATCAGGTGGTATCCCCTCCCCCAAACAATTGGAGATGAGGAAAACATGTAGCTTGTTCTTTTTCTTTTTTTGGTACCAGGATTGAACTCAGGGTCACTCCACCACTGAACCACATTCCCAGCCCTATTTTGTATTTTATTTAGAGACAGGGTCTCACTGAGTTGCTTAGTGCCGTGCTTTTGCTGAGTCTGGTTTTGAACTTGTGATCCTCCTGCCTCAGCCTCCTGAGCATCTGGGATTATAGGCGTGTACCACTGCACCCAGCTATACTGCTTGCTCTTTGACTGTTAAATTAGTAAAATTCACCTCTGTGGATATTATTAGCCTATATATGTGTATGTGTATATATATGCATATACATACATAGACATATATGCATGCATATGTACATATATATACATAGCATTTATGTATATGTCTACATGTGCATATATGTAGACATGTTACATTTTCTTCTTGCTCAATTTAAAGCATTTCATGTTGTTTTTTAATTATTATTAATGTTCTGTTTTATCTCTACATGATATTTTATCTCTACGTTTTATATATTATTATATATTTTAACGATATATCTCTAAGTTATTTCTACTTTAAACACAAAAATATATTGAATTCATAATTCAATAAATATTTTAAGCAAAGATATAATCAGGTCTCTTGATACTCCATTTACTCTGGGACTGGATTAAAAGAATGGATCTTGCTAAAGTACTTCCCATTCTTACAACTTTCCCAAAGTTATGCCACATGTACAGGGTCTGTATTCAGAATAGATTTACTGATGCCATAGTGTTTTGAGTTGACCCTCGAGGCTTTTCCACGTTTTCCACGTTCTGGGTGGGTTTTGCCAGCAATTGATAGTGCACCTTGTAGCCCTGTCGAGGGAAAGAGATAACCTGTCATGTTTCTTTCCTGAGCATACCTGACCCACCAGATAAGACAAGCTTGCTTGCAAAAGCTATCACAGGTTATCACAGCCTGATGCCATTAAACATTTGAATTGTGTAACAAAATCTGCTTCTTTTGATTTAATGCTCAGCAATCAACCTTAGGATGCCACATGTTCATTGCCTTCAGGGAGAGGATAACCTGGTCAGGGTGTCTGGTCTGCCCGACAGTTATATTTTTCATTGTAAATTACTAAACCGCCACTCTGGCTTTAAGCACTTACTTGTGTTGTGGGTGTGAGTCAGCACCCAGCACCCTCAAGCCTGATAAATTCAGGGACACTGATAAGATCAGTTAATCTGAGCTTCGGCTTGATGCCAGGTCCTGATGCTGATGACTCACCAAAGTGAGTTCAAACCAGCTAGCATTTATTAAGCATTTTCTGCATACCAGGGACCATGCAATTTTATTTGTATCAGCTCATTTAGTTATATCAACTTTGTGAGTTAATGTCATTTTCATTTTACAAGTCAGAAAACTGATATGTAGATTAAAAACTTGCCCCAACTCAGATGGCTACATCTGACAGAGACTTCTAGTTGCCATCCAGTACCAATTCTCACTTTCTTTCTTAGGGACAGAATCCTGGTTTTATTCCTGGTAGCAGGGCCTCTGGCAGTCTGTTATTTAGCATCTCTTGTACCCAGGTGTGAACCTATGGCAGGGTCTTGCCAGAGTGAGATAATTGTGTTGGTTTGGTGCCTCTAGGAAGGCTGGTTAAAGGGAGTCATCTTGGTTGGGAGGAGGGCCTTTTGATTCTCTCTGCTGCTAGTCTGCAATTCGGGCATGATACCTGGAGCCATCTTGGACCATGGAGTGAACTACTGAATGTAAGGTAGCATTGAAGATGTTGGAACAGTAAGGTAGAAGAAAAAATCGGGACCTGAGGAGGCACTGTGGAGCTACTGTGCCAGTTCTACTCTAGAAATCTTTGTCCACTACCAGGATTAATTATCATTCTGTTGGCAGAGAGGGAATGTAGGGATATTGGGTAGGCAATGGACCATGTTTACACACTGTGTTCCCAAACCCCAATATTTCAACTGTGATAGATACACATGTTTGAGTTTCATCTCTGACATTTACTATGCCTACTGGACACCACGTGTGCCTCATTGCACATTCTTGTAGTTCACCTTTTAGTCATGCCATTTGTCCAGTAACCAGTTTCATGCATGTGCAACCCAAGAGTTCCTTGCTTGAGCCTTACAGTGAATATCTCACTTTTCCACCCCAGAGCTTTAACGTTTCAACATGGAGGCCTGTTGGAAGATTCTGGCACTCATGCATGTGCATTATGGTATATGAGGAAGTAAAAGACACAAGTCAATGCTTTGCTAATATGGGATGGGAGCTGGAGACAGATTTTCCCTTTGTCCATACTCGGCCAGATAATTCTCAATTGCATTTTAGTGGTTTGTTTCTATGAGACTTTCAGAGGATATTGGTAAGATTAAGTCCTAGTTTTCTACTGTTGGAGCAAACTCAAAAATGTACTCTTATATTAATTTTTCTCTTCTTCTTCCTTTTCCCCAGTTTTCTACTTCTATTCCCTGGAATCACTTCCTAAAACAAACTGCTTACGTGCAAACCTTTGTCTCAGGCTCTATATTCCAGGAGAACCCAGGTTAAGACTGTATAACCTTGAATTAAATTGTACTGACAAAACTTTGGCACTTGCTGATACTTTTGTGTCCCTTATATGACAAAGCAGCATATTATTTTTGGTGTACGTAGATGACAGTGCAGCCAGGTGCAGTGGCACACACCTATAATCCCAGCGACTCAGGAGACCACGACAGGAGGGTCACAAGTTCAAAGCCAGCCTTAGCAACTTAGCAAGACCCTGTCTCAACATAAAAAAATAAGGGCTGGGGCTGCAGCTCAGTGGTAGACGACTTGCCTCACATGTGTGAGGCACTGGGTTCGATCCTCAGCACCACATAAAAATAAATACATAAAAAGATATTGTGTCCATTTACAACTAAAAAAAGGGCTGCAGATGTGGCTTAGTGTTAAGTGCCTCTGGGTTCAATTTCTGGTACAAAAAAAGGCAATACATTAAGAAATATGATAATATCAAGTATTGATATGGATCAGTAGAAACTCCTATATCATGTCAATGGGAGTGCGAATTGGTATCATTTTTATGAAGCTCAAAAACAAACAACACTAAACAATACAGCATTAGGAATCATGTATAGTTGATAAATTATAAAGTAAGGCAAACCCCAAATTTAAACTAGTGCTGGAGAGATGTGTGGGATAAGGTACTGGTGTTAGCAATGTTCTAGGTCTTGAATTTGGTAATGGGTTCATAAAGTCTCCATTATTATCCTTCATAAACTTATTAAATGTGATAGAGATTCTTTTGTACATTTCAGATATTGTATAATTTTTAAAAAAATGAAACCACTGCTGATGAAGATGCTGGACTAACAAAGGGAGGCCTCTGTGAAAGCCTCCTGTGGTCCTCGCTCTGAACTAATGGCTTTCAGAATCAGTATCCTCCATCATGTAATGCATTTCCTGACTTTGTGTTACCAAGTATATTGTAATCAACCAGACATGCAGGATAAAAGATTCAGTTTTCTTTATTGCCCATAAGAGTCATGTCCTCTAGTACATGTTGAAAAAAGCAGTCTGTTGTGTCTTCTCTACTCCTGTGTCTACCTGCCTGTGGTTCCTGAAACTGCCCAGTGCTCTCTGCTCTTCACAATCCACTATTGTTTCACTGCTGGTCCCAGCCCAGCACTCGTGGGCTGCATTCCTCCTCATTTTTATGGCACGCATGTGCAGATGTGTGTTGGCAGGTACAAGGTCATAACATGACCTTTCTCTCTATTATTCCCAAACCCTACTCCTTGCTTTCCTTAACAATGCTACCACACCAATCAGTAAAATTGTGCCAGATTTTAAACTTTAGGCCAGAATTAAAAAATTTAAAATATTTTTGTGCCTTGGAAATGTCAATGAAACCTATGGCTTCCTCATCAGAATAGTGACTTAAATATGTCAAAATCAAACACACTAAATTACCAAGGCAACAAATTGTACTGAAACACAGTTATAAGCACAGTGGCACATGCCTGTAATCCCAGAGACTCAGGAGGCTGAGGATTATAAATTCAAGGCCAGCTTCAGCAACTTAGCGAAGCCTGTCTCAAAACAGAAAAATAAAAAGGGAATACAGCTCAGTGGTAAAGCACTCCTGGGTTCAATCCCCAGTCCCTCCCCACCCCCAAAATTACAGTTATCAGAGTCTTAAAAATCAAATCAAATCTTGGGTATAGTAACATATGTACTTCTTTATTAACTTATTAAACAACAGGACATAATGACCATTCAAAATTTATATTAGAAATGAGCATGAAAGATATTTTGTGATATCTATGTTAACTATAATGTGACATAAAAATATCTGTGATTTCTATTGGTAATGGTCCTAGGTGCTACTAATACTATTGTTATTTTTGTCTACATTTATAATTGAAGGAAATACTAAATTGATGTAAGGATGTAATTTTTTTTCCCATTCAAGTTCATGAACTTTCTCAATTCTGTCCATATATCCTTGGGGGTTCACAGATCCGTGGTTGAGAACTTTGCTTTAAGGAAGGCAAAGGAAATTAGAATAGATGAGAGAAATAATTTTACAGTAAATACCAAATATACTCTAATCCACATGCCACTAAAAAGGGACTTCACTCCATCACTTCATGCAAGATGGGGGAGGCATTCTTGCCCGTTCTCACCTCATGGGTCCTCTCTCTGAAAGAACCTTATCCTTCATCTCTGTGAAAGTAAGTTTCTGTACTTCTATTAGGAAATCCTGCATCCTTCTCAGAAGAATTAGTCTTACCCTTGGATTCATTAGTCTCCCTTCTCCATCATATTTTCCCACCAAGATCTATCTTAGAATAACTCTCTAGCAGCTTCCATACAACAGTATAGGGTGGGCTTTGGCTCCCTGGATCTTGTCTGCTTTTGAGACCTTTGCACCTAGGTGAGTTGTAGTGAGCACAGCCTATGCACCCCTCCCAAGTCTTCACTAAAAACACTTATTCTCAGAGATAGCATGATCTTAAAATGTAAGGAAAAAGAAGTATTTTCCTGACTTCCCCGTAAATTAAAATACTGCTCAAGCATACAATGAAGCTAGCACTGTACAGTTATGCAATTCAGGTATACGTTTCTTTATTCATTCCACATCTCTTGTCAAACGGGCTCATTACTGAGCTACAGATCTTGTAATGACCGTTCACTGAGCTGTACAAACACCTGGCTCCTATTTGAAATTTCTGCATACAAACCTGATTCGGTGTTTAGATAGTGCCATTTGTATCTTCCACAATAGCTACTGATTGATTCTTTGATTGTTTGATTATTTTAATTATTTTTCAAGAATTAGTAGTGGATAGCTAATACACTTCATTTTTGGAACAGTTTTGGTTTACAGAAAAACACTGTGAAGAAAGTACAAACTTACATGCCCTTGTATCTATTTTACTCTGTTATTAATATCAATACAGCATATTTGTTATTGCTAATGATGCAATATTGATACATCATCATTAACCAAAGTCCACCCAATTCAGATTTCCTTATTTTTTAACCTAATGGCCTTTTTCTTTTCCAGGATCCCATGCAGAATACCATGATACATTTGGTTTTTGTGTCTTCTTAGGTTCCTCTTGGCTGTGACAATTTCTTGGATTTTTCTGGTTTATTGATGATCTTGACAGTTTTGAGGAGTACTGCTCAGATATTTTGTAGATTGTCCCCCTGTTGGGACTTGCCTAATGTTTTTCATATTAGACCGTGGCTATGTATTTTGTGGAGGAAGACCACAGAGGTGAAGTACCATTGTCACCATACCATATCAAAAATGCATACAGTCAACATTATCAACCACTGTTAATATTTACCTTGATCGTCTGGCTCAGGTAATGTTTGTCAGGTTTCTCTTCTATAAAGTTTCTCTCCCTTTCCCTTCTGCATACCAAGTCACTAGGCATAGCTCATACTTAAGGAATGAAGACTTATGTTCTACTTCCTGAGGGTGAAGTGTCCAAGTAAATTATTTGGAAGTTTTCCACACTGGTGATTTGTCTTTTCTCTCTTATTTATTTATTTATTTATTCATCAGTTCAATCACTTATTTACATCAGTATGAATTGATGGTAATGAATTTTAAATTGAATAATTCAGTCTTATTTGTGGTCAGTGGCATGAATTTCTATAACTAACTGTGGCTAGCCCTATGGTTCCTAAGCACTGAAAAGAGCAAAATGAATGGGTACACATGGAATATGTTCATTATTGACCTATTTACTTATCTAACTTTCCAATTTTTTGTCCAATTGTTTGCCAAAGAATAATTAAGTAACAGGGAAAAAATTCAACCATTAAAGAGCACACAGTGAAAATTAGGATTACTGTCCATTTTATGCCTTTGTATCCCTCTTCAGAGGCAACTCTTATAAATTTTTTTCCTGAAATTTTTAATGCATATGTTAGCATATATCTATCAATCTGCTTCTTTAGATTCTAAAGATAAGGTCCAGGAAGGGATAACAGGGCAATGAAGGGAAAACAGGAAAGGGGAGGACTGGAGTTGACCAAAGAATCATAGAATTCTTCATAGGTATATTTGCTTGGGGAACAGTTCTTTTTCCCAGAATTTTTTGGTTGAATTTTTCCAAATCTGTGGATTTCAACCTCTGCCTATGAAACAAATGTGACCACATTGGTTAGGTTTCTTAGTTGAAAATAATCAAATTTCCTCTGCCTAGTTTAAGGAGAAGGGTTTACTTAAAGTTATTAGATAGTTATGATGCTTGGGACCCCAACTGTCCCCACCCCAACCATGCCTTTTGGACATGTGACTTTGTAGTTTTGAGGTTGACCTGTGATTTGCAATGAGCTATTAGCTAGCAGATATGATGCATGTATATATATGAAAAAGCATTTATATTTGCAAGTTTCTATTTCTGTTCTTGCTTCTCCATCAACTCCAAGAGAATGTGCCAAGGCTAGCCTGCTGGAAGTGGAGAGATGTGATGCAGAGCAAAGTCATGATAGTTGTCCCAGCTGAAGCTATTTTAGATTGGCTGACAGCCACTTGACTCCTAGATATGTAGGTGAGCTGAATGTGAAGTAACTACAGATACAGGAGCAAGCCCAACCCAAATCAGTTAAGGCCAGGCCATCTGAGCCCTGCAGATGATTATTTTTGTATGTCACTGAAATGTGAGGATTGTTATGCTTCATTATTGTGGCAATTAATAACTCATGCTGATAATTTATAGAATCCCTGAGAGGGCCTCATTTGGATGCAAATCAGCCAGTAGTACTGCCAATTATGCCATAAGATAGTTCTATAGAGCAGAAATTTAACTTTTGCTGCCTTGTCATGCTCAGCACCTCTGATACTAGAAAATAGATAGTAAACCTTCACCAGTGTTCTCCAGAGGAACCAGTGTTGCCTCCAACCCTCCAACCCACTGCTTGCAAGAATCAATAGTTTTCCTCATGAAGTTAACTTCCTCATTCCATTCATTCTGTGGATGCTTCTGACTAGTACAATCTAAATCATACCTGGAACTCTAGCTGCAAGGGACTCTGGAAAATGTGTGTGTGTAGTTTTTTGTTTGTTTTTTAGTTTTCTGGTCTCTGCAGTACAAGAAGTCCTGTTAGAAGGGTCTGGAGAAAGTGTGAGTGAGTCACTCTCCACCATCTGCCACAGAGGCCTATAGAAAAGAGCTTAACTTTCTGATCCCCTGTAACTTGGCCATTTTTGCATGGAGACAGTCAAGGTGTTGACACTCCCACAACTTGGAATCCCAAGGGGAGGAGCCCTGGATTTTAAGCCCTGAACCACACTTGCCTTGATAGTCTTAGTTTCAGAAAAACAGTTTGGTTCTGATCTTGTTGACTAAGGGTAATCCCTGACATTTCATTTGTTGGCATCTGGCAAAATGAGTAGCATTTGAATAACTTTGAGTGAAACAATATTTTAATTGCATTGGTCACTGTTAACAAGTAGCTTGACCTCATTTCACTTTCTCTGTACATGAGAGAAAAGTTACCAGAAAAGGCACTAAGAGAAGTATTTGCATGCTTTTCTAAGGGGAGCATGTGAGGAAGAAAGAAATTCCCATCTCTGTCCATGTCCTATACTCATATGCCAATTCCTTTGACCTAAGTAATTAAATACCTAACAGGTGACATTGGGCTGATCAGTTGAAAGCTCACTCTTGCTCTCCAATCTCAGTCCCACCACAAGCTTGAATGGTTTTCTTTAGTGTTTGGAACATGACAGTATCTGATTGATAGGAGGCATTTCCACCAAATGAAAAGGCTTCGGGTGTAGGTGTATTTATTTGTAAAGTGCCATTTGTGAGATTGGCCACATGGAACTTTTATTTGTTCTCCATTCTTTCTCTGTAGATCTTGTTCCAGCTAAATATTTGCTGACATATTCTGGTGATCTTTTTTGTTTCAATTTAATAAGCAAAACCATACTATTGATAACACTAAAAAAAAGAAAAGATTATTTTTCTTCAGTATTTTAAGAAGCAATTTTTAGTACATTTTGGTGGAAAATTATGTATTCCACTGCAGAGCCAATATCTGGACACTTGACTGGTTACCAGTAAAAGTAGGAACAAACCCATTGGAACACACATATGTTTCAGAAGAGTATACAGTCTATGAATATTCCCAACAGTGGCAATATGACCAGAACATTCACCTGGAGGATCAAAAGATATTCCAATATTGCCAACATGCTACTTGGCCCATATGGCTTTGTGCATTCAATCATTGAGTTTAATATCCCTGGTGTATTGATGAAAAATGCAAATAGGAATGATGGTCTTCTTAGCTAATTAGGAGTTTGTGGTAGCCATTCATTATTATTGTTATTTTCTGAAAGAGCTTTCCTTGTAATGTTACCAGAAATATTTGTGACAAGTTCTGAAACATCTGCTCAATAAAGGTGTCAAACTGGAACCAGACTTTGGTCATAGGAAAGCTACCTCTATCTCTACCTCTCACTGTATCTCCTACCACTGCCCCTCACCCCCAGAGACTCTTCTCCTGCAGACAACTGGTGTACTTACTGGCCTCTGATGATATCATATACATTTATACCTTTACTTCCTCCCTTTTCCCTGCCTAGAGGATCTCTGTGGCCCTCTCTGGGCATTTTTGATCTACCATACAAGGTCTAGCCTGACCTAGACCAAGGGAGAGTCTAGTTCTAGAATCCAGAATTTGCCTGATTTGCTCAGCCTTTTCCCTCTACTCCCTCCTCTACTGAATTTAGGACATGTGTTTACTTTTGGCATCTAGGTAGCCCTTCTATGGCCCCAAGATGTCTACTCACAGCTAAACTGTTAGTTTCTGGGTGATACAAATAGACTGACTTGTGTGTCTGTATATCCCCAGCCTATAGCAGAACTATATGAATCCAATCTGCACCCAGTTAATGGGGTAGGATGCCTGAAACTTCCACCACAAAGAGACAGAGTTGAGGCAGTAATAATCTTTGCATTTCCATGGAACTTCCTGCTCAAGTGTTTCTAAGTTCTAACTTTACTCTTAGTTTTTAAAGAACCACATAATCCTTTTGTTACAAAGGTTCACATGATTTCTTTACTGCTTCTCTCCACTTGTAGAAAGGAAAGGTTTCTGCATTGGTCTTTTTTCTCAAATTCCTCTTTGTACTTTTTGTGCATGGGGTGCTAAAGCAGTGTGGTCTTTGACTGGTGAACTTGACTGATTCTCCCATTTAATCCTGACAACAATCTTAAGAGGTAAGTGCCATTATTATTCCTCTTTAGAGATAAGGAAATGGAGGCATGGGAAAGTTAAGTAATCTAATGTCACAAACTATTAAGGGGGGAACTAGGATCCACACCAACACATCTGGCTTCCAGATCTGTGCTATGAACTTCTACTACATACACTGCCTTTCCAGAGACACAGGTGGTATCCATTAGATGATCCTGAAAACATGAGAGTTTCCTAGGTCAGAAAGTTTAAGCAAATGAAGAGATTCCAATCCTAGAAACTCTTCCATTATTCTCATTGTGCTACCTACCAAAAATCCTAGAACATCCTCTTGGTAGAAAAACCAAATTGGTGGGAATAAGTATGATACTTTCTCAAGGCCAAAAAAATACAGGACTTCAGAGCCATCAATGTCATTGAGATTCAGATTTGGACTACAGGCAAATAGAGAGCCAGAATGTGAATCCATACCAAGTAAAGTGTAGTGGTTGGAACTCTTCTATCACCACTAATTGGTTATAACACAGATGTTACTTGACCTGTCTTACCAGACACAGTAAATACTGTTAGCTCTTATTCTTCTACCACAGTGTTTCCCTAGCATCTCTCCTTCCTCATGACAAAGCACAGTGTAATTAGCTTTTACATCCATTAGGAAGCTGCCTGCCTCTTCTTCATTCAATTAAATAAACATGTCAGTAATCGTGAGAGGGGATAGTGAGAGTAAAATAATGGGTACCCAAAATGTCTAGGTGGTCTGGGTTACTTTGTTTTCTTTGTTAATGGAAGAGTGAGTTGGAAGAAAAAGGTGTGAGTCACTCTGGCAATGAAATGATACCAATTTAGGATTTAATTTATTATTTTATGACTGTTGCTTATTTCCTGTTATTCATTCCTTATTCATTAGAGGAACAACAGTCCCACTTTGGCTTTTTTAGTTTCAGAACTGAGACATCCACTTTGAAACACATTAGCCAACCCCCCCCCATTGCAACCTCATCCTCATCTCAGAAACCAAAAATCAAATTTCCAAAGTTGTTCAGAAGTTTTGGATGTACAAAAATACATGTTGGCATGTGTTTTCTCTTTGGAAAGCAATTCCTGTGAGAGGTTCAGTGTGGGGTTATTATAGAGGTGATGAGCATCAAGGATATCTGTGACTATGTCACTTTGCCTCTCTTAAAATGATGTCAGATAGAAAGCCTCTAGGGTGAAGATTCTCTATTTTTCTACAGTTATAAAATTCAAGTATTGGAGAAAAAAATTCACATGGAAATAAAGCAAAAATTTTAGGACTTACAGTTGATGGTCCATTTTATTATTTCATTTTTTGTTTGTTTTTTTTTGGTACTGGGGATTGAAACCCAGCCTCCTGAGTTGCTGGGATTATAGGTGTATACTACCGCTCCTAGCCCTGATGATCCATTTTAAAGGGGAGAATTTTAAATAATAAAATAGCAAATATCAATCTATAGGAAATGTGGATTTACTTTATGGATTATTATCTTTTCATTTTGTGTTGTGACCTGGGACTACTAAAAGAATTTTCCATATGTACACATTTGTCATTACATGTGCTTCCTGGCAGTGCCCTTTATTACCCTTGGAAACAAAGGCACCTCTATAGTATAATTTATGCCTCTATAGTGAAAATATGTCTAATTCTTTGGCTCTCAGAGATTGATGATTGTGTTCCCTCTCTCTATAATAAGTCAGGAATATGTTTATTTGGGAGTGCTGGAAATCCATTTCTTCCTCTCTTATGCCTGAGGAGCCCTGGGTGCTTTTCCATGTGTCATGAATTTATCATGACTGTCTCACGTCTCCTCACTTAGCTGATCACACACATAACAGATTTTCTTTGTCACTTCTGCTTCCTAGTAACTAAGCATCCACACTACTACTGTCTCTCTCTGATCCATTTCATCCTCAAACTTTGGACAAGGGCTTCTTTCTCAAAACCCAGTTAACAGGCAGGCAAGGCCATGCACACCTGTAATCCCAGCAACTCCAGAGGCTGAACAGGAGGATAGCAAATTCAAAGCCAACCTCAGCAATTTAGCGAGGCCCTAAGCAACTCAGTGAGACCCTGTCTCTAAATAAAATATAAAAAGAACCGAGAATGTGGCTCAGTGGTTAAGTGCCCCTGGGTTCAATTCCTGGTCCAAAAAACCCCCCAGGTAACAGAAATCTGTCTTGTTTCAGTCTTGCAGATAACATTAGGGAATTACAATGCAGAAAGGAAATTTCAAACTTGGAATCACATATATTATGCTTTTAGTTCACTGGCCCTTCCCCTTTGCAGGGAGACCTACTGTCCTCATTTTCCTTTCCTCTTGTCCTGCAGCCAGGTTGCAGTGGTTCACCTGTCCTCCTTCCATAAGAGTTGTTATTTTCATATCTTCAATTCTTTCCTTTCTTTGATGCTAGAGGAAGCAAACGTCCTTTACATTCATTGTAATTTTTGCCAAATGGATCTTGGGCATAGCAAAGACATTTTTCTATACCATCCTACAAAATCCTTTGCTCCTCATTTGGCAATGTTCCTTTATGGTTTCTCCACTAGTTCAGTCTTGATCATGTAGTTATCTCACTTGCTAGGCCACAAAGGCTCCCAAAAGTAGAGGCTCTGAAGAGTTCAAACCCAGCATTTTTGTCCCCTCGTCCAGTGTTTCACAAAGGGTGACTATCACTACAGAATCTGGATGAATGATAAACTTAAAATATTAGTGACTGAATTCTAAGCTTTTGGGTTTATATTCAGTCAAATATTGAGTCATATGTTTGATAAGTTTGTGTTAAACATCAGATACTCAACCAGATACCAAAGATAATTTGGACACAGGTCCCAGTGTCAAAAAGCTTATATAGCCTCTTGGGGAGAATTGACATAAATATAAATAAATACAAGGTAGAAAATTCTTTGTGCCTTAAGATAGGTCTTGATAAAAAGTGCATTTACATCACTTGATAAGCAAGACTGTAAAATTCTGCTGACTGGTACTTTCTAGTAGCTACATAGGGCATTGAAGTTCAGCTGTACATCTTTGGATCCTGATAGACTTGGATTCAAATCCTGCCTCTGACATATAATTATATGACCTTGGGATGTTCACTTATGCTCACTGAACTTCAGTGTCCCTATTTATACAATGATTACTAATACCTCAGAGGGTAATGGTGGGGATTAAATGAGATAAAACATATCGCATATAAAATGCTTGGCATGTAGAAGTTATATAGAAGATGTCTTCCCTTTTCTCATTGCTCCATAAACTAACTAAATAGATGTAAACTCCCTAACATGTGGATACTTTTTAGATAGCACATGGAAGTAGGGAGTCACACCTTCCAATGTGAGGACATAAAAACTATAACATTTTTGAAATTTTACCTTTCATGATTACTCTGTATTAAATAGCAGAGTGGTACCTCCCACCTCTATTCTACCTTATTTCCTAGCACATATCATTTGAAATATTGTGTATTTGCTTCTCTGTTCACTATTGCCTCCCTCGCAACAGAATTTGTGTTCCACATGAGTAGGAACTCTGTCATTTAGTTCAGCATTGTATAACTTGGATCTAGATCAGTGCTTAGCATATAATCGATATTCAATAAATATTTGTTAAATGAATTATTATAGAGATTAAGACACATTTTAATAACAATTTAGTTTTTTTCCTTTTCTGTTGGCCTTTTTTTTTCAATACTAGAGATTGAATCTAGGGGCACTTAGCCACTCAGCCACATCCTCAGTCCTTTTTTGTATTTTATTTAGAGTCTCACTGAGTTGCTTAGAGACTCGCTAAGTTGCTGAGGCTGGCTTTGAACTTGCTATCCTCCTGCCTCAGCCTCCCATGCTGCTGGGATTACAGGTATGCACCACCATGCCCAGCTTCTGTTGGCTTTTGTATTAACTTAGAAAACTTTTGACAAGTTGTCCATCAGATACTGAGGTTTTACAACTGCACTGAGTCCATTGTGGTCATCTCTTAGTTATTTTTTCGTTTATTATTTTTCTTGTGTGTTATTGCCTGTCTCCAGAATACCACATTATCTCAGAACCTGATCAGTCTCTCTGAACTCCAGTAATTTCTTTTTGAGTGGGCTATCCATAATTTCACATATTTATTTTTTATTTTTTGGTACCAGGGATTGAACCCAGGGCACTTAGCCACGGAGCCACATCCCAAGCCTTGTTATATATTTTTATAAATTTTGAGACAGGGTCTTTGTAAGTTGCTTAGGGCCTTGCCAAATACTGAGGCTGACTTTGAATTTGCAATCCTCCTGCCTCAGCCTCCTGAGCCACTGGGATGACAACGTGCACAACCAACACATCCAACTTGCCTACCATTCTTAAAGATCTTCCTGTGCATCTTCACTGTCAAGTCGAATCAGTACAGGCTGCTTTCACATTATTAATTTCCAATCTCTCTTTGGTTTCTCTCTCTGACTCAGTGGTTTCTGTGTGACAGCTGCTTTGTCATATTTTCACCAGTAGGTGCCAGTATCTCATGAAATTTATAGAAACACATCTACCGCTTATGGAGGGTTGTCTGATGGAAAAACGTTCTCCCTGTTGTGAAGAACCAGAAAGGGCTAAAGGATCATTAACCATTGGGACTGCTGTATTTAAACCTAAATACTGATGTGTTCTCAAATGCTACTTTTGAATTCAATTCTTAATTATCATCATTTACCAAGAAACCAATATTCTATCTCTTAAAAACACTTGGTGAATACTTGATGAATTCCTTTACTAATATGTGTTCTGTGACTGGCATGAACTTTTTTAAAAAAAAAAACCCTGGTGCTCTTTGTTTTATTATATGACACTCATATCAGAAGAGTTAAACCCTTAGATTTTGATTTTTTACACTTGAATTCTTCATTGAGACCCAGAAACAAACTAGCTAGAGACACAGACTCATAACTGAATTCCAAAATTGCTAACTGTTCAACTTGAAGCTCCAAAGGGAGTTTAAGAAGAGGAAAGTGTGTGCTAAAGGGAAGACAGTGAGTGGGACTCTTCCCTAGCTCTGAGTCTTCCGAAAGTAACTTGTCATCTGTCTTACTAGGACTAGTCCTCATGAGAAACTGAGGCAGGTAAACTAAGGAAGCACAAACGGATAAAATACCTGTTTGAATGAGTGTGGAGGAGGATAGTTATATGCAATTTTACAAAATTCTTAGAAGTCACAAGTACTCCTTCTGTCTTATCTTTTTAGTTTCTGCTGAATTTCCATCTCCAGCATCAGTCAAACCACCTTAACATTTCTTGGAAGTGAAAAATGATCTGAAAATATGGTTAATCCTCAAAACAACCCTAAAATACTTCAAAAATAGTTTCAAAGAAGATATAGTGGAAATGCTGAGGTCATACGGGTCTGGCTCAAACTTTGTATGAATTGATTATAAAAAGGGGGATTTGATTTTATGACTTAAGGATTGTACATATCTTGCAAAAAGGAAGTTAGAGCATTAGATATATACTTGTCCAGAATCTTCTCCTGACTTCATGATACTTCCATATCTGTATCTACTGTCTACTGCCTGCACAGAGAATATCTGACTTTCTGGGACCTGAGGTTTATACCATTTACATGGCTACCATTAAGAAAAGGATTACAAAATAAATACCTTATATATTCACCTGACTAATCCACCTGATCACTCACTGAAGTTCCTTACCTAATATATTCCCTTACATGAGGGGTCAGTAAATTACCTCCTAGAAGCTAAATCTGGGTCACTACCTATTTTTATGTTGGAACACAACCACTCCCATTGGTTTATAGATTATCTACCTTTGCATTATGGTGGCTGGGTTGAGTGATTACCATAGAGACCACCAAACCCTGGAAAGCCTTAAATATTTACTCACTGGTCTGTTATAGAAAAGGTTTGCCAACTCCCTTATTACACCATGGCTGTGGGTTCTGGCCCCATTTCTCTCTGAGCTTGTTCCAAAGAATCTAAAAGAACCATTCACTGTGCTATAGGATGGTTTAAAGCACATCAGATTATACTAAGTAGCCAAACACTCATGTTGCTCCTTATTTTATCTTTTAAATTTTAATTGACACATAATATTTGCACATATTTGTGGGGCACAGTATGATAATTCAAGACATTGGATATAATGTGTAACTATCAAATTAGGGTACTTGGCATATTAGATATTTATTCATTCTCTTTGTTGGAAAACTTCAGATTTTTTGTTTCTAGTTATTTTAAAGACCATGGTGACCCTATTGTGATTTGTGGAAGCTAAAAAAGTTGATCTCATAGAACAACAGTCAAATAATGATCAGTAGAGACTAGGATAAGGGGAGGGGATAGAGGTTAGATAACAGGTATTAAAATACACTTAGGAAGAATTAGTTCTAGTGTTCATATTGCTCTTTTGATCTCATCCTCTGAGAAGTCCAAAATCGAATTTAATCCTCAGTATAATGACTCATCCCTGAGTCCTAGCAGAATTATTTTTTCCTTTTCTCATTAAATTTCTGTTTTTGTCTTTATCTTAGTGGTAGTGATTTAAAAAAAAAGATTTGTAAGCTACCTCATTTCTTATTATTCGCTGGTAAGTTAACATGATTCAATATTTTCATCCTGTCAGCTGTTGAGACTTTAGAATATATGAAATAAGACCAAAATTTGCTGTTTTAAGAACTGGCTGCAGTTCATGGTTGTAACTCCCATAACAGAATTTATCAATGGGGCATGTGAACTTTTGTGTACACAAAAATGTAAAATCTTTTTTGGAATTCCATCTCTGAGGGATTATTATGCCATTAGTGAACTTTTCTTATGTTTTTGCTTCCTTTGAAGGGAGTATGTTATAGGCCCAGGAATTTGTGGAAGCAAAGACAAGACAGAAGCCTCCAATTTGAGGAGAAAGGGTGTTTTTTTCCTTCAGCATCAAAATGGCATGCTGGGTAGCTAAAGAGGAAGGGGATCAGTATGAAACTCTGGGAATGGGTGTGAACTGTAGACTCTAGGAAAAATGTCTTATGAACAAGTTCTAAAGCTTTCCTGATTAGTGTAGAAATTACCCTCTGTTTATGACAAGGATGCAATAAAGTTCATAAAACAATAGCCTAGTGTTTGTTCTGGGTTGATGAAAAATGGACAGGGCAGTGTCAGTGCACTAGATAAAATATTGTTGAGATAAATGGAAATGAGGAAGCAACATGTAGAGGAAAACACAATGGTGAAAGAAAAGATGGAGAAATGGTCTGGTGAGGATAGAAGAGGTGGTCCTAGCAGAAGCTAAGATATATAGCCATCTCTGAGGAAACTCAGAAGCATTTGAGGAGGTTATTTTTTTTTTGACTCAATCAAAAGAAGGATCTCAGAAAGCTAGAAAGCTAGAGTTTCACACATAAAACATTTTCACATATAGTTATTAGAATGACTTTTGCATTATGATTGAGACACATGAAAAATATAAATGATTTGGTTTTGATCCTTCTAAGAAGTCAGTTGGGCTGCACAAGGATTATGTGAAGGAAGTTAGCTGCAAAATGAATTGGAATTCAGGGTTGATTTTTAGTTAAGTCAAACACATAAATTACTTTTGGGTAAAACCCTAAACCAGGAAAGAACAATGCCCTTGAAAAAAATATTGCTTGAAAGTCTCTCTTCTCTCTCTCTATTTTTTTTTTTTTGTGGTGCTGGGGATTGAACCTAGGGCCTTGTGCATACGGGGCAAGCACTCATCAAGTGAGCTATATCCCCAGGCCCATTGGAAGTGTCTTGTTTTCATAGCAAGTATAAAAAGGCTAAGGGCATCTAGTAGGGTCTCACTCTAGCAGATCCTGTGTCCTCACAACCTTGTCCAGCCTCTGAGGTGGTAACCAGAGTTAATCCCAATCTGTTTCATCATTGTGATTGGGATGTTGACACAGCTAGTTAGCCTTAAATATTATTTTTTCCCTTTTTCATGTTAATCAAACCTTTCCTGGGCACATATATGGGTATTCAGAATAAAGATTGTATTTCTAGCCTTCTTTACAGCTAAGTTTGACTGCATGAATACATTTTTATCAAAGGGACATAAGAAGAAGTGGTGTTCAACATCCAGAAACTATTTTTAAGGGAGGGAGACATATTTATTCTTTTCCTTTCTTCTTCCTGGCTGGAATACAGATATGATGACTAGAGTTGTAGTTTTCTTTGACAATTAGGTCATCCATAGCAGAGCAACAAGATAGAAGGAATCTGGGTCCCTGACACTGTTACAACACTATACCAACCTGACTACATTTCTGTAAATGTATATATCAGGTGAAATGCATTTTTCCTAGTTCAGCTACTTTTTCAGGTGAACCCTATCCTAAATTATTTAGGACAAAACTCTTAACTCGAAAAAATTTTGTCTTAGGTTGGTAAGTATATCCTGTACACATGGAACATGTAGGGAAAAAATGCAAGGATTGTATCAGTTATCTATCACTGCTATAAAACAACCACAAAATCTCGGGATAACCCAACTTTCCTCCCTCTGTTTCATCCCCTATCAGGTTAGAAATGCTCTCCTGGCAATGGCAGAAGAGCAAGAAATCAAGCACTTTTTCAAGAACCTGTCTCGTGTTTATTAGCATCCCAGTGTCTAAAGTAAGGTTTGAACTCAGAATCAAAGGGAGGGAAAATATATTGTGTCTTAATGGGAGGAATTGCCATCAATAGGCAAAAGGCATGAATACAGGGAGGGGCAAAGAATCAGTGTCACCGATGCAATCTTTTTAACCTTAGTGCTAATACTCTTTTTTTTTTGCTAATTCTTAACCAATTTATTTATTTTTATTTATTTATTTATTTTTATTTAGTGCTGATACTCTTAAAATAATCTTTTTTTTTGATACTAGGGATTGAACCCAGGGACAATTAACCACTGAACCACATCCCCAGCCCCCCTTTTTTGTATTTTATTAGACACAGGGTCTCGCTGAGTTGCTTAGGGCCTCACTAAGTTTATGAGACTGGCTTTGAACTTGCTATGCTCCTACCTCAGTCTCCTGAGCTATTGGGATTACAGGCATGCAATCCTGCACCCGGCACTCTTAAAATAATCTTAAAATTAAATTTGGGGATACATTTTCATAGTCAGTGTAACCTTCTCTATACATTTAGTATTTAATGTATTTGTGGTACTGAAGAGAATTTGGCATGTTAGAGAACATGGACAGGAGAGACTTAGATTGTGTCTTCACTTTCAAATTATGATTTTACTATTGATTTTAGTCTTTTGATTGCTGGAAAGTGTAAGATAAATTTACTAAGTAACACTGAAAGTCTAAGAGAAGTCAAGTTTCATTGTCTTAAATTGAATTTTTAGATTTTCTACTTTGTTTTTAAAATATCTCACTTGCTAATTTTCTTAAATTTTTTTATTTTTCTTAAATCTTTTTTTAAAATTTATTTTACTGTAAAGAAATGGTATAAATGTTGTTTCTCTGTTTGTACATGAAGTAGAGGCATACCATTTGTGTAATCATACATTTACATAAGGTAATGGTGTTTGATTCATTCTGTTATTTTTTTCCCTTCCCCCCACCCCTCCCACCCCTCTTTTCCCTCTATACAGTCCCTCCTTCCTCCATTCTTGCCTCCCTCCCAACCCCATTATGTGTCATCATCCATTTATCAGCAAGATCATTCGTCCTTTGGTTTTTTGAGATTGGCTTATCTCACTTAACGTGATTTTTTCCAATTTCATCCATTTGCCTGCAAATGCCATAATTTTATTCTTCTTTATGACTGAGTAATATTCCATTGTGTGTATATATATATATATATATATATATATACACACACACATACATACCACAGTTTCTTTATCCATTCATCAATTGAAGGGCATCTAGGTTGGTTCCACAATCTGGCTATTGTGAATTGAGCTG
Organism: Sciurus carolinensis; assembly: GCF_902686445.1. Classification (NCBI taxonomy): domain Eukaryota; kingdom Metazoa; phylum Chordata; class Mammalia; order Rodentia; family Sciuridae; genus Sciurus; species Sciurus carolinensis. Next base: position 31,229,662 of record NC_062232.1, read on the forward strand.
CTATGAACATTGATGTGGCTGCATCACCATACTATGCTGATTTTAAGTCCTTTGGGTATAGGCCAAGGAGTGGGATAACTGGGTCAAACGGTGGTTCCATTCCAAGTTTTCTAATGAATCTCCGCACTGCTTCCCAGAGTGGCTGCACTAGTTTGCAACCCCACCAGCAATGTATGAATGTACCTTTTTCCCCACATCCCTGCCAACACATATTGTTACTTGTATTCTTGATAATCGCCATTCTAATTGGGGTGAGATGGAATCTTAGGGTAGTTTTGATTTGCATTTCTCTTATTACTAGAGATATTCAACATTTTTTCATGTATCTCTTGATCGCTTGTAGATCTTCTTCTGTGAAGTGTCTGTTCATTTCCTTAGTCCATTTGTTGATTGGGTTATGTGTATTCTTGGTGTAGAGTTTTTTGAGTTCTTTATATATTCTGGAAATTAGTGCTCCATCTGAAGTATGAGTGGCAAAGATTTTCTCCCACTCTATAGGCTCTCTCTTCACTTTGCTGATAGTTTCCTTTGCTGAGAGAAAGCTTTTTAGTTTGAATCTTTAGGTCTTCTAAAAGATTTTCCCTGATCATTCTATAAGAAAATGATTGTATCTCTTAACCTTGACTTCTATATCTGACATTATATTATGTATTTGTGTATTACCCATTTTACCTACTAAAATATACTTCCATAAAGCATTTTGTTTTGCTTGCTGCTTTATCCAGAATATAGGTAAAGATACCTGGCATATAGTAGGTGCTCAAAAATTTGCTAACTGACTGAATGACTGAATTAATGAAGCTTTTACTTTTATGTTATACATTTGAAATTTTTTAAAATAAATTTAATATAATACATTTATTAATGTAATTTGAATTTAATAAGTGAGTTAATGGCATTAAAAACAGTACTGATGGTTTAAGGAATTTAGACTGTTTAACTTGAATTGACTAAATATGAATCAAAGGTTTTCTAGTTAGGGACTGTTAAGATTTACTATGTGTATAAATAGGGTGGTAAGATTTGCAAATGTTTCTTAAAGACTAAAAAGAAAGACTAAATTATAACTGCTACTTTAAGAGTAATTTCAATAGTAATTTAAAAATGAATTTTAAAAATTTAAATATAAAGTAACAGTACTAATCTTTTCTGAACACAAGGCCTTCCCAGGGACATAAAAATTCCCATAGTGTAACCATTAAGTCTTTATAATTTTTTAAGCAGACATAGTTAAGTCCCAGAAAAGGAGCAAGGAGACAATTATTTACTGGTATTGTTGTCACTGGGAGAATAATGATGGCATAATACAGAAAATGTAGGGGTTGAGGTAAAATGGAACCATTTGTATTTTAAAGAGGTGGGTAAACCTTTCCTTGGTTCCAAAACTTAAATTAACTTATGTCTCTCTAAAAAAGCTGTGGAGGGTGAAGACAAGGAAGAAGAAAGGAATATCTAGGAAGAATGATTGTGACATTCCTGATTTAAATCTATTGAAAAGGGGAAACAAACAATTTTCAAAGGGTTAATGATGACAGTTGCTACTGGGAGTGTTAGAATAGCAACAATTGCAGTCACAGAGATTCTGGGTTTCCTCACAACAAAATTACCTGCCTCTGGATCTTGTGGTCCACCATTTTGGTTCTATTGCCACACAACAAAGCTCCTCAGAACCTAGTGACTTAAAATAATCATTTAAGTGTGTTTACAATTTTGTGATTCAGGAATTTATGAAGGGGCTCAGCAGGATATTTGTCTACGATTCAGGTGATATGAGCTGACGTAGATGGAACTAGAAGATTGACTTCCAAGAAGTATTTTTTTGTTCACATATCTAGTCAGTACTCTTTGGCTTCTTACTCTCCACATGTTTTATCATTCTTCAAGGCCTCTGTGTAGCTTGGGATTCTGACAGGATAGTTGCCCTTCTTACATAGTAGCTGGTTTCCAAAAAGATGCAGGAAGTAGGAATTGCCAGGACATTTAAGGCCTATGTATGCAACTGGGATAGCATTACATCCACTGACTTTTGGTCAAAGCAGTCAGAGGACCTGCCCGGGTTCAAAGAAGATGGAAAAATATACTCCACTTTTTTCCCCCTGTGGTTCTGGAGATTGAACCCAGGGTCTTGTGCTTGCGAGATAAGCACTCTACCAACTGAGCTATCTCCCCAGCCCTGGACTCCACTTTTTAAAGGAGCAGTATTGAGGTTTTTTCTGTAAAAGAGCAGTAAAAATGGCAGAGTAAAGACCTCTGGAAATTCACTCTTCCACAAAAGTAATGAGAACTCTCAAAAAAATTGTCAGAATCAACCTTTTCAGAACTCTGGAAATGGGCAAAGGTTTGTAGCAATTAAAAAACATTTATTTAAGAACAATGACTACAACCCAATAAGAACAACAAGCTTTGTGGCATTTTAATTTTCCATATTCTCATACTCCACACTTCAGCTTTGTGGTAGCCTTGAAACTCAATATCCCACAATCAAGAGTGAAAACTAGAATCCTGGAAACCACAGAAGGGGCAGAATAGAGTTGTAGCATTTTCAAAGTCACATTTCAGAGAATTATTATTTGACATGGTGGTTCCCAGGAAGACCCCACTCTCATGCCTATATTTGACCTGACTTGGTGCTTATCCAGCATGTAAAGCTTTTTCTTGAGGGCATACGTTAAACAACCAAATAAATAAAGAGGCAATTGTTGAACCTTAAGGTGGTAAGTAACAATTGGGGTAAATAATAGGCTAAATGGAAAAACTATGGAATGAAATGTGCATGGGGACTTTGAAAAACTCTAATTTATTTCTGGAAGTTTAGAAGGTTATATGTGTGTGTGTGTGTGTGTGTGTGTGTGTGTGTGTGTGTGTGTGTGTTATATACATATATATATATATATATATATATATATATGCATGGAGCAAGAAAATATGGCAAAGGAAAAAAAGTAACTAGTAGACTCGCTCTCCTAGGAATGTTGGAGCTATTAGAAAGACTTGAAGTAAGCTATTTTAAATATATTCAAAGAACTAAATGAAATCATATTTAAAGAACTAAAGGAAAGTATAGAACAGTGCCTCACCAATCAGAGAACAGAACATCAATAGAGAGAAATTATAAAAAAAGAACCAAATAGGAATTTCTAAGCTGCAAAGTTTAACAACTGAAGTGAAAAATTCAGCCATGTTGTCAACAGTAGATTTGAGCAGGCAGAGGAAAGAATCAGTGAACTTGATGATAGGCCAATTGAGATTATCCATTCTGAGGAGCAAAAATTAAAACAATAAAGAAAAATGGAGACAGGTTAAGAGACTTGTGGCATACTAACAAGCAAACCAAGTACTCCTAATGGCAGTATTAATAGAAGAACAGAGAGAAAAAGGGAAAAAAGAATATTTGAAGATGTACTGGCGAAAAATATCAAAAATTTGACAAAAGATATGATTCTACACATTCATGAAGCCTAATGAATTCCAAGTAGGATAAACCCAAAGGGACCTATATCTAGACATAATCAAACTGTCAAAGACAAAAACAAGAGTCACTAAAGCAAAGGCTATCATGTACAAGGGATCTTCAATAAGATGAGTAGCTGAGTTCTCAGCAGAAACCATGGAGGCCACAAGGCAGGGTGTTGATATATTTGAAGTATTAAAAGAAGGGAAAAAATCCAATCCTGTCAACCAAGAATTCTATATCTATCAAAACTATTCTTCAAAACTGAAGGCAAGTTTGAGGCATTCCCAGGTAAATTAAAACTGAATTTGTCACTAGCAGACTTGCCCAACTAGAAATATTAAAGGGAGTCCTTTAGGCTGAAACAAGGACAGTAAACAGTTATTCAAATTTACGTGAAGAAATAAAACACAACAGGAAAAGTAACTACATAGATGAATATATAAAAGATAGCATAAATATATTTTTTGTTTATAACTCTTTTTATTCTATCTGAGGAAATAAAGCACACCAGTAAAGGTAAATACAAGCTGGGTACAGTGGTACAGACCTATAATTCCAGTGACTTGGGAGGCTGAGACTGGAGGATCACAAATTTGAGGCCTGTCTCTAGCAAGACCCTCAGCAACTTAACAAAACCTTGTCCTAAAATAAAAAGGACTGGGGAAGTGGCTAAGTGGTGAGGTGCCCTAGGATCAATCCCAGTTACCAAACCAAAAGAACAAAAAGAAAGACAAAGTTGTTGCTAGAGATAAAGAATGATAAAATTGGGCTGGGGATATAGTTCAGTTGGTAGAGTGCTTGCCTCACAAGTATAAGGCCCTGGGTTCAATCCCCAGCACCAAAAAAAAAAAAAATGATAAAATTGACAATCCATCGAGGACATATGGCAATTCTAAACAGATATGTACCTAACAACAAAGCAAAAGCTGGCGGAAAAACATACATGATGGGAGGTATTGTTGTGGCCATATAACAAGACACAGTCACAGAAGTGATATCTAATTACATTCATGGTTTCTGGGGATTGGGACCTGAGATCTTAGGGTCATTTTTAGAAAGTGTGCCAACCACAGCAATGTACATTTTGACATATATTGGTCACCTTGACCCCAGACACGTAAGTTCTCAGTGTAGTTCTAATCAAAGCACATAAGCCCTTACAGCAGAGAATTTTCTCCAACTAATGGTAGAAGAGGGCAGAAGGGAATGCCAGGGAGATTCAGAAAAAGAGAAGACTACAATACACCACTGGTAGTTTTGAAGGTAGAGGGGGACAGCATGAGCTGAAACATGATGGCCTCTATAAGCCAAGGGATGCTGTCAGCTGCCAGAAACAAAATGGGGACCTCAGTTCTCCAACCACAAGGAAAAAAATTCGACCAATAACCTAAATAAACTTTAGGATGAAACAGATTCTCCCCCTAGAGCTTCTGGATAAAAGCCCAGGGCAACCAACACCTTGATTTCAGTTCTGTGAGACTGAGCAGAGAACCTAGCCAAGTCTACCTGGAATTCTGACTTTCGGAAGTGTGAGGTAACAAATGGGTATTGTTAGAACCTGCTGTTTCTAGTAATTTGTTACAGAACCATAGAAAACCAATATGGTGGGTCAACAGAGTACCAATGTAGAATCCCCGTTAATTTATTTTTTATGTGGTATTGAGGATTGAACCCACTGAGCTACATCCCCAGCCTTTTTTATTTTTTATCTGGAGACAAGGTCTCACCAACTTGCCTAAGTTGGCAAGTGAAAACATCCTGAGACTGAGTCTTGCTAAATTGCTCAGGCTGACTTCGAACTTGTGATCCTCTTGCCTCAGCCTCCCGAGTCACTGGGATTATAGGTGTGTGCCACTGAATTTGGCTTCTGTGTTAATTCTTATCTGTCTTCTTCCCCGATCACATGAGTAAGGTACACAGGAAACATATATAAACCAATGTGAAGATGTCTGGGAAAAGAGATGGACCTGGTAAATTCAGGGATTTCCCAACACAGACAAAATCTATGTTTTATTATTGCTTCAGAAGGGGAATGATGGGGAGGGAGAGGGATGGGAACAGGAAAGACAGTAGAATGAGTTGGATATATCATTCCTATGTTCATATATGAATACATGACCAGTGTAACTCCACATCATGTACAACCACAAGAATGGGAAGTTATATTCCATGTATGTGTGATATGTCAAAATATACTCTACTGTCATGTGTAACTAAAAAGGACAAATAAAAACAAAAACATGTTTCATCACGACAGGGGGTTGGGCTGTAATCTTGTGTGGGGGATAAATGGGCAAAGGCAATATCGCATAATATGTGGGAAGGACATATATGATTTAAATGTACAATTTCAACTTTATTTTTACAGCAGCACATAAGGATAAATGCATTTTCGTGGAAACTGTAGAGTCTACAGATGTTTAGGAGACCTTTTTGGAAAATGAATACAGGAACTTATGTAGGGGTGTTCTTTATTTTCTGGTTTTCCCTAAGAATATCTCTGTACTAGACACAGATGGTAAAGACAACTTGTTAGTCATCCTGCAGCCCCAGCAAGTAGAAAATCTTCCTGCTCTCAGGGGATGCATCTCCCCAATAGTAGCAACCTCACCTTATGCTTTGATGTCAGTCAGTCCAAGACTGGCTTTAATGCCCACTTATTTGCATTGAATTTTTCATTCCTTTGTATTATCTCACCCTTTTGTTCATAAGGTCACATGCTTTAAAGCTTTAGTTTGAGTGGGAAGCAAACTTAGATACCAAGACTGGAGTTTGATCCTTAACCCACCCCCCAAATAAGAATTTCCAAAGAATTTCCTATCTCTGTTATTCTCTCTCTTTTCTCTTCTCCTCTCCTCTTTCCCTCTCCTGCTTCCTACCTTGACCACTTATTTTTTTTAAAAAATTATTTATTGGTTCTTTTTAGTTATCCATGACAGCAGAATCCATTTTAATATAATTATGAATTGAGGATAAAATAGAATAGATAGTAAAATGACCAGGCAATCAGAATAAGGGTCTCATTCAAACACACCCAGTAGACATATTAATGAGCACCATCAAGGCCTATTTCAAATGTAAAAGACCTTGAGACTCACCTGTGGGAACACCTCCAGCCAACTCCTTTATCCCAGAGGTGGAAAACCAAAGGTGGGGGTGAACCCAGATGGAAGTTATAGGAAGGAAGATGGAAGTGAAGCTAGATGGTAGCCAGGATGCCTTTTCAGTACCTATTTTACATAGATTTTGCTCCATGCTCTACCCAGAACCATTTGTGAACTCCTAAGCTGAAACACCAAAATGGGTTTTTCTGCTATTAGGTCCTCTCCCATATGGCAGGTGTTCTATCACTTTCCACTTAAATAAATCTTTCTCCATTTACTCTTCTCTTCTGTGATTGTCAGTGGATTATTCTTCAAAATTTGTGACACAATAATCCAGTGGAAATTGGTGAAGCAGGGAATCTAGTCTCATCTCAAAACTTCAGTTTCTTTTATAAATAAATAAATATATATATTATCTGGGGGAAGAGCTGTGTAGGGCAGGGACAGGTCCTGACTTGAAATGGAGCCAGGAAAGTATTGCTAAGAGGACAAAAAGAAGTGGATAGACTTAGATAATTATATGTGCTGTCCATTGTCATCCTAGGTAAACTGGCCGAATATCATGAATTAAACACATTAATGCAGTCAGTCAAGTTGGAGTAGCCTGAATTTCAGGCAAAAGTTCCCTAAGTTTGAGGCATCTGTGTAAAAGGTAAGATGTGCTACATTTTCAAAACTTTGTGTCTAAAATCTTGTTTATGGTGTATCACAAACTCAATACCTCTGTAGGCAGGGCAGGTATGTACTAGCAGATGGTGTCAATTATAATAAACTGTGTGTGTGTGTGCCCTATCTGAAGGGGACAGTCATTCACCAACCCCTGTCTAATGTTGCCACACAGATTTTTGTGACCAGCACTGCCTCATCCTCTGACTTTTTGAAAGAGGAAGCAGACTTGTGAATTATTTTATGTGAATTTTCCCCATTTATAAGTATTATTCCAAACAAATGAACACATGGCCAGGACAAACAAAATACTTCTGTAGGCTGGATTTAGCTTCTAGATCAGTTGGTGACCTTTAAAACCAAGGGTTTTAGGTTATCTCATTTTTTTTATTTGTTCTTTTTCACTTAGAAGGTGTACGTGTTAAGCATATGAGCACTTTTTTTGGTGAGGGATAAATGCATAATAGATGATATAATTTATGCAAGAATGACATCTTTTACATAAAAATCAACCTACGAGTGTGAACTGGGCCTGGGAAATTTATAGTAAGTCAGTAATGAATACAGGTTGAAAGCACCCAGAAACCACTCCAGACGTGGAAACTCACGCAAGACATTTTATTAAGTGGACAGGCAGAGTGTCTGCCCACAGAATGAGAAAGAGAGAAAGTGAGAGAGAAAGAGAGAGAGAGAGAGAGAAAGCGAGTAAGAGCAAAGAGGAGGGAGGGAGGGAGGGAGGGGGAGACAGAGAGAGAGAGAGAGAGAGAGAGAGAGAGAGAGAGAGAGAGAGAAAGAATGAGAGAGAATGAGAGAGAGAGAGAATGAGAATGACGGGGGAGCTATTCTTACGTAGTGGAATTTCGTGGGCTAATAACAACGGACCAATGACTGACTAGGAGGTTCCCAGGCTAACAATCTGGACCAACTGGCTAGGAAGTTTGTGGGCTAACAATCTGGGTTGTAAAGTGGTGTGGGGGAGGCAGAATAATGGCAGCAGCAAAATAGCAGATCTGATGCCAACACATGTGACCACTGTGTTTATTTTACTATATTTTTATTAAGTTGTGTGATGACTCTGGGGAAAGTGGTCTGATCACCTGTAATGGAACACTAATAAGAGGAAAACCTGATTATACCCCAATAAGAAGGTAAGTGACAGAGTCTGGGGAAAGAAGTCATTCCTGGAGGCAATTGAATCCATTCTTCAAGGTTGTTTCTGGAAATAAAGCTTTAGGGAAGGATATAGAAGGATTTTCCTATTCCTGCTGGCAGTTTGTGTGGTTGCTGTGGATTGATGGTAGAATTAGATGAATGTGTTGACTAAACCAATTGGCGTTTCTGTTTGTTTTAAATTGGGTATATAATATATCATGCTCCACAGCAACATTTAAATGGAGTTTTATAATGACTGGGTTATTAAATGTGTCAAAGGCACCACTAAAGCTCATTGTTATGGTTTGTATATGAGGCATCTCCCAAAAGCTCATGTGTTAACGCAGGAACGTTTGGAGGTGAAGTGTGAGATCTGTAACCTAATCATTCCATCCTAATTTAATGGACTGGGTGGTAACTATAGGTGGTAACTATGGGGCCTGTCTGGAGGAGGTGGGTCACTGGTGGTGAGCCCTGGAAGGGTTGCTAAGGAGGCAAACTCAACTTATATTCAGGGCAAGATTCCCAGAAGTGGCATTAACCAATGACTGGTAAAGAGTTTTTGGATAACCAGTTTCCAGTTTGCTGGTTCAGGAACCACACTAGTAGAACCACTGTATTAAAAGCATGAGCCACATCAAGGACCAAGCCATTTTAGAATTTGATCATGTATTCTTTTGGTAGACTATTTTTCTAAAATCTATTTTAAGTTATGACTCCTATCTATGGAAGTCAGTTATTTGAAATAACTAGTAGGGAAGAAAACATTTTCATTTATATTTTATCTTAGTCACTCCCTTCCTGTGATTTTAATTTTCTTGATGTTAAGGTTATCTGTATTGGTAGGCCTAAATTACTATTAAAATTCTTTAGTGCTGTAAGTTTTCTAATATTTCAGAGACATTCAATGGCATTATTCATAAATCTGGACAGGTCATATGAGACTTCTTCCACAAGCAATCTTTATAATAATAAGCCTTTCATAAGCATAAATATGAATTATTTCATCAGTTCTTCTTTCTGTTCCTATGTCAGCATTTTAAATTTAGTACATATGTAAATTATATGGCATTTCCCCCTCTGTGATCATATATGTCTTTAAAAGAAACAACATCACTTCAGACTTAATTTTACCTGCTGTCACCTCCTACCTAAATGAGTCATGTCAAATACTACGTGCCACTTCTCTTGACAATTACCTGAGAGTTGCAGTTTTCATGCATTCTGGTGCATTTTTCTCTCAAAGTTCTTTGATGTATTTTGAGCAAGAAATTATACTGATTGATTGATGAGCAGAGTTTGTGGGATTCTGTTGAAACTCATTGGTGTTTATCCTTGCCCTCCATCCCCTTATCTCTGAGAGTTCCCCACAGGTGGGTAATGTTATCCTGGGTCTGTTTATGGGGTAGCCCCATTTTCTGCCAAGTTCTTGAAAACCAGTCATTCAATCACCTCCAGTCCTGTCTGTCACTTCTGGGCTCTTCTGTTCTCTTCCCCATTGCTGATTCATTTTATCCCTTTTTTGAGTGTGTTCGACTTCTGAATCTTGGCTATAACAGGGAAACTTACACACCATGTTCCCATTTCCTTAGCCCTGGTACTGGGAATTTTCCCTCAGGCCTACCTCATTGCTTATCTCCTTGCTCCTTCCACTTTCTCTCCCTTGCTCTCATCCTTACCTCCTCTTCTCCTGGCTTCCCTCCTGGCCAACTTAATCTCCCTCACTCTGTTTCACAGTGAATTGGACTCCCTTTTCTGGCTGTCTTCCAGTTAAATTTTGAGCAGGGGTCCTCACATTTCTCCATTAAAAAACTGGTCAAGACCTATCATCAAAGTATAGTATTTTTCTAAACAAAAGAGCTATCTATCTCTGAGATGATTTGGATCATTCCTCTAGAGAGGAAGAAGTGACTGCAGTCAGTATTATTTTAAGTACCATTTTCCTTCTGCTCCATTTGTCAAAGGAAAGTCTATAGGGCTCCTTGCTGCTGAGAGTATTTGTGTGGACTGGTCCAGGTTTAGAAAGGAAAACTAAGGTGACTTAGAAAATATGTTGCTGCCTTTTGTTAAAGAAAAAAAAATTAATGATGCCTGTTAAAGATAGGAAGGAGGACTTTATTAGAGGAGACTATCACAATAGGAATGGGGAACACTGTAATGGATTCTTGCAGTGGGGAAGAGATTGGGCTCCACTCTAACTCCAATAAGGACAAGTGGGAATTTTAAACGAGAAGCAGAGCAGGAGTTGGTGGATGGAAAATTACTAAGAGGAAACATTAGGGCTTGGAGTGATTTTTGCTACTCAAACTCAGTATAATTTTTGTGGAGAATAGGCATGGAGATGAGATATCAGCATATATAAGGCTTTTTTCTGTGGCCAACTTCTGAGGAATTTGATCCTATATTGAGTGTGGTCAGATGACCAGGGTGGGAGATTTTCAGTAACCTGACTTTGCTTAAATTGGATTCTCAAGGACAGAGATGGAGGCCCAAGGTCAGGCCTAGTTGAGCAGAGGGATCAGAGGAGCGTGACTAAAGTTTGACCAAGAAGAGAGTTTTTGTGAGTTCTTGCTCAAGGAACACTGTAAATCCAATTTTCGTTTATTCACCTTTTGTTTACTAAGGTTAAGCTGAAGCCTGAAATTCCAACTACTAGGGAGGCTGAGACAGTAGGAGTCCAAGTTCGAGACCCCTTGGCAACTTAGTGAGACACTGTCTAGAAATTAAAAAATAAAAAATAAAAAGAGCTGTGAAGGTAGCTCAGTGGTAAAGCAACTCTGAGTTCAATCCCTAGTACCACTCCACTACTTCCAAAAAAAAAAAAAAAAAAGGAAGAAAAAAGAAACTCAGAATCAACTGGACCAACTGTCAAGATTTGTTAGAAGAGGATATTTACTGGATGGTGCTGTCACAGGAAAGCAGGGAGCTGAAACTCCAAACCTTGGTTCTTGTGTTCTGACGAAAGAAAATTTAAAGTCAGACACTAAAAGTCATGCAAGAGAACTTTACTATAAGTGCAAGTGAGGTGAAAGTAAAGTAAAAGCAAAGTGAGGTTCAAGCAGAGAGCACACTCAAGAGAGAGAGAGTGGACCATCTCAGAGCAGAGAATGACAAAGGAGACAATGCTGTCCCCAAATTTATTGCTGTTTGATGTTTACCAGGAGGACTGGGGACCACCTTCTGTACTCTTTGCCAGTCAGGTGTCCAACTCCTCCTTCATGTTGGCAGTGGGGCTTTTGACCTAAGTTGATCCTCTCTGGAACTGTCATGGTGACCATCCTATTTATGGGGGCTTATTGCACAAGTTGATCCCATGTTAATGTGGGCGCTGGGGCCCATAGCTGGTCAGAAGTTACCTTAGTGTGCCTGTGCTTCTAAAGGAATCTTCCTTCCCAGACAATTGGAGACACCTCTGGCCATAATTCCTGACTTCACATCCAAATCAATGGACCCTGTCAAGAGTTAGTCCCATTAATCCTTTTCTTTGGGTATATTTTCCCATTAGTTCCTTTGCTTCTATTTATTTTCTACAAATTAACTACCACCCTTTGCCTTCTCGTTTACTTTGGAAGTAGTTTAAAGAAGACCTTAAAATAATTTAAGGAGCACTTGTGACCTTGCCATGCATTTCACTGCTCATTGCTAGCTACTACCTAGCAGTGTCATCTGATTTTGGCCTGATTATTTACATAAGTGCAGCAAGAATGTTAACTGACCACATAAAACTTTTAAAGTTTATTTGCTGAAACTTTTTAAAAGAAATCTCAGATTGGACTTTTAAAATCCTCTTGAGGTTGTGGAACCAAGGCCTTGCTGTCAGACTTTACTTTTAATACCTATAGATTTGAGTAAATTATTCCCTTCCCAAGATTCCCCAAGAATTTAGGGTTCTTGAACCTACCAGAAAGTGAATTTCCTTACTTATATCAGGAACCCTGTAAGTCCAGACCAGTATTCCAAGAGTGTATTATAAGCATTGGCTCCATAAAGTCAATCTTAGTTATTTAAGTCTGTTTTTCCATATCTGTTTCTATGCACATTATTTTCAAACATGATATCCAGTCAAAGCCTTGGTAATATAATCATTGTCTTCAATTATGTCCTGTTACAAGGAGAATGAATTCTTAGGGATGTATACAAATAACTATAATGCCCTGAAAATTAAAATTTTCAAATTCTGGAGGTATCAGGTAGGGTGAAAAATGGATGTTTAATTTTTGTTTACAAAGGTATGCTTTGACAAATTCTTTCTTTAAATTTTTTTAGTTGTAGATGGACACAATACCTTTATTTTATTTATTTATTTTTATGTGGTGCTGAGGATCAAACCCAGTGCCTCACATGTGCTAGGCAAGTGCTCTACCACTTGAGCTACAACCCCAACCCTGCCTTGCCAAATTCTATGAGTTATAAATAGCTTAAGGGAAAAGGAAAAAAAGCCTTTTTTTTTTTATCTGAAAAATATAACACTTGAAGGACCAGCAAAGTTTCAAACAAGAACGCCACAAAGATTCTAATCACCCTCATCAGTTTACTTAGTGAACTTGTTTTACTTGTCTTGAGTTAGTAGTTTTATGAATTCAACACTTTTTTTACTAGAGTTCTGGGAATTTTAATTTAGTTCAGTGCTGTGATCTTAAAGTTATCAGAAACCTGTACTTTAGAGTACTTGTCAGAGTCTTTTCCCATGAATCTCTTTGAAGATGAAACACTTTTGGACTCTAACTGATTGTAAATGCTCTTAGAGAAGAATCAGAATTAAACAATGACTTTCTGTGAATGATAAAAGACTTTAAAATGATAATTAAAATTCTGATGGGAGTTCATTTGAGAAGAAAATTTGGTAATTTCTGTGGACATGCAACAAATTAATAACTGGGATTATGATCAATAGCATTGTACCAAAATGCATTCTAAATAGCAAGGCTAATGACATGCTTCTAGAAGTTGTATTTAATTTCTGAAATACGGATCTGACCTAGGGCAGGTTAATCATCACTTATTATTTGACAGTGTTTCTCTGTGCAATTTAATATATTGAATAAACTCTATTATTTCTAATATTCAGTTTATAAGGTGAAAGAACAAACCCTTTGAAATCTTGAAGGAATCCTCTGGGAAATCTAAAAGTCTGTTTAAGAACAAGAAGATTTCAATTAGAATTTGATTCTAAGACATTGTCAAAAGGTTTGACCATTTGATTAAATAGGATTACAGGTCACTATGAAACAATACTAGGTTTTCTTAATTAATCAAGAATACTACACAGGGAAACATAAAGGCACAGGAAATTATTCTAATAACACAGAGAATTTTGGTTTCCCAGGAAAACTGAAAAGGTGAACAAAAACCTTTTACTACTCCTTATTAGTAGAAAATAATAATCCAAGAAAGCTTTTGCATCGATATGTTTTTGACATTAAAACTCATAAAAAGCACTTCTAAATAAATCCATTGAGATCTTAGCCAGCTGGGTTATGTGAGATAACATCTCTTTTCCATAAAAGCATTTATTCTGTATTTTTTTTGATATATTTTCCTTTTTCTCATTCTGGAGCAACTAGTCATCCTACCCTAGAATAAAATTACTTTCTAGGTGGGAGGGAGGTAAGAATGGAGGAAGGAGGGACTTTATAGAGGGAAAAGAGGGGTGAGAGGGTTGGGGGAAGGAAAAAATAACAGAATGAATCAAAACCTATTACCCTATGTAAATGTATGATTACACAAATGGTATGCCTCTATTTCATGTACAAACAGAGAAACAAGTTGTACCCCATTTGTTTACAATAAAAAATAAATAAATAAACTACTTTCCTTACCCCAAACAAAAACACATTCATCATACTTTATACATTTTCTTACCGAAACACATCCTACTTGCCTCGCATACTTTAAAACAATGTTTTTGCCTTTATATGTAACCTTATGGAAGCTATGGACTAAATTTTGGGTGAGTAACTAGAGAGACATCTAGCAGCTGTCTGGATGTCTCCCAAGCCCATCCGAAAGGACAGAATATCCACTTCTATTTCTAAATAGCTTCTTTGCTCTTTTCAGTCCCTGGTAGTTTGCTTATGAGTGTCCCTGAGTCCCCTGAGAGCCTCCACTGGCAGACAGGTGACCTAGAGTTCAAGTGGGAGACTATGGAGGTGGGTATAGAAACCATTTCAGTGGGGCTTGCAGTATGGGAGAGAGATCAGGCTTCCCTCCAACTACAGCAAAGACAAGTGGGGATTTATAGCCAAGGGGCCCAGTAGTAGATGGAAAATAACTAAACATCAGGGAAATGGTGATTCTTGCTAGACCAACTCAATCCAATTCTTGCTGAAAGCAGGCCAGGGTGATCATTTGGTAGTATAATTTTGAGATGCATTCTTCAAGGTTTCCTCGAAGGGATTGAGTCCCATTTGCCCACAATTTTATTTTCGTTCCTCCTCTGTTGGCCTCAATTTCTCTATCCCTTATTTTTGCATTTTGGGATTACATCACAAATACTTATCTGCCCCCAAACCCTTGTTTCAGGGTCTCGTTTAGGGGGAATGCAAACTAACTTCCAATACTGGTACAACTTCATATACTAAGAATTAAATAGGAGGTAGTGTAAATTAAAGGCAAAGCTTTTGAATTCTTCAACCACTCTTAACTACATAAGTGCTATAATTTCCACAAGTGTCATTGTGTTCTTAAGCATACAAGCTCAAGTGAAGCAGGGACACAGGCAATTCTATTTTTAAAAGAATTATAAATTGATGTAGCTGTGAATAATTATGTGATTTTAAAATTTGCCTTTTCAGATTGTAGAGAGCCAGTTTGTGAAGGGTTTTTAATTCAGTGAAAATAAAACTACGATGGACCTGTTAACTGTTGCCCAACTGAGTCAAAACTTCTTCCCCATATCAGATCTCACCTTTATGCCATCTTAGCCAGATTTCCTCTCATCTTACTTTGTATTCATGGAAAGAATACTTCATTTCAGAGAATTATCTCCTCCACATTGAGAGGGGAGGGAATAATCTATTTTCATGAACTCTACCCAAGAGATTGGTGTGATGATGTTTCCCTCTTCTGCATTTTTTTCCCCAGGATTGACTGGAAGGGAGGAGGTGTTGGTTGGTAATGTGGGTGGTACTGTCCTGATACCATTTGAAGGGAGGAACCTGGCTTCTACTGACATTGGCTTATTGGAAAGTCAGTGATCTTAGAATATGTCTTCAAACTTGGGCCTTAAAATCCCTGCTGTGTCCTGTTATGATACATTTACTTAGTGTAACAGTAAGCTATTTTATACCTCCTGAGTTCATATCAGCAAGTCTATTTTAGAAGTCAATTTCAGTTTTAAAAATTTATTAGGTATGATTTCCTCAAGTGTAATGAAAGCTGAACAAAAATATGTGGAAAGACAAAATCAGGAAAATGAAGCTATGGAGATATTTTCTAATTTCCCTTTTATTTCTTCTTTGACCCATTTTTTTGTTCAAAAGTGTGTTGTCTGATTTTTATGAATTTGTGAATTTTCCAGTTTTCAGTTTGCTATTGATTTCTAGTCTCACTCCACTGTTGTTGGAAAAGATACTTGATATGATTTCAGTCTTCTCAAGTTTCTTAAGACTTGTTTTGTGGCCTAACATATAATCTGTCTTGGAGAATTTTTTGTGTGTGCTTGAGAAAAATGTATATTCTGCTACTGCAGGGTGGATCAAGTGTACTGTCTTCTTATTGATTTTCTTTTTTTATATATCTCAGTTTTAAAGTTTATTAAACTGAGACTTAAAGGGGTTAAACAGGTTGTCAAAGATACACTATTAGGACCTGATGGAATCAGTGGTACATTAGTCTCCAATATCTTTAACTCTTATGTGATATACTGACACAAATGTGTTTGTTTCCATATTTACCACATCAACACATACATATTAACTATTAATGAACTATGAAAAATAGCTAAAAGAACATATTTCAGAGGATCATGATTTTTCTGGCATATTTTAATATTTTTATTTTTAACTGATACACAAGTACATAAATGTTTTACATATTAATGTGGTGTCAACCAAAGTTTGATAGGAGTATATATTGTGTAATGTTTAAACCCGGTTGATTGTATTTATCTTCCCAAACATTCATCAATTCTTCATGGTGAAAACTTCAGAAACCTTTTTTCTACTTTTTTTTTTTTAATTGTGGTACCAGGCATTAAACCAAGTTGTACTTAACCCCTGAGCCACATCCTAGCTCTTTTTTATATTTTGTTACTAATTGATCTTCTGTGTGGACTTTCTATCCATTATTGGCTGTGGGATATTAAATTCTACTGTTATTTGTATTGCTATCTATTTCTCCCTTCATTTATGTGAAAGTTCGGTCTTTATATTTATTTATTTATTTATTATTTACTTACTTACTTACTTTTAATTTTTACCCAATGAATAAAACATAAAAATTGTACACATTAATGGAGTACCACATAATGTTTTAATGCATTATACATTGTGTGATATTTAAATCAGAATAAACATATCTGCTCAAAAATTTATAATTTCTTTATGGCAAAAATATTTTTTATATTTGCATGCCCTGATATTTAGTGTATATATATATATATATATATATATATATATATATATTTATAATTATTATATCTCTCTGTTGCATTGACCCTTTTATCATCAATAATATATTTGTCTCATAATAGTTTATGACTTCATGTCTATTTTGTCTGATTTAAATATAACTACACTTGCTCTCTTTTGGTTACCATTTGCATAGACTTTTCCTTTCCAATCCTTCATTTTCAACCTATGTGTGTACTTAAATGTAAATTGAGTCTCTTGTAGATATAATGGGATCTTATTTTTAAAATTCATTCAGCTACTTTGCCTTTTTATTGGGAAGTTTAATGCATTTACATTTAAAGTAATTATTGTTAAGAAAAAAAAACTATGGTTATTTTGTTGTTTTCTGTACTTTTCTTCCCTTGTAGTTTTCATTTGCATTTCATTAATCTTTATATTGATGTGCCTTGATTTCCCCAATTCTCATTTTCCCTTTCTTATGTTCTATATGGTTTTTTGTAGTTATAATGAGGTGCATATATGAAACATAGTTATGTAACAGAGCCCTTTTAAAATTAAAGACCAAAAATATTTCTTCCCGAGCTTCCTGGTTGTTATTTTCTCTATGTCAATGACAGCTTAGAAACTTCCCCTAAAGTCAGAAAGTTTTGAAAAAGGAATTGTGACATATTCTCTGGCCAGCACAGCTTAGCTAAATCTACATATGCATATTTCCCTCCTTTTGTCCCATTATACCCCTCTCCTCTTACCAAAACTGTTCATGTCCCTAAGCCCCTAGAAGATGGGTATTTGAGACAGAAGGTCTTCTTTGAATAAATAAACTTTCCTCCACCAACGTCTTTCTCCCAAATTTTAGTGGAGCAATAAGTGGTAGAACCTTTCATTCCCGGTAAGAGTTGTAATAGTCTATTTTAAGCTGATGACAAAATTTCAATCACATAGAAAAGCTCTATTTTTATTTCATTCCTATGCACTTTGTTATTGATCTCAAAGTTTGCCTCTTTTTGTTTTGTATCTATTAACATATTTTATAATTATTTCTAGTACTGTTGTCTTGTAAGTTTTGTTCTTGAAAAAGTGATTTACCTAACACTATTGCAATATTGTAATAGGTTGTATCTGCTTATATATTCAACTGTGTCATAATACTTTTATACTTTTTATATGTTTTGTGTTGCTATTTTGTATCCCTTCATTTCAATTTTTACATTTCTTGTAAGGCAGGTCTAGTGGTAATGAACTCACTCTACTTTTGTTTAGGAATGTCTTTTCCTTTCTTCATTTTTGAAGGGCAGTTTTACCATGTATGGTATTCTTGGTTGGTAATTTTTGTTTTCCAGCATTTTGAATATATCCTTCCACTCTCTTCTGGCCTGCAAGAATTTTGCTGAGAAGTCTGCTGATAATCTCATGTGGTTTCCTTTGTTTGTGATAGTTCACTTTTTTCTTGCTGCTTTCAAAACAATTCTTGTCTTTGATTTTTGACAATTTGATCAGAATGTGTCTCCATGTGGATTTTCTGGGTTTATCTTATTTGGAATCTATTAGGTTTCCTGGGTCTGGATGTCCATTTAAGAATGTATAAAGCTTTGGACATTATTTCTTTGAATAAGCTTTCTGCCCCTTTCTCTTTCTTTCTGCCTCTTGTACTCCCATGATGTATATGTTGGTTGGCTTGATGGTATCCCATAAGTCCCTTAAGCTTTATTCACTCTTCATTCATTTTTCTTTCACTACCCTGAATAATTTTAAATAACCCGATTGAAGAGGTTCAAGATGGCGGACTAGAGGGCGGCTGCATTCATGTTGCTCCAGGACTCAAGATTCAAAAGAGGAGATAGTGACTTGGGACCAACTCAAAGCCGCCCGGGGAGTTTCTCCCATAGGGGAGGCGTCCCCGAAGGGGCAGTAGCCCTGGAACGCAGAGAACTTTGTGAAGTACAGTGACTCGGCGGGTCGCCCCTCCCCCGCCGGAGCGGTAAAAACGGACAGCGAAGCGGAGCGAAAAATGGCGGATTGAAGTTTCCAGGACCGCGGGCAGATTCTCTAACCTAAGGAGACTCGTCTGCGAAGGGTGAGGCTCGCAAGCCCAGGAGGGAGGTCCGGGCCCCTGGGAACGTTGCCTGCAAAGGCTGCCCCTGCCCAGGCGGCAAGTCACACCTCCCCTGCTGGAGCAGTGAACTCGGAAAGCAGGGATCTTTGCAAGGGAGGTTGTGCGACACACCGCTTGGTTTTGAAGCGATCTGCCAGGGCTCCAGCGGCTGCCAGAGAAAGAGTGGGGCGGCGAGTTGTTTGGATCCAGCAACCGCCTGAGCAACGGGGAGGGGGCTGCCCAGAGGAGGTGGAGGTACGCAGTGAGTGCCTTGGTCTCCAAGCGCCCACACCTGGAGGAAGAGACGAGCGACGGGTCACTGGGGCTTGGAGCATATGTACGAGGCTCCAAGTGACTGCTCAGAGGGCGGGTCGCATAGCCAGGCGATTAGGTGCATAGCAAGGTCTGGTCCAGGGACCTAGGCACCTTTTCTTGAATGAACTACACAGAGACAAACTGAGGGGCGAAGTGAAGGTTCCAGGACTTCAGGCAGCGTCTCTGAGAAGGGACAACCTAAGGAGACTCGTCTACGAAGGGTGAGGCTCCCAGGCCCAGGAGGTAGGTCTGGGCCCCTGGGAAGGCTGCCCTGCCCAGGCAGCAAGACACATCTACCCTCATTGGAACAGTGAGCTCGGAAAGTGGGAGACCTTGCAGAGGAGGCCGAGCAGCACACCGCTTGGTTTTTTGGTTTTTGGACCAATCTGCCAGGGCTCCGGGGGCTGCCAGAGAAAGAGTTGGGTGGCGAACTATTTGGATTCAGCAACTGCCTGAACAACGGGGAGGGGGCTGTCCTGAGGAGGTGGAGGTGCGCAGTGAGTGGCTTGGTCTCCAAGCGCCCACACAGAACACCTGCCTGGAGGAAGAGACGAGTGACGGGTCACTGGGGCTTGGAGCATATGTACGAGGCTCCAAGTGACTCTTCAGAGGAGGGGTCGCATAGCCAAGTGATTAGGTGCAAAGCACGGTCTGAGCCGGGGATCTAAGCACCTTTTCTTGAAAGAGCTACACAGAGACCAGCTGAGGGGTGGAGCGAAGGTTCCAGGACTGTGGGCAGCTTCTCTGAGGAGGGGCCACCAAAGGAGACTCGTCTGCGAAGGGCAGGGCTCCCAAGCCCAGGAGGTAGGTCCAGGCCCCTGGAAACGCTGCTTGGGAAGGCTGCCCTGCACAGGCGGTAGTTGTGGACTGAGGAGAACCTCTAGGAGGGGAACGGACTAGTGAGACCTCCCCACCGGGTGGGTCTTCCCCGCAGAGTGAGGTTTTCCCACAAAGACAGTAAAACCAGAGACACAGGCCCAAACAGGCATTGCCTTAGCCCGCAGTCTAGCTCCCCTTTGGATGACCATTGGTCAACAAGTAGAGGCACCTCTGCCCTCTAGCAGGGAATATACCCCACCTGAAGACCACCACCCCTAGAGAGGCAGCTACCTAGGGGAACACCGAAGTATCAACTTCCTCTAAGACTTCAGGCTACTGAAGGATAAGAGGGGATACACTAGCAATCTTCAGGGACATTATAAGTCAATAGAGGAAATCTGCAACATCTCTGCAGTCCACTGATACCTGAACAATATGAGAAAACAAGGGAAGAAAATGCCTCAAACAAATCTGGATGTTATATCAATAAAATCCAATGACAGCATGGCAGAAGAAATGTCAGAAAGGGAGTTCAGAATGTACATAATCAACATGATAAGGGAAGCAAACGATGAAATGAAAGAGCAAATGCAGGCATTGAATGAACGCACCAATAGACAGTTAAAAGAGCAAATACAGGAAGCAAAAGACCATTTCAATAAAGAGTTAGAGATATTGAAAAAAAACCAAACAGAAATCCTTGAAATGAAGGAAACAATAAACCAAATTAAGAACTCCATAGAAAGCACAACCAATAGGATAGAACACCTGGAAGACAGAACCTCAGATATTGAAGACAAAATATTTAACCTCGAAAACAAAGTCGAACAAACAGAGAAGATGGTAAGAAATCATGAACAGAATCTCCAAGAACTATGGGATATCATGAAAAGGCCAAATTTGAGAATTATTGGGATTGAGGAAGGCTTAGAGAAACAAACCAAAGGAATGAACAACCTATTCAATGAGATAATTTCAGAAAATTTCCCAAATCTGAAGAACGAAATGGAAAATCAAGTTCAAGAGGCTTACAGGACTCCAAATACACAAAATTACAACAGACCCACACCAAGGCACATTATAATGAAAATACCTAACATACAAAATAAAGACAGAATCTTAAAGGCTGTGAGAGAAAAGAACCAAATTACATTCAGGGGGAAGCCAATACGGATATCAGCAGATTTTTCAATCCAGACCCTAAAAGCTAGAAGGGCCTGGAATAACATTTTTCAAGCCCTAAAAGAAAATGGATGCCAACCAAGAATCTTATACCCAGCAAAACTTACCTTCAGATTTGACAACGAAATAAAATCCTTCCATGATAAACAAAAGCTAAAAGAATATACAAAAAGAAAGCCAGCATTACAGAACATTCTCAGCAAAATATTCCATGAAGAAGAAATGAAAAACAAAGAAGCAAATCAGCAAAGGGAGGAGATATCCTAAAGGAACTCTCAAATAAAGAGGAACCAAGTCGTGTCAAAAATAAGCAAATAAATGAATAAAATGAGTCAAATGACCGGGAATACAAATCATATCTCAATAATTACCCTGAATATTAACGGCCTGAATTCATCAATCAAAAGACATAGACTGGCAGATTGGATAAAAAGAAAGATCCAACAATATGTTGCCTGCAAGAGACTCATCTCTTAGAAAGAGATACCCAAAGACTAAAGGTGAAAGGATGGGAAAAAACTTACCATGCACATGGACCCAGCAAAAAAGCTGGGGTATCCATCCTCATTTCAGATAAAGTGGACTTCAAGCCAAAGTTAATCAGAAGGGATAAAGAAGGACATTTCATAATGCTTAAGGGAACCATAAATCAGCAAGACATAACAATCATAAATATCTATGCCCCAAACAGTGGCTCACCCATGTATGTCAAACAAATCCTTCTCAATCTCAGAAACCAAATAGACCACAATACAATAATACTAGGTGATTTTAACACACCTCTCTCTCCACTGGACAGATCTTCCAAACAAAAATTGAATAAAGAAACCTTAGATCTCAATAACACAATCAATAATTTAGACTTAACAGACATTTATAGAATATACCATCCAACGAAGAGTGAATACACTTTCTTCTCAGCAGCACATGGATCCTTCTCTAAAATAGACCATATATTATGCCACAAAGCTAATGTTAGCAAATACAAGAAGATAGAGACACTTCCTTGTATTTTATCAGACCATAATGGATTGAAACTAGAAATAAATGAAAGAGCAAAAAACAGAAATTACTCCAACACCTGGAGATTAAACAATATGCTATTATATGAGGAATGGATAACAGAAGATATTAGGAAGGAAATTAAAAAATTCTTAGAGGTAAACGAGAACAAAGAAACATCGTATCAAAATCTCTGGGACACTATGAAAGCCGTACTTAGAGGAAGATTTATTTCATGGAGCGCATTTAATAAAAGAAGTAAAACTCAAAAAATAAATGAACTAACACTACAGCTCAAAGCCCTAGAAAAAGAAGAACAGACCAACACCAGAAGTAGTAGAAGACAGGAAATAGTTAAACTCAGAGCTGAAATCAACGAAATTGAAACGAAAGAAACAATACAAAAAATTGACAAAATAAATAGTTGGTTCTTCGAAAAAATAAACAAAATTGATAAACCTTTAGCCACACTAACAAAGAGAAGACGAGAGAAAACCCAAATCACCAAAATTCGGAATGAACAAGGAAGTATCACAACAGACACGACTGAAATACAAAACATAATTAGAAGCTATTTTGAAAATCTATATTCCAACAAAATAGAAAATTTCGAAGATATCAACAAGTTTCTAGAGACCTATGAATTGCCTAAACTAAACGAGGAGGACATGCACAATTTAAATAGACCAATTTCAAGTAATGAAATAGAAGAAGTCATCAAAAGCCTACCAACAAAGAAAAGTCCAGGACCTGATGGTTTCTCAGCCGAGTTCTACAAAACCTTTAAAGAAGAGCTCATTCCAATACTTTTCAAAGTATTCCATGAAATAGAAGAGGAGGGAACACTCCCAAACTCATTCTACGAAGCCAATATCACCCTGATACCTAAACCAGACAGAGACACATCGAGGAAAGAAAATTTCAGACCAATTTCCTTAATGAACATCGACGCAAAAATTCTCAACAAAATTTTAGCAAATCGCATACAAAAATGTATTAAAAAGATAGTGCATCATGATCAAGTGGGTTTCATCCCAGGGATGCAAGGTTGGTTCAACATCAGGAAATCAATAAATGTAATTCACCATATCAACAGACTTAAAGTCAAGAACCACATGATTATTTCAATAGATGCAGAAAAAGCATTTGATAAAATACAGCACCCCTTCATGCTCAAAACACTAGAAAAAATAGGGATAGTGGGAACGTTCCTTAACATTGTAAAGGCCATCTATGCTAAGCCCATGGCTAATATTATTCTTAATGGTGAAAAACTGAAAGCATTCCCCCTAAAATCTGGAACAAGGCAGGGATGCCCTCTCTCACCACTCCTATTCAATATCGTCCTTGAAACTCTAGCCAGAGCAATTAGACAGACCAAAGAAATTAAAGGGATACGAATTGGAAAAGAAGAACTCAAACTATCCCTATTTGCTGATGATATGATTATATACTTAGAGGAACCAGGAAATTCCACCAGAAAACTCTTAGAACTCATAAGTGAATTCAGTAAAGTAGCAGGATACAAGATCAATGCTCATAAATCCAATGCATTTTTATACATAAGTGATGAATCTTCAGAAAGAGAAGTTAGGAAAACTACTCCATTCACAATAGCCTCAAAAAAAATAAAATACTTGGGAATCAATCTCACAAAAGAGGTGAAAGACCTCTACAATGAGAACTACAGAACACTAAAGAAAGAAATTAAAGAACACCTTAGAAGATGGAAAGATCTCCCATGTTCCTGGATAGGCAGAATTAATATTGTCAAAATGGCCATACTACCAAAAGTGCTATACAGATTCAATGCAATTCCAATTAAAATCCCAATGATGTACCTTGCAGAAATAGAGCAAGCAATTATGAAATTCATCTGGAAGAATAAGAAACCCAGAATTGCTAAAGCAATCCTTCGCAGGAAAAATGAAGCAGGGGGTATTGCAATACCTGAACTTCAACTTTACTACAAAGCAATAGTAACAAAAACGGCATGGTATTGGTACCAAAATAGACAGGTAGATCAATGGTACAGAATAGAAGACACGGACACAAACCCAAACAAATATAATTTCCTCATACTAGACAAAGGGGCCAAAAATATGCAATGGAGAAAAGATAGCCTCTTCAACAAATGGTGCTGGGAGAATTGGAAATCCATATGCAACAAAATGAAAATAAACCCATATCTCTCACCGTGCACAAAACTAAACTCAAAATGGATTAAGGACCTCGGAATCAGACCAGAGACCCTGCATCTTATAGAAGAAAATGTAGGTCCAGATCTTCAACATGTCGGCTTAGGATCAGACTTTCTCAACAGGACTCCCATAGCACAAGAAATAAAAGTAAGAATCAACAACTGGGATAGATTCAAACTAAAAAGCTTTCTCTCAGCAAAGGAAACTATCAGCAATGTGAAGAAAGAGCCTACAGAGTGGGAGAAAATCTTTGCCAATCATACTTCAGATAGAGCACTAATCTCCAGAATCTATAAAGAACTCAAAAAACTCAACACCAAGACTACAAATAATCCAATCGACAAATGGTCTAAGGAAATGAACAGACACTTCACAGAAGAAGACCTACAAACAATCAACAAACATATGGAAAAATGTTCAACATCTCTAGTAATAAAAGAAATGCAAATCAAAACCACCCTAAGATTCCATCTCACCCCAATCAGAATGGCGATTATCAAGAACACAAGCAACAACAGGTGTTGGCGAGGATGTGGGGAAAAAGGTACACTCATACATTGCTGGTGGGGTTGCAAATTAGTGCAACCACTCTGGAAGGCAGTATGGAGATTCCTTAAAAAACTTGGAATGGAACTACCATTTGACCCAGCTATCCCACTCCTTGGCCTATACCCAAAGGACTTAAAATCAGCATATTACAGAGATACAGCCACATCAATGTTCATTGCTGCTCAATTCACCATAGCCAGATTGTGGAACCAACCTAGATGCCCTTCAGTTGATGAATGGATAAAGAAACTGTGGCATATATATACAATGGAATATTACTCAGCCATAAAGAATGATAAAATTATGGCATTTGCAAGCAAATGGACGAAATTGGAGAATATCATGCTAAGTGAGATAAGCCAATCTCAAAAAACCAAAGGAAGAATGATCTCGCTGATAAGTGGATGATGATACATAATGGGGTGTGGGAGGGGTTAGTTTTAGGGTTAGAGTGAGGGTTAGGGAGGGGGGCAAGAATGGGGGAAGGAAGGACTGTATAGAGGGAAAAGAGGGATGGGAGGGGTGGGGGGAAGGGGAAAAAAATAACAGAATGAATCAACCAACATCACCCTATGTAAACGTATGATTACACAAATGGTATGCCTTTACTCTATGTACAAACAGTGAAAGAACATGTATCCCATTTGTTCACAATAAAAAAAAAAAAAAAAAAAAAAAAAAAAAAAAATAAATAACCTGTGTTTGAGTTCAGCAGTTCTTTCTTCTTTCATAATCTGGTCTGCTGTCAAACCTCTCTAGTGAATTTTTCAGTCATTATATTCTTCAATTTTTAAAATATTTTCTCTGTTGAAATTCTCACTTTTTAAATGCATTCTTCCTACCTTGTCAAGCATCTTTGTGATGCTTTAATTCAAATTCTCTATCAGGTAAATGATGTATCTCCATTTCATTAGACTTGGTTTCTGGAAATTTATCTTTTTCCTTTTTCTGGATCATGTTTCCCTGTTTCTTCCTTTTCTTTCACTCTTTGTATTGGTACCCACACATTAGAAAAAGCAGCCATCTCTCATAGTCTTCATGGACTGACCTCACACAGAAGAAAGCCATCACCAATCAATCTCACCAGAGATTCAGGGGATTTCCCAATCCTTCATGGTAATCCAAACTGCTGTCTTTGTTCTTAGCAGCCCCAGGTATGGATGGCAAAATAGCAAGAAAGCAGCTCCCTATAATATACTAGGCCCTGACAGTGCTCTGAGACAGGCAAGACAGAGTCATATTCTTCCTGCAGCCCCTGGAAAAGTTGGATCATTGAATGCACAATTCGACTCTTTCCTTCCTCAGGGAGATGCTGGTATTTTAGGTTTTTGCCCACTCACTGTATACTGAATACGGAGAGGGGATGTGGTGAGTATTTGTGTGCTAGTTCAAACCACCATCTTTGCACTCAGGAGCCCCCAGTATTCTAGGGTACGGTGGGTATCATCAGAGCTCTGAAACAGGTGAGACAGAGGCTCCTTGGGAAGCATGCATGAAAGTTATAACATCAGATACATGAACCAATTTTTTCACTTCCCAAGGAAAAGATGGGACCTGGAATTTTCCTTCTAATCACATGGTTTTGTGCTAGGGGTAGAGATTATGGTGAGAGAGTGTCTTGAATTTTCCTGCTGGTTTTGATATAGCAGTTTCATATTCCCCCAGGGTTCAGTGACCTCTTAACTAATTTCAGAAGTCCTCACAAAGAGAATTAATCCTTGTATTATTGTTGAGTCAGTGTGTCCATGGGGAAAAGCAGCGTCTAGGACTTCCACCATCTTACCTATCTAAATCAAGTCAGTTTAATTGTATTAGAGAAATTTACTGTTAAAGTAAATTCAGACTGATTTTTTTTTTTTTTTTGCAGTGCTGGGGATCAAACCCCAGGCCTCACTCATGATAGACTAGTACTCTATCACTGAGCTACATATACAATACATAATCACTTAATGTGTAGTCCCAAATTTTCATATATCAGGTTTTCTTCATCTAAAATCTTTTTTTTGTGTGTGTTTGGATATGGAATTTTAAATTAGGGTACATCTATTATTATATTTGAGTTGGGAGGAATTTCTTTTCTCTAAAGAATGATCCATTATGTAAGTTACAATGAAATAGTATTCATAGAGTCCTTATTTTTAACAATAGATTCACATTTTAGGACTACTTTGAAGGAAGGCCATTTATATATAATTTATTCACAATGGTAATTTCAAATTTCTGCTTCTTTCTAAATTGTTCCATTTTGGAGGTTCAGTGCACTAAATTTTTTATTTTTTAAGAAAATCAGACAATTTAATAGATTCTTGATGTGGAACTTGTAATGATCCTTTTTTTTTCCAAAATAAGCAAAATTCCCCAGATTAAATTGTGTAATTTGGTGAATTTTTCCTAATGTGTGAGGTTAAGTGCCATAACCTTTTTGTGTCTATTGGTACTAGGGATTAAACTCATGTCCTTGTACATGTTGGGCAAGCACCCTACTACAGAGCCACATCCCCAGCCCAGTCCAAAAGGTTATTTCTTGCCAGTTTACAGTCAGTGCCTTTCTCTAAACCCTGGGTAATATTGATTTGTTTTTGTTTTTTACCATCATAGCCTTTTCTTCTTTCTTTCTTTCTTTCTTTCTTTCTTTTTTTTTTTTTTTTGGTACTGGAGATTGAACCCAGGGCACTTAACCACTGAGCCACATCCACAGCCCCTTTTTGTACTTTATTTAGAAACAGGGTCTCACTGAGTTGCTTAGGGCCTCACTAAATTGCTGAGGCTGGCTTTCAACTCAATCCTCCTGCTCAGCCTTCCGAGCTGCTGGGTTTAAAGCGTGAGCCACTCTGCCCGGCCACATTATTGCTTTTCCATAGTGAATAATAGAGTTAAATATCTTGTCATGTGTTTATTGACCACACATTTATTTGATGAAATCTTGCTCATTTTAAATTTTTTTTCTTTTTTTTTGAGTAGTACACATTTTAAAATAAATATTCCGGATATGAATCTTTTATCAGATACTTGGTTTGAAAATATCTTTTCTGTGACTTGACTTTTCATTTTCTTAAGAGCATCTTCCTAAGAATGGAAGTTTAAGTTTTGATGAGGCACATTTTATCAATGCTTTTTTTGTTTATTTGTCTGTTTGTAGTTTATGTCTTTTGTGTCTTAAGAACTCTTCACCTAACCTGAGGTCACAAATATTTTCTCCTGTGTGTTCTAGAAGTGTTATAATTTTAGCACTTGTATTTGTGCCTATGACTCATTTGAAGCTAATTTTTGTGTACAGTATAAGGTAAAGTTTGAGATTAATTTTTCCTATATGGGTATGCAATTGTTCTAGCACCATTTGTTGAAAACTACTTTTTCGCATTTAATTGAATTGCTTTGGGACATTCATTGAATGTCTGGACTCTCTAGGTCCCTAGCAAATATGTAGTTTCTGAACTCCGAAGACTTCATTAATAACTCACCTTCACCACCACCAGCATATTGTTTACTCTGTTCTCTATTCTAAGTCTGTATCTTAT
Source organism: Sciurus carolinensis (assembly GCF_902686445.1). Lineage (NCBI taxonomy): Eukaryota > Metazoa > Chordata > Mammalia > Rodentia > Sciuridae > Sciurus > Sciurus carolinensis. The sequence goes on from NC_062232.1 coordinate 31,258,289, forward strand.
ACATATTTCTGTCATTGCACATATACAATATATTGCAATTGTCTGTTTACATAGCCATCTTTCCAAAGAGCCGATTAGTTCCTTGAAGGCAAGAACTGTTCTCTTCATCTATGGTCTCATGTGCTAACACCAGGCATATAGTAGGCATGTCATTCATATTTATTAAAGTAAATTGAATATGCAAATCAGATTCAGATGTCAAGTATTTTTCCTATATGACTGTAACTGGTATTATTTTTGCAAAGTCCAAGCCAATTTGTTCAATTTGTTGTTGTGTGTGCGTGTGTGCGTGCGTGTGTGTGTGGGTGTGTGTGTGTGTATTGGCACTGGGGACATAATCCAGGGGTGCTTTACCACTGAGCTACATCCCTAGTCTTTCTCATTTTTTTGTTTTGAGATAAGGTCTCACTAAGTTGTTGGTGCCAGCCTCAAACTTGAAATCCTTCTGCCTCAGTCTCAAATTGCTGGGATTACAGGTGTGTACCTCCATGCCTGCCTGTTTTCTAATATTGATACATAGCACCAATGTCAATTTTTTTCCTGCCACCACAGACAGTTTAATTTTGACTATTTGGTTAAGATTTCCATTTTGGAAACTGTTCTTTGACCTAAAAATAAAACAGGTCATTACAGTTGCTATACTAAATGCTAATGTGTATTACATTATTTGATCTTTACAACAATGAGGCCATTATTATTATTATCCTTATTTTACAGATGAAGGAACACAGCTAAGAGGTTAAGTAATCTGTCCAAGTCACACATGAACAATGACAGAGAAAATGTAGGTGGCTCTTAACTTAAATACCACATTATAATTATTGCCTGGTTTCATTCATGAAGGTCAACTTAAATTAACTTTCACCTGGATAAAATGTGAGTCCCAGGGACCTGAGATATGGTGCTAAATTCATTGTCATTGAGTATATATGCAGTTACATTCTCAGACAAAGTTGTTTGTGTCATATAATTCTCAGTCTCATAAAATGAACTGTCTTTTACATCTTGTCATGTATTTTAGAAGGTATTGTTATGTGTTATTTAGCCTGACATTTCCCCTTTATAAAGACATTCCTTTGAGCATGAAAGCTATTTCTCCTTCTGGGACCTCATTTGAAATACAAATGCCACAGAGCCAAGGCCTCCTTATCAGCTAATATTTATTTATTTATTTATTTACATATTACTTTATTAAAGGAAACTGGAAACAGGATATGCATATGGGTATAAAGTAGAGCATCTTGAGACTGACAAGTCTTATAAGCAAAGAAAGCCTAAGGGTATCCAGAGTTTGCACCTCAATTTTCCCCAACTTTACTAGGAGCCCAGATCCTAACCCTCCCTAAGTCCAATTTTTCTGTTATGTGTTTCAGGCCGATTTTCTGTAATCTCAGAATGGTACTTCTTATCATTTTCTAGAACTGAGGTGTTCTTGTGGATAGCTCTCCTTCTCAGTTTGCCACTGATCATCTTTGAGAATTTCTCAGTGCCTTCCTTCTTTACCTCACCAGTCTTTGAGATCTGTATTTTTAGTCACACATTCTTTATAACAATTATGGAAGTATTAAGAGTAGTAGCAAAAGCTGAGTTTAAATAGCATTTGCCTTTTTTTCTAGTTTACTTATAGTGCATTATCCTCTTTAATTTTCACAATAATTGTGTGAAGTAAGTTATTTTATCATTCCATTTTATAGTTGAGAAATTTAACGCTTAAATGTGTAAGTCCCTTGCCAAATGTCACGTGGCCTATAATTGGTGGACAGGGCATGGAATCAGCTTTGTTTGACAGAAGGATGAATACTTTTAATCATTTCATCATAATGCTTCATAGAAACCCAAAAAATGCCACAGAAATGGATCTGGGACCAGTTCGTAAGACAAGCAGAAGATAATATTAGTAACAATAATGATCTTCATATCACATCTTGTCCATAGAGCACTATCATATCCATCATGAAGATATGATTTGTGTGATTTTTTCTATTAAATTACATCTACAGATCAGCAAGAATGTGAGAAAGACTTTGGGAGAATTTAGAAAGTGTCTTCTTCAGGAGAAAGAAGGGGAATCTGATAAAGTGATCTTGGGATGAGTAACAAATTCAATTTCTTTGCAATTACTTTAATAAGTTACCTCTTTACATTACTTCAAAAGAACACACTTAACTTTCTGAATAAATGATAGAAGAGGAACCTTGAGATAAGATAATCAAATTTATTTCTAATCATTTTGATTTAATGTGTATAAGTTCATTTTACAATGTTTTATCTAGGACAGATTCTCATGTACCTTTAATATTTGTATGGTTCCACCTGAAGATGAAATGGTTGGTCTCTGAGAAGCCTTTCTAAGATTCAAAACAAACAAACAAACAAACAACTCAAAAAATACCTGCTAATTGTGTTCTAATGCTGACCCTTCATTACCGGCTTGCAGCAAGAATATCTCTGAGCTTTATTTTATCTATTTAAAAAGGTGATTGTATAGCAACTCTAGACCCTTTTACCTCTAAATTCTTTGAATTGGACTCTCTTCCCAATGTTTTTAAAATTTATCTGATCCTTCTTTATCTTAATATTGAAGAATACCATAGCAAAGTGATCCTCAAACTTTTTGGTCTTGTCCCTTTCAGAAATTATTGAAGACCCTGAACAGCTTTTATTTATGTTGGTTGTATCCATTAATATATACCATACTAGAATTAAAATTGAGACATTTTGAAGCATAAGCATACAAGACCACATGTTCCATTGACGATCAGAGTGATGACATCATCACGGGGTCATATAGCCTCTGGAAAACTCCACTGTACATTCATGAGAAAACATGAGAGAAAAAATGGCACATAAAATCGTGGTATTACAAAAGTAGTCTTGAATTCAGCAACCCCCTGAATGAGTCTTGGGGATTCAGGGATCTTTTATGACGTTTAAGAACTGCTGCTGAGTTATAGCTTAAACACTTCCCTAGCTTACAGACCTGGGCTCAATTCCCAGCACTGCAAAAAAAAAAAAAAAAAAAAAAAAAAAAACCCACAACAACAACAACAAACAACCCTATTACTTATTGCTGTAGGACTTATGTATTTAATTTCTTTATAGATGAAAGCAGATTAACATTCAGGTAGTCTAGTTTACCATTGTTTGTCTCCTATTCATTCTTGGTTCCATCTTCAATTGCAGGCTAATGTATTAATAGGACAGACCTTTTCTAAACATTATTGTATAATGGTGCTATTCATCTGCTTTCCTCTGCACACTAGAATCAAGACCCCAATTGTTGGTTGAAATACTTTTTTGTTAATACCTTGAGTGGTTCCTTTCAAGGCCTTATAATAATAATGGAAGGATTAATTTGAAAAAGATGAACACATTGTGGAATAAAACTAATAGTGTGTACTAAACAATTTGAGAAAAATCACCTACAACAAATTAAAAAAAATAATGTAGAGTATGGTTCTAACATTAATTTTCAATCATGAGTGTAAGAATGAGTGAAACTTTCAACAAAGTGTATGTAAGAGAAATATCTCTGGTTCATGTAAGGAATTCTCTTCTCTTTTAATCATTCAGGTTCCTTATTTTCTCTTTTCTTTTCTCCTCCTCCTCCTCCTCCTCCTCCTTCTCCTCCTCCTCCTCCTTCTTCTTCTTCTCTCTCTCTCTCTTTCTCCTGGAAATCAAACCCAGGGATTCATGCAGGCTAGGCATGAGCTCTACCACTGAGCTATGCCCTTAACCTCATGTTTTAGTTAAACTTTCTTTGCTGTAACGAAAATATCCAACAAGAACAATTTGGAAAAGGAAAAGTTTATTTGAAGCTCACAGTTTAAGAGGTCTCGAACCACAGATGGCTGACCCCCTTGTTCTGGGCCCAAGGTGAGGCAGCACATCATGGGGGAAGGGCCCAGTGGAAGAAAGCTGCTCAGTTTATGGGAGGGTCAGGAAGGAGAGTGAGTGTGTGTGTGTGTGTGTGTGAGAGAGAGAGAGAGAGAGAGAGAGAGAGAGAGAGAGAAGAAGAAAGAGAAAGAAAGAGGCTCTAGGGATGATACACCCTTCTGGGGAACAACCCCAGTGACCAACCTCCTCTATCCATGCCCCATCTGACTACAGTTACCACCTAGCCAGTCTATCAAAGTAGGATGGACTAATTAGGTTACAGCTTTCATAATCTGACCACTTACCTCTGAGTATTCCTGCATTAGCATAGGAGATTTTGGGGTGCACCTCATATCCAAACCATAATATCTTACGAAGGATTTTGCATCAGTTGTAGAGGATCCTTATTCTATATAATTACTTTGGATTCAAACTCGAAGTCCAGAGATTTTTGCAACTAAAATTTATTGTTCTGATTACTTTTTATATGCTAGGATGCATATTTTCAATGCTAAATTTAATGAAGTTCACTGTCTTTCAAAATCACCTGTAGTTACTGGAGAATGAGAGTCTCTTTACTCTAATGGGGTGGTAGAGAGGTGTGATGGTACATCTTGTCCTTTTGTTGGAAAAGAAGAATTTGAGGTTGAATATCTCTGGTTAAAAAAAAAGTCTTCTCCAATGCTAAATCAGAGATGTTAATGTCTGTCATTCATACAGGCTAGTGGTTTCTTATTATAAACTTGGGTGAGTCTTTGCCTGAAACTATTTTTCTGGCCATGATTGTATACTTTACATTACAGGGACTGGAAAAAATATATCCAGGGACTTAACACCTGCAGAAGGAGCTCAATGAATACCTGTGGGGTGCAAGTTTGTGGGTAGATACCTCAGCTCCCTCACTTTGGGTTGAGACAATTCTGAGACTTGTTCTCTACAAACTCATAGGTAGTCTCAATGGAATGGAGTACCAGGTGTCCATAGCAGAAGCTTGCTCATCAGTGGACCTCGTACTGGCTTTTTCCCTTCTCTGACTCACTATTGGTATTCCCTGTGATCACTTCTCATTCTACTCAAATTCTTGTTTCAGAGTCTGCTTCTAGGGTATTTTGAACTAAGATACATGCCACTACCAATAAATGTGGTTTTCTCTTTTATGTTCACTTATGGACTGTGCACATCGACACTTTTTGCTTCATATAGCACCAGTGGTCAGTTTTAATCTGGGGCTGGTCACTGTTCCCATGGTAGCAGCCAGAGCTTACAGTCAGTAGTGTCCCAGTAAATTTTTAACTGCCAGCCTCAGAGAAGAACTCTTCTTTTATAGATTTTGCTGATTTCTGTGGTGTACATACTCCCACCACAACTGATTTCAAGCCACCAAAATGATGTTCCTGAATGCCAGGTTGATAAGAGATAGGCATAGTAGATTCTCATGATCCTATATAAGCTGGTTTTAGCACATACTACTTAGAGGGGTAAGCTGGTACAAACAAGGCAGTTACAGTGATGAATATTTGACTGAGTGAATTTTCTAATAATGGAGTATAAATATAATCTAATCATATTCTCATGCTTTAGATGAGGACCCTGACTGAGGTCCAGGGGGAGAAAGGAATCTGTCCAATATCATGGAATTAGTTAGGTAAATCAGAAATCAGAAATCAGGTCTTAGTTCTTGTCCATTGATGTAGATGACAAGGAGCAGGATCTGAGGGCTACAAAAAGGTCTGTTTTCCCAGGTTCAGTGATAATGGTGAAAGGTGTATTGTTGGAGATGTAGGATCAACTAGGAAATAAGGTTTGGTAAGAAAAAAATGTAGCTAGTGCCTTATTAGTTTACTTTTCTGATCTCCCTTCCATCCTTCAACAAATATTTATTGATGGTATATGACAAGCCTGGAACCACACATTCAACACTGAAAGAAAGAGTGACTGCCCTCATCCAGTTTATATACTAGCAATAATAAAGATGCCTAATAATTAACTGCAAGTGTACTAAATATTAAGAAACTAAGAGTTAGGCACAGTGGTGCATGCTTGCAAACCCAGCAACTTGGAAGCCGAGGCAGGAAGATCGCAAGTTTGAGGCCAGCCTCAGCAACTTAGCCAGGCGTTAAGCAACTTAGTAGGGCCCTGTCTCAAAGTAAAAATAAAAAGGGCTGGGGACGTGCCTCAGTGGTAAAGAGTCCCTGGGTTCAATCCTCAGTAGCAAACAAAAAAAACAAAACAAAACAAAAAACAGGGAAAGGGTGCTGTGTATTAACAGAAACCTAATCTTGTCTAGAACATCAGAGAAAGGAATCTGGGGAGAGCAAACAGACTTGGGGCTCAAAAAGACTGATTTCCAGAGCCAGATTAAGCACAGTAAAACAGTGCTGGAAGTACAGCAAGCTAAAAAAAAGGAAAGAATTATCAGAGAGAATGATAATTGTATATGATTTTTACAAATATTTTATTTCCTATTTTTGGGTGGAATGGGTTTGGGTGGTGATGGGAAGTCACTGACTGTTTTAACTAGGGACAAAGTTTGCTTTAGTTTGTGTTATTAGAAAGATCACCAAAATTATGGAGTAGAAAAGGATCCAAGCTTGGCCTAAACCAGGAGAGTTACTCTGACATCTTTAGGGTCTCATAAATGTCTAATGGGTGATTGCCCCAATAATTCCACAACCTCCTGATGGTTTAGCTTAGCAATTTGATAAGTAGAAATCATACAAATATTACCTATGATGTTTTAATCTTATCTATACTTGTCAATTTAATTTCTAACCTTTATACTACTTTAGTAGGTGTTTGGTAATAGAATTTGTACCTTAAAATATGATGTTAACTGTAAAAATGCTAGATGTCATCCTAAGTACTTCATGAATATGCCCACAACCCTATATTTTGTTAATAAACTAAAGCATAGTGAAGTCATTTGCCCTATGTTACAGAAATAACAAATGGAAGAGCTAAGATTGAGACCCAAACTGTCTTCACCCCAGTGTCTGAGTATTATCCCCTGTGCCAAAATCACTTTTTGTAATTTATGACTTAGGCAGGGAATTAGTTGTAATAAGTCCAATTATTGAGTTCTCTATCAAAGTAATTCTCTTCAGCTATGCAATTTGCCAGTTTGACTATATTTGTTTTGCAACTTTGTTTCTGGATTGAAATGATTGATCTTTTTAGTTAGATAATCAGAGTCCCAAAGTTACAGTTTCTTTAGTTTTTCCTCTTATTTACTTAACAAAAATGCTTGTTATGCAGCAGGCATTGTTATAAATGTGCCACAAATACTAATTCATGATAAGTCAAGAGGTATGTTTTGTCAGTATCTGCATTGTACAGGTAAAGAAACAGGGACACCAAATTTTGGATAAGACCAAAGTCAAACAGCTAATAAACTAATTGGGCTGCATACCTAGGCAATCTGGCTTGGAGGCCTTGCTTTTAACCTCTAGGCTGCACTGTTTTTCTTACCTAGAACAGTTTAACTTAGTCTCAGACAACTCTAATTTATTGAACAATAATGAATGCTTCATTTTTTAGACTAAGTATTTCTAATCTATCCTCGATAGTACAATTTGATATAATAAACGCTGATGTGGGAAGCCACCCATGGCCTGTATGCAAACCAAGCATAGCTGGACCATTAACCAGGAAAATCTGGTCTTAGGAACTCTCAGTTATCATAACTGATCAAGACTACCTGAGTCAGGTGATTATCCTGTGTTAGCTCACCGCTGAAATTCAAATGCAAGCCCTGGATGTGGGATTCACCTCCTATAGCCAAATGACTTGCTTAACTCCACCTCTTATCCTGTTTTTTATGGAAGAAGCTCCTACCAGCCCCCTTTTGATTTGTACCTCTGTAAATACACCAAGCACCAAGGTCTAGTTCCTTTGTTAGAACTAGACCCTTGTGGATGGCTCATTTGGTCATGCCCCTGCTTCAAAGATAATTCTGTCTTCTGTCATTATTTCTGATAAATAAATAAATTTCAGTAGCTTTTATTCCTCAGCCAGCCCATCCCTTCTACAGGAACCCTTTCCCTCATTCACATGGGACATGTGGGACACACTAATATATTTGAACTCTTCACATGAACTACTTGAAAGTTAGTTTTATAGCCTATAGATCCCCCCAACATTATGGAGATATAATTGGTATAAAACTATTGCTTATAATTAATGTTTCCAATCTGATTAGTTTGGACATATGAATGCACTTGTGTTAATTTCACCACAATCCAGGTTAAAAAAAAATATATATATATCCATCATTTCCTGAAATTTTCTGCCCCTTTAGTTTTTATTTTTGTAATAAGGACATTTACTATGAGATCTGCCCTCTTAATACATTTTTAAGTACATGTATTAGTCTGTTTTCTGTTACTGTAATGAAATACCTGAGGTTGGGTTCTTATAAAGAAAAGGGCTTATTTAGTTCATAGTTTAGGAGGCTGAAAGTTGAATGGCATAGCCCTGACTCTGGTGAGGGCCCCTTTGGCTGTGTTATTTCATGGCAGATGGCACCATAATGGCAGGAATGCATGTAAGAGAGCATATTACCAGACAAGAAGTCAGAGTGAGGGGAGAGGCCAGGGTTGCTCTTTTTATAACAACCCTCTCGCAAAAATAAATTCACAGTCCCATGATAGCTAATCCCTTCAGAGGGCAGCACCCCTGTGACCTAAGGTCCTAAGGTCCTCCTGCTACTCTCCCCACCCCTGCCTTTTTTTCTTCTTTTCCTGCTGTACTGAAAATTGACCTGCAGGGCCTCACACATGCTAGGCAAGCACTCTACCACTGAGCTACATCCCCAGTTCTATTTTATTTTAAGACAGCATTTCACCAATTTTCTCAATCTGGCCTCAAACTTGTGATCCTCCTGCTTTAGCCTCCTGAGTAGCTGGGATTACAGGCGTGTACTACTGCACCTGGGTAGGTCCTACCTCTTAAAAGCCCTACCACTTCTACACTGACACACTAAGAAACAAACTTCCAACAACTAAATCTTGAGGGATAATCTCAAATCATATCTAAGCCATAGCAGTACACAATACTGTAAGGTTAATTACATGTAGCCTGTAGGTTGTTTTTCTTTAGGAAAGACTGTACTTTTTATTGATTCTTTTTAGTTATACATAGCATTAGGATTCATTTTGACAGAATTATTAAAGCATGGAATATAATTTGCTCTAATTCAGTCCCTAGTACTTCCTGTTTCTCTCTCCTCCCCCCTCCCTGTTCTCTTCCCTCTACTCTACTGCTATTTCTACTATTTACTTATAGGGTTTTTTTTTAGTGTTTTGTAAATATATACATGATGGTGAGATTCACTGTGGTATATTCGTTTATATACCTAGGAAAGTTAGGTCAGATTAATTCCACTGTTTTTCCCTTTTCCGGTTTCTCCTCCCTCTCCCTCAATCTCCTTCATCTAGTTCACTGATCTTCTATTTTGATGGAATCCCCTCCCTCTTTTCCTTTTACTCGCCCTCCTCTCCCCCTCCCTTATTTTAGACTAGCTACCACATATCAGAAAAATTCAACCTTTGACTTTTTGGGTCTGGCTTATTTCACTTAGAATGATAGTCTCCATTTCCATCTATTTACCAGGAAATGATATAATTTCATTCATCTTTATTAGACTATAGATTTTTTTTTTGTGGTGCTGGGGATTGAACCCAGGGCCTTGTGCTTGCAAGGCAAGCACTCTACTAACTGAGCTATATCCCCAGCCCTAGACTATAGATTTTTAAACTTCCCATGAATACAAGAATGGAAGAGTCATCATACATGCTCCATAATTTGCTCTTTGATTGATTTATATGTCTTTCATTTCCATATTAGAATTGATATGCTAAAGCCCCATCTAATTTTAGGTTCTGGCATATAAACAGCAACAACAAAGAATCATATATTCATTAAAATATAATATTTAAATAGGAATTGCAATATGACTTCTATTAACATTCTCATATCAAGTATTTTCAAACAGATAATAGAAATCATCTTTAAAAATTCTGTATATAACTTATAAATGGAGCTGTAATGACTTGTAATTAAGGAAGACCACTTATTGTTGATGTCATCCATCAAAGTAGCTCTTTGTCATACTGTTTCTTAAACAACCATTTAAAACAAGTACAGGTTTCCATTTAGCAATTCTATGCCTTGAGGGGCTCAGCTCATTTTAACTTTAAAGAATATTCTAGTTTTCAGGACATTTTAAGGTGCATAAGCTCTTGTTTTTTTCCCCAACTTTCTGAATTGCTTTCACTTCATCACTGTTGGCTTTCTTATCTCTAACTGAAACTCCAGGCATTGCCACAATAACTAGAGAGGACATGATGCAGAGTCACAGAGTAAATATTTCTGGTAGAGCTGTAGTTCAGTGAAATGAAGCTTTTTGAATGCTGTCATAAAAGCTAGCGTGACTCACAGCACACATCTTATCTTCAGAGGTGACTAATGCTTCACAGATGTGTGATTGTTTGGCGATTATCATTACAAAGAATGTATTTACCCCCATTTCCTGGTTTTAATTCATTCCTTCCCCCTCAGTATCATCCTTGACCTTGACAAGATTCCAGTTGACTATGTAACTGTTTTTACCACCCAGATTACTAAAACAACTTCCTGACTTGCTTTTTTGTTTCTTTTGTGGTTATTGTTAAACTAGCCACTAGAAAACATGAACTTCTTGAATTGAAGGACCATGTAAAATTTTGAGAAAAAACAAATCCATCCAACCAAGATCTTTTGGGTCATTTAATTATTGAGCAAACATTATTGAGAGCCCTAGCATTAGACCTGGCATTAGATATTCAAAGATGAAACATGTGATACTTAGTGCCCAATCTAAAGGGCTTTGGGTCTTTTGAAGTATGTGAAATCAGAGTGAAATTACTTGGAATCAATACCTGGATGTTCTAATGAACTGTATAAATGCAAGAGTAAGATAATCAATATTTATTAAACATTTGATATGAACTAGATATCTTGCATGAATTATCTCATTTAATTCTTACACAATTTGTGAAGAAAGGAATAATACACATATCTTACAGATGAGGAAACTTAGAATAGGAAAGGTGAAATAATTTGCTTTAAGTTACTTATCTGGCAGAGCTGGGGTAGAACATAGGTGTGTGTGATCCCAATGTCTGGGTTCCTTGAACTGTATAACTCTACATACTTTGCTCCATGGATTTCCATTATTCAAATTTGTCTTTTCACATTGAACAAGTAAATCCTAATGAGAAAAAAAAATTAAAAAGAAGAAAAATAAAACAAATAAGCAAATATAAAACCAAAAAAAAAGTGGATTGGAGCAACAGCTATGACTATAAGGTTATGTAAAGTTACATGGATGGAACAACTGCTATCTTATACCATGGATTAGCACACAACATCTTATGAACTACTGTGTACTAGGATTTGAGATGGGAAAGCACATAGGCTCTGGGAGTTGGAACTTTAGTGATCATCAGGCTCTTTTACATAAGGAGTTTTGTATCCTCTACTATTTTATGGTGGAGGGCAGACATAAGAACTATTTTAAAAGAGGGTAGAAGTTTTAGCCAGACAAAGTTGGAAAGACAGTTCGGGTAGAGGACAAGGCTGTACATAAAGGCAGGGAGGCATAAGAGCATGACATATTTGAGCAACTACAAAAGGTCCAGTATGATGTCCTGAATTTTTTTCAAATGTATTGAGGTGTAATTTATGCACAATAAACAGTGTCCATTCAAACTAATGATACAATGTAAGTTTTGATCCATGTATACACTTAGGAAATCATTACCATAATCAAAATACAGATTTTTTTCCCCAATTTTCTAGTGATCCTTTCATTCCATCTCATCCTCCATTATCAGCCCTAGGACAACAGGAATCTGTTTTCCGTAGATCAATTTGTCTTTTCTAGAATTTTATGCAAATGAGAACATAAAGGATGTACTATTTTCTGTCTGACTTCTTTTATTCAGCAAAATAATTTTGAGACCCAGTGTGGTGGCTCAAACTTGTAATCCCAACAATTTGGGAGGTTGAGGTAAGAGGATCACAAGTTCAAATCTAGCCTCAGCAACTTAGCAAGACCCTAGCTCAAATTATAATATTAAGAGGTTTGGGGATGTAGCAAAATGGTAGAGCAGTTGCCTAGCATGTGTGAGGACCCAGGTTCACTCCTAATTGCTGTTAAAAATTTAAGATTTATTCTGAATACCAGTAATTTGTTTCCTTTTATTTCTGAGAAATAATTCCTTGTGTGGATATGCCACATTTTATTCATCCACTGGTCTACTGATAGGCATTCAAGTTGTTTCTAGTTTTGAGCAGTTATGAATAAAATTGGTATAAATACTCATGTGCAATCTTTGTGGGGATATATAGCTTCATTTCTCTTTGGAAAATACCTAGAGGGATATGGCTAGGTGACTTGGTAAGTGCCTGAGGTTTTAAGACACTGCCAAAAATTTTCTAAAGTGGTCGTATCATTTTACTTACCCATGAACAATATATAAGACTTCCAGTTTTTCCAAATTCTCTTCGACACATGGTGGTGGTGTTTTATTATAGCTATCCTGAATGGTATGTGCTAGTATGTCACTATGGTTGTTTTAAAGTTAATTTAATTTTTTTATTGGCACATAATATTTTCATATATTTATGAGGTATAATGTCATGTGTTGACTGATGTCTACATTGAGTAATGATCAACTCAGGGTAATTAGTATATCTATTACCTTTATCATTTCCTCATGGTGAGTACATTCAAAATCCTCTCTTCTAAGTGTTTTGAGATGTGCAATGCATTATGGTTAACTATAGTCAGTCTACTGTGCTGTAGAGCACCGGGACTCTTCCTCCTATCCAACTGTAATATTTTTAATTTGCATTTTCCAGTCCCTAAAGATGTTGGATACCTTTTCATGTGCTTATTGGACATTTATATGTCTTCTTTTATGAAGTGCCGATTTATGTATTTTGCCCATTTTTAATTGGTTGTCTTCTCCTAATTGAGGAGTAACATTTTGTACTTGTATTCAGAAAGGATATTTTAAATATGTATACAAAAATGTATTTATATATGTATATGTAAAATATAAAATTATTATAGCAAATAAATTTTCCCAAGTCTTTGGTTTGCCTTTTCATTTTCTTAATGGTTTCTTCTGATGAGAGAAAGTTTTCATTTTTTTATTTTTTACATATAGGTATTTTTTAGTTGTAGGTGGACACAATACTGAGGATCAAACCCAGGGCCTCATGCATGCCAGGCACGTGCTCTACCACTGAACCACAACCCCAGCCCCAAAAGTTTTTATTTTGGACTGTAATTTATAAAACTTTTTTTTTTCATGATTCATACTTTTGATGTCAAGAAATCTTCACTTAAGTCAAAGACACAAAAAATACTCTCCAGTGTTTTCTTCTAGAAGTTTTGTGTTTTAGCTTTCACATTTAAGTCTATCATGTTCCATGTCTAATTTATAGCATATTGTATGTGTCATATTATTGCTGTTATGTACATCATATTTTATATGGCCTGTATCTATCACAATACATTATCATGTACATCATATATATGTTATATGAGTATGTATAGTGTAGGTAAGAGTTGAGGGTTTTTTCTTCCCATATGAAGATTGAATTGTACAGGTACCATTTAGTAACAAGAATGTCTTTTCTCCATTGAATGGCCCTGATGAACTTTATAAAAAATTGCTTGACCATACATTTTGGGTATATTTTTGGTCTTTTAAATCTGTTCTATTGATCTAAATGTCTATCATTTTATTATACTGCCTTGATTACTATAGTTTTACAATAAGACAATATCAGGTGACATGTCTTTCAACTTCTCTTTTAAATCATTTTGGGAATTGCAAAAGAAGAAGACTGAGAGTTAGTCAAGGATCAGATAATACAAGCTATTGTTAGTCAAGCTTACAGAGCTGTGTCCTGAAACTAATAGAGAAGTATTAAAGAATTGTTTACAGAGGAGCAACAAGGTTGTATATGCATTCTGGAAATCATTCTAGGAAACTAGTAGAGAATAGATTGGAGGGTCCAAACTGTTTTTATTCATAACATTTCTAACACCAAATGCTTGGAATTTTCCTCACACTAACTAATTTTTCAAATCTCTGGATACCACCTGACTGTCCTATAATTCAATTCAATTCTGACACTCGCTACCTGGAGTATCACACACTCCACAGGTAAGAGCTCAGTCCCATAAGACTACACTCACTTCAGATGCAATTGGGAATTGTGGGCCACCTGTACTTCTGACAGATCAACTATAAAGTGGGGGATTCCCATAATGCCTTCTCCACTTTTGATGATTTGTAGGAAATCTCGCAGAACTCAGGAAGTTACTTTACTTACCACTATCAGTTTACTATAAAAGATATTACTCAAGAATGCATGCCCGTAATCCCAGATGCTGGCTAGGCTGAGGCAGGAGGGTTCCCAAGTTGGAGGCCAGCCTTGGCAACTTAGTGACAGCCTGTCTCAAAGTAAAATTTAAAAAAGGTCTGAGGCTATGGCTCAGGTGTACAGAACTTGCTTAGCATGTGTGAGGTCCTAGGTTCAATCTCTACTATCCCCCACAAAAGCTGGGGGATATTACTCAGAAACAGCTAAACGGAAGAGGTGTACAGGGCAAAGGGGATGGACAGTGGAGAACTTCCATGTCCTCTCTGGGAGTATCACTCTGCTAGCACCATGATATATGTGTTCATTAACCCAGAAGCTCCCTGAAACCCATCATTCTGGTTTTTCCATCATGTAGGCATAACTAATTCAGTCATTGGTCATTACCAATTAACTCAATCTCCAGCCCTTCTCCTTTCCCCAGAGGTCTGGAGTGGGACAGTGTTAAAAGTCTGAACCCTTTAATCATCTTTTGGTTTTTCTGACAACCAACTTGGATCCTGAAGCTATCCAGAGGCCCACCAAAAATGACCTCATTAGAACAAAAGATGCCTCAATTGCCCAGGCAATTTTAAGGGATTTGGAACTGTGTTCCAGGAACTGAGGAGACAAAGATCAAATATACATTTATCACAGAAATATAGGACTAAAATCTGAAAGAGTAAGAATAGTTTGACTGTTTTAGTAATCTAGATGACATGATAAGGATATTATTTAGGTCACTGAAGCTTGAACAGTGCCAGCCAATGGAACTTTCTGTAATGGTGGTCCTTGTTATGAACTCAATGTTTGTGTCCTCTCAGAATTTTTATGTGGTACCCTTATAGTCTAGATCTGTGCTGTCTAATAGCTATCAGACACATATTTCTACTGAGTTCTTGAAATGTGTCCAATGAGACTGAGGAACTGTATTTTAATTTTACTTAATTTTAATTAATTTAAAGGGTTACATGTGGCTAGTGGTTACTGGATTGGATAGTGCAGAGCTCCAAGAAAGAATGGACTTCAGAAATAATGAGAAAATTTTAAAAGAATTTCATCACTGAAGGAGGTCAGACTGGGGATTCAATAAAGAAGAGAAAGAAGTTAAATATGACACTTGAAATTTCTGTGTATTGTGTTGAATTAATTATTTAACATCCTTATTACGTCTAGAGTACAAACTTAATGAGGGTGGGGCCTGTTTGTCTTAGTCAATGTTTTGTCCCCAGTACCTTATATTGTACCTGATACTTAGGAGGTACTCAGTATTTGTCAAAGGATGGATGGGAGGGAGGCAAACCTATCTGATAAAGCATTATACATTCTATATGATAAAGGATTAGTATAAGAAGAAAATCCAGAGGAAAGGAGGCAGTATCTCATATTATATTATATGTTATATGTTATATGTTATATATATATATATATATTATATGTTAGGCTCTGCTTATATTTCCTACTACATTACATCATTTAATCTGTATCATAGTCCCCTGAGTTAGATATTATTCCCATTTTATAGATACTCAAATTGAATGTTGAAAAAGTTAAGGAAACTGAACAAAGTGACCTAACTAGGTGGAAGTGACATTTGAAGAAGGTGAGTTTGGGCCAAGTTACAGGAAAAACAACACTAGCTCTGGAGTGAAGTCTGGACTCTATACATACACATTTTGGAATCACCAGTAAAAAGTCATGTACTAAAACATGTAAATGAAGGATTTGCTCAAAAAAAGATAGTATAGGATTAGAATAGAGGTTGCTGGGGAAGAGCATCTTTGAGAGGAAACTGAGAATTACTAAACGGAGTTATAGGAGGAGGTCCAGAAGTCCCCTAAATCTAAGGGGGAAGAAGGGTTAAGGAGGGGAGGAAGAGGTCCATGTCTCAAGGACTAAATGTGGTCCATGTGTTTCATGGGTCTATGGCAAAAGTACTTTCTTGAGCTGGTGAGGACAGAGTCAGATTATAAGGCACCAAGGAGGGATTAGAAGAAGGTACAATGATAGGAAATGCAAACCTTTATTCTTTTTTCTTTCTTGGTACTAGGGATTGAACTCAGGGGCGCTTAACCACTGAGCCACATCCCCAGCTCTTTTTATATTTTATTTAGTGACAGGGTCTCACTGAGTTGCTTAGGGACTTGCTAAATTGCTGAGGCAGCTTTGAATTTGTAATCCTCCTGCCTCAGTCTCTCGAGGATTACAGAGTTGTGCCACCATGCCTGGCTGCAAACCTTTATTCATGGTGACAAAAACAATAGGGGAATGCATAAAGATGCAGCTGTGGTTTATCAATGTTATCATTTTTTTTTGAACTGGAAATTGAACCCAGGGGCACTTTACTACTGAGCTACATTCCCAGTACTTTTTATTTTTTAGTAATTTCCTGAGTAAATGACTATTCCCGTTAAAGTTCAATGTGGTCAGTTCCTCACACACATTTGAAAATTCTCACAATAAGGATAAAATTATTTGTCTGTGTCCTGCAATATTTTTTTTCATGCTCGTACCCAAATGTTCTCAGATACACACAAAAGCTTCCCCTTAAAAGAATAAAGAAATTCACCCTGGATTTTATTTATTATTTTGGTACAAGGAATTGAACTCAGGGGTGCTTCACCACTGAGCTCCATCCCAGCCCTTTCTTATTTTTAAAATTTGAGACACAGTCTCACTAAAGTTGCTTAGGGCCTTGTTAATTTGCTGAGACTGGCTTTGAACTTGCAATCCTTCTGCCTCAGCCTCCTGAGTCACTGGGATTACAGGCGTGCACTACCACACCTGGCTGTCAATGTTGCTATTTTAAGAAGGAAAATATTTGAGCATATTTGTGGATAAAAAAGAAAAAAAAAAAGACTATTGTGGTGGAGGAGAGCCAGAGAGTGGGAATCCTGATGACAGATGTTGTGATCTATAGCAATGCTTCTCAAAACTCTGAGCAGCAGACCCACTCCAGTCCATGAACTGCAAGTTATTACTTGTGCAATATAGTAACTTCCTCTATTATTATTCCATTTTCTACAGTGTAAGGAAGGAACTCAGGACCTCCATGTGTGGTAGGCAAGTGCTCTACCACTGAGCTATACCTCTAGCCTCTGAGATAGTAACTTGTGATAGATATAAAAATGGAAAATAGAACTGGGGGTGTACCTTAGTGGTAGAATGCTTGCCTAACATGTGCAAGGCCTCTGGGTTTGATACTCAGCATGGAAAAGAATAAGAGAAAAAGAAATGGAAAATAAAAATTTGGAAATTTTTAGAGCAATTTCTCAGAAGGAGGATGAGGTAGGAGGATCCAAGTTTGAGGATAGCCTCAGCAACCTAGCAAGACCCTTTCTCAAAATAAAAAAATGAAAGGGCTGAGGATGTTGCTCAGTAGTAAAGAGCACCCCTGGGTTCAATCCTCGGTACCAAAAATACTACTACTACTACTAATAATAATTTTAGAACAATTTGAAAGAGTTATTTGATAACTTTTGAACCTAAATATTTAAAAACATGGGGCTTCTATTTTATATGTCCTTCTTCCATGATGGCTATTTTCTAATGATTTGACTTTTAATATGTTTTACAAAAATATTTGTCCTCAGTGGATTGGATATTTTTTAAAGGTCCTTTGTTACAGTATTAGAGTATTGCTTTAAAGCAAAGATGCTATAGTGAGGTGCAGAGAATAATTCTTAATGGTGTGGGAATATTACACAAGAACATTTGTATATGACAGAGAGAGAGAGAGAGAGAGAGAGAGAAGAAGAGGCAGAGATCAATTCTCTTACTATTATTTAATGGAGAAAATGACTTTGACATGCGTACTTGATCTGTTTGTCCAATGGTTTCTTGATGAACAGGGATTCTAAGGGAAGTGTAGATCTTCTGCTAAGATGAGGAATTATAATAATGTCATCAGTAGGTCTTTAGAATTCAGCATATTTCAAAGTGTTGTAATTCTTATTGCCTCAGTGGATTTATGCATTATCTTACCTAAGTTTTTTGTTTGCTTGGTTCTTTTTGCAGGTTTGGAGGTCAAACCTAGGGCCTCCTGCATGCCAAGCAACCATTCTACTGCCCTAGCCCCATCTTACTTAGTTTTAACTCAACTCAGCCTCACTAAATGGAAAAGTAGATGAATAGACTTTTTCAAGGACACAACAAATTGGTGTTAATGCTAATAAAAAATGTACAATTGAACAGTAGGAAATTGATAGGGAGACAGTTGTTCAACTGCTACTATGGGCTTTTAGTCACATTATGAAGGAACTGCATTAATAAGGTAATTCAGTTTGACAAGATGGCAGCTAAAAAACATTCACATTAGCAAGAAGTTTCTTTGTCATGAAGATGCACAGTCAGTGTAATTAATGCCCTAAGTGAATGTTATGTCTAGAGAGAATGATTAATGATATTAATTAAACTAGCTAATCATAATTAGCAAGGCATTAAAAGAACTTATATGTTAAGAAAGTAAAGAGAAAGGTCTGTAATTGTCTTCAGAAAATTTCAAGTCACTTGATCCTACTCCAGTACCTTTAATAATTTCATCCAATTGAGTAATGATTATTTTGAAACTTATTTTAATAGTTCTTACAAACAAAAGATTAAAAAAAAAACACAAATTAGTGGGGAAATACTCATTCCTCCTGACTTTGTAAAAATGGCTAAGATAGCTGGGCAGAGTGGTGCAGGCCTGTAATCCCAGCAGCTTGGGAGGCTGACACAGGAGGATTGCGAGTTCGAAGCCAGCCTCAGCAACTCAACAAGGCCTTAAGCAACTCAGTGAGATCCTGCATGTAGATAAAATGCAAAAAGAGCTAGGGATGTGGCTCAGTGGTTAAGTGCTTCTGAGTCAATCCCCGGTACTCCCACCCCTAAAATGGGTAAGATATTAAAACATGCTTTGTTTAGGCAGTAACTACCATTTTAAGAGACATAAGAAACATGACTGCAAATTAGAAGAGGCATATGAAAATCAAGAGCAGGGTTAATATGCACATATACATATTTTTTTCTAACAACAAATAGTTTTTTTAAAGTCACCACAATTGCTGTAGGGTGCTCCAAACCCTATCCCTTTACTAAAGGGACAATTAAGTATAAACTGTCAAATTCAACTTTTTCAGGACTCTGGGATATATTTCAAAACCCACAAAAACCTGGGAAGCACTTAATGAAGAAAGAAGCTGCCAAAATTTTGTAAGATAATTGATGATTTAACTTACTCTCTATTTCCCATTCCCACCAGCTCATTGGTGGCTGTGAAAACAACAACCTCTGTATCTGGTGTAGTTTAGTACTAGAGAGTGCAATGTGGACCTTACCCTCGTAAAATTGTGTCTATGGTTAAAGACCAAACTGATCAAAGACTTAAATGTAAAGTCACTATGCTAAATGAAACAAGCCAGACATGGCAAGAAAAATATGGCATGACTCACTTATATGTAGAATCTAAAAAAATGTCAAATATATAGAAACAGAGCAGAATGGTGGTTGCATATTAAATTATTTTAGTTTTATGAAGCATCCATAATAGGTAACTCCACAGAGACAGAAAGAAGACTAATGGTTGCTAGGAGCTGGGGAGCAGGAAGAATGGGAAATGACTTGTTGGGTAAAGGGTTTCCTTTGGAGATGATAAAAAAAGGTGATTGTGATATACTAAAGGCCACAGAATTGCCATCTAAAACGGAGAATTTGCTGGGTGTGGTGGTGCACGCCTGTAATCCCAGCGGCTCAGGAGGATGGCAAGTTCAAAGCCAGCCTCAGTAATTTAGTGAGACTCTAAGCAACTTTGTGAAACCCTATCTAAATAAAATACAAAATAGGGCTGGGAATGTGGCTTAGTGGTTAAGTGCCCCTGAGTTCAATCCCCGGTACCAAAAATAAATAAATAAATAAATTTTATGTTTAGTGAATTTTACCACAACAACAACAACAAAGAGTTGTTGACAACAACAGTGAGAAGGGAAATGAGAATGAGGAAGGAAGCATGAGAAAGTGTTAACATTTAGGAGACCTGGTAGAACATTTTGTACAGTAGATGGTGCCAAGGTTTTCAAATACCCCCTTATATTCCCACATTCCCTATTGCAAGCACCTATGATGCTCAAACTGGCCCAAATCAGAAGCACTATAACCTATAGTATCCAGATTTGTTTTTATGGGAAGGGAGAATGAGACATGTGAGTCATTTTCCCTTCTATTAACTGATCACCTTATGAATTTTCAGCCACAGAAGCTACATTGCTTTTTTTGATGACTGTTCACTTTAATAGAAAAGCATTCTAGAGATCTGAAAGACTCTTACTCAGTAATGAAGAAGAGTTATGTTCTGGAAATAATAAACAACTCTTCTCATGTTGCCATTCCCACAAAAATGAAAACCTTTAGTGGCTAGATTTTAAATATTTTACAATTATTTAATTAACCATGCAATGATTTCTTTTGAGGGAAGGTATCAGGGGTTGAACCCAGGGGCACTTAACCACTGAGCCACATCCTCAGCCCTTTTTATTTTTTAATTTGAGACAGGGTCTCACTAAGTTGCTGAGGCTGATTTTGAATTTGAGGTTCTCCTGCCTCAGCCTCCAGAGCCACTGGGATTACAGGCGTATGCCACCAACCATGCAATGATTTCTTAACATTTATTTGCATTTAAAACTAGAAACAAATAAAGGAAAATTCTGGTTCCTGCTTTGAGCTCTCAAAGAGCTCAAAATCTTTTATTTGCCAACATCCTTTCACTCTTAGCAAGAATTTCATAAGAATTCTTTTGAAAAAAAATTTTCCCTAAACCAACATCTTTCAGCATTGATTATGTTCACAAATGTGCTAGAGATTGAACATATTAGATGTCTTAAGAAAGGAGAGTCCTTGCCACTTAAAAGCTCTGGTTCTTTCAGGAGAGACAGACCTGTAAGCAGGCAAGAACAATGATTGAAGTGCTTTCGTAAACCAGGCAATGTATCTGCCTAGAGAAGTTAGTCAAGACTTCAAGAGGACAATACATTTTACCTATTCTGAGGAGAAAGGGAAAGCATTTTATAGACTTCAGAGAGAAAGAAGGTGGCTTAGAGGGAGGGAAGGGAAGAGGGAAGTGAAATTCAAAAGGGCATTTCAAGCAAAGAGAATAAGAGATATACAATCAGTGATTGTTGTCAGGGCATGGAATGTTCTGGAAATGGTTGAACAAGGCTGAAGCATAGGTTTGTGTGAGGAGGAGGAGATGCGGAGGTGAGACTAAGGAGAAGGTATAGGAAGACATGGTAAAGAATCCATTGGGAAATGTGTTGTACTTTGCTTTAGAGGGCAGCAGGGACTGAACAGTAGGAGAATATTGTTGTGGTTGCGTGCCTTGAAGATACCCCAGGGACTTCCACCCACAATTTGATTCAGATTGAGAGATCAGTGATGCCCCTACACAACCCTAGAGGGTCTGAAAAGATTTATTACTTCCTTACTCTTCCAAGAAAGAAAATGGCTCTTAAGCAGGTCTGAAAATGACCTTAAGTTTTTATGGCAGTGTGCTTGTGAAGCCAGGACAGGACTTCCCATACAGTGGAGGGGATTTGTGTGTTTTGAATTTCCCAGTGGCACCAAAGGAGGGAGCACCCAGTGTTTTTCGGTGTGTTTGACCACTCTGGGGACAGAAAAAGATATGAGTGTGGCTTAAAAGCTACCAGCAGTCAACCAAAAACTGGTGTCAGACTCTTTAGGATACTGGTTCAATCAGATTGGTGAAAATTCAAAAATCAAAGCAAAAATGAACCCAGTAGTATTAAGAAGATAACCTGGAAAAGGGTGAGGATGACCCACAGAAAGCAGTAGGAGGCTGTGGTAAATATCTAGGGAAAAGAACAATGAGGACTTGAACTATGATATTGACAATGAAATGGTTTTGGGAATATTTTTGAGGAAAAATTGGGATTTCGTGCCCAAATCTAGATAGATGTTCAGACATGATAATGAGTAAGAGAAGGAGAGAAGCTGCTTGAGAATGACTTTGACATCTGGTTGGGCAATTGGAGAAACAGTGACAACTAAAGTAGAATGTATGAGAGAACAGGCAGGTGGTGAGGGAGAGAGTATGTCATTTCAGTTTTGAACTGGTGTTTGAAATGGCCTCGAGTCACCTCATTCTTTCAGAAATGAACCACAGGGCTGAGGTTGTGGCTCAGTGGTAGAGTGCTTGCCTAGCATGTGTTTGGCACTGGGTTCAATTCCTGTCACCACATAAAAAAATAAATAAAAATATTCTGTTCATCTACAACTGAAAATATTTTTTAAAAAATGAACCAAAGTTGACCAGTGTAACTCCACATCATATTCAACCACAAGAATGGGATCAAAATTGTAATGGGTTGCACCCTGTATATGCATAATGTGTCAAAATACACCCTACTGTCATGGGTATCTAAAAAAACAAATAAATAAAATAAAAATAGGAGAAAAAATAAAAAGAAATGAACCACAGTGGTTCCAGAATTTTTTTTCTTTAGATCAATTTGAGTGAAAGGGTCCCCTGTCATAATGCTAACAAGAAAGGCCCCTGAATATCTTTTCATTTTCAAAGGAAATTAGTTTTCTCTATTACAAAAATAATTGTTTCCATGTAAACAATTATAAGACATTTGATACAGCTGTTTACCGGTTTCAAGTCCTGCTTCCTCAGGTGTTGAAGTATAACACCAGAGAAGCAGGCCAAGGCAAGTGTAGAGTAGAAATGCAGCTTTATTAAAGAAAAGTAAAAGCAGACTTCTCACGGGTGAAAGAAGGGGACCCAAAGGCGGAATCCATGGGATGAGCAAATCTTGTCCTTTTTATGGATTTTATTCTCCCATTCTTTCCCCCTTATCTCTTTCCTTCCTGCCTGCTGGATTAGGCCTGGTTTTGCAGGTGAGCTGTAAGAAGTGAAAGCGGATGGGGCAGGGGAAGGGCCAAAGTGATTCAGATAGGTAAGGGCCCAGGGGGCATTCATCAGCATCTTTCTGCCTGTAGTCTCTGACAAGGACAGGTAAATTTGGTAATCAATGAGCTCCAGAGATCCTTGACATTCCATTCTCCCAGGGCAGTCTCCAACTTCCAGAGGCAGATGGCTTTTATGGCCTCCATTTCCTTGATCTGACCCGATCCCCTATTTCTACACTAACTGCCTGCCCCAATTCTGGCTTCAATAGGACACTCTCTTCCTCCTGCCCTTGGACATCAAAACCCAGACTTGGCATTCTAGAATTTATACCAGCAAACTCCCAGACGCTCAGACCTTTGACTGCACATTAAGTTGCACCATTGTCTTCTTTCCTGGTTCTTGGCTTTTGGACTCAGACCGAGCTATGCTACCAGCATTCCAGGGTCTCCAGCTTGCAAATGACTCTTTGTGGGACTTTTAGCCACCTCAATTGCATGAGCCAATTTCCTTAATAAATCCTCTCATCTGTCTATTATCTATATATCTATCTATCACCTACCTACCTACCTACCTACCTACCTACCTACCTACCTACCTATCTATCCTATTGGTTCTTCTCTGGAGAACCTAGTATAATATATTTCTCATCTTGCAGGATCCCTAGCTCATGCTTAATTTTGGGGGTGTTTTTTGTTTGTTTGTTTGGTATCTGGGATTGAACCCAGGGGCGTTTAACTAAATGAGTCACATCCCCAGCCCTTTTTATGTTTTGTTTGGAGACAGGATCTTGTAAGTTGCTTAGGGCCTCACTAAGTTGCTGAGACTGGCCTCAAACCTGTGATCCTCCTGCCTCAGCCTCTGGAGTTGCTGGGATTATAGGTATGAGCCACCCCACCTGGTGCTCATACTTAATTTTTAAAATTTTATTCATTTTGTACTGTTTAGTTCATGCTTAGTGACATGATAGAAGTAAGTGTTTTAAATGAGAGTGAAGAAACACAGTCTTATGAGGATGAGGCTTGTTTTATTTCCCCAAGTAAGTACTAATGCCAGCTCAGAGTTAAGTGATGGGGATATAGGCATTTTGTATTTATGGGAGGAGATTCAAAGTCATATTTTCAAAAGTGTGAATACATAGAGTAGATTATGATAATGGAATAATTGTGGGCAATTTGCAAATAATCTATCATAGAGTAATACAACCATTCATTCTGCACCTTAGGACCATTTTCTATTCTATCATTAGTTAATCAAAATACATAAATTATATTCTTGTTCATCCCAATTTGAGAAATGGATCCAAGTGCCAAGAAGTCTGTTAAATTCCAATTCTTCCTTATTTGTAGGTAGACATATGAGGTCATCTAAAACCACTGTCCTTACTTGCACTTTAGTTTGGCCATGCTTACTAGCTTTCATTTAAAATACCCCGAGTACTTTACCAGTTTAGGGATTTGTCCATGCTACCTTCCAGGAATAGTCTCTTACCACTTCTCTGGCTCATTCCAGATTCATATATATATTCATATATATATATATATGTAGTATTTTACACTATATATGTGTGTGTGTGTGTATATATATATATATATATATATATATAGTTGTTGTTGTTGTTGTTGTTGTAATTAGTTATACATGACAGTAGAATGCATTTTGACACAGCACCATTCCCTATTCTTTTCCTGGTGATTTAATCCAGGGCTGTGTAGCTGCTGAGCCACATCCTCAGTTGTTTTAATTTCTTTATTTTTTGAGACAGGGTCTTGCTAAGTTGCTTAAGGTTCACTGAGTTGCTAAGGCTAGCTTAGTATCTATTCTTGTGTCAGTTCTCAGGTTCGATGTCAGAGGATATTCCTTTATTATCCCATGTAAGTTATATCCCCTCACTGTATCTTAAAGTAACTTATTTTTAAAATGTAGATGAGTAGTTCTCAATTGGGGATAATTTTGCATTTTGACATTTGACAATATCTCTTGATAACTTTCTGGCCAAGAATGATGCTGAGTTATTATGCCAGGGACAGCATCAAAGAATTATCTAGTCTAAAGTCTCAGTAGTACTGAGGTTGATCAATTCTGCTTTAGATCACACACAACAAATTGAATGTACAGATGTGTTTGGGTGTTAACATCAGTCTTTCCTAGTCAACTTTATAAACCATAAGGGCAATATAATGTCTATTTTGTTTACATTTAGTATCTGTTATCTCACTGAGTGCCTGATGACAGTTAGGTGCACAATAAATATTTATTAAATAAAGGATGGAATAATGGGGATTAGGAAAGAAGAAAGGGAAAGCCTTTGTAAGGAAGGTATATAAACATTTCAGGGCATAGAAGATACTGTCAATGTCCTGCCCATACTTCACACAGCCTGTACCACGTAAGTGCCTATTTTTCTGATTTTGAAATGTCAGAACCTATATTTCTTTGTGTGAGGCCTTTTACTAGGTCAACAGAGCCCACTCTGTTCAAGAATATGACGGCCCCAAATGATTGAGCATTGTCTGCCCCTGAAAGGACTGTTTTTTACAGTGTTCCCTGTAATAGTAGTCTGTTTAATAATAAGCACTTTATTAGCCTCCTACTTTTCTCTGTCTCAATTCCATCACTTCCCTGCCAGAGTTTCCTGGTAGGCTGAATAATGACCCCCCCAAATATCTAGATTCTAACTCCTTACTCCTATAAATGTTACCATATGTGGCAAAAGATTCAGAAGTATGATTAAAGTTGTTGAGATGGGAGAAATTTTCTATAATCTGATAGAACCTAAATGCAATCACACAGGTCCACATAAGAGAGAGACCCAGGTAGCTTGAACATAGAAGGAAATATGGCCACTGAAGCAAGATTCTAATGCTTCTGGCTGTGGATATGAAGAAAGGGACCACAGGACAAGGAATGTAGCTCTGAGCGACAACAGACAAGGGAACATTCTCCTCTAGAGCCACCAAAGGAAGCCTGGCACTGCCAACACCTTGTTTTCAGTTTACTGAAAAAATTTTGGACATCTGACCTCCAGATCTATAAGAGTATAAATGTGTGTTGTCTTAAGGTACTGTTTGTAGTAATTTAGTATAGTATCCATAGGAGTCTAGTGTATCTTTTGGTACCTGGATGTAAGTTACTGCTCTAAGAAATATCCAAAACTGTGGAATTGGATAATGGCTGAGCACAGTAAAGAAAGCCAATATCATCTTAGAGAATTCCTAAGCCATCATATTCAGACAATTGATAGAAACGGGAATTTCAGAGATGTTGCTGGTAAAGGCGTAGAAGGAAATCAGGAACATAATATTGGAAACTGAAGAGGGGATGGGTGTCCTATCAGTGTTCTGCCCATGCTTGTGGGCAGAAATTTTAGCTGAATTGTACCCAAGAGTTACATGAAAAGTAGGAATTGAAAGTGGTGAATGTAAATATTTAACTGAGTAGGTTTCCAAACAAAGTGTCAAGGTGTTGAAGACGTGGCCTGTCCCCACACCCTTGCTGCTTATAGTAAAATGTTAGAAGGACATAAAAATGAGGGACAGTCTGTTAAGCAGAAAGAAACCAGGATTTGATCATATGACAAACTCTCAGTCTATTTCACATTATGAAAAAAATTGAAATGAGGGGACTCACTGTCAGGAAAGCATCCTCTGGAGATGAAATCAAGGATGTGACTCAATCTCCTTTTGCTAGTGCCCTTGAGAAAATCGAAAGATCAAAGTATTCAGCTGGGTATGGTGGTACACACCTGTAATCTCAGCCATTTGGGAAGCTGGGACAGGAGGATTGCAGGTTTAAGGCCAGTCTCAGCAACTTAGCAAGGCCCTAAGCTACTTAATGAGAACCTGCCTCAAAGTAAAAAGGGCTGGGGGTATGTTTAAGTGCTCTTGGGTTTAATCTGCACTATAAATAAATAAATAAATAAGAAAAAATATAAGAAGTTTGAAATAGTCACACAGAGGATGATTTGAAGATGTGGGGTGTGCTTCTCAGCTGAAGCAAGGAATAGAGATGGGATTTTCCATGAAGGATCTATGAAGGAACCTCCTGTCTAATGGCATGAATTCCCATGATTTACATGGAAGACCTATAAGTTTTTGAGAATGCTTTATCAGCAGAAACAATGCCAGTTTAGATTGAAAGGAACAGATGGAGCATGCAATGAATGAAGGCTCTGAGGCTCCCAAAAATTAGCAAGGAGAATGGCTGATAAGACTATACAGGTGCAGCCATGCACAGTAGCACAACCTGTAATCCCAGTGACTTGGGAGGCTGAGGCAGGAGGATTCCGAGTTCAAAACCAGCCTCCGGCTGGGGGTATAGCTCAGTTGGTAGAGTGCTTGCCTCACAAGCACAAGGCCCTGGGTTCAAATCCCCAGCACTGCAAAAAAAAAAAAAAAAAAAAAAAAAAAAAACCAGCCTCAGCAAAAGTGAGGTGCTAAGCAACTCCGTGAGACCCTGTCTCTAAATAAAATACAGAATAGGGCTCAGGATGTGGCTCAGTGGTCGAGTGCTCCTGAGTTCAATCCCTGGTACTCCTCCCCCACAGAAAAACTGACAACACAGATGCAACACTGTGTAGCCATTCATTTAAGGGAAAGATGACTTTGGAGGCATATCTTAGTGTCCTGAGGCCAGAACTATAGCCCCAAGTGAAGTTATAGGGTCCATGGGACCAGAGGGAAGTAATGTGCCATAGAAGATTATTGCCAGGCCTTGAAACCTACCTAATGGAGTTTTACACAGTTGGGTTTTGAAATTGCTTGGATTGGAGATTCCTTTCTTCCTTCTACTTTGTCCCTTTTGGAATGGGAAAATGAAATGGCTACAAATGAACAATGCATAAGAAAACAAAAGCAGCAGGGCATGGTGGCACACGCCTGTAATTCCAGTGACTTGGGAGGTGAGACAAGAGGATCATAAGTTCAAGGTCAGCCTCAGGAATTTAGTGAGATCCTAAGCAACCTAGGGAGATCCTGTCTCAAAATAAAAGATAAGAAGAACTGGGAATGTGGCTCAGTGGATAAGTGACCCTGGCTTCAATCCCTGGCACAAAAAAATGAAGTAAAATAAAATACAAATTAAGTTTAAAAAGCAGAAATGCAAGATTAATGGAGAAGAAAATTATAATGGAAAATAAAAAAAGAAGCAACATTTCTTGCTTGGTGTTACCCAGGAGAGTCAAGAAAGACATATCTGAATGGAAACTGAAAATAAGATACACTTGTCTATCAGCAATGTTTACCTGGCTCTGACATGGGAATACTTCCAAAATGGCTAATTTTTTTCAAACAGGATAAAATCATGAGACTCATAGAGATAGGAAATGAGCACGTATTAAAAGAGAAAGATGTTATATTCAGTTTGAAAGAGAATCCAAATGATAGATGTAAGAATATTGATCAGGCATGTTTATAAATGTGTAGATGCAGGCACCTAAGAAAAGGTTGCAAAAGCCCTCAAAGTGAATAAAAAGGCTAGAATCAGATAACCTGGAATGTTATTTTAAAAGCAGAGCCAAGTTTTCCACTGAAGCACACATTTATTTCTATGGTGTTAAGAATTCCCTCAAAATCATTAGGGTGACAAGGTTCCTGTGATTGACATTTCTAGGCTGAGGCCTCTTAAGAGCCGTGACATCTCAAAGCCAAGGATGTCATAAAGACTGTGCCTAACCAATCAGAGGCAGGAATTGAGGATATAATGGGAAGGAATGAGTGTTGGTGTCTTCAGAGACCAGTCCAGCTGGTGAATCAAGCAGAACTGACCAAAGCCAAACCCAGAAACCATCATGTCAGGGAAAGAGAGCTCCCATAGACAGAGCCGTCACATTGAAGACCTTGCTTCTAGACCTGAGATTCGGCTACCTGTGAGCTACGTGTACCACATTCTACAAGAAGAGCGATACTCTCCATTCATAGGTTCCTCCACAACACATTTCCTCCTTAACGTGCTTGATTACCTTACTGACTATATCCTGGAGCTGGTAGACTCCAAGGCTAGCAACAGCAGGATGCATGCCAACCTTCAACATGGGAAGAAAGAAGGAGACCAAAACCGTGATCCTCTTCATGTCTTCAAGAATGTGTCCTCTTTGCTTGAGATGCCTGGACCCAAGAGGAATAATGGCTGAAAAATGCATTGCCGAGCCCAGCCTCAGAACTTTGGCTGGAATCACGTCTCACAGTAGAGGAAGCCATGATTTTGTCATCAACAAATGTTATTAAAGAATGTAAATCCATTTCAGTGGTTCTGACTCAGTTTCTGTTGTTCTGATTTGGAGGTAATTGTGAGTAGCCAGGAAGGGCAATCCCAAGGAGGGCTGGAGGGGTGGAAGCTGGGATCAGTGTGGGGTGTTCAAATCAGTGATTTTGGGGGGACAGTTTCCAATAGGGACAGTGTGGTCCCTGGTGGGAGGAGCTGGCTGGGCTAGGAGGCAGAGAAGCCATCCTTGTAGGCTCTGAACAAGAAAGACCTTGGGAGGCCAGGAGGTTGGCTGGGACCTTCCCAGCATGTTGGGTTCCCAGCATGAAGCTGGTAAGTGGGGAGTTGCTGAAGACCATGAGTGAGGTGGGGAAGGCTTTATTCACAGTAGGGAAGGTCTGAAGTCAGAGGTGACAGCAGTGGGTGTGGGGGGAGATGGTGGCACACCATTGGCATGAACTTAATGGGACAGGGGTGTTCACATGAAGATGGAGGAGTGATAGAGAAACCACAAGGAAATGTATGAAATAGGAAGGATGGTCACGCTAATTCATTTGTTATTTATGTATGCTCTACCTTATTCTAAAAAGTGACTTATGGTATGGATTATTTGCTAGTGTAGTAAAGATAATTTTCTCTCCCCCTTTATAGACACTGGCAATGATGTTTGAAATCTATACACTTAAAAGAGGCAATGCAAGTAGTTCTTAAGGGTTATTATTAATGGACAGGCTTACTAATAAATATATTCCACTTAAAATTTAATTATCCTGGTTTTGGACTAAAATCATAAACACTGGACTGATATTTGATAGAACAACAAAGAAATATCAGTGGCCAAATACATACTTTAAAGGTTTAAGAATAACTTATGTAATGTAGCCAGGAGTGATGGCACATGCCTGTAATCCCAGTGGCTTGAGAGGCTGAGGCAAGAGGGGATCGTGAGTTCAAGACTAGCCTGGGCAACTTAGTGAGGTCCTAAGCAACTTACTTAGACCCTGGGAGAATATATATTGTTTAAATCTAGTGCATTTAAAGTCATTATCATTCAATTTTTTTATTTCAATGAATTTTACAAATATTTAATTTCTGTAACATTATATATCTACATACACAATTCAGAACAAGCTCCATGAATTTGAGAAACTTAATAATCTGTCATAGTATCCACAGGTAGGAAAATTTTACATACATAATCAGAGGTAAAATATTTCTGAATGGCAGAAACATGTATGCACAGAGAAATAGAGCTTATATCTTCAGCTCTGCAATTCAATCATGGGTCAAGTGGAAAAAAATAGTAAAGTTTCCTGGTCCAGATGTCAAAAAACTGTTCTCCCAGAGTGTATGAATTTATTAATTGATTTGAACTTAAAATAGACAAAGAGACAAGACTGACAAACCAGATACTCTGTTGTCTCTCACCCAGCAGAGACTAGATTTGTATAAATCATTTACAGAGATCTCCAGATGGTCAGATCTTGAAACCAGATTTCCAACCATTTTGTCAATGATGAGAATAACTTATTAACCATAAGAGAATAAAAACAAGATATATAAAATGAGTAGGGAGGAAAATAAAATAAAAAATTGAACATTGAAATTATACCTAGAAGAAAACAGAATTGACAGAGTTCTGTTGTGCTTTGGATATGCCTAGAACAGGCAAGAAAAGAAACTCTTGGGCTTTACTGAGCCTAAGGATACATCTCTGTTACTAAAGTTTCTAGGTGAATCCACTGGGAATATCAATATGGCCTCCAAAACAGTTAAAAGGTATTTTCAAACAGTAAAATCATGATATTCATGCAGATAAGAAATGGAAATATTTTGAAAGACTCTTCTTAACTCATGAGGGAATTGGCAGATATTATAAGAAGTTCAAAAAAAGAATCCAAATAACAGATATTGAAATATCTATCATGAATATTTTAAGGTAACTGTATAAATGGAGGCAAAATTGTTTTATTACAACATGAGATGATTGCTGAACCTCTCCCAGACAAGGTATTCAGCATGTCTATCAGGGATCCAGAGTTCAGATGGAATGGTAAAGAGCTAAAAGACAAGTAAGGCTAGAAAAAAAAAAAAGTAAGGCTAGAATAATCAGAGAACCTAATATAGTGGGCTACAGATAGGCAGTGTTTTCATTGAAATATGAATTTGTGCTGAAATGCTAAAGTCCACTAGAAAGTCAGAATTCCCACAAAAACAGAGTCCACTAAGGCAACTAGATTCCTATCATGGGCATTTGTGGACCAAGGCCTGATCAAGGCCCCGTGGACACCAGTGACATCATAAAATCTGGGTTGTCACAAAGACAACTCTGACCAATGAGAAGCACAGGGAAACAAGTGGGTGGGACTAAGCACTGGTAATTTGAGAGGCACGGGCCAGTGGAGAAATCAAGCTGAGCCTATTGAAGCAAAACCCAGGAAGCATCATGGCTGGGAAAAAATACCGTCGTAACTACACATCTAAGAAGCAGACCATATCCAGATCCACAAGAGCAGAACTGCAGTTCCCTGTAGACCGCTTCCTGAGACAGGGTCCCTATGCTGAGCGCCTGAACTCATTTACACCTGTTTTCCTTGCTGGTGTTGTGGAGTACCTGACAACCCACATCCTGGATCTGGCAGGTCAGGAGGCTCACAGCAACTGCAGGATGCGCATCACCCCGGAACACGTGAAGAAGGTGCTGGAGAAGAACCATCAGTTCCATCGCCTCTTCCAGGAGAACTCCAAATCTCCGGATGCTGAGAAACCCAACAAGAGTAAGAAGTGATGTGCCTAGATCTCAGGCTCTGGTGGGACTTCCATCAATGGTCTCACCCAGCCCCCAAATCCCATAGGCGAGGGACCCCGTGCTGCTGCCATCAGCCATGCTATTAAAGTGTTTAAGGCAACTCCAGTGGATCTGACTCCTCTCAGTTTCTGTCATTCTGAGTTAGAGGTGTTTGTGAGACACCCAGGAGGTATTGCCCCATACAGGGTGGGAGGGGTGGAAGCTGGGGTCAGTGTGGGATGTTCAAATCAGTGATTTCAGGGGGGGCAGTTTCCAATAGGGACAGTGTGGTCCCTGGTGGGAGGAGCTGGCTGGGCGAGGAGGCAGAGAAGCCATTCTTGTAGGCTCTGAACAAGGAAGACCTTGGGAGGTCAGGAGGTTGGCTAGGGCCTTCCCAGGTATGTTGGGTTCCCAGCATGAAGCTGGTAAGTGGGGAGTTGCTGAAGACCATGAGTGAGGTGGGGAAGGCTTTATTCACAGTAGGGAAGGTCTGAAGTCAGAGGTGACAGCAGTGGGTGTGGGGGGAGATGGTGGCACACCATTGGCATGAACTTAATGGGACAGGGGTGTTCACATGAAGATGGGGGAGTGATAGAGAAACCACAAGGAAATGTATGAAATAGGAAGGATGGTCACACTAATTTCATTTATTATTCATTTATACACTTACACTCTGCCTCATTTTAAAAAAAGACTTACACAGTGGCTCTTTGAGGGCCTCTCCCTGCTGCCTACTGGCCTTTCACAGAGGGCTACTCAGAGGCTGCCAGGTCTGCTTCCCCAACAGAATCAGGAGACCCAGATTCCAGATCCCCTGCACCACTTTCTGGCCACTTAATCTTGGACATTCATCTACTCCCTCTGAGCAGCAGTTTGGTCGTGTGAGATGAGGATAAGAGTTCCTCCATCTTGGGTTTTCCTAAATATGAGTCCCCTCGTGTCTGTAAGCTGCAGTTCCACATGGCATGGTGGCATGGTGTAGCCCCCCGCAAAATAGCTGCATCTGTCTCCTCCCCTAACCCACATGCTCAGGGGCACTTCCACAAGGTGCAGCTGGGCCTGGTGCTCAGGTGTATCCTGGACTACAGGGCCACTGGCTGTGACAAACATCCCCTGTTTCACAGATGACAACAGGGAGACACAGGTGAGTGTCATGTAGAGGAAGGACATGGGAGAAAATGGACACACCAGGCAGACCACGCTCTGGTTTCCTCTCCCCTCCTGCCTGGTGCTAACTCAGCCTCTCTGCCTCTGTGGAAGCAGAAGGACCTGGTTTGATCTTTGGCTAATTCATAGGAGCACCCTGAAGATGAAGGAAATGGTGTCAGGGTTGTTCTTGGGGCTCTTTGAAGACTGTGCTTGTAGAAACTCAAGAAGCCTTTCTTGCCACGTAATGCCCACAGATCCTTGTACTCACAGAAACCTCACTGTCAGGAGGTCCAGCCCACAAAGCTGTGATTCCTTGTAGAGCCATGAAGCACTCCTTGGCCCAGTTCATCTCTTCCTGCTCTGCCTGCAAGTAGCAAGCAGGCCTCTGCCCACCACTGCAGGTGGAGGGTCACCCTCAGCTGATCACATGGTAGGGACACCATCTCTCCTCTCCTTCCTGTAGTGAAACATCTCATTGTCCACAGCCTGGGTTTCTCCTAGTCCCGTGTCCCTTCATGGAGAGTGAATGCCTTTAGGACAGGCAATGCCAGGGAGGTGGTTAAACAGAGTCAGGCTGTTTGGTGTGTGAGGTGGCATTTGGAATTTGAACCTGGATGAGCCCTTACTGGCGAGCCCTCTGCAGAGTCAAGGGCCCTGGGAAGATCAGCAGGGACACTGCTGCCCCCTTAAGCATTGTACTCAGCTGTGTTTGTGGGTTTCAGAGGAAACATGGGGACTGTGACCAGCATGGCATCATCCTAATCCAGCAGCCTGCCAAATGCCCCTTCCATATGTGCAAGGAAACCTACACTCAGGAAGAAAAGGGGGTCCTGTGAGAACTGCTGCCCTTGGGAAGGCATGAGCCAACCCGAGTTTAGGCCCTTTGTGCCTTTTTGAAAGATGGGTTGGGGAACATGCAAAAGGTTCCCTGTAGCTTGGGCCCTATGGAGAGGGAATGTAAAACCTGAGGGAGGAGAGGCTGCCAGTCAGGTCTGTGGTCACATCAGTGTCAGGGCCTGCCAGAGTCTGACATAGGTCAACACAGCAGAAAATATCATCTGTGATGATGGATGAGCCCAAGAGTCAAGTCTTGAGGGGAATTTGGACTGTAATATTACCATTGCATGGACCTGAACTCAAGCCTGGGGAATAGATGCCTTTTGAAGGCTCAGATCCCCTTATCATTGTGACGATCCTGAAGGATATGACCAGAATCAGACAGTCTGACACCTTAGGAAGGGCCTTTGTTACTCCCAAAAGAGGATTCTTAAAAAAAGCTATCCTTCTGCTGAACTCCAATATATGCACAAATCACAAAGTGCCCAGACTCCTATTCAGAGTCATCAGGAATACCATGATGTTTTGAAAAGAAAACTAATTGACTCTCCACATTTGAAAATTGACATGTTTTTAGCCAGGGATGTAGCTCAGTGGTAGTATGCTTGGTTGGTAAGAGTGAGGCCCTGAGTTTGCTCCCCAGCACTGCAAAAAAAATTAATAAATTAAAATTAAAAATTAAAATAACAAAGTAAATAAATAAAATCTATATCTTTTTACTTGAAAAATCTCAATTTGTGACTTCTCTTGGGAAATAACAGAGCCTGGGTACGTACATGGCTAACATCAGACAGAAATTATTAGCTGCTGCCCCATTTAAACCAGCTCTCTAGTCAGCTGTAGCCCATACCCTTCCCTCTTGTATCCCATTATTAACTCTGCTCATTTATAGTACCTGCGCAGCTCCAAATGCCACTTGAATTCATTATTCTTGCTGGAATTTAAATCTAAAGCCATCATGTTCAGAAGCATTCATATTTAACCAATCAATGTAGTGCTGTTCTCCTCAAATGGTCTCTAATATAAGACAGGTATTTTCTGTTTTTCTCATTCTGTTCAATTGTGGACAGATATGTGTATCTGTGTATGACTAACATAAACACACCTTTGAATCACCACTAGAGTTCATCAGCACCCAGACTGGTGTACACTCTCTCCAACAAGAACACTCCACTTACTTAAATGTGTGACAATCCCAGATTTCTATTAAGGTTCCTAAATGGTGTTGCTCAATTCCCATACCTGTTGGAGTTCATCAGTACTAAACAGCTCGTGCATGGACAAATCCTGAAACCGATTTTCACAACACTGGACTATTCAGTTTACTTTAGCGTATTGTTTAAGGAGTGTGATTTAAAATACAATAAAAGGTAGTGAATAGGGTCTGCATTTACTATTCTTTTAGTGTTTGTCCTTTGAAATCCTTCAAGAAAGTAAAAGGTTAGTTTCTTTTAATGTTCTAGAATAACTGTGGGTAAAATGCCTCTAAACTTCTGTGAAAGGAAAATGTACCAAAGGAAACCAGTTAGCAGAATGAAGGCAGGTTTGATATTGTGATAGTGAGATATTTGAGTTCTAAAATGTAGGATGAAAGGAATCTACCAACTCAACACTGGGGGGTGGAGATTCTTCATGACAGGAAAAGGCAAAATAGTGAAATGAAGGAGGAATATTGTGTTCTGTTCTTGTAGGATGCATTACTTGGGGTCCCATCAGCCTTCAGGGCTTTAAATTGAGGTTGAAAAAGTATTCCAAATATCTACTCAAGGTGGACAATCGCTGTGCTATGACCTTTCCTTAGGAAAAGATCTCTATTGAAAATGGTAAATGGAGTTCAGAGGTCAGGATTTTTTTTAACTGAGACCACTTGACAACTGAGACCCCTGAGACCCAGAGATGATGATCAGTATGGTCAGGGGCACATAGCATGTGGGCAGCACACAGGGACAAAAACCCAACCTTCTTACTTGTTGAAGCTCTTTCCAGTATTCTATCCTGAGAAAAATGCTTTGAGATAGAAAGTGTTAAATGTTCCCCTTTGGGAATAAAAGAGCTCAAGTCTTTAAAACTGAGGTATTAGTGTCTCTCAGATATCTGCCTTTTTGGGGGGGTGAGTATTGGAGATTGAACCCAGGGGTGCTGCACCACTGAGCTACATCCTCAGCTCTTCTTATTTTTTATTTTGAGACAGGGCCTTGTTAAATTGCCAAGGCTGGTCTCAACTTTGTGATCCTCCCGCCACAACTTCCCTATTTGTTGAAATTACAGGTGTGTATCCCTGCACCAAGCTGTTTCAGATTTCTATCTCTTAAAACACTCAAAACCTCACTCTTGGGAACTTTCATGAGCGTTTTATTTGGGTAAGTCTGAACAGGCTAGAATAAAGAGACATATTTGAACTTTGTAAACTTAGATCTTCTATTACTGTCATGCTAAGCTTCTTAGTGAAGCTTTGGAAATTCTGACTGTTCACCGACATGGTCGTAAAAGTGGTTATATGATAACATGAGAAGCTTGTGTTCAGGAATCTATTCTCTGAAGTACCGGAGGTCCTGTCCTTTTTCTTGAATTCTGAGACTGTACTTTTTTGAAGACAAAATTTCTATCTTGTAGCTGATTGTAGGGTTTCATGGAAGCATCAGTATACATCAAAAACTCTCTGGAGATGACAGAAATTTATAATGCCTTTGGTTCACTTATTACAAGTAAAATAATATTTAATTTCCACAAATAAAAATTCTGTGGGATGGCACAACAAAGATAATACAACTGAATGCAAAATTATTGTTTTTCTCTGTTGTGCAAAAGAAGAACACTATAAAATCACAATTTTGTCAAAATATATATAAACAAAATGATTTAGCCTATTTTCTGTGAAGTATGGATGTGTGCTAAGCCTCTGTATTTGAATTAGCCACCAGAGATAAATTTGATATGTTTCTTCAGTTGAAAAGTTATGACTTAGAAAATGCTTGATGCAAACTAAAATAGTCAGATTGCAACCAAACACTTAAAAATAATAACTAAAATTATGCTTTATAACACTACAGTGTTGTTGATTAATATGAGGGAAAGTACTGCAGGACTCTGATCAATAAAAACATAAAATCGGGGCTGGGGAGATATCTCAGTCGGTAGAGTGCTTGCCTTGTAAGCACAAGGCCCTGGGTTCGATCCCCAGCACCCACAAAAACAAAACAAAACAAAAAAAAACAACAAAAAACATAAAATCGACAGTGAGATTCTAACACTTATCTAGATCCTTCTCTTACATGAGAGTTTCTAAAATATTTATGTTAATAGGATTTTCCCTTCCCTGATTTTATCCTAACAAAATGTTTAACATGTATCAAAGTAGCACATTGTACCCCAGGAATATGTATTATTGTTATGTGTCAGTCATAAATAATGTAAATTTAGAAAAATTTTAACCCATTGTAGACTGAGAACTTCTTTGAATTAGACAACATTTTTTTCTTACAACTCAGAAATACCATCATAAAGGGACAGCAAATTTTTGCGATTTTCCAAGGGCTTATGGAAATTTCAAAAGGTGTCTTGAGTGAAAAATATACTTTAATGTGTTATTTTATTTTTCATTGAAGATTCTGTTAGGGAAAGATAGAAAATAAAGATAGGATTTAAGATGGGATTTAAGATAGGATTGTGAAAACCTGAGAATGTCTATGGCAGTAGCTCAACTATTTATTACTCAAAGTAATAAATATTTAAATAAACAGTAAAGAAGTAACTTATTTTCTTTCATTTTAATCTAGGACATATTGAAATGAGAATGTGTTGAAAGTCATTCTATTGAGATACATAATCTGTGCTTTGGGGGCAAATTGTAAAGAAAGTAACCCTTAGAAACTGAGTTTCGACTTCCTGACATCAGAACTATCAGCATATAAATTTGTGTGCTTTTTAAGTCACCATGGTTTTAGCAATTTGTTTTAATATCACAGGAAATGAATACATGTGAAGAATTATCTTTTACAATATTTTATTAAAATCGGACCCAATCTCTAATAAAACTTGGTTTTTCTCCAGAGTAAATTAAACTTTCAGATTGAATTCACAATCTAATATGATATTTGAATATAAAGAAATCACAAACCATTTTTGAAAATTCATGCATTAACTAATGAAAATTGAGTCAGTTTTGGAAATTCTTAATACAAATTTGTACTCCTCTTCCAATTCTGTTCTGTGAACTTTGCAAATTTTTTGGTACCTGCTCAATTTTGTCTTTTGCCAGTCTCTTTCCTCTTATGGAACAAAAAGCCATTTCACTTCAGAACAAAAATATTTTCTTTTTTCTCTTAATAAAACATAAGGCTTATATTGAGATCTCTTAGTAGAGTCTCATTAACACATACAAATTATAACATTTAAGCGAAGTAACTTCTATTTCACAGAGAAAACCAGAGGTAGATAATTGTGTACTGTTTATGATTTTGTCAGACTAGCTTATGAATATACCTAACTCAGCTTCATTCAGCTGCATGCATTTCTTTGTTTTTTTGTTTTTGTTTTTGTTTTTGTAGGAGTGGGGAGGTACTCAGGATTGAACTCAGGAATGTTCTACCACTGAACTACATCACCAATCCTATTTATTTATTTTTTTTGGCACCAGGAATTGAACCCAGGAGTGCTTCACCACTGAGCCATATTCCCAGCCCTTTTTATTTTTTTATTTTGAGACAAGGTCTAGCTAAGTTGCTAAGGTTGGCTTTGAACTCACAGTCCTCATGTCTTAGCCTGCTGAGTATCTGGGTCATTTTCATTTTAAAAAATTCTAAATTCCTGCAGTGTTTTTAAGTGATGAAGACATTCATTGATTGCTAGAAAAATAATTGAGTTTATTTAAGCAAATTTATGATTTCCAAATCTTAAACTTGTAGAAATAATTCTAGATCATTTTATTAGTAAAATTACAAGTTTAGGAAAAATACACCCAAGAAGCATAAAATTGTGTGATTGCATTATACGTAGTACTGATAAATTAGATAAGACATTATTTTATTTAAAAAATCTGTATCAGGTTTCTCCAGAGAAACAGAACCAACAGAGATCCAGCAGGATATATACATTACATTTCTGTTTTTTTTTTTATGAGAGAGAGAGCTTTATTATTGAAATTGACTCACTTGTGGAGGCCAAGAAGTTCTACAATCTGCAAGCTTGAAATTCTGGAAATCTGAAGGTATAATTCAGTCTGAGTCTATGTGTAAGGGCAGGAGGAGATGAATGTCCCAGCTTGGACATTCTAAGCTGTTCTATTTGGGTCCTCCATGAATTGGATGATGGGTACTCACATTGGTGAGGGTAATATTTACTCAGTTTCCTGATTTGAAGACTGATCTCTCCCAGTAGTACCCAGAAAGACCCAGGAATAAAGTTTTACCAGCTGTCAAGGGATCCTTTAGCTCACGCAAGTTGACAATGTTAACCATCAAAAAATACAAAACATTAAGCTAGTCTTGTTGGTCAAAGATTTGCATAAATTATGTGACTTTAAATTATTTATATGGCTATAATTTATAATTGACTATTAGATATGCAATCAGGATAGAGCTCCTTTAATTAAGCAATTTGTATGAACTAACATATTAATATCATCCAGAGGTAGGAAAACATTACATACTCACAAACAGACAGGCAGAGAAAAATAGAGCTTGTAACTGTAGTTCTACAATTTTAGGCATAGTCAAAAGTAAACACAGAAACAGAAAACACTGGTTTATATATGAAAAAAAAAACATTCTTTTCCCAAAGGATACGAAATTCTTAATTGATTTGAGCTCAAAAACAAACAAACAAACAAAAAGACTGACAAACCATATTTTCTGCGGTTTTTCACCCAGCAGAGATTAGGTCTCTATAAGCCATGAATTCATTTAGAGAGATCTCAAAATCATCAGACCCTAAAATGAAATTCTCATCCATCCTGCCAACATTGGAGAATTTGTGGGCTATAAATGGGTTCAAAATAAAACAAACACTAAGTTTGTTAAACCTAAAACTAGGAAAACAGAGTCAATGATAGTCTTTAGGTGATCTGGATTCCTCTGAACAAGCTGAGAAATGCATATCTGGGCTTACACCATGCACAAAGTGTATTTGTCATTGAAATTTGCCTGGGTATCGTAGGTGACTATGTTGGGCATTTTGGTTTGACATCTGAAATGAATAAAAGACATTTTTTAGAACAGGGTTAAATCATGATACTATAGATATGAAATGAGCACATGTTAAAAGGTTTTAACTCATGAGGCAACTAAAAGAACAACAATTTTAAAGGAGAATCCACAAGAATATTAATCAGTAATATTGAACTATGCCCAGAGGTCAGAGCGAAAGCTCTAGGGTGGAGCCTCTGTCCCAAAGGTTGAACTATAGACACAGAAGGCAGAACTTTAAGCCATAGAGGATGATTTTCAGACCTTGGAACCTAATAGAATTTGTTAGTTGGGTTTCAGAATTGCTTGGGGCCACTGACTCTACTTTTTAACTTTTTCCCTTTTAGAATCAGACTACGGATAACTTTTATCATATGCCTGCTCCACTATTCTATTTGAAAGTACACAATTTGTTTTCTAGTTTAACAGATCCACAGATGGAAAATAATTTTACCCCAGGTTGTATTACACCTATAGTCTCACTCATACCTGATTAAATGATGACATTTTGGACTTCAGATTACTACTAAACTTGGTTGAGACTTTTGGAATTGAGAGAAAGGGGTGAATGTATTTTGCAAATGCAATGAATATGAATTGCTGGCAGCCAGAATGGACTTTGTTAGGCTGGATAATGAGCCCCAAAGGCATCTATTTTCTAACCCCTAACCCTGTTCATGTTACCTTATGTGGCAAAAGAAACACTGTAGATAGGATGAAGTGAAGGCTTTTGAGATGGGGGAGAATATCCAGGGTTAAATGGATGAGTCATAAATTCAACCACAGGTTTGAGCTCAAAAATAAACAGGTTGCATTTAGACAGCTGTCCTTATATGAGGAAGGTAGGGGAGATTTAACACTGAAGAAGACAATGTGGTCAATGAACTCAGGTCCTATGTAATTGGATTTTAAGATGGAGGAAGCTCCACAAGACACAAAATACAAGGACTGTCACTCAAGGAGCTGGATGGAAAAACAGGCAAGTAAGATTCTCCCCTGGAGCCTCTGAAGAGTGTGGCCCTGTTAAGAACCAGACTTCAACCCAGTGAAATGATTTTCAACTTTTGACTTCCAGAACCACAAGACAGTAAATGTGTATTGTTTTAAACCACTGATTCTGTGGAAATTTGGTATAGAAGCAATCAGAAACTAATACACCTCCCAAATAAACTTTCACCCGTGTCTCAGCATCTGTTTGTAAGGGAACTTAAAATAAGATACTTGCTAAGGATACAAACTAATTTTTCTCATTTCTTCTGGTTTCCCATCACCTTTCTGTCACACGAAGCATGTGGTTATGTTCTGAGAGGGGTTAAAATTGTGAAAAACTATATAAGTCTTGGCAGGATGAATGATTTTTTTTGGTGACACTTTAGTCAATAATGAATTCCTCTGAGAGACTTTCACTATGACTATGATGGAGTAACTGGTATTGGATGAGATCCTGTGTATAAACAACTAAAAAACTTGGGGAAAATATATGAGCTGACTGTTTTCAGGCATCATACCTCAGGAAGGATGGCACAATGATTCCAGAGAGAAAGGAAACTTACAAGGTAGCTCAGCCATCACCCCAGAGCTCTGCCTGGGAAAACTTTATAATGAATTCAAGGAATTCACAGTGATCCTGCTGAAGTAAGGAGGCAGACAACAGAGTTCAATAGACCTGAAAAAGCTGGGATTTGCAAGACAGGATATTAGAAAGGAAACTGCTATGCAGAAAAAGATTACAAATCCTTCAGTGGTGCATGTCTATAATCCCAGTGACTTGGGAGGCTAAGGCAGGAGGATCACAAGTTCAAAGCCAGCCTCAGGAAATTAGCAAGGCCCTAAGCAACTTAGCAAGATCCTGTCTCTAAATAAAATATTTTAGAAAGGGCTGGGATGTGTCTCAGTGGTTAAGCATCTCTGAGTTCAATCCCCAGTAACAAAAAGCAAAAAGATATCTTCACAAATGCACTTGGAGATTTTTCAGTTTTGGCTGAGAACAGAGGGCCACCCATGTGCACAACAGGTTTGAAAGAGGAATAAAAATATTACTAGTTAGCCAGTGTGGGGGCTGTTGGAGCTGCAGCACAGCAAGAATGAAAAGACCTTGAAAATACCTTGTTAATATCCTGAACATTCAGCCAAGACTTTCCAGAAGCCTTAGAAGTAAAGACTATGCCCCTTCTTCAGGATCCCTCACTGTTATGGGGCACAACTTAAGAACAGATCGATCACCACTGAGAAGTCCAAATTTGAAAGTCTTTATTAAGCCGGCCGACTGACTGTCTCACACAATGCCCCCAAAAAATGGCTATTGTGAGAACAGCCCTGACCATAGGGTTGTAGGGGTTCTTATACCAAAAATCACATTAATCAAAAGTGTCTGTTGCTATGATTCGAAATTACACATTAACATCATGAGATCATTGACAGAGGGGGAAGTGGGTCAAAATGACCCTTACCTAGGTACAAACTAAAGAATGGTTGCTAACATCCACACAATCACTGTTCACACGGTACTTTGTTTAGGAGCAATAGGAATCAAAAGAGAGCAATTCTTTACTACATAGGAGTTGCCATTGTATATTATTAAACATGTCACACCAAGTAACTGATGATGGGTACAGAGGCAGGGTGTTCCCATGGGAGAAGCTAAGCAATTGTTGATGGGTACAGAGGTGGGTGTTCCCATGGGAGAAGCTTATTTCCTACATAACATGGAGTCTTAGAGCAAAATGGAGTCTGTTTAGTCATTTCCCTTAGAGTCTGGCCTATAACATTCTCATGGAGTCATATCTGTCAGCCCATCACACTCACCCTTGCTAAAAATAGACCTGACTGTGGTACTAAAAAGGAATAATCAACTTAGGGAAATAATTTTCTAAGAACTTCACTTCCTTTAACTCAAGATGCAGTCCAGCACATGCCCTAAGAGAACCTTATTTATTGTGTAATGCCCAGCATAACATGGTGGCAGTGCCTGGGCTTATCTTCTGGCTCTACCATTTACTAAGTGGGTGACGATGAGTAAACTATTGTTTGTTCATTTGCAATATGGGAATAATATTATTACATACCTAATAAATTTGGGGAGTTGTAGATCATGTGTAAAGCATTTACAACAATATATAGCACATATGGATTAGTTGCTATTATTACATATAGTTTTCTCAGATCCTTTAAGCATAGTTTTCTAGGTGTAGAGAAGTCTATTAAAAGAATGAATTGCCTTCAAAGCACTGGTGAGAAAAGTACAGCATGTGAAAAATCTTCTTAAATGTGCATTTGAAGATGAAATTGATTACCTTTCCCCTCCTGATCCCTGCTCAGCTGTGCAGATACTGCATGCTTCTTGGAAAAGCTGTCCACCACAGATAAACATTACTCTGTGCTACTGGGTGTGTTCAATGTGTAAACAGATTGTGGGAACACGGGAGGCTGGTTTTTCAAGTTCCTAGCACTTCATGAGGGTCAAGTAGCCCAGGATTGTACAGTTTGTGTGTCTGAAAGAACAGTGAGCCTACTGAACATTCTAACCTTCAGTCTGAGGTAAGGCTAATGTGTTTATGGGTCTCCAGTGTGATATTTGCTTTCTTGATTTTTGTATTTTGTGTACTTTTTTGAAGAGTTTGGGAGAGGTTTACTGGTCAGGGTGGAAATGATTGCTCCCATCATTTGATATTGGATTTTACAATGAAAAGAGAAAGAGAGAAATACATGCAGAAGGGACATTTTGACCATCAGGCTGCTGTATGTTTGATGAGTTGTGATGAGAAAAAGAGGCATCTTCTTGTTATTCGCACTTAATTTAATCTACAAAGTGAAACATTGCAATAGATCATACTGAACGGTGAGAGTTTTTAGGAACAAACATGTATCCTAGTGACATACAGGTAGAAGTTCATAGCATAAGTACTATGTCATTTTGCCAAAAACCTCTCACACCTCTCTGTATAAGACAATCCTCTTGCTCTGTATTTCTTTCATTTATTAGAAACTTCAGATGTTGTACTTAGCATTAATGAATCTTTTTTTGCATCCAGTTCCATTTTTAAAATTTAAAAATTTTTCCATATATTTTATTGCTGCAGTATAGTTGTGCATAATGGTTGGATTTGTTG
The DNA here is from genome assembly GCF_902686445.1 of Sciurus carolinensis. NCBI lineage: Eukaryota > Metazoa > Chordata > Mammalia > Rodentia > Sciuridae > Sciurus > Sciurus carolinensis. The sequence continues at coordinate 31,302,752 of NC_062232.1, forward strand.
TTACATATTCACACATACATATGATATCAGGTCCATTTTTGATGTGACCAGATATCCAGTATGGATAGATATTCAGTAGAGGGTCACTAAAGTTTGAAAACCCTGGAATAATTTCAACAAGAATGTGATATTTTTAACAGCATGAGAGGAGATATTGACTATGATATGCTGGAAAGATGCATCAGGATTTAAAATTTTCTCTTCAATTAGATTGTTTTATTCAGCAATGCTAGGTCCCTCATTTAAGTGAAAATATATTTTTGCAATATAATCTATCAAACTAGAGAAAACAGGAAGTATTTAAAGCATTCAAAATAGAAAATATCACTTATATGTAATAATACATTTAAAATAAATACTACTTAAATACTAGCCTCCTTATAAAACATTTTTTTGTACCAGGGATTAGGGATTGAACCCAGGAGTGCTTTACCACTGAGACACATTCCCAGTCCTTTTTTTAAAATTAAAAAAAAATTTTTCAGGTAGGGTCTCACTAAGTTGCTGAGGGCCTTGCTGTAAATTGCTGAGGCAGGCTTTGAACCTGTAATCCTTCTGCCTCAGCCTCCCAAGCCACTGGGATGACAGATGCATGCCACAGCAACCAGCCTTATAAAGCTTTTTTTTTAAGTTTATTTTTATTGTAAACAAATGGGATACATGTTGTTTCTGTTTGTACATGGAGTAACAGCATACCATTTGCATAATCATACATTACATAGGGTAATGAGGTTTGATTCATTCCGTTATTTTTTTCTTCTCCCCCACCCCTCCCACCCCTCTTTTCCCTCTATACAGTCCCTCCTTCCTCCATTCTTGCCCCCCTCCCACCCCCCATTATGTGTCATCATCCACTTATCAGTGAGATCATTCGTCTTTTGGATTTTTGAGATTGGCTTATCTCACTTAGCATGATATTCTCCAATTTCATCCATTTGCCTGCAAATGCCATAATTTTATTATTCTTTATAGCTGAGTAATATTCCATTGTATATATATATATACCACAGTTTCTTTATCCATTCATCAATTGAAGGACAACCAGGTTGGTTCCACAGTCTGGCTACTGTGAATTGAGCAGCTATGAACATTGATGTGGCTGTATCTCTGTAGTATGCTGATTTTAAGTCCTTTGGGTATAGGCCAAGGAGTGGGATAGCTGGGTCAAATGGTGGGTCCATTCCAAGTTTTCTAAGGAATCTCCACACTGCTTTCCAGAGTGGCTGCACTAATTTGCAGCCCCACCAGCAATGTATGAGTGTACCTTTTCCCCACATCCTCTCCAACACCTACTGTTGCTTGTATTCTTGATAATCGCCATTCTAATTGGGGTGAGATGGAATCTTAGGGTAGTTTTGATTCGCATTTCTCTTATTACTAAAGATGGTGAACATTTTTTTATATGTTTACTGATTGCTCGTAGATCTTCTGTGAAGCGTCTGTTCATTTCCTTAGCCCATTTGTTGATTGGATTATTTGTATTCTTGGTGTAGAGTTTTTTGAGTTCTTTATATATTCTGGAAATTAGTGCTCTATCTGAAGTATGAGTGGCAAAGATATTCTCCCACTCTGTAGGCTCTCTCTTCGCATTGCTGATAGTTTCCTTTGCTGAGAGAAAGCTATTTAGTTTGAATCTATCCCAGTTACTGATTCTTGCTTTTATTTCTTGTGCAATGGGAGTCCTGTTAAGGAAGTCTGATCCTAAGCCAACAAGTTGAAGATTTGGACCTACTTTTTCTTCTATAATATGCAGGGTCTCTGGTCTGATTTCAAGGTCCTTGATCCATTGTGAGTTGATTTTTGTGCAGGGTGAGAGATAGGAGTTTAGTTTCATTCTGTTGCATATGGATTTCCAGTTTTCCCAGCACCATTTGTTGAAGAGGCTGTCTTTTCTCCATTTCATAGTTTTGGCCCCTTTGTCTAGTATTAGAAAATTGTATTTATTTGGGTTTGTGTCTGTGTCCTCTATTCTGTTCCATTGATTTACCTGTCTATTTTGGTGCCAATACCATGCCGTTTTTGTTACTATTGCTTAGTAGTATAGTTGAAGTTCTGGTATTGACGATACCCCCTGTTTCATTTTTTCTGCTAAGGATTGCTTTAGCTATTCTGGGTTTCTTATTCTTCCAGCTTATAAAGCTTTTAAACACAAGAATTAAGTGTTCAATATTTTAATTTTATGATGAATTGTTAGACAACAGATTAAACACATGATTGTTAACAATTCATATTCTACGACTTAAGTACCATTCAGTACCATTCAGTTGGACTCTAGTGAAATCCTTAAATAGGTCTCTACATCCCTTAGTACATATATGCACATGCCCATATGTACATATGTATTTATATGGGCAACTAATATCAGGATAGTGGATAAAAGGAAAGACGAGAAAATGTCTTATTGGTCTTTTCGTTGTTGAATCATATTGTTTCTATGTATTTATGAGATAATAAAATTCTGTTAGCCTAAATTTGGCTGTGTTGTCTTTCAATTTATTCAGGTTTGATAAAGTTTTGTAATAATGGGTTTAATGAATACAATTATTGGATTTCTACCACTTTGTGTCTTGGAGCACATTTAATGTTTTCATGGAAACTACTTTGTTATAATTATTTAGAATTCTAAAGGAAGGAAAGGGAAATGAAGCTTTAAAATATGTGAAATGAGCAGTTTGTTTAAGCTAAGCTTTGTTATACAATGACATATGTTATGACTGTTTTGCCAGCATATGTAAACTCTTGGGTAATCCTCTTTAATATGTTCTATTTCGGATTTACTTCTAACTATATTTTTGTGAATCCCATATGTTACTTGGATGTGCTCCCTTATTCCCTTTTTCTCATCACCACTCCCTCATTCATACATTTTAGATGATTTCACAGACCTTTTTTTTTTTTTTTTTTTTTTTTTTCGGTGCTGGGGATTGAACCCAGGGCCTTGCGCTTGCAAGCAAGCGCTCTACCAACTGAGCTATCTCCCCAGCCCTTTTCACAGACCTCTTTAACTTCTCTCCAACTCGGTTCAGTTCCTGGTGATCTCTTTCTGTGTGGGTCATGTCATCATTTCCTTTGACCTCTGTTTCTCTATATCTTCTGATTATGCTTTCTCCACATCTCCCATCAGGCTTAGCCCATGGACTGAAGACAACACGAAAGCAAGTAGATCTTATTGCTTCTGTCACTTGCCAAGTTGGCATCTGTAGAGACCATCTTAAGTTCTGGAAGATCATGTGAAAGTAGTGCAAAGCTTTTAGAGAAATAAAATGTGATAAATATATAGTATACTAGGATAAGAAATTCACTTGATTTGGTTTCTCTTGCTTTTCAGAAAACACACACACACACACACACACACACACACACACACACATGTATATACATACACATATATATTTTTTTTTCCCTAAGAGGTGACTAATACTGCCTCGATTTCTCTTTAATAATTTCACTTTCTTGGAAATTCCCCCATGTTAGGAAATCTGTCTTGATCACTTAATTGAGAGTGTACTCCTAAGTATCACCTATATATACTGCTGTTAGGAAATTCAATTACATGTAATCATGCATTCATTCATTCATTCATTCATTCAATAAATCCTTATTTAGTAACAACTATGCATCAGACACTGCTAGGCCCTGGAGTTATAGTAGGGAGCACTTAGGTCTCCCTTTGTGAACCTTTTGTCTAGTTAGGAAAGGTATAAATTTATCCAATAATTCATAACAATTGTGACAAGAGCTGAGGAATACTTTTCCAAATCCTTATCCCATTTGTCTCCTTTGCTTTATGTGACACAAGATCAGTTGCAACTTCTTGAATTTTCTCTTTCCTTGTTGTTCATGACTCTATATTATTCATTCAACTACTTTTCTACCATTTCCCCTCGTCACCTTTTCCTTTTCTCTTATCTACCTGTGGGCCTATATTAACATTTAGCTCATAACCTGTTACTTTTTTCCTTTGCCTGTGACTTCTCATCAACCTATAATTTTAAATATCACCTTTAAGTGGATGCTCATTTCCAGATTTTTTTTTTTTTGATACCAGGGATTGAACCCAAGGGCACTTAAACACTGAGCCACATCCGCAGCCCTTTTCATATTTTATTTAGTGACAGGGTCTCACTGAGTTGCTTAGGGCCTTACTAAGTTGCTGAGGCTGGCTTTAAACTCACAATCTTCCTGCCTCAGCCTCCCGAGCCACTGGGATTACAGGTGTGCACCACTGTGCCGGGTTCAGATCTTATCTTTGCATCTGTTTTATGTTTGCCCACCTACATGTCCAACTGTCACCTAATCCATGTCTAGTAGCCAACTCCCTTCCTATTGAACCACCTCCCCTTTCATCTATGTTTCTGCTAATGGCATTGATGATCTTCTGGTTTCTCACATTTGAAACCTTAAAGCCCATTTTGCTTCTAACTTTTCCTTTGTTCTTATCCCAAACTGCTACCAAGTCCTTTCATTCCTCCCCACAGTTTATCTAGCAGTCATCCTCTCCCATCTTCTTTTTCTGTTATTTTTTTCTTTTATTCTCTATTTTTCATTCTTTCCTCATTGGTTCCAAAGCTACTGAGCTCTTGCTCAGACCCACTTCCATCAAAGTTCACACCTCATGGATATCTTTTTTCCTAAACCCTGCAAACAAAATCATGGGGTGTGGGGAGAAAGTCAAAGACCAAGTTCAAGTTCTGATTCTACCATTCACTGCCTCCTATGTACCATTAGCCTCAATGTCCTCATATACATTTTGTCTCATACAGTGGTCACAAGGAACAAGTAAGACCATGGATGTGAAATCATTTTGAACTGTGAAGCACTATATAAATATGAAAGCAAGATTTTTTTAAATTAGAATAATTCAGGAGTAGGTCCCAAGGCCTCAGGTCTTAACTACTAAGTAATATAGTGTAGGGGTTGAAAGCATGAACTTTACAGCCAGGTGACCTGAGTTTCCATCCGCTATTTATCAGCTGTGTGAAATTGGGAAGATTTAGTTAGCGTAAAATGGGAGTATTAGTAGTTTCTACTCATAGGACTGTTGTAGGATGAAAGGGGTTAATATGTAAAATGCATGGGTTAATATGTAAATTACATTTAATTGTAAATCTAGTTGCAAATCACCATGTCATTGATATGTAAAATAAATAACATGCAAATTTAAAATGTAAATTATATTTAATATGTAAATTAAAAGGGCTAATATGTAAAATACAGATGTTAAGCAGGAACTGGCAATAAGTGCTCTATAGGAGGTGGTGGAGCCAGTGACGCTGGGTGTGGGTATGAAGTTGGAGCCAGTTATCAGAACTGAGTCACCAGGTGAGGATCAGGTACAGTAATGAAAATGAAGAACCACAGGGTGGACACCTCTGCCTAGCACAATCCCTGCTTACTCAGATCAAAAATGATCTTGTTGCAGAGCGTGGTGGCACAGGCTTGTAATCTCTGAGACTTGGGGGGCTGAGGCAGAGGATTGCAAGTTTGAAACCAGCCTCACAATTTAGTGAAGCCCTAAGCAACTTAGCCAGACCTTGTCTCAAAATATAAAATAAAAAGGGGTGGGGATGGACTCAGTGGCTAAGCACCCCTGGGGTCAATTTCTGGTAGAAAAAAATAAATCTTGTCATTTGGGGTAGAACTGAAGCTGCACGAACAGTCAGAGCAACTATTTGGAGCTTGAGAATGGGCCCATTCAGACACATTTTTTTGGTTAAAGGAGAAAACAGTGTTAAATAGTTTGCTCTTTAAGATCACAAAATGTGTCAGTATGCCATGGAATCAAAATGTCAGTATCTGAATATCCAAATGTTAAGAAAGCAGACACATTTGTCCTCTATATTCTATCCTTTCTTTAATAAGCGTAGGTTACTAGCATTTCAGAGTGCAAGAGACCTTAGAAATGCATTCTTTTCAATTAATAGGATCACTGACCAGAGTATTATTTTTACAAACACATAGTGTTCTCTTGGATTAGATTTTTTGTTTTGTTTTATTTTTCATGTTAAGAAAGTAAAAATAGTACTTAGAATCTCCCGGGGGTTGTTCTAAGTGCTTTAAATTTTTAAAACATTTCATCTTTACAAGAATCCCTTGAGAGAGACATCATCATCCCACTTATGTAAGAATAAATTGAGGATCATAAAGATCATTCATAATTAATGGATAGTTGGATCAAGTGTCAAACCAAGTCAGCCCAGCACCAGAGTCCATATTCTCAGCTATTTGGTGCTGTCATCTCAGCACCTGTGTGCTCTAGAATCTGGGTATGAGGGCAGGCTCTGGAGTCCTGAGCTGCTACTACCTGTTGTGGCCCAGTTTTTCTTAATGAGTGGCATTAAATAGAAATTTTTTTCATAATAGAGAAAACAATAAATAATATTTATGCCAAGTATTCCAATATCCAGAAATGACATGCAAAAGGAGTCTGCTTTTTCTCATCCATGATTCTATAGTTGAGCATCAAAGGTATCAAATGTTGATACTTTCCATACAAAATATTATAATGTCTTGCTTAATTGATGCTGCTGGCCAGGAAGATATTTTCATGAATGTATGTTAGTTTCCATTTTTGTCTTTGCTAATGTCTCAAAAGTTCAGGTTGTTTATGTTTGTTTCTTATTTTATTTCGTCATTTAAAAATTTTTTTTGATTCTATTTTTTAATTGACACAATGACTGTACATATTTATGGGGTACCATGTTTCCTATTTTAATAACTTTTTGTTCATTTAAATATTGTTTCATCTTAGTTTTTAAAAATTGTTTTTCTCCTAAGTATTATCAGGTACAAAAATTAATAGCCTTTTACTTTATTTTCTTCTTCACTGAATAAAAATATTAAAATCGAACTTATCTTCACTGAACCTTTAATAGCCTTACTCATTTCCAAGTAGGCACAGTACCATTTGTAATTCTTGTTAAAGTTTAATTTAGCAGTTTCCAGTCCTCACAACAGTTGACTTATCCAGGCTAATTTGATTTAATCTTTCTAACAAAATGTCAGGATACACTCTGTTCCTACATAAAGAACATGTCCAATTCATTTAAGGGTTGGTGGCTCATGTAAATAGACTTCAGTAGCATTTTCATTTCGGTGTTGTGCAGTCAGAAATATTTCTAAGGGTATCAGGACTTGGGGGAAAACTAAAAACATGAATTAAAAAAACAACCTCTAAGATACATTTCATCCTAAAGTAAGTAAAATCCTCAAGACCAAACAAGACAGTTTTTTTTTTCTTTTTGTTACTGGAAATTAAATCCAGAGGCACTCTTCCAGTGAGCTTGTGTTTGTTTGCTTATATGTTTATCTATTATTTTGAGAGAGGGTCTCACTAAGTTGCTGAGGCTGGCCTTGAACTGGTCATCCTCCTTCCTTAGCCTCCCAAGTTGCTGAGATTTCATGTGCACACCAGTACACCTGGCTCAAGATCAAACAATATAATTTTAAGAATCACTTAACACTGATGATGTTTTCTAATAATGGAAATAATAAACTTTACCAGAAAATATTGTTGAGATGGAGTGGGAGTTGTGTGGGGGGAGAGAGACAGAAATAAAACTTATAACATAGCCATCCAATAATGATGTTCTAGGGTTTAAAAATAGAATTTAAATCTCAACATACTTCTATCTGGATTATGAAAATGAAAGTCCAGCAATAGCCCACTTGGTAAACACAGGAGAGATCACATTAAACACATTTGTTTAATTCAAATAGCAGAGTATCATCAAATACATTAAAATATCCTCCTAATGTAGAGATGGCAATAATTTTCAATCCTCTTGTGTGAAGTCATAATAAAATTAGTGTAAGATTAAAATTTTGGAGTTAATTTTGTTAAATCAAGTGATATATCAAGTTTTCAAATGAAACAGCAAATGCCTAGTATAAAATAGCTATTTTTCCAACTTTGAACAAATAACGATATATCCAAAAATGTTGTGCCCACAAACAAATGTATGATTTTTATGTTGCATGTTTGAACTGGAACTAGATGTCTACTAAAAACCCAATTTGTGATGAAGACCCATTTCCCTCTAATTGAGAAAGTAGGACAGGGGAAATGCTATAGATATTAACTGTAAGGAAATCCAGTCAATAACATAAAAAAAGATCAGGATGTTCTGTTTTTGCTAGCTATGTTTAAGAATGAAGAATTTAACTTGCTTCAAATCATTCACAGACGCAGTATAATTACTTTTGTTGGTTAGTACAGAGTTTGAGCTCTGAACATGGGAAGGTTGTCTCTAAATCAGTAATACACAACAAACCAGTTATTGATTTTCTTTCAAATGAATTCCTGTCTGACTCTCATTGTTCTCATTGTTCTCATAATAGTCATATGTTTGACCTTATACTTACGCAAATACGATGTGACTAATTATTAGCTTCAATCCAACCTAGAGAGTTAGTTGTCTTGTGAACAAGGATTAAACCCAAGAGAAAACTTCGATGATATTGGAAAAAAATATTGAACCTGGGTCAGCAAACACTGCTCACACTTTCTGAAGATTTACAGTAATGTAAGGAGTATTCAAGGGTTTTCCAGGTAACCAAGCCATGTCTCCCAGATCCCATTGCTCACAACATCAGAGCCTAGATTTGAACCTTATAGTTAAGATCAATAGCATATCCCCTGTCCTACTTTCTCAATTAGAGGGAAATGATTCTTCATTCTGGATCACCTTGGCTAAGCTAAGTAACTTCTAATGGTATTTTACTGAAATATTTTTTCCTGCTGTCCTGTTACCTTTCTCTCTGGTTCTCAGGTTTATAAAATCTGTGTTAGTATCTATGAAACTGTCGCTGGTCTGGCCTGGTTCCTATCCTCATACTGCTTGACTTTTCCCAGTGACCTTTTGTTAAGGAGGCCCTTCTTAGGGTCCCTCATCATTATTCAAGGCTTCTGTATCTACTTCCCCCATCAGCACTCCCATTCCCCAACCACCACTGACTCCTCTCCCAGTTTAGCTCCCCAGTGGGTCCTCACCAATCTCACCCCTCTCTACTCTTTCCACACTTTGGAACTTTTCTTCCATCAGTCAGGGGAATCTGCTGCTGCCACAATTTCAAATTCCCCATGTTCTCCACATTGTCTTAGAATATATTTTTTTGATGGTGCTGGGAAATTGAACCCAGGAGGATCTTGCACTGTATGTTATGTTGTGGATTATGTTATATAGTATATTGTTTTGTGTATATATGTAGGCATACATGTTGAATTCTATAGGATGGTATAGTGATCAAGAGCAGTTATTAGAGACAAATTATTTGAGTTCAAATTCTAGCTTCACTACTTACAAACTTGTGGCAGACGGATTTAATCTCCATCTGCTTTGGTTTCCCTATTTGTAATATGAGAATAACAAAATTAACTCAAAGGTTGATATGAAAGTAAAACTAGTTAATATATATGAATCAAGATTTTAAAACAGGACCTGACACTTTTATATAAATGCTATATGAGTAATTATTTTCTTTATTGTCACGAGTCACAGCAAAAATGAGTTGAGGCAAATATAATGAAGCAGGAAATCTACAGTCCAATATAAAACACAAAGCAACGTGGAGGTTAAGACAGGTGATTAGTTACGACTTGGATAAGGTGAAGTATATAACAATTTGATTTTGACTTTGCTTTTGATGTCTGAGGAATCTCATTGCTTCACATGAAACAAAGGTTTGTGACAGGGAATTTTATATTAGAAGTTCCTTTTGGTCCTTCCAGAAAGCACATGAGGTGAGTGTTATCATTTCCACTTTACATAAGAATAAACCGGTTTAGAGAAATGTATTAGCTTAGTTTCTATAACACAGTAAGTGGTAAAGCTGTGATTTGAACTCAGAGCTTCTTGACTCCCCAAACCTGGAGTCTTTGCAAGCCTTCACTTGAATTTTCCATTGGAACGCAATTGGAAATATTTAAAAAACAGTGCCTGACCTCCAAATTGGAATTTTGATTTTTTTAAAAACAGAGTTTTAATTAGATTTAATGTATATACCATACAATACACCCATGTAAAGTGTGTGATTCAGTGTTTTTTGTACTCTATCTACAATGTATTTATCACTGCAATCTAATTTTCGAACATTTTCATCTTGGGGTGGGCCTGGTAACAAGGTCACTGGGGTGTTAATTTCAAGGTCACAGATTCTATAGAAGTCTTGACGGGACTTCTAGTGGTTTGTGAACCTTTTCTAGGACTCACAAACTTCATGATCTCTAAATAGACAGTAATGTAGCTCAGGAAGTATTAAGAAACTCTGGACCAGTGTGATCTCAATCTTTTGAGGTACACAAAGATCACTGGGGGCCCTTGTGAAAATTCACATCCAGTAGTTCCAGGGTGAGGCCAGACCTGTTATCATTTACTATAATAATATTGATGATAAGAATGCTAACTTTGGACCCAATTATGTTGAATCTTATGTGCCCTAAAAACCAATTCTCATTACCAGATCTGTGTTACAAAAATCACCTGTGTTCAATGATTATTATTGTACTTTCATTTTGTCAATAAAACATTGTGGACATCTATTATCTTTGTTGTTGCATAAGTATCTACAAAATAGCTATGATTTTGGCACTTAGTCCTAAAAGTCTAAAATATTTGCTAGCCAGTCCTTGATTGAAAAAGAGTTTGGCCAACTCTTGCTGTAGACCATAGTGTAAAGTCACCTTTGAGGAGCAGAAACGTCATCCATCTTACTTTCCACAGTTCATTGCTGCATGTGACAGACATGGCATTACTAAGAACTAAATACAAGGGACAGTAAGCTGGCGGTATTTAAGAATAATTCCTCCTCTAGAGGAAAAGAGGTATGGGCAGGTGAGAGTCAACTTCAGGATTAGTTTAAAAATAGATATTCCTGGAGTGGCAAGCTACTCTCCTGGTGATAGCATGGGCAGATGTCCATAAAGGACCTTGATTCCTTCTCACCAGTCACGTCTCTACATCCTTGGAAGCAAGATTCCATAGGATTAATCTGCAGTTCATATTACGAGCTTGGTTAACTGGATTTGGATGGTGGTTAGTGGAACTTATAGGTAGAAGTTGCATCCTCTTACTTACACTTAAGATGTTTGTTCAGGGAACTGAAATTTCAAAAGTTATATGACCATGCATTTCATATGTATGAAGGTATTTCTGCTCATTTTTGCCAACATTAACTCACTTTGATCACATGTGAAAGGGACCTGTTCTATACTTATGCCAGAACATGCATGACTTTCAAAATTCTCCATGCTTCAAGTAGTGTCCTGCCCCATAATCCTCTGTTGCAGAGTTTCCTCCCTGACATTCATCTTGATCTATGTTTGTTGGGTTTTATCAATGACAATTTAGATCTCCTAACTAATGGTTAATTTGGAATCTCCCTTTTTGATACAAGAAGTTGCCCATTCTCAATACGTCCCTCTCCTTCCAAACAACCCTCATTGCCAAAAGGTCCATAACTGTGGTCAGATTTTAGCATGCTCCAGGGGAACAAGTACAAAGTTTGACCTGGAAATAACTAGATTATGTACCAAAAATTTCCAAGTTATGCTTTGTATTATCAGAAGCCTGAAGCATCAACCTAAGAAAAATGTGATACAACACTGGATTAGGCTAAAGTTATTGATATGGTGCAAGGGATTCTGTGTTTAGTGTGCTACTTTTGCCACTGTAGGTATTTTTAACAGTTTACCTGATTGGATAGTTGAAAACTGAATGAAGCAAAGACCTATACCATTGACATTGAGTAATATCCTTGACTCCTGGCTTAATATACTCAACTAATTCTCCCATACTTTGATTATCCCTCCTTGGTCTTTCATCATCTCCTTTATTCCTCTGTCCATTGTTTAAATATTGTTGCTTGTAATGCTACTATCCTTGTCCCTTTTCTCTTCTGGGTGATCTGACTTGATTGGCTTCAGCTCCAACCTAGGGACCAGATTCCCAATTAAATGTTGCTAGTGTAGACTTCTCTGATAAACCCTAAAAAATGTATTGAAAGTTCCACATTCCACATGCCTTTTTGGACAAATCCTTGTTGATGCTTGCTTCATAAGCACCTGTATCTTAACACATCTAAATTGCAATTCATTACTTTTTCTTTTTTAACCTTTTTCATGTTGTATTCTCCATCTCTGCAAAGAGTATTACCATCAATATTCCTAGGTTTTACCTCAGTTTTACTAAATCAGAATCTATGGAAAGGGAACCTTAGGAATCTATTTTTTTAAAACAAGTCTTTTACATGTTCCTGTATACATTTAAAATTGAGAACCTTTGTAATTCTCCATGCTTGTCACTCTCTTCCTTCTTCCATACTACCCACATGTAGTTGGTCACTGGTTTTTATTGAGATCATCCCCCAAGATCTCAAAAATGATCCTGTCCCACTAACACTGCCTTAGTCCCCAGCCTTCCTCTGGCACTCCTGTAAGTACCTCCTCATTGTTTATCTGACCTCCATCCTGTCCTTCAGCCAGTCACCAAGGAGTGCTGTTCTTTCAAAACACAAACCTAAAATAGAAATCTGGCTGTGTTATTCCTTGGTTTAAGAGCATTCAACAGCTTGATGCCATAGGAGCAATTTTTGTAGACTTTTTAAGGTCATGGAACTCTTTCTTCAAATAAGATTTAATCAGGAAATCCAACTTATAGAACAGATAAAAACAAGCTTGACTACTCAGCCTCTCTTACTGTGTTTCCTGAGAAAACATCCTGAACATTGAGTTTGAAAAACACTGGATAAGATCCAGATGCTTTATGTGGATACCAAATTCCTCCCACTCCAGCATCCCCATCCTCTTACCTCTCTGCCATTAGCCCAGACCCCAGCCCTGGGGTTAGTCACTATTTCCTGGACTAGTTCTGTATTCTTGTGACTTTTCACATTTCCTTGTCTTACAACCTAGAAATACCACTCTCTTATCCTTTATTTTTTTTTCTTTGTGCTTTCAGAGCCAGAGTTGCCATTTGTGACTTTTTTATGTCTCCACTAGAAAGTAGACAAAGCTTTTGAGAACAGGACCCATGCTTTCTTCATGTGTGGATTCCCTACCTCCAGAATAAGTTCTGACACATGGTTTTATACATGCTTCTTACACGAGCATCCATACACTCTGTAACCAGTTCTATCTGCTTTTTGGTTTTATTTTCTTTTCAGATAGAACATGCCTTAGTGAATTGAACATTACTTTTAAAAAATAAGTTTATTAACTTAGAGGTTTTACTACCCTACTCTATAACTCTACTACTATTCTCTTCTTATTCAGTGGCCAAGCATGATAATTAGTGGATATATGCATTGTGCATCATGACATATGAAACTGAGCTAATATGGCTACCATATATTTTTGATAGAAATGACATTTGCTGGATTTTTTGTGTGATTCTCATGGGGTGTTTTTTCTTCACATTTTTATTGGTGCATTATAGTTGTACATAATAGTGGGATTTGGACATGCACCATTTGCTGGATTTTTTTTTAATCTATCGATTTAGAAGTAATATGTATTCATTGTTGCAACACAAAATAAGGAAAATTACAAAAAGGATTTTACAACATATTCATAATATAACTACTCAGAGATAGACTTAATATATTAGTTTATTTCCTACCATTCTTTCTTTATAATATTTAGGTGTATATGTATGTCTTTTAATGCAACTAGGATCATACTACATAAGTAGTTTGATATTCTTATGTTTTCGCTTATCTTTGTATTGTGAGTCTTCCAGAATTTCTTCATATAAAAATAATCTTAGTATTATTAAAAATTTATTATTAATCATAAAAATGCAATGTTTCTAAATAAACGCCAAGATTTATAAATTCTTCATAGAAAGTCTAGGAAGCCAGAGCCCTCTGGGTATTTTGTGTATCAAAGGGAATGGAAGTATGTTTCAACAGATCCACTTTAATTAATATTGCTTAACTTAAGTAAGAGCAGAAAGGATGGAGATAGGAGTCTAAAAATGTTCAAACGTCTGTTTTATGTGAGCCATTGTGCTAAGCACTTTGTATCCAGCAACTTATTTTTAATAGTCCCAACAAACCAAAAAAGTAGACATTAAAAGTCACATTTTACACATGAATGAGATGCAAAAACTTTTCCACATTATTCTCTCAGGGAGTTGAATTTTAATTTCATTAGTTTCCAATGCTCATACTTTATCCATTACCCCACACTTTCTTCAGTACCAACCTTGAGCAGGTATAAACAGCCAGCCCCTGACTCTGAAGATTGTATTGGTGTTTACCCTATGAATATAAGTCCTTGGGTAATCAAGGTTTATGAAGCCCTGAAATTACTTCCCTTTGTCATTAGAACATGAGTATATATTTTCAAGATAGTTTGTAGTTTTCACTGTTATCTGTGGGTTAATTGTCCCCCCCAAAAGGTTTACGAATCTCTGCTACAAATAATGGGCTGTAAAAAATGTTGATGAAACACTTTGAGAAGTCTTTCATTTTACTTGTTGGGGCTTGTGTTGAGAATGTTATCTTCCCTTGCTCAATTCCCTGAAACCTATGGATCAAGTTTTCTCCCAGTACCCACCAATACCCTCAATACTGTTGGTTTATAGATGAGTTTCAAATAATTTTCATTTCTGCTAACTGCTCCCTTTCAGCTAATTTGTGCATCTATGTATGTAAAATAATAACTTTTGATTTCTTATCAAGATCTTGAGAGTTGAACATTTCAAACCATGTTAACTTTTCTTTGTACAATTAAAAGTGCCTGATTCAGGCTGGGCATGGTGGCGCAAGCCTATAATCCCAGTGGCTCAGGAGGCTGAGGCTGAGGAGTTGCGAGTTCAAAGCTAGCTTCAGCAAATGCAAGGCAGTAAGAAACTCAGTGAGACTGTCTCTAAATAAAAGTTGGCTGGAGATGTGGCTCAGTGGTTGAGTACACCTGAGTTCAATCCCTGGTAACCCCCTCACCAAAAAAAGTGCCTGATTCAGTAATAGTAATTGGAGTCTCATGGTATACATGCAAGTGCTCCACTACCATCAAGATCCGAAAGAACAGGTTACCTTTGATCTGCAGGTTTCCTGATAACTACTATCTTATATTTCCTATATATCACAAAGTGATATATTATAAATTAATGGGGCTCCCAAATTATCACTACTCTCATTTCATTGGAATCTATTCATCTCCCTTTAAATTGGTAATGATTTTAGTGATTTTATTGACAGATAAAAACTTGTCAGAAGTAATGTTCTGGAACTTTCAAGGTTAAGTTATAAGATATCTTGCAGCTTCTGCTTGGGTCTATTAGAACACTTGTTCTGGGGAAAGATGGCTGCCATAAAAACGTTCACTACACAGGGATCACCTTGAAGGAGAGGCAACACAGAGTGTCAAGGTCAATAGCCCCTGTTGTGCTCCCAGTTGACATCTGGCATCAACTGCTAGTCACGAACATGTCATCCTTAGCAGTCCACCTAATGCACCTTTCAGACGACTGCATCCTCAGCTGCCATCTGACTGCAGTTTCATAAGAGACACCAAATGAGTGCTTCCCAGTTGAGCCCAGTCAATCCACAAAAGTGTGAAAAATAATGATATTTGTTTGAAGTCACTATGTCTTCAGGTTGTTTGTTACTGCACTAAATAACTTAAACATGAAGGAGTGTGTGTGTTCAAATTGTACTTAAAGCTAATAAACTTCACTTACATAGAAAGTTTCCAAGAAAATTCTTACCACCCGATGTTCTTACTATGTGAATTATCTTTCTTGTTTTCATATTCTCCCTGGAAATCTTTTTGAAAAAACAAGCAAAACATTTTCCATACCTTTTATTAGTTTTTTATATATATATTTATTTATTTACTCCCCACTTTTCAAAGGGAAGACAGAAGGCAAGAAAGAAGGGATATTTGCAAAGTAGAAGTATATAAATTATGACCAAAGCTGGGACCAGCATTTTAAGTTTATCACATTGTTTGCTAACCTATGAATATCCAGCTTTTCTAAACTATACATCGATTTTTTTTTTGGGTGCTGGGGATCGAACCCAGGGCCTTGTACTTACAAGGCAAGCACTCTACCAACTGAGCTATCTCCCCAGCCTCACATCAATTTTAAAGATGTGATTTTTTTATGTTTTAATCAAAATTTTTTTTAAGTTTTAAATTTTATTTGTTCTAATTAGTTGTACATGACAGTAGAATGCATTTAGACATTTTCATAGATCATTCATAAATAGAGTATAATCTCTCAGTTTTCTGATTATACATATTGCAGGATCACATTGTCATGCAGTCATACATGTACATGAGGTAATAATGTCTGTTTCACTCTACTATTTTGTGAAATGCTATAACTTAGAATTATTGGAAGAGAGTTGACTGATTGTCTGATTAAATGGAACCTACCATATGTTGAGACAAAGGCATCATGGTAAGGATAACACTATGTACAGTAGTTCAGTGGTACTCTCCACTGTAAATCTGGTAGTACTGCAGTGGCTCCCAGAGAATTAGAATATTTGTTCAATATCTCCATCCAGAGCATCTGTCCAGAGTTTGGTTTCTTATCACCTCAGACTGATCCATTGTTCTCTCCTAAGATGAGATGTCATGTATTCCAATTTTTATTTTAGGCATTACTTCTTTTTTTTTTTTTGTGGTGCTGGGGATTGAACCCAGGGCCTTGTGCTTGCAAGACAAGCACTCTACGGACTGAGCTATCTCCCCAACCCTAGGCATTACTTCTTGACTATTTTTCATCTTATTCATTAATTTATTCATTTGGAAAATATTCTTGAATGCCTGCTATAGTGCCAGGAACTGTGTGAGGTGCTGGAAATACAGCAGTAATCAAGACAAAACAAATTCTTCCACAGAGCTGAGAGTTTAGCAGGGAAAACCAACATTAAATAGGTGTGGTGAGCCAGACCTATAGTCCCATCTACTCAGGAGGCTGAAGCAGAAGGATGGCAAGCTCAAGGCCAACCTCAGCAACTTAGAGAGGCCCTGTCTCATAACAAAAAAAAAAAATACTTTTTTCATATATTTATTAATTACCTGTATGTCTTCTTCTGTAAAGTGTCTTTCCAGTTCCTTGGCCCATTTATTGATTGTATTTTTGGTGTAAAGTTTTGTAAGTTCTTTATAAATTTTGGAGATAAGTGCTCTATCTGAAGTGCATGTGGAAAAGATTTTCTCCCACTCTGTAGGCTCTCTTTTCACACTATTGATTGTATCCTTTGCTGGTTGAGAAAAAACTTTTTAGTTTGAGTCCATCCCATTTATTTATTCTTGCTTTGATTTCTTGTGCTTTGGGAGTTCTGTTAAGGAAGTCTGATCCTAAGCCAACATGATGAAGATTCAGGCCTACTTTGTCTTCTATTTGGTGCAGGGTCTCTGCTCTAACTCCTAAGTCCTTGATCCTCCCTTCAGTAAATGAATGGATAAAGAAACTGTGGTATATATACACAATGGAATATTATTCAGCCATAAAGAAGAATAATATTATGGTGTTTGCAGAGAAATGGATGGAATTGGAGAATATCATGCTAAGTGAAATAAGCCAATCCCAGAAAACCAAAGGTCGTATGTCTTCCCTTATAAGTGGATGATGATATATAATGGGGGGGGGATGAAAGAAGAATGGAGAAACTTTAGATTATGTAGAGGGAAATGAGGGGGGTTATGAAAAACTGTATAATGAGACAGATATTATCATCCTATGTACATGTATGATTACACAAATGGTGTGAATCTACATCATGTACAACCATAGAAACGAAATGATGTACCCTATTTTTGTACACTGAATCAAAATGCAGTCTGTAAAAAATAAAAATAAATAAATAAATAATAAAAAATAAAAAGAGCTGAGGATGTGGCACAGAGGTTAAGTGTCCCTGGATTCAATCCCCAATGCAAAAAAAAAAAAAAAAGTACATACGGTAAATTTTTGATGCAATCCTTAGTGTTGTTCATCAAATATTTGTGATCAGTCCCCTTATGGGCAAATAGTAGGATAGCATTTCTTGGTCCCCTTATAGTTGGGCAGAGCTAAGGGATCACCAGTGCTGGTTAGCAATTTCTGAATAGAAATAATGTTTGTCACTTTCAGGCCAGAACTTTTAATTCCTACTGCGAGAATGTCAAAGTTCTTTTCTTTTTTCCTTCTCCTGTAACAACTGCTAATGTTCAAAATTGTGGTTACTCCATCAGCCTGGATTCTTAGGGCTATAGCATGAGCAACAAATAAATCTGTGTTATTATAAGCCTTTATGATTTTGGAGTTGTTTGTTTCACAACATTTCTAGACTAATGGTGTTCAAAATATCTGTGCTGAAGAATCAGGTTTATTATTTCTATTTCCAATCTTTTGCAGACTACTATTTTCATAAAATATTTAAAACAAACACATGAGATATAAAATACATAAAAATTTAAGTTTAAATTGTAACTAGGTTCAACTAGATTAAAATGAGTCTTGTTAAATTGCTAGAGAAAATTTTAAACTCTTATTCTCAATTTCTGCGCTTAATATAATTGCAAACCAAAAAGTTAGCAGACCTGCACCAATTTGCAGTCACTGTTTAAAAACCACTGTGCTGACTTATTCTAACTGTAGAGAGTTGTTATGGAAGAAGTAGAGTGTATGGAAAAAAAGCAGAAATGAAAATGTATTACACAGATACTGTATGAGTTTCTCTTTGCTGCTGTAACAAGGTACCATAAACTTCATGTTTTAAAACAACACAAATGTACTATCTTATAGTTCTGAAGATCAGACATCCAAAACAAGTCTTAGGAGACAGAACTCACATGATTTTAAGAGCTGGGTACCTTCTAGAGGATAATCCGCAGGAGATAATCTGTTTCTTTGAATTTTCCAGTTTCTAGAGATCACCTACTTTCCTTAGCTTGTGGTCCTTTATCTTTTTTTTTTCTCATAAGGGAGTTTATTAAGCAAACAGAGTGTCTCCCTGCAGTGTAAGAGACAAAATGAGAGGAAAAGAAAGAGAATGAGAAAGGGCACGCACTAGAGAGAGTGTGAAAGCCAGGAGGATAGAGAAAGTGAGGAGGAGAGACAGAAGAATGAGAAAAGATGGCAGGGTAGCTACAGTAAACAGTTGAATTCCGCCGGGCTAACAGGGGACCAATATCGGAGAAGGATACTTGCAAGCTGACTGATGAACCAATAGTTAGCTAGGATCACAGACTGACAAGTAGTTGGGAGGCGGGGAAAATGGCTGTAACAGAAAGGGCGGGGGAGCAGCTTTATGCATTCCATTCCCCCGTTTCTGTTTTTATAAGAAAATCTTTTGCTCTCCAGTTCTTTCCGAAGCTTTCTCTCTCCTTCCTGCCTAAGTGACTGGGGCTGGTTTTGCAGGTGAGATGTAAAAAGTCCATTATCCTTCCAGACTTCCAAAGGCAGATGGTTTTCATGGACTTCATTTCCTTGATTTGACTGATCCTCTATTTCTACACTAACTGCCTGTCCCCAATTCTGGCTTCATTCACCCCTCTAATTTTAGGAACTCCTTCACTGCTGTAGGGAAAGGGGGTGATGACGGATCTGGCTTCTTCGAACTGGAAGGGGGCAGTGTGGCGCAAGCAGTTTAAAGTTCCCTTTTTAGAAATTGGGTCAATTGAGGGGTCCATGGTAGAAGTCCAGTTGGGGAAGAGCAGATTGTAAAGGCATCTGGGGATGGGTGCTTCTATGAGAGAAGAACAAAAAGACATGAGTACTGAAATGAGATTGATACAATATAAATGTTGCAGAATCTGGAACATGCCAATGCACATCATAAAGATGACAGAAGTCAATAATTCCTCACCAGGGGGTGGAAGAACTGAGAAGTTGTTCCCATAACAAGGCCTAGCAAAGGCTGGAGAGAACAAGGCCTTTATTTGGGAACTTTAACATTGTCCAGGTTATCAGGAATGTAAACACAACAGTTAGTAGAGATCTCTATACTTCTGTTACTAGCAAACATAGATTAAGCCTACCTGTGTCTGCAGGCTTTAAACTGACTAAAACTTCCGACTCTGGCAGTTTCTCTTGATAGTTATCAGGCACATTTGCCTAAGAATCTCTTTTGTAGCTTTTAGTCTTTATTCTAGTGGGCTAACACAAGTGTACATCTTAACTTACATTTAACTATTATTTCTTTTAAATGCCCAAGAATGGCTGTATTTTGGTTTTAACTGTTTTGCTAGATGTTTAAGATCAAGCTGGTCAAAGTGACCTATTCCTGTCTGTTAAAGAGTCAACTGAGTTCCCACAGGGGTCACTCATAGAGAACTTAAGAGCAGCTTCTTAGCTCCATTAGTGCTATTGGTTAGGCAGGCTCTCCTCGATGAAGTGACTTCCCTTGAAAGCACTAGGGATGTCTCCCTTTTTCCTTGACCCTCCTCTGCAGCAGGTGCACTGAGTGGCTTTTCCTCTAGTGGCCTCATCAACTCCTTGATCAGGAGGTTGTGTGACCCAGAGTTGCAAACCTCCTTAGAGAAGTCCTCTTGTTCCCTGGGTTCAGACTGACTTTGAGGGCAAGACCCAAATATGGACTTTTCTTGACCTCTGTATTTAATCTCAATCTCTAAGTTTGATCTTAACCATCAAGCAAGTCAGTCTCACCAGTCAGAAAGTAAGAGTACTGGGCTTTAGCTTCACTGTCTATAACTTTACAGTTATTTACCCCTTTTTATCTAATTGGGGTCTACATTATCTGTCCTATAGATGATGGCTTTTCATGTTAATCTATGGTGTACTTCTGCAAAATATCAGGCAACAGAGTTTACAAGGAAATAAAAAATGGAATCACCAACAGTAAAACATTCAGTTTGTGCAATAGCTATCTTGAATTTTGGCTGAGTTATTCATTTTATCCCCTGGTTGAGATCACAGTAATCTTTACAACAAACATCAAACTTTTGAACACAACTTTAAATGAGTTAAAGTCTGGCTTACTTTGGAGCCATTCTAACGTGCAGCAGAGTTGTGAGGCAGAGCCTTATCTCAGGTAAGGCGGAGCTTCCTCTTTTGCCATGACCAGCATGACCAAATTCTCAAGTTCAGTAAGGGACAAAGGAGTATTAGAAAATAAAGGTTTATAAACACAGATTTTGAAAATTAAGCCAAGATCAGATGGAACTCTGTTCTCTGATGGAAATGCAGATCTAAGGAGTTATGTCAGCAATATTTATATATGTATGTAAGCATTATTCTTTGTTTTCATGAAAGTTACAGAGAAGGTGGGCAGGAACCAGAGAAGGGAGCTGATGAAACACTGGTTATCTAGCAAAAGAATTCCTTCCTGCCCAAGAGCTGTGTGCCTGAGATCAATGTACTGTCACAGCAGTTAGGCACCAGGCATGCCACAGCCATGAGATCATCAGAGACCCCAATCTCAGTCACTGTTGTCCCATTTTTGCTACCATGCATTACACTCTTTCTTAAATGTTATTTTAAGAAGTTTACATATATTGACTCCTGAGTCTATATGAACATTAATTAACACAATTTAACATTATATCTAAAAAATGAATTAAAGAAAGACTGAGAGAGCTTTTAAGTTTCCTTTTGTGTGGCAAAGTGGCAAAATGCTTTCATGTTTAACTTTTAAATAAATCAGGCTTTCAATAACTTTTAGAAATACAATTAACAAATTTTACATATACCCTATTGATGACAGGTCCTATAATAGAACATTAAATGATAGGTTCACCATTACAGACAAGTTTAATTTGGAGAATAGCAGCTTGATAAATTTTCTGCTTTAAAGGCTTGTATACCTGGAAAATATGAACACATTTAATATACAATGAATAATGTTTTTAAGTATGTTACTCCATGGAATAACTTTGTAAATTAGATGTCTCTAACAAACACGTTTGAGTAATCCCATACATGTCAACTCTAATTCACTCATCTTATTGTAAAAAAAAAAACCAAGGTATCAGACAAGTGTAAAAAAAACAAGATGTCAGACAAGTGTAAACAGTATTTTCCGTCTCTTTCCTGTTGAAGAAAAAGTCCTAGAAAAATTGATGTTAGATATTTTATAAACATCAACATTTTATTAGTGTGACCACCTAGAGACTTGTGAGTTACTTCTATTAGTTTACCCAATTTGAATTGAACCTCTTTAAATCACGTGAATTAAAAATATTTGGATCCATTTTTAAAATTTTAATTTTTATGTGCACTTATATTTAACACAAAAGTAAAGGCCTTGTAATATTTATCTCCATTGCAATGAAACAGATATTCAAAAATAACTCTAGAGTTGGATAAAAAGAACTGATCAAAAATCATTAACCTAGGTATGTAGGATCAAAATTGTGAGCTCAAAAATATAGCATTTAAGAAAAACAAAAGTCCTAGAAGAAAAATGATAATGGTCATTAATTAAAGCATGAGAAAATGAGAAGGAGAGAAAAGGTGAAAGGGAGAAAAGTATTCTGAGTTGTAGTCCAGGAGAAATTTAAAATGGACACTTTTTTTTCCCCTTGGGTTTGAGACTGGTCTCCCACTGCACCTTCCTCCATTTACATTTCAATGTAAGCCTTGACTGAGATCTGGATCTGAAAGGGGCTAAAATGTTCTAGCAGAAACTTGATGCTTAGGTCCTTTTAACCCTTTTTCCTGGTTAGTAATTAATTTAGGTTTGGACGCAGAAAATAGTCAAACAATTATCTCCCACTACTTGTGGGGAATGGGGCTGCTTATATTATATGGGGGAGCAGGGGAAGATGGAGAAGCAGGGTCTGGAGGCGCTTGAGCCTGCAGGAAGAGCTAAGAACCAAGAAAGAAGAGACTTGAAGATAAGGAATCCCTTTCCATCTGCCCTCTCACTAACGGAAGCTGTGTGCCATTACACAAACGAATTTTGATGGCTTTAAGTCGGGGGTCAGGCAAAGGGTTCCCAGGGTGGAATCTGCCAGATTGGAGGACCCAGATCCCATGGTGGGGACTGACACAGCCGAGTCTGTGGCCAGGGCATATGCGGCCATTTTGGATTGATTCACACAAGGGAGTTTATTAAGCAAACAGAGTGTGTCCCTGCAGGGTAAGAGAGAAAATGAGAGGAAAAGAAAGAGAATGAGAAAGGGCACGTGCTAGAGAGAGTGTGAAAACCAGGAGGATCCCTTCCTCTATCTTTAAAGCCATCGTTCTTTGTTTCTGTCATGCACCTCATTTTCTGACTTTAATATGTATGTCTCTTTTGTAAGGACCTTTATGATTATGTTAAGTCCACACATACAATCTAGGATAATCTTCCCATCTCGGGATCCTTGATTTAATCATGTCTGCAAAGTATCTTTTACCATATAAGACAACATATTCAATTTCTGGGGATTAGAACATGACGTTTAGGGGGTAATTATTCAGTTTACCACAAATAGCTAAGCTTGACTAGGAATCTGTATTTAAGCAGATCCTGTGGATACTTAGGAATTAGAACATGAAGCGAGGAGGGGAGAGTTTCCCAGGCAATCTTGCAAGTAGGAAGATCTGGAGTTGAGAAACATTATGGCTTCTTTAAAGAAATGAGACATGAGTGTGACTAGGGCATAGATATATGAGTCAGGGTGGGAAAGGGCCAAATTGTAAAAGGCTTATAAACCATTTTAAGCAATTTGACCTTATAATAGTAAAAGAAGTCAGGCTCAGTGGTGCACACCTATAATCTAGCATTTGGGAGGTTGAGGCAGGATAATCTCAAGTTGGAGGTTCACCTCGGCATCTTCACAAGATCCTGTGTCAAAATAAAAAGTACAAATGACTTGGGATGTGGCTCAGTGGCAGAGCACACCTGGCTTCCATCCCTACCATTGAAAATAAAAGGGGGGAGGGGAGACATCAACACATTGAAGTATTTTTTTCAGTTTGAGAGTGACAGTTATCAAATTTGAATTTTTGATGAATCCTGTTATGGTTTGGATATGAGGTATCCCCCGAAAGCTTCAGTGTCCAGCAGGAATGTTCAGAGGTAAAATGATTAGATTATGAGAACTATAACCTAATCAGTCCATCCTAGTGTGAATGGATTGACTGGATGATAACCATAGGCAGGTGGGGCATGGCTGGAGGAGGTGGTCAATGGGTATATGGCCTGGAAAGGTGCATCTTCCTTGGAGCTCCCTCTCCTCTGTTTCACTGCTTCCTGGTCATCATGAACAGATCAGCTTTCCTCTGCTATACACTTCCGCCATGATGTTCTATGTCACCTCAGGCCCAAAGCAATGGAACTGGCTGATCATGGACTAAACCTCTGAAACCATGAACCCAAATAAGCTTCTTCTTCTAAGTTGCACTTGTCAGGTATTTTGGTCACAGTGACAAGAAAATAGACTAACAGAAATCCCATATGGAAGAAAAGAATTGAGACAGAAAACTATGAGAACTAGGGTGGTGTCACTTAATTCCCAACATGTCTGAAACCCAAATCCATTATTCATTATTGCCCACTCAAACCAGCACATTGTCCTTCTCCCCATTTCCCTATTGCTGGCAATGTCACCTGTATCCTTCTACGATCAAATTCTTAAAATTATTTTTGGCCTCTATGTCTCTCTTGCTTCTAATTCCAGACAATCACTATACCTTATTCTTAACATTTTTTTAAACTCATAAATAATATACAATTATATGAACATGTTCAAAATAATGAACAATGTGGAAATGTCTTTTTTCATCCCTTCTCAAACACCTAAACAATCCAACTCCAGTAGCTGCATATGTGATTCACAGATCAGTACGTGTCATTCTTTGCCTTTTCCTAGGTATCTACATGTATTACATATGCACATATCTATTACATTAAAAATACATGCATTTAAAAATCTAATTATCTTCCTATGTTCAATAATATAACTGAAATATTTTCCACATCAGTATATTTTATATACCTCATTTAAATTACACTGTCATCTTGCTGTAACTTGAACCTATTTTAAAATTTCCACTCTTGGTAATTATGTCATCATGTAAGTGCATCTTCTAATTTTTCTTTCAAAACTTTCTCTCTTGGATTTGTTATTTCTCCTAACCAATATTTTAAAACTAGAAATGGTCTTCTCTTTAAAATTATCAAAATACCTGATGCCAAGATACAAACTAATAATGTTAAATATCTTTTTCCAAACTGAAGATTAAGTAAAAATTAACAATGAACATTAGAGTATTTATACAAATTTTAGTCAGACTTTAGAATTTTTTGAAATTCCATGAATTATCTAATAGCATCTTGTGGGCTACTTTTGTTCTGTGGAGGTACTGAGAGGCAGAAAATGTGGTGGTTATAAACAAGGGCCCTGAAAACAGACTAGTCTAAGTTACTTACTAACTGGTTAACTGTGGACAAGTTATTTAACTTCTCTATGCCTCAGTTTTCTCATCTGTATAATGAAGATAATATTTCATGAGGTGGAATCATTAAGATTAGTCGAGTCATGTTAGTATTAGCTGTTATTGTGGAATCTTCTGAGAATGCAGATCTTGAAGCATCAATCTAAATTTTATGGTGCTGTTAATTGGCCTTATTATTTGAAGAATCAATACCATGTGAAATTTGAAAACAAAAACAAAACAAAACAAAACAAACCATCAACTACAGCACTCCCACATACTATACCATAGAGTTGCCCAGCAAGAAGTAATTGGTCTATTGAAAATGAATGCCTGCAATTCCACAGCATCTGCCCTTGAGTCTTTTATAGTAAAAGTACTATTTTTTTCTCTCCCCACAGCATTTTTATCTCCATGGTAGTTCCTACTTTTGACAGTCATATGTACTCTTGTGGTTCTCCAATTATGGTTGCCCTACAGGTGACTGCTTTGTCTTTTTGAAAGGCACCCTCAAGTAAACGTGCATATGTTATTTAGCTTGTCTTCCAAACATCCCTCTAAGTATGTTGGGAAATCCATCTAATTGTGTTGTCACACAGTAATAGGCAAACAGGAAATTAACTGTTTTTTTTTTTTTTTTTTTTTTTTTTGCATTACTGGGGATGGAATCCAGGACCTCATGCATGCTAGGCAAGCACTTTATCACTGAGCTACATCCCCAGCTTGGAAATTAACTTCATCTTTATTAATTTCATTATAAGAGCACTCCCATAAATATTCTATTTTTAAAGCTCCATTTCAAGTACACAGTACTGAGAAATTTTTAGATATACCCTTTCTTTTGACTCATACATCAACCTCAATTATTTTTAAGTGTGTTACTCAAAACAGATGGTTTTTAAAATTTATTTCCCTGTGCAATGCTGTTAGAATTTTTTATTAAGGCATCTTTTTTGATGATTGGGAGAGTTAATGACTTACCAAAGCCATCAATGCCCAAAGGCAGCTGAATGACGTACAAACCATGTCATCTTTCCAAATAGTTTAGCCCATTTCAGCAAGGTTACTTGCCACAGGAAAGAATCCACATGTGAAATATTTAAACAGAGAGCCATTTGGGTAAGGAATTGGAAAATAAAATAAAAACTAATTTTTCTCTCCTAATCTGACTAGTATTTACTGTGCACATGTAATTTTTAAAATGAGGCTCAACTACTCATTTTGTTTTTCACTTATTTGAAGTATGTAGTGGGTAAAGGTTTGTCCAATTGGGTCTATGAACTAGCTGAAAAAATGAATCAAAAGATGCTACGTACTTACATGAATTCATTCAGACCAGATTCTGATCCTCAGTACAAAGACTCAGAAATTTGATTTGGTTGGCAAACAATGAACAGGTAAGACATGGACTCGAACTAAACCAAACACAGAGAGCCCGGTAGGCAGGCCAGAACATTCATTCCTAGAGGGAGAACTCTATGGAAAACCAACTTAAAATGAGAAGTTTCTGGAAGGAAATGAAATTTGAAC
Organism: Sciurus carolinensis; assembly: GCF_902686445.1. NCBI lineage: Eukaryota > Metazoa > Chordata > Mammalia > Rodentia > Sciuridae > Sciurus > Sciurus carolinensis. The sequence goes on from NC_062232.1 coordinate 31,329,607, forward strand.
AAGAGGAATTAGTTGTATTGTTTGAGTGGTTAATGGTATGAAAATTTGTCAGACAGTGGTTCACTTCATCACCCAACATAGAACATGTGTTACAGAATACAAAAATGTTGTTTCCCTTTAGAGACCTGGATATTTCTTCCCTGATTGCAGTCTGAGTGGGCACCATCAACATCTAGCTCCTTAGATCTTCTATATGTCCAGGTTCACTGTCTCTTCTCCTCCATCCTGTGTTTCTTTTAAAGGCTGCATTATCATCAAATAGATTCCATCTTACTAAATTACAATCACAGTCCAGCTCTGCCTTCTGGAGGAAACATCCTGATTATCTTGATAAAGTTTTGGCTACTTCTGATCTTGGTCACCCATTTACATACCCATTAGCTTATTAGTGCAGATACATTCAGGACTTGATTAATAAAACTCTCAGAGGACATTTTATTTCTTATATTCTTCACATCTTCTCTGTCATTTGCATGTGCTGCCGTTCTGCTATTCTCACAGGCAGACCCTTGGAGTTTTAGAGCAGAGACTAGTTTTTACAGCTAAAGGCATGGATAACCATTAGCTTCATTCAAACATTTCTTATAGCTCCCTACTCCTTGAATAATTGCTAAATATGGTTCTGTAGAATATTCATGTAGGACATTCTAATTGGATATTTCAGACATAAAATATTTCTTAAGTAAACCTGGCTGTAATGATAACATATTCATTCATGGAGTTCCAATTATTTTTTTCCATTTCAGCCTAAAGCCAAAGAGACACACAAAGGATGAAAAAAATCAATTGTGTTCTTTATGTGAGGAGACAGCAGTTGACAATGATGCGCAATTCAAACCATTAAATTTTCTGAAGTGCCCTTTTTGCTCTTAACCTTGCTTCTTCCTGTTTGTTTCAACCTTGGGGCCCTCTGATCCCTGCTGCCTCTAAGGTTTTATATATGGAAGAAAGACTTAGAGTAAATCCAGTCTGCAATGACCTGGGAAGTTTCCTCAGAGGGGGCTACCTCTTAGTCTGTAGGAAACAGGTCAATTTTTGAGTCATTTCAGCAACATTTTGGTTTGGTGCTTACTGTATACAAAACACACATAGGGACTTTGGAAAGTTGGGGAGGCTCTGGACTAGAACCTGTCCTTTCAGTTTGTCCTGAGATTTTGAGGTCATCCTGAACTTATGGCTACTGGGAGGCCCATAGCAGTCTTTGAGTGAATATCTGGTTATGTCTGGAAGTCTGGCAAGAACCAGGCAAACCAAATACAACTTGCATGTGGATTGTAGTTCACAGACCTGAGGAGAGACTGAGGGATAGTATCTTGCGATGATGCTCGATCACAAAATCCAGCAGATCACACTAAGAGTCACCATCTAAAGGGACTGTACAGAGGGAATCCAGATATCAAACCAATGAAATGTGCTCAAAAGTTAATGAGAGACAGGACCTGGCAAGCTTCTTATACTCACGAGGGGGTAGTTTTAAAACATCTATGTTTTAGTAAAGTAGTTCCCCTTACAGCATTCCAATACCTCCATAATGGATGCCTAAAACTGAAGATAGTAATGAACCATATATATATACCATGTTTTTTCCTATCTGCCACATAGTATCAGAGTTAATCTGTACTGTTTTATGCCATATGTTTTATGCCTACTATGTTTTATGTTCTATGTTTTAAGCCTCATTTGTATCACTATTTTTGCACTCTAAGGCTATTATTAAGTAAAATAATGGTTACTTGAACATAAAGCACTGAAACACGGATTAACCAAGATGACTGTTAAGTGACTAAAAGGGAAGGTAGTATATACAGTGTGGATAAACTGAACAAAGGGAGGAGTCACATCCTGAGCAGGACAGATTGGGATGGCACAAAATGTCATCACACTACTCAAAATAGCACACAATTTAAAACTTAGGAATTGTTTGTTTCCGGAATTTTTTATATTTTCAAACAGAAGTTGACTTCAGGTAACTGAAACTGCAGATGTGGAGAGACTAATATATATAACACGTATCTGGAATAATTCACAAACAACTGCATAAATCAAGAGAAGTAAAAGCCCCTCTTGAAAGTAAAGCATTGCCCAGTACAGGGGAAGGCCCTGCATTCTCCCTGTGATTATGTGGAATTAATCATGATCTTGAATTTTCCCCAAGTGTACCTATATTTATACTACTAATGTATGTAGTCCTAAATTAAATATTTTTACAAGATATAGCCTTCATATATGCAGTCATTCTTCATGAATTCTTCTGTAACTGAAGCTTTTTCATTCATTGTGAGATATATTTAGATTGATACATAATATGCACCATTCATAAGTGTTTCACCAGTCATGCTTTTTATGCTGTGATCCTAGTTTGGGGGAGAAGGAAGAGAGAAGGAGGGAGCTGCTTAAGGACCCCGACCTGTTGTGGACCATCCAGTGTGTGCATTTAGTATCCCAAAGTGGTGACCCAATTCAGCTGCAAGAGCGATGATGGGCTCTGACTGTCAGAGGAAGCTAATCATAATAGAAGAAACTGAATTTGCATGGAGGACCTGGAATCAACTCAATGCCATTTTGTGGTTATAAAAAACATGAAATAAGTATTTAATAAATGCATGTTTACTGATTTTAAAGATGTTGTTTGTGTTAGGTACATCAGTATTTCAAAAATCATGTAGTTTTACAAGTGCTGTGGGGAAAACTGCCAAATTAATTCTTCTCTTTTGTTTCCTCCACCTTTTCAGTGTTTTAATCATTCTGTCCCAGAGGATCTGATTCCTGCTCTGCAGCTTTCTGAAGAACCGACGTTGAGCATCATTAGTGAAATTCAGTGACTGCCTGACTACACATCACAGTAAAGCTTTGGAAATATTTTTTAGTTAAAACAATAATGACTTTCATGGAACACAATCCCAGTAGAGCCTCTTTTCCCTGGAAGACTATCCTGGAAGACTATCTAGCCACCAGCAGCAATTCTGCAGAGACTTTATAAAAACTACTTTAACTGAACTTGAATTTGGTGACTCTGGGTTGGCCAGGGGGAACCTTGGCAATTGTACACATCATCTCACCCTCTGGAAGATTCCACCAGTGCTACTCAGAGCTGCTGCAGAAATATCATGTCTAAGAACTCAGAATTGATCAATCTGTCTTTTTTATTAGATCATGAGAAGGAAATGATCCTGGGAGTTTTAAAGAGAGATGAATATTTGAAAAAAGTGGAAGACAAGAGAATAAGGTAATGCCCTTTGATTATTTCCTCTCTCCTTGACTGCTTTCTGTTTGTTTGAAGCAATTTAGATCAGAAATAGGGTAAATGTGACCACGTTGGAGACAAATATTTGTCAGGGACTTCATGGTTCCCAAGTATTAAAAACAACTTTGGCATCTCAGCATTTAATCAAATAGAAGATGGAATCTACCTATATGGTGTTAATGAGAACTCATTTGCTAACAACCTCATAACTAATACCTAACAAGAGGGATACTCAAGTTCGTTTAACAACTCTGGTGTGTACTAGTTGTGTGGCTTTGAGAAAGTTTCTTGCTATTGCTTGGATCTGAACTGTTCCTCAAAGGCCCATATATTAATGGTTTGGTCCCCAGCTTGGTGCTAATGGGTGGTGGTGAACCTTTAAGAGATAGGGCCTAGTGGGAGAAAGGACTTAGGTCACTGGGGGTGTGCCCATGAAGGGAATTGTGGGACATGAGTCTCTTTCTTTCTTTTGCTTTCTGGTCACCATGAGGTAAATAGGTATCCTATGCCACATGCACCCACTATGATGTACTGCCTTGTCAAAGCCCAAAAGCAACAGGACTAAGACGCCATGGATGGAAACCATGAGCCAAAACAAACCTTTCTCTTTTTAAGTTGGTTATTTCAGATATTTTGTTATAGTAACAGAAGCTGAACAACACATTACTCAATTTCTTCATACCTTGGTTTCCTCATCAGTAAAACAAAGATAATAATAGTACCTCCCTCACAGGATTGTTGTAAAGATTAAGAATGAGGATACATGTGCAATGCTTGGTACCTGAGTATTTGATAAATGTGAGATATTATTTGTTTGTAATGCCTTTCTCAGGATAGTCTTACTGGGACTTTGCCTTTGACCACAGCTGGGAGAAGAAAGGGATCTGGAAAAGTTCCCATGGTAACTCCCAAATCAGTCGAATTTATTGAAATAAGTTTCTGTGTGAATGGAGTTGAGTAATATGGGTACAGTTGGGTTTCACATATATTTAGGCAGGGTTGATACTTAGTTGGTTCCCCAGGTATGACCTCACCTGCGTGTCAGCCAGCATCCATCCTGATTGGTTGCCTCATCTGCTCTGAATTGTCACATCATCATTATGATTAATTGCAATACCCATTGGCATTGGTTGTAGGTTGTTAAATACATTTGGTTATTACATCTCACCCCTGAAGAGAGGTTATACATATAAATAAATATAAAGTTCCCTCCTCAATAACTGCCAACAGTGTATGGTGCAGCTTTTGTGTCTTTTGTGGCTCCCCAAACTATAATCTGAGTCTTAGATTTATTATTTTATTTTATTTTGTAGTGCTGGAGATTGAATCCAGAGCCTTGTGCATGATAAGCATGCATTCTGCCATTGAGCTATACCCACAGCTTGTGAACCTTATGTTTATTTTACTTAAGGATGAAACTTGTCATGAAATTATCTTCACATGTTACAAAAATATTCACTTTGCCTGAAGCAACTAGGATCCTTAGAATTGGAACTGCATCAAAATATTCTTGACTGATGTTTATTTCATAGTTAAGAGCCCAGAGGCTTCATTTCCACTTTTCCAAGCTATTCAGCCAATCTTGTAGAAACCAAAGGTTTTGACTAAAATTATTGCACTTTTTCTATGCTTAGAATTCAAGGGCAGTTAATCATTGTAAAGAAATGAGGAATCGTATTTTTGGCATTAGCATAGTTCAATTGCAAAAGCGATTAAATAGTGTAATGCACTGCAAAATGTTACAATGTTTGGGGGGTGATCTATTAACTACTGATTGGTGACATTCTCAGGGAAATAAAAAATCATTCCCTAGGAAGAAATAATTTAATACCAGATCCCAGGAAGCATTGAAATATAACAAATAGGATTTTATTCAGAATATTTGTTACTGTCATTCTCAATAACTTTTTGAAATAATCTATTATACTCCCTCTTCCCTTTTCCCATTCTATTTTTCTCCTTCTTACCAACTATAAATGAATAAAGCCAATTGTGTAATATACAACTCAGCTGTCAAGAATAATGTCACTAATTACCTGGCTTTTTCAAACCTTTTTGAGAGAAGCAGAAGAAAGGCTTCTATAGAACCAAGAGATACTTTTATAGAAAATAGGTGCTTCAAAGCTATGTCTTTTCCCTTCTTTAATACTAACAGTAGTTAATATTTATTGAGTGTCCTGTGTACCTGTGTTAGATGTCTTGTCTCATCTTGGTCTGAGCTCCCAAGACAGGAGCTTAGGCTGGGTGACTCAGGCTCAGACACCCTTAATGGTTTCATACATTGAGAAGTCACCCCAAAGTGGGTGTCAAGGTGTTTAGGGTACATGCTTTTGAATCACACATCTGGAATTCATATCTTAGAAGTACCGTGAAATCTTTGGGTCACTTTAGACAAGATGTTTCCATAGATAAGTCTATTTCCCCATCTGACAAAATAGAAATAATAATAGTAGCTACCTTATAAGGTTGTTTTTAGGATTAAATCAGTTGTCTTTAGGTGACTGGAGTTTCCCATAGAATTACAGAGTCACAAGTGACAGGCAAATTCTCTCCTGCCTCCCCTTCTTCCTTACAGATTTCCCTGAGACTACTCCAAAAGTCACTTGCACACAAATGTACATCTCAGAATTACTTCTGGAAAATCCAGTCCAAGACACTGTAAAGCTTATATTAGTTAAGATATTGCTATTTAACAAAGTTAGTTTCAAGGGACGTATACACATAACAAGTCTGGGGGTGACATTAAAATTGAAGGATTTTTGGTTCATTTGAATTACAAATTAAGATGTTCCCAACAATTTTAAAAAATATTTTAGTTGTATACAGACACAATACCTTTATTTTATTTATTTATTTTTATGTGGTACTGAGGATGGAACCCAGTGCCTCACGCATGCTAGGCTAGTGCTCTACCACTGAGCCACAACCACAGCACTGTTTCCAACAATTTTTATCATAGTCATCAGGGTTTATATACAGGCAAAACAAGAAGTGAGCACTATACTTAAGCACCTTTGTCAGATAGTATTACTTTCTGTTGGTTTATTTATCCTTTATCTTTCTCTGATTCTCCCTCTTTTTATTATAAGTTTAAATACAACCTAAATCAGCTCAGAGCAGTTTCAGTACAACCTAAATCGGCTCAGACCCAATATGTCTGTGTGACAATGAAATTCTGCAAATACTTTTGTGTCACCTGCTTTCTTTTCTTTTTTTTTATTGTAAACAAATGGGATACATGTTGTTTCTCTGTTTGTACATGGTGTAAAGGCAATACCATTTGTGTAATCATAAATTTACATAGGGTAATGTTGTTTGATTCATTCTGTTATTTTTCCGTTCCCCCCACCTCTCCCACACCTCTTTTCCCTCTATACAGTCCTTCCTTCCTCCATTCTTGCCCTCCTCCCTAACCCTAACTCTAACCCTAACACTAACCCCTCCCACCCTCCATTATGTGTCATCATCCACTTATTAGCGATATCATTTGTCCTTTGGTTTTTTGAGATTGGCTTATCTCACTTAGCATGATATTCTCCAATTTCATCCATTTGCCTGCAAATGCCATAATTTTATCATTCTTTATGACTGAGTAATATTCCATTGTGTGTATATATATATATATATATATATATATATATATCCATTCATCAATTGAAGGACATCTAGGTTGGTTCCACAATCTGGCTATTGTGTCACCTGCTTTCTATTCGTCCATGTTGGACTCTGGGAGAAGAGCATGATGATATAAAAGAAAAGACCCCTCAGGTGTTCTGCTACAGAATCCAACAACGCTGTGAGCTTGAATTGGAGGAAAACTATACCCTTATTTTTATCAGCCTTAAGTGATATTCAGCATGTCATTCAATTATGAATGAAGGCAATACAGCACAGTAGTATTAACTGCATCAAATATCTGGGTACCCAGTGGCCCAGTTAAGTTGACACACATACTCAACAGTGATATATATATGGCTATAGTGCCCTTTCTTACACTTTTTTTTGTGGGGGCACTGGAGATTGAACCCAGGGTCACTTAACCACTGAGCCACATCTCCAGCCCTTTAAAAAAAAAGTTTTCATTGTTATTATTATTTGGGGACAGGGTCTTGCTAAATCCTTAGGGCCTCACTAAGTTGATGAGATTGGTCTTCAATTTACAATCCTGCCTCAGCCTCCAAAGTTATTGGAATTACAGGCATGCACCACTACTCCTGCCTTTCGTACACTTTTATGAATTTTATGGCCAATACTGGCTTTGTCTTCCTGCTTCTTTGGATCTCTCTCTCTCTCTCTCCTTGCATCTCACCATCAACTTGAGGAACCTAGGTGTTTAGCGGGTTTTATTGCAGCAGTAAACTTTGATGCTTCCCATTACAAGAATTGTTTCCACCATGCTACAGATTTATAAATTGATATTTTGTGGTAGTCGAAGATAAAGTAATTATGAATGAGATACAAATTGAATCATTTGAGCTTGGCTTCAAAATGAGAAAAAGATTTCAAAATTGTCAAATATAGGTCAACTGTATTTCAGTTTTTTACCATAACCCACAAAAGTGCTTTCAGATTCTGCTAATCAGTTTCAGAATGAAATAGAAGCAAAGTGATTACTTTTAAAGAATTATAAAGATTACAAAGAAGAATCTTATCCCACAAGTCAAAGAATTGGAGTTTGGGAAGCAGTAGGTTGATTATGTGCTTGTGTCTTTATTTGAGTAGGTTTTCCTTTGAAATTAAAAAAATGAAAGATAAAAGTGTAAAAATTGCATTGAATTAATGTAGTAGACCTTGTGCCCAAATGTTCTCCACAGTCAACACCCAGAAGGCACATGGCAAGTCTGACAATTACCCCCAGGCCTAAGGGCTATGGGGTAGGGGAGAGTCACCTGTCCACTACCATTGTATTCTAGATTCATTCAAATATACCTTATTTTCTTTCAGGGCAAGCAGGAAGGATAGGAGACAACTAGACACAGGTTTTAACTGTTAGAGAATAAGAGAATTTTAAATGTTCTCTGTGGAAAACAAATCACTCAGATTTATTGATGGCTCTAATGCATTGAAAAAAGAGGGAAGAATTGTGGTAAAGAAAATTGAGCTATCAAAAGTAATTGCAAAGGAAAAAAAATACCGACACTTTGTGAGTATAAAACAGAAATCACTGTTGATTGTATCATATCTTAGATTTTTCTAAGTGAAAGAACTCAGACTAACATAAAATGCACATGGCTCAGAATATCTACTCCAGAAATTCTCATTAACAAATTCTTAATCCACCTGATCTCCTTCACCTAAAAACAAATAGTATTAAATGTCTACTTTGCGGTATTGGCTATTTAAGAGTTCTTCAACTTATTAATAACTATTCACTTCAGCAGTTCATTTTTGGGCTTTAGTCTCTCTAAAGGGATGCCATTTCCATTTGACCTTCATACATGAAAATATAGCTACCCTTACATTCTCTTGGGTACCTAATCTTGGGCTTGACTCAGTGGGAGACCCTCTTCATTACCTTACAGCATACATTTCTCCTTTTTCCTCCCTATTCAAACTTGCTTTTCAGTTTCAGCAATAGATTTTTTAAAATAATTAGCCATAGTGAGACTAGGATTCCTCTGGCAACTGTAATTGATCTTCAGGTGGACATGAGACCAAAAATGGGCCAGTGGGAAATATAGCCTAGATTTTTGTAAAGGTTTTCTTTCCCACTGGACCTGTTCAAGAAAGCATGTTATTTCAGTTATTGCTGAGGATGAAGGCCAGTTCATCCACTGATGAAATCAAGTTAAAAAAAGGTCAAGGATTATTGTTAGCATTTTTTTTTTGTTATTGTTACTGGGGATTGAACCCAGGGGCACTCAACCACTGAGCCACTTCCCCCTTTTCAGTTTTTGTTTGCAGACAGGGTCTCACTGAGCTGCTTAGGGCCTCGCTAAGTTGCTGAGGCTGGCTTTGAATTTGTGATGCTCCTGTTTCAGCCTTCCAAGCTGCTGGGATTACAGGTGTGAGCCACCCCGCCCCGCTATTGTTAGCATCTAGAACCTATCGCACTTCTGGAATTCTTATTTAAGCCATATAATATGTTTCCTTGTTATTGACAGCACTTTCAATCAGATTCTCTTCTATATGCAGGTAAAAGCATCCTATAGTCCCCAAGAGTCAGAATTAACCAACATTTATGCAGTACCTTTTATAGGCCAAGTACTATTTTCAGGGTGGGACAGGTTCTGGGTATCAAACCCAGGTTTTGCACATGCTAAGCACATGCTCTACCACTGATTACATCCCTAGCCCCAAGGAATATTTGAATAATGGAGGTAAGCAGAGACACAATTTTCATGCTTGTTGGATCTATAAAGAAGTCTGTAGTTATGGATCAGGCTTTAATGATGGGGTAGGCCAGGGATCAATAAATTTCCTATGTAAAGGGCCAGGGAGAAAATATCTTAGGATCTACAGGCCACGTGTTCTGTGTTACAAGTACTTTGACATTGTAGTATGAAAGTAGCAATGGAAAATGTAAACAAATTGCTATGGCTGTGTGCCAATAAAACTTGATTTACAAGAACAAGCAGTGTGCTGACTTTTGGTATTGATGGCAACACCTTGGTAGGGTCTAGTCTTGGGAATAGCTGGATACATTAGAAAGACCTGATAGCTACCTAAGGGAGAAGCAGAACCTCTATAGCCCAAAAGATTCTTTTTGGGGGAGAGTGGGTAGTGGGGATTGAATCCAGGGCACTTTGCTACTGAGCTACACCCTCAGCCCTTTTCATTTTTTATTTTGAGACCAAGTCTCACTAAGTTTCTGTGGCTGGCCTCAGACTTGTGATCCTCCTGCCTTAGCCTCTAGAGTTGCTGGGATTGCAGGTGTGCACCATCATGCCTGATTAGCTGAAGAAATTCAGTGGAATTGGACTAGAATCAGCTATCAGAGATAGAACATGTGCTCCTGTCTGGGAGGTTTGATGATTCCACAAGTTTCCACCATCTCCCATTCTATAGTAACTAATGTCTTGAAACAACTTAAATGTGTTTTGTCATCTGTAGACAGTAAAAAGAATCTGGATGTCTAGAAGATACCAAGAAATAGAGGAATATTCTGTAAAATTGCAAGAGATAGGTTATCAATTAATTTTTACAATAACGTAAGAACTAATAATAGTCCCATTTACAGATGAGGAAGCTGATGTGCAGTTAATTTGTCCAAGGTAATTCCAGGTAATAAGTGCCAAGACTGCAATTTGTAACCTCACAGTCTGGTTTCAGAGCTCAGACTCCACTCTTAGGTCACTTTGAACTTCTGAGAGTTTTATTAGAACTGTGAATGGGGGAGGTCAGAATAAAGAGATGGTAAGCTACCCAATGTCTACCTTACACCAGAGACTATTCAATTCACACATATATTCTTGTTTAACCCCCATATTGTTCCTGAGTTATATGTTATTATAATGTACCATAGCCATGGCAGCCAAAACTTGAGAGATTAAAATTTTTTCCCAGCTGGAAAACATCACAGTTGAGGTCATCTCATTCATATCTCCACCTTTTTCTCTATGCTGTGATTCTTTACACATATTTAGACCTTGTTGAATGTCTGCCCATGGCCTTTCCAACAGCTGTCACAGAAATGGAACAAAACAGAAAAACATTTCCTTATCTTAGTATTTACTGACAGTTCTGACCTATAAGCTGTATGGCATTATCCAAAGTTACTCTGACTTTTTTCAAACAATAAAAACGGACAAAAGTTCTTTAAGCTCTGCTACTCTTTGTGCTAATGGAAAACCGAAGTACAAGAGTATTGTTTTGTTCTACACAGTGACTCCACAGAAATGGGCCAAAGCAAGCAAAAGCTTAGCATCATCAAGAGACCACATACCCCAGCCTGGAAATTGCCATTCACCTTATGGTTTTGTCTTTAATGTGGTTGATTCCTTCAGTTCAGTCCTAGGGGGAGAGAAGGAAGGAGAAATAGAAGGGAAAAGTATATTCAAATTGGCGATTTGGAATCCTGCAGATAAACTAAATATTTGGTTCAAATGAATTTGATGTGATTTTAGGAATTATACATTCAGCGTAGAAGTCAGGGAGAGCAAAAGTACCAAGCAATAATATCCCATTAGTACCCTACAAACGTTTGATCTGCAGAAGTGTTTGTTTTTCCAAATCTTATCATGCTGCTGCTAAGAACAAAATTAGTTTGAACTTCTCAAAAACCTTAAGACTCACTGTCCCCATAAAACATCAGGAGAACTGTTGGAGTGGACTTCTACTTTGGTAAACATTTTGTTTTAATCCTAACAGAATTGCCACAAAGCTTCTTAATAGATTAACAAAAACTCCCAGCATGAACATACTGGTTCCCTAATAGAACTCAAACTCTTAATGAGTCACAGAGTAAATGAAACAACAACAAAAAAAATTCAGCTCTGCCTTAAATGAATTTAAAACTTTGGGGAGTTTTCCTACCAAGAGTTTAGTAATTTCCTTATAAGCATACATATAGTAAAGTAACTTACACTTTGATTCTGTAATCTTTTCCTCCAAGTAATTCTTACTTTTAGTGCTTACTAGAGGCATAGGGTCTCAAACATCTGGTATTTGGAGACATAGCAATCATTCAATTATCCAAATAAATAAACTTACACTTGCTAGAGAATTTTTTGTTTGAAACAATATGTCATTATAGTTACAAGTAAGTTTGCTACCTATATAGATTTTATACACTTATGTATCTCTACGTATGTGTGTCTTTATAGAGATCTATATTATTTCATGCTAATATTATTTGTATTATTTCAAAGATATAGCTAGACTATAGAGAAATAGAAGTAATCTCTCAGTACCTGTATCTTTCAAATCTCTGTGTACACACAAACACCACACACACACACACACACACATACACAGTCTATCTCTAAATATCTTTGACTCTTCCCCATATTTTCATTTTAATACCTTTCCCTTCTTTGTGTTCTTTTCTAGCCAGAATTGGCACAGAGGACATGCCTCTAGGCAGCAGAAGTTAATTTGCACTCATATCCAGGAAATTACCTTTCTCTTTTACTATAAATTCCAAAACCATACAATGATCCAGTTTATTTTATCTAGAATATGACTGAATGTTAAGGCTGGGAGGGAGAATGAAGAAGATTCATGCCCACCCAAATATAGGTCAATTCATAAGGAAATATCTAATATCAATTATATTGTTGGGAAAGGGGTATTTAATTTCTAAGTTAATAATATAAGCAAAATTTTCACTAATAAAAGTATCACCTCTTACACTGTAGAGTTCAGGCAGGTGATCATTTTATATTAATAGTAATGTTATAAGAATTTCCCCAAATTAATTAGGAGTTATTGTTTAATCAATTTAAATCAGTAATAAGATTAGACTAATGTGCATTTAGTAATTTTTCCAATAATTATTTTACTGTGGAGTAATTAAACATAACTGGTGGAATTTAGTGCAAATAACTAAAATTAATAAAACTTTTCAAATGGCAAAGAATTTTTTTTTACACTGCTGGAGATGGAACCCAGGGCTTCGCACATGCTAGGCAAGCACTCTAGTAAAGAGCTGTACACTCAGGCCAGAATTGCACAAGGATCCACGAAAGGTATAAATGTCTACAACATTTTTATATATCCTAAAACCTCTACCCAATTAAATAAACATTTGGTATCTTCAGGTACGTTTTTCATCATAGAAGTTGCAGGCTTATTATAGAAAATCAGAAAATATATATAACCTGAACTTTAAAATGTCACAGAGATTTCCTCTTCTTTGAGATAGTCTTCATCTGTGTCCTTCCTGATACTTTTATGTATTTACTCAGTTTTCATATACTTGGAACCATACCACATATATAATTTTGTGTCCTTTATTTTTATTTGATATTGTTTCATGAATGTTTTTCATATCATTACAATTTTTTGGAAGCATCATTTTATTGACCAGCTACAATTTTTCAAAATAACATAGTTTTATCTCTTATGTTATTTTATGAAATATATATATATAAATATATACAAATCTTATGCTATTTTATGAAATATTATATATATATGTGTACGTATATAAAGAACATGGATGTGCAAGGTTTTTCTTAACTGTTTAATTTCCATGAAAGTTCTTATTCTTAAATCTTTTTGTCTAAAATACTGAGAGGAGACATCCAGGATGGGGGATTCTTGCTAGATTTCCTTAGCAGGATTCTTGTCAAAACTCAGTTATGGGAGGTTTCAAGATGGCGGACTAGAGGGCTGCTGCATTTCATGTTGCTCCAGGACGCAGGATTCAAAAGAGGAGATAGTGAGAGACTTGGGACCAACTCAAAGCCGCCGGGTGAGTCTCTCCCGTTGGGGAGGCATCCCGGATGGGGCGGTAGCCCCGGAACACAGGGAATTTTGTGAAGTAGAGTTGCTCGGCGAGACGCCCCTCCCCCCGCTGGAGTGGTAAACACGGACCACTGGGAACATCATAGAGGTGGCTGCTCAGCACAGCGCTTGGACTCGGAGCAACCACTGGGGCTCCGGGCGGCTGCCTGAGGAGGAGCTGCGTGGTGAGCTGTTTAGACTCAGAACGACCGCTTCTGAACACTGGGTGGTTGCCCGGAGGAAGAGGAGGAACGTGGTGGGTCGCTTGGCATCAGAGCCACAGGCGGTTGTCAGAGGAGGAGGCGAGTGGTGAGTTCTTTGGACTCAAAGTGACCGCTCCTAAACACCAGTGGCCTGCCTGGAGGAGGAGCGCGGTGGGTCGCTTGGTCTCGGAGTGACCGCTCCTGAACACCTGGGGGGCTACCCCGAGGAGGAGGAGGAACAGGGTGGGTCACTTGGACTCGGAGTGACTGCCTAGGGCTACGGGCGGTTGGCGAGAGGAGGAGACGCGAAGTGAGTGGCTTGGACTCCTAGTGACTGCGTCGGAACACCGGGCGGCTGTCCGGAGGAAGAGGTGTGTGGCAGGTCTCTGGGTATCGGAGCTATTGTACGGGGCTCCAGGTGGCGGCTCAGAGGAGGGGCCACATAGCCAGGCGATTAGGTGCAGAGCAGGGTCCCAGGACCTAGGCGGCTTCTTGGTGGAAGAGCTGCACAGAGACACGCTTAGGGGCGGAGTGAAGGTTCCAGGCCTGCGGGCAGATTCTCTGAGGAGAGGCAGCCTAAGAAGACTCGTCTGCGAAGGGTAAGGTTCCCAGGCCCAGGAGGTAGGTCGGGGCCCCTGGGAACGTTGCAGAGGAAGGCAGCCCAGCCCAGGCAGTAGTTGTAGATTGAGGGGAACCTCTGGGAGGGGAACTGACCAGCGAGACCTCCCCACCGGTGAGTCTTCCCTGCCGGGTGAGGTTTTCCCACAAGGACGGTAAAACCAGAGACGCAGGCACAAACAGTCTTTGCCTAAGCCCACAGCCTAATTCCCCTTTGGATGACCATTGGTCAACAAGTGGAGGCACTTCTGCCCACTATCAGGGAATATACCCCACCTGAGGGTCACCAACCCTAGAGAGGCAGCTTCCTTGTGGAGCACCGCATTATCAAATTCCTCCAAGATTTCAGGCTACTGAAGGATAAGAGGGGATATACTAGCAATCTTCAGGGACTTTATAAGTCAATAGAGGAAATCTGCAATATCTTAATGACCCACTGATTCCTGAACAATATGAGAAAACAAGGGAAGAAAATGCCCCAAACAAATCTAGATGTTACATCAATAAAATCCAACGACAGCATGGCAGAAGAAATGACAGAAAGGGAGTTCAGAATGTATATAATTAAAATGATCAGGGAAGCAAACGATGAGATGAAAGAGCAAATGCAGGCATTGAATGATCACACCAATCGACAGTTAACAGAGCAAATACAGGAAGCAAAAGATCATTTCAATAAAGAGTTAGAGATATTGAAAAAAAACCAAACAGAAATCCTTGAGATGAAGGAAACAATAAACCAAATTAAGAACTCCATAGAAAGCATAACCAATAGGATAGAACACCTGGAAGACAGAACTTCAGATATTCAAGACAAAATATTTAACCTCGAAAACAAAGTTGAACAAACAGAGAAGATGGTAAGAAATCATGAACAGAATCTCCAAGAACTATGGGATATCATGAAAAGGCCAAATTTGAGAATAATTGGGATTGAGGAAGGCTTAGAGAAACAAACCAAAGGAATGAACAATCTATTCAATGAAATAATATCAGAAAATTTCCCAAATCTGAAGAATGAAATGGAAAATCAAGTTCAAGAGGCTTATAGGACTCCAAATACACAAAATTACAACAGACCCACACCAAGGCACATTATAATGAAAATACTGAACATACAAAATAAAGACAGAATCTTAAACGCTGTGAGAGAAAAGAACCAAATTACATTCAGGGGGAAACCAATACGGATATCAGCAGATTTTTCAATCCAGACCCTAAAAGCTAGAAGGGCCTGGAACAACATTTTTCAAGCTCTGAAAGAAAATGGATGCCAACCAAGAATCTTATACACAGTAAAACTTACCTTCAAATTTGACAATGAAATAAAATCATTCCATGATAAACAAAAGCTAAAAGAATTTACAAAAAGAAAGCCAGCATTACAGAACATTCTCAGCAAAATATTTCATGAGGAAGAGATAAAAAACAAAGAAGCAAATCAGCAAAGGGAGGAATTATCCTAAAGGAACTGTCAAATAAAGGAGGAACCAAGATGTGTCAAAAAATAAATAAATAAATAAATAAAATTTTAAATACAAACCAAATGACCGGGAATACAAATCATATCTCAATAATAACCCTGAATGTTAATGACCTGAATTCATCAATCAAAAGACATAGACTGGCAGATTGGATTAAAAAGAAAGATCCAACAATATGTTGCCTGCAAGAGACTCACCTCATAGAAAGAGATACCCATAGAGTAAAGGTGAAAGGATGGGGAAAAACATACCATGCACATGGACTCAGCAAAAAAGCTAGAGTATCCATCCTCATTTCAGATAATGCGGACTTCAAGCCAAAGTTAGTCAGAAGGGATAAAGAAGGACATTTCATACTGCTTAAGGGAACCATAAATCAGCAAGATATAACAATCATAAACATCTATGCCCCAAACAGTGGCTCATCCATGTACGTTAAACAAATCCTTCTCAATTTTAGAAACCAAATAGACCATAACACAATAATACTAGGTGATTTTAACATGCCTCTCTCACCACTGGACAGATCTTCCAAACAAAAATTGAACAAAGAAACCATAGATCTCAATAACACAATCAATAATTTAGACTTAACAGACATTTATAGAATATACCATCCAACCAAGAGCGAATACACTTTCTTCTCAGCAGCACATGGATCCTTCTCTAAAATAGACCATATATTATGCCACAAAGTTAACGTTAGCAAATACAAGAAGATAGAGACACTACCTTGTATTCTATCAGATCATAATGGATTGAAGTTAGAAATAAATGAAAGAGTAAAAAACAGAAACTACTCCAACACCTGGAGATTAAACAATATGCTATTATATGATGAATGGATAACAGAAGATATTAGGAAGGAAATTAAAAAATTCTTAGAGGTAAATGAGAACAAACAAACATCATATCAAAATCTCTGGGACACTATGAAAGCAGTACTTAGAGGAAAATTTATTTCATGGAGTGCATTTAATAAAAGAAGTAAAACTCAACAAATAAACAACCTAACACTATAGCTCAAAGTCCTAGAAAAAGAAGAGCAGATCAACACCAAAAGTAGTAGAAGACAGGAAATAGTTAAACTCAGAGCTGAAATCAACAAAATTGAAACAAAAGAAACAATACAAAAAATTGACAAAATAAATAGTTGGTTCTTTGAAAAAATAAACAAAATTGATAAACCTTTAGCCACACTAACAAAGAGAAGACGAGAGAAAACCCAAATCACTAAAATTCGGAATGAACAAGGAAATATCACAACAGACACAATTGAAATACAAAACATAATTAGAAGCTATTTTGAAAATCTATACTCCAACAAAATAGAAAATTTCGAAGACATCAACATATGTTTCTAGAGACATATGAATTGCCTAAACTGAACGAGGAGGACATACACAATTTAAATAGACCAATTTCAAGTAATGAAATAGAAGAAGTCATCAAAAGCCTACCAACAAAGAAAAGTCCAGGACCAGATGGGTTCTCAGCCGAGTTCTACAAAACCTTTAAAGAAGAGCTCATTCCAATACTTCTGAAAGTATTCCATGAAATAGAAGAGGAGGGAACCCTCCCAAACTCATTCTATGAAGCCAATATTACCCTGATACCTAAACCAGACAGAGACACATCGAGGAAAGAAAATTTCAGACCAATATCCTTAATGAACATCAATGCAAAAATTCTCAACAAAATTTTAGCAAATCGCATACAAAAGCATATTAAAAAGATAGAGCACCATGATCAAGTGGGTTTCATCCCAGGGATGCAAGGTTGGATCAACATCAGGAAATCAATAAATGTAATTCGCCATATCAATAGACTTAAAGTCAAGAATCACATGATTATTTCAATAGATGCAGAAAAAGCATTTGATAAAATACAGCACCCCTTCATGCTCAAAACCCTAGAAAAAATAGGGATAGTGGGAACATTCCTTAACATTGTAAAGGCCATCTATGCTAAGCCCATGGCTAATATCATTCTAAATGGTGAAAAACTGAAAGCATTCCCCCTAAAAACTGGAACAAGGCAGGGATGCCCTCTTTCACCACTTCTTTTCAATATCGTCCTTGAAACTCTAGCCAGAGCAATTAGACAGACCAAAGAAATTAACGGGATACGAATAGGAAAAGAAGAACTCAAACTATCCCTATTTGCTGATGATATGATTATATACTTAGAGGAACCAGGAAATTCCACCAGAAAACTGTTAGATCTCATAAGTGAATTCAGTAAAGTAGTGGGATATAAGATCAATGCACATAAATCTAAGGCATTTTTATACATAAGTGATGAATCTTCAGAAAGAGAATTTAGGAAAACTACCCCATTCACAATAGCATCAAAAAAAATAAAATACTTGGGAATCAATCTCACAAAAGAGGTGAAAGACCTCTACAATGAGAACTACAGAACACTAAAGAAAGAAATTAAAGAAAACCTTAGAAGATGGAAAGATCTCCTATGTTCTTGGATAGGAAGAATTAATATTGTCAAAATGGCCAAACTACCAAAAGTGCTATACAGATTCAATGCAATTCCAATTAAAATCCCAATGACATACCTTACAGAAATAGAGCAAGCAATTATGAAATTCATCTGGAAGAATAAAAAATCCAGAATGGCTAAAGCAATCCTTGGCAGAAAGAGTGAAGCAGGGGGTATTGCAATACCAGATCTTCAACTCTACTACAAAGCAATAGTAACAAAAACGGCATGGTATTGGTACCAAAATAGAAAGGTGGATCAATGGTACAGAATAGAGGACACGGACACAAACCCAAATAAATACAATTTTCTCATACTAGACAAAGGTGCCAAAAATATGCAATGGAGAAAAGATAGTCCCTTCAACAAATGGTGCTGGGAGAATTGGAAGTCCATATGCAACAGAATGAAACTAAACCGATATCTCTCACCATGCACGAAACTAAACTCAAAATGGATTAAGGACCTCGGAATCAGACCAGAGACCTTGCATCTTATAGAAGAAAAAGTAGGTCCAGAGCTTCAACATGTCGGCTTAGGACCAGACTTCCTCAACAGGACTCCCATAGCACAAGAAATAAAAGCAAGAATCAATAACTGGGATAGATTCAAACTAAAAAGCTTTCTCTCAGCAAAGGAAACTATCAGCAATGCAAAGAAAGAGCCTACAGAGTGGGAGAAAATCTTTGCCAATCATACTTCAGATAGAGCAATAATCTCCAGAATCTATAAAGAACTCAAAAAACTCTACACCAAGAATGCAAATAATCCAATCGACAAATGGGCTAAGGAAATGAATAGACACTTCACAGAAGAAGATCTACAAGCAATCAACAAACATATGGAAAAATGTTCAACATCTCTAGCAATAAGAGAAATGCAAATCAAAACCACCCTAAGATTCCATCTCACCCCAATCAGAATGGCGATTATCAAGAATACAAGCAACAACAGGTGTTGGCGAGGATGTGGGGAGAAAGGTACACTCATACATTGCTGGTGGGGCTGCAAATTAGTGCAGCCACTCTGGAAAGCAGTGTGGAGAGTCCTTAGAAAACTTGGAATGGAACCACCATTTGACCCAGCTATCCCACTCCTTGGCCTATACCCAAAGGACTTAAAATCAGCATATTACAGAGATACAGCCACATCAATGTTCATAGCTGCTCAGTTCACAATAGCCAGATTGTGGAACCAACCTAGATGTCCTTCAATTGATGAATGGATAAAGAAAATGTGGTATATATATACAATGGAATATTACTCAGCCATAAAGAATGATAAAATTATGGCATTTGCAGGCAAATGGATGAAATTGGAGTATATCATGCTAAGTGAGATAAACCAATCTCAAAAAACCAAAGGACGAATGATATCGCTAATAAGTGGATGATGACACATAATGGGGGGTGGGAGGGGTTAGTGTTAGGATTAGAGGTAGGTTTAGGGAGGGGGGCAAGAATGGAGGAAGGAAGGACTGTATAGAGGGAAAAGAGGGGTGGGAGGGGTGGGGGGGAAGGGAAAAAATGAATCAAACGTTATTACCCTATGTAAATTTATGATTACAGAAATGGTATGCCTTTATGCCATGTACAAACAGAGAAACAACATGTATCCCCTTTGTTTACAACAACAACAAAAAACTCAGTTATGTGGTAACTAAACTTCTTTGTCATACACACATTATGGTCAAAGTGGCTGTTCCAGATTCAGTCATCCTGTCCTTGTTCCAATGGGTAGGGAAGTGGACAAAGAACAGAGACAAAAAGGTATGTTCTTTTCCCCTGAAGATGTTTCTGGAAAGCTTCTTGTAGGACCATATGTACATCAAGTTGGCCAGAATGTAGCCATACTCACCTGCAAGGGAGCTTTCTATTTAATTGAGAAATGTAGCCTTTATTCTCAGTGACCATATGACCAAGTAATATGTACCTTATATTGATATAAGAGTAGCAGGATCCCAGCTACTTGAGAGGCTGAGGCAGGAGGATTACTAACTTGAGGTCATCCTAGGAAATTTAGCAAGATCCTATCTCAAAAATAAATAAAATAAAATTAAATTAAAAAATAATAGTAGGAAGAATGTTGGGAGCAACCAGCAATCTGAGAAGATGGAGAAATGGATTTGATTAAGATCATACATCTTATGGATCATATTCATTTATTGCTGAGCACAAATATCTTTTTTATGTAGAATCTAAAAGTAATTGTCAGTAATGGTTTTCAGTGAAACATGAGAAAAAAATAGCATATAAATAAATATTTATATTCATCTTTAATTAATTTCCAATAAACAGTGACTTGACTTTCTGTATTATATATTAACACTGAAAACTAGGAAAACTGTTAAATATGTTTTTTTGGAATAACACTCATCTATGAAAATATGAATTCCCACAAACATCACCTAAAAATGTAAAATAGGAAAAATTCAGTATTCATTGCCTTTACTGTTCATATAACCTCCTTCTTGCAGTATTTAAAATAATCCAACTTGCACATATTCAATTTAGAAATAAACTTCAGCTATATATCTACAAAAACTATAACTGAAACCCTCTAGTGTGTGCCCATACTCAATAGTAGAAGTGGTTTTAAAGAAGTTTTCAAGGGCAACATGTTCCTTTGAAGTATGTATTTTTTGTATAAATGCCCAATTTCTTTCCATCCAGCCAGTTCTATCATTGCATTGTCAAAGCAATCATTTTTAAAAGCCCCGTATTTTATCCGTGTTGTATCGTAACATTTTCTTACTTTTTGCTGTCCTGATTCTATCTCTGCCTACATTTTTTTCTGAGCAATTTTTCATATTCATGACAGGACTTTCTGATGATTTTGATATTCAGGAAAGGTATTCTTTGGGTTTCAGATTAGAAAAACACATTCTTACTCCTTGGTGGGCAAAGATATTGAGATATGGTTGTCCTAAGATAATTCCAGGTGCGAGACTGGGTTGCTGACTACATAGATCATCAGTTTCTGCTACGACTTTAAATTGATAGTTTACAAACTACTAAGTATCAAATAGCAATGATTCCTAAGTACAGTTGTAGTTTGTCATATGATTTATGAGATCCTTATCTTAGACCAGGTTCCCCCCAAGTAGACCTTGAACTCAGGATTTGTATGCAGGTGGTTTGTTTAAGAAAAAAACCACCACAACAAACCATAAAGTAGTAGAGAAAGCAAGATGGGGAAGGGGAAGAAGCCAAGCAAGGGTGAGATGTCAGGCAGAGCCTGACACAGGGAACTTCAGCACGACTTCATAGAAGCAGATAATATTTGCTGTTTTGACTCCATCATCCTCTCTAGAAAGCATTCAGAATGCCATTGCCCTTTTGCAATATACATGAGTGCATTTAATGTCTCTGAAAAGTCCATAATGATTCATTGATTTCTCTCTTGGGTTGTAAGGGGTTAGTTAGGTTCTTCCTTGTGGTTTTAATTATTTCCCCTCAGTCTATCACTTTTCAGTGTTTTTAATCTTTTTGTTTGTTTGCTTTTTGTGTGGGTTTGCTTTGGTCAACTGCCTGCCTATTCACATGATTTTGTGAGAGCTCCTGGTATATTCCCATGAGCCAAATGTTTTTAGTGTCAAGAAGTGCTTGGTGTCATCTGCAGACATGAGCATGAGAATTTCCTAATGGCCTCTTAAGATAATTTTTACACACGAAGTTAGCATAATTCACAAGACTTTTCTTTTTTTCCTCCCTTTCTCCCTCTCTCTCTCTCTCTCTCTCTCTCTCTCTCTCTCTCTTCCTTCCTTCCTTCCTTCCTTCCTTCCTTCCTTCCTTCCTTCCTTCCTTCCTTCCTTTTTCTTTCTTTCTTTTTCTTTCTTACCAGGCACTGAACCCAGGGGCACTTAATCCCTGAGCCACATCCTCAACCCTTTTTATTTGTTATTTTTATTTTGAGACAGGGTCTCACTAACTTGCTTAGAGCCTCCTTAAATTGATGAGGCTAGCTTTGAATTTGTGATCCTCCTGTCTGAGCCTCTTGTGCCTCTGCGATTACAGGCATGTGCCAAACATCTGGCTCACAAAACTTCTTTAACTAGACAAGTACTCTTTCAATCCTGTTCCTTGTTACTTTCTCTGAAACAATTTTTTTTAATCCAGGCAACTTTTCCCCTGTTCTTAGAGGGTATTGGTTCTTTTTAATAGCTTTTGATTTGAAAACTAATCAAAAATTTCATGAAGTTCATTAGAACCAGAGTGGTGCTTATTGAAGAATGGCTCCATTGGGGAGTGTTTGTCATGAGAGACTTTGTGGTGAGATTGAACTTGGGCAGCTGCCATATAGTGGGAGAAGCAGGGCAGGCAGAAGAAATCTTTCAAATGCACTGAAGCTAGCTTTGAGTGAGCAACATGGCTTTGCACAATTAGGAAAGAAATAGCAGTCACTAAAAAATACACTGTCCTTTCCTAGCAAAGATATTTTAATAGATTGAGAACCAGTGAGAGGACCCTGATGTGTGAGAAGAGCAAAGATTTTGAAAAATAAAATTCTGGATCTGAATCCTGACTGTAAGAACTCCACAAACCTCAGCAAGTTGTCTCTCTGACAATCTACTTTCTTTCCTGTAAATAGGGAATCACAATTCCTTCCTCATGGGTCCTTGCCCAAGTTTAATGTTGTGACATGTATGGAAGAGTGCCAATCATTATTACAACCATGTATTGTGACTTTTAAGTTGTAACAATAGTCTCTGAACATAGAAACTACATTCGAAACAATTGTAATTTTTTAGGATTTTTGTTTGTTTTGCCATGCTGGGGATGGAAGCCAGGGCCTCAGGCATGCTAGGTGGGTGTTCAACCCTGCCCCTAAACAGGTAATATTTTTTTATATTCAGAGTACAAAAGGAAGATCTGGTCAGCCATGAGCTTTCCTCATCAAACGTGAAATAGCACCAGAGTTGATGGCATTTCTTCTGAGCATGAATGTAAGATGGGAGTCTGCAACCATTGGCATCAGGCATTATTCTGCCTGCATATATTATTTTAATGATTTTTGTCTCATTGTTTCTGGTTTGACCATATATCTCATCAGTCACTGTGGTTTTTCCCTCTTAATGGAATATGAAACTCTGACTCTAGACAAGGAGTTAGCTTGCAGATACTGCCGCAGAGACTGAAGCAAAACCTGGGAAAGACGACTCTATGAGTAGGCAGTAAAATAAGAACTAATATTTACTGAGTTCTTATTGGATTTGTTGAGAAAGAGATTTGGCTGCAGATAACAGAAACACATTAAAATAATGACTTAAACAAGGTGGAAATATATGACATTCTAATGTAAAAATCTGGGTTGGCTGACAGCTTTGTTATATAATAGAGCGTTATTAAGGCAGGGGTTTGGGCTCCTTGTGTTTTATTGCTCTGCTACCTTGAGCATTTAACTCTTGATCCACAATGGCTCAACCTATGTCCTCAGCCCATTCTTTGGCAAACAATAAGGGGTTGAGGGAAAGGGGTACTTCCTTTTCCAAGGGAAATGACCTTCAGTTTATATGTCCTTTCTGATCTCATTTCACTGGCTAACATTTAATCTCATGATAAAACCTAACTGCAAGAGGTACTAGAAAATCTAGTATTCTAAAAATTTAGTTTTATTTTTGATTAGCATGTAGTAATTATGCATATTAATGTCATGCAGTGTGATATTTCAACACCTATGTACAGTATGTATTTTTTTTGTTTGCTTGTTTTTTTGCGGTGCTGGGGATTGAACCCAGGGCCTTGTGCTTGCAAGGCAAGAACTCTACCAACTGAGCTATATCCCCAGCCCTACAGCATGTATTAATTACATAAGGTTGATTAGGATTTTCCTCTTTTTATCATTTAGAAATTTTATCTCCTCTCCTACTTCTTCATAAAATATGTACTAGGCTTTTGTGAACTAAAGTCACTCCACAGTGCTGCAGAACACCAGAATTTATTCTCCCTATCCAACAGTGTTTTAGTACTCATTATCCCACCTCCCTTTATCTCTTCTCCCTGCCACCCTTCCTAAACTCTAATAATCACTATTTTATATTCAGACCACCATTTCTAGCTTCCACATATGAGAGAGTGCATATGTATTTATTTTTCTGTGTCTTTCTTATTTTACTGAACATAATGTCCTCCATTTCCATCCAGTTTGCTGCAAATGATAGGGTTTCCTTATTTGTGGCTGAATAATATTTCATTGTGTGTCTATATCACATTTTCTTTATCTCTTCATTCATCGATGGGCACCTAGGTTGATTCCTTATCTTAGCTACCGTGGATAGTGCTGCAATAAACACAGGCATGCAGATATCTCTGTAGTATACTGATTTCATTTCCTTTGGGTATTTATCCAGTAGTGGGATTACTGGATATGGTAGATCTATGCTCCTTTGTCAGATGAATAATTTGAAAATATTTTCTGCCAGTCTGTAGGTTGTCTCTTCACTCTTGATTTTCTCCTTTGCTGTGCAGAGGCCTTTTTGTTTGATATATGGGCCCATTTATTTGTGCTTTTTTGCTTGTGCTTTTGGGGTCTTATCCAAAAATTCTTTGCCTATACAGACATCTTGAAGTGTTTTCCCTACGTTTTCTTTTAGTACTTTCATATTTTCAGGTATTATATTCAGTTCTTTCATTTTCATTTTGAACTGATTTTTGTACAGGTTAAGAGATAGGGGTCGAATTCTAATCCTCTGCATGTGGATATCCAGTTTTCCCAGCACTATTTACTGAAGATGCTGTCATTTCTCCAATGTATGTTTTTGGCATCTTTGTCAAGAATCAGCTGGCTCTAGATGCATGAATTTATTTCTGGGATCTCTATTCTGTTCCATTGATCTGTGTCTGTTTTCATGCAGTACTGTACTATTTTGGGTACTATGGCTCTGGACTCTGTCTCGAAAAGTAGGTATTGTGATGCTTCCAACTTTTTCCAATTTTACTTTTATTAAAATTAGAGGTCCTCTGTACTTTCATACAAAATTAAGGATTATTTAGAAATCTAGTCTTTAGTCTGAGTAGCCATGAACCTTGTTTGATGTTCAGTAATGGAGACCAAAAGGAGAACAGATATTGGGAAACACATACCGTAATGGTCTATTCCACAATTACTATAGGTCAAGCTGTGTTAAATACTGACAAATATTGTCTTATTTAATGCTCACAAAAGCCATATGAAGTTGTTTTACAGAGTGGATACTTTGCAACACAGAGAAGTTAAGTCTCCATATTTTCAGACACAGGCAAGTTAAATAATTATGGTAAGGTCTCAGAGGAAATATGCGGCATTACCAGGATTTGATCCCAGGTAGTCTGACTTCAGAGTTCTCTGCTCTGGGCTAGTATGTAATTCTTGCTTGTTTATTATGTCCCTTGGGTTTTGATGTGTTCTGCTAGATGAGGTTGTTTAAAAGCATCAAGAAATAAAGGTCTGTTTATAAATTTTTTATTCACAACTTCCTCTTCCAGGCAGCTAGTTGCTTCCATTCCTATCTTGTTTGGTACAAAGTAGTAATCAGTACAACTTGATTTAGACAAGGTAACAAAAGAAAAACACCACTCTAAATGTGACAGGAATTTTAATGAAAGCAATTCCTGATTTGAAAGGAATGTGTCTATGCAATGATAAAGCAAGAAGTCATTTTAACAGATTGAATTGTTTCGATGATGGAATAGAAAAAACAGTGAATTCAGCACATCACCAGAATATAGAAATGAAAAGATGCTATCATTCAATGACAATCAAGATAGTTCAATTCTTCAGTCTTTAAGATTTCAACTACATATAGGCCATCAATTCATATGTTAATATGAATGCTTCTCTATAGCAACACAGAAAACTAAACAATAAAGAATAAACATATTTTAAAATGCAAGAGCATCCTGCATTTATCCCAAATGAAGAATTTGTGCTAGCTGGAAATAAATTTCTTCAACAGCTGTTTTTCTTTTTCTTTCTTTCTTCGTATATGCCATCAGTTTTTAACAGTTAAAAAGGGGCCATATTTATTTCTATGCATTTTTCCATGAACCTCACATACCCTTTGCTTCTCTTTTAATAAAAAAGAGGAGATAGTTAGAATTTTTAATATTTTGGGGAATCAAAATATTATTGCTCTCTGAACTAAAAGTGAATAGTTATTAAAAGGTTAAGGAAGATGGAAAAAGTCATGGAGGTCTTTAGCAAGAATTTAGAACATTCTGTAATTTTTTAGACTCTCTATTTATTTATTTATTTATTTTTGTGGTGCTGGGAATCGAACCCATGGCCTTGTGCTTGCAAGGCAAGCACTTTACCGACTGAGCTATCTCCCCAGCCTTTAGACTCTCACTTTTAGCTACTTTTATTTTTACTTTATTCTTTTTATTGGCAAATTATGATCATACTTAACAGTGGGATTCATTATTGCATATTTGTATAAGCACACAAAATAACCGTATAATTTGGTCAACCTCATTCCCTAGTCCCTCCCCTTTTCCTCCCCTCCTCCCTCCCACTGGTCCCCTTCCTCAACTCTGCTGGTCTTGCTTCTATGTTTTATGTGGTCCTCCTTTTTAAAAAAGCTTTTTTCTCTAGCTTCCACATAGAGAGATCATATGACCCTTGACTTTCTGAGTCAACATAATATTCAACATAATTTCAGTCAACATAATGCTCTTAAGTTCCATCCATTTTCCTGCAAATGGCATCATTTCCTTCTTTATGACTGAATAAAGTTCTATTGTGTATATATATTTTCTTTATCCATTCATCCATTAATGGACACCAACTTGCCTGTTGTAAATTGCATAGAAATATGGGTATTCATGGATCCCTATACTTTGCTGACTTTAATTCTTTTGGAAAAATACTGATGAGTGCTATAGTCTTCTGGTCTTTCCATTCCTACCCTTTTGTGGAAGCTCCACACTGATTTCTATAGTGGTTGTACTAATTTACCATCCCACTAACAGTATAAAAGTGTTCCCTTTTCTCCACATCTTCTGTTTGTGGAGTTTTGGGTGGTTTTCCTTTTCTCTACCTCCCTCCCTCACCCCAAACCCCTCTTGTTCTTTGTATATTCTGGATATTGATCTTCCGTTGGAAGAGTGGCTAGCAAAGATTCCCTTTCATTCTGTAAGCTCTCTCTTTGCACTCTTAATTGTTTCCTTTGCTGTGCAGAAGTTTTTTTTTTTTTTTTTTAACTCGATGCCATCCCATTTACTAATTGCTGGTGTTATTTCCTGAGCTTCAGGAGTCTTATTGAGAAAGTCACTGCGTGTGCCTACATATTGGCATGTTGACTGTACATTTTCTTCTAGCAGTTGCAAAATTTCTAGTCTAATTCCTACATCTTTGATCCACTTTTAGTTGACTTTTATGCAGGGAATGAAATAGAGATCTAGATTCATTTTGTACATATGGGTGTCCAATTTTCCCAGCACTACTTGTTAAAGAGACTGTCTTTTCTTCAATATATGTTTTTTGGCACCTTTGTCAAGAATTAGATGATCATAGCTGTTTGGGTTTGTTTCTGTGTCTTCTGTTCTGTTTTATTGGTCTATATATTTGTTTTTATGCCAGTACCGTGCTGGTTTTGTGACTATGGCTCTGTAGTATAATTTGAAATCCTTTCGAGTTTTTGATGATGTCATTCTGCAGCTGAACTTCTGCAAGCAACTGCCTAACACTGGATTTCTTGTTATGTGGAAGAAAAAAATAGAGACCCATTTTTAAGGCTGTTACTAGGCCAGCTGTGCAGGAACCAAAAGAGATCCACCTTGCTTTGTAAGTGCTCATTAAACAAAAGGCAGACATCGCCCATCTTATCCTTCTAGTTCTCTCTACTTTCCTTTCTCCTTGGTACTGTTTGTCCAGCTATACATCTTCTCCTTGTCACAATCACCCTCTGCTCTGACTTGCATGTGTCCTCTAAAGACGATGTGTCGGAAGCTTAATCCCTAATGCAACAGTGTTTGGAGGTGTTATGAGAGGTGCTTAATGTCTTTACTGCAGGAGTGAGTCTGTTCTAATAGTGATGTTGATGCCCTCTTCTGCTCTTGGGTTCTCCAACCCTTCCACCTTTAGCCATGTTGGGCATGGCAACAAGGTCCTTGCCAGATGCCGTCAAGATCTTGAACTTCAGAGTAGTAAGAAATAAATGCCTGTTCTTTGCCAATTACCCAGAGTGTGAAATTCTGTTATACAGCCCAGAACAGACAGAGACACTCCCCATTGCCCTTCTTCTGTTTCCTGCATGTCTGAAGATAATGGTGCCCACATAACATGAATTCTCCTAGCTCTGGTTGAATTAGATCAATTTCCAAGACAGGTTGGAAAAATCAGTAAGCTCTTACAGTTTTCACCAGCCTATGGAATTCTTCCCCGTTCTCTCTACATGTCTCAGAGATAGTTGCCAGAATATATAGGACCATAAGCACCAATTGTATCAGAAATCGTCCAACTACAATATTTAGGTCTTTCATTTTTCTTCTCTGCCCCAAGTTCTTTCAGATGCTGTAACTGTGAACTGTAAAAACCAATTGCTAAATAAAGTCCTGTCAAGTGGAGCACCAAGAAAGACGCAATACATAAATAAATAAATAAATAAATAAATAAATAAATAAATAAGATGTGATACAAATGTTTGATTGATTTATGGCCATAATTTCTCCAAGTGGTCTTAGCTCCTCCAGTTTAAGGAGCTGCTGAATGGTTAAACTTCAGGAACCTGACCATAGGCTCTTTTCTAGGAGAGAATTTGCCTCCTAAATATCCCACAATTCCCCATTTTCTTAGTTTATTCCTCTTTGGTCCACCAACCCACTCTGATTCGGCTGCTACCTAGGATTGCTAGCTTTGTTCTACTTGTGGTGAGTACTTTGTTTCTTTGTCACTGTGACATGGATGGTTATAGATTTTGAACCAGCAATGTTCTGTTCCTCTTGTTCCCTGAGAGTTGGGCATAATGAAGTTTAGTATCACAAATGTAAAAAGGAGATGGTATAAAATATGTGGGATGATTGTGGAGTTTTTTCCTGGAACATAGATATATTGTGTTAAAGGGATTAGAGATTAAACAGCATAAAGGAATGACCTGTCTTTGAAGCATTTAAGTGAGAATGAGCCTGTCTTCTACAGCTGTGTTTTCCAAACTTGGCAGTATATTTGAACAAATAAGGAAAGTGTTTAAAAATACCATTGCATAGGCCACATCCAAATCCAATGACATCAGAATCTATGAGAGTGAGGCTTGGGGATCGATATTAAAAAATAATCTTCCCAAGTGATTTCAACTTATAGCCCAATTTGAGAACAATTGTTCCAAAGCTGTGCATCTCAAACTCTGATCACCTGAATATTTTATGAAAATGATGATTTTGAAAAAATGCACTTTCTGATTCAGTAGGTCTGAAGTGGGGCATTCCTACCAAGTTCCCTGGAGCAAGGACTGCACTTGGTATAGATTTGCAAGTTTCTAAAGGGTAAATAGGTTACATGTGGAGTAGTAAAATAAAGGAACATGGAGCTAACATTTATTTAGTATCTATGTGCGAGATACCATGCTGGGATCTTTATTTATATTAACTCATTTAATATGTTTTTGCTACCAGAGATTGAACCCAGGGGACTTTAACCACTGAGCCACATCCTTAGACTTTTTAAAATTTTTTTTTTAATTTTGAGAAAGCCTCACTAAGTTGCTTAGGGCCTCCCTAAATTGCTGAGGCTGGTCTTGAACTTGCGATCCTCCTGCCTCACCCTCCCAAGCCACTGGGATTACATGCACTACTGTGCTCAGCAACTCATTTAATCTTAAAAACAACTATGAAAGAATACAATTACTCCCATTTTATAAATGAAAGGCTGAGATTGAGTGAATAAATCATTGCCTAAGGTTGGACAACTAGTGTATGATGGAATCTGGATTCACAGACATGACTGACAGCAACACCTATAGGTTAATGGAAATTGTTGGATACTATCAAATGCTAAGCAGAAGTGTTAAGATCTGAAATGCTAGACAGTATATTTCTGGGCACAACATTCTTGGGATCACTTACAGAGAATACCAGTGCTGCCGAGTGGTTTTGCATTCTTGTTTCGTGAGGTCCATCCAGGCAGACAAGGCCCCTGCTGCTAGGCATGCAGTGCTCCAGTGTTATGGTATCAAAATGTCCTGGATAAGTCAGAGTAGAATGTGAATAAATCCTCAGAGAAAAATAGTGCTAATGGAAGATGTCAAAAATAAAGCAGGAACATAATTTTCAACTAGATATCAATTGATCATTGATTCTGAAGGGAGAAATTATATTCCCTGCAAGGATTTGACTTTGACTCCTTGATTCAAATATTCTTCCAAATGAAAACATCTCTTAAAAATAGTTCTGTTCCTATGTGTGTATGTTCTGGTACTTGGGTTTGAACCCAGGGGCGCTTTACCTTGAAGCTACACGCCCAGACATTTTTATTTCTTTATTTTGAGACAGTGTTTCATTAAGTTGCCAAGGCTAGCCTCAAAATTGCTGTCCTCCTGCTTCAGCCTCCTGAGTCACTGGGATTAAAGGCATGTGCCACCACGCCTGGCTTTGTGTGTACTTTTGTAAGTGATTTTTTTCTCTTTCCAGGAAGCTGAAAAATGAGCTCCTAGAGGCAAAACGTAGAAGTGGGAAGACTCAGCAAGAGACCAGTAGAGTCTGTGTTCACTGTCAGAGAAACCTGGGCCTCATCTTTGACCGGGGAGACCCGTGCCAGGCCTGCTCACTGAGGGTGTGCAGTGAGTGTCGGGTTGTGGGCCTCAATGGCAGCTGGAAGTGCACTGTCTGTGCCAAAGTCGCGTGAGTTTTTTGCCTTTTTTTATGGAAAGAGAAGATTTGATAGATTGGAGTGGGGAAAGCGAGAAAGAAAAATGGTATGTTATAAATTTAGGGATAGAGAGTTCAATTGGGTTCAAGTACAGTCCAGTTACAAGTTCAGCAATGCTTTGGCAGGACTCTGGTGTGTGTGTGTGTGTGTGTGTGTGTGTGTGTAGAGAGAGAGAGAGAGAGAGAGAGAGAGAGAGAGAGAGAGAGAAACAGGAGAGTTGAGATAGAGGCAGATTCAAAGGTAGGAAATAGTATTTAAAGTCCCTTTTGCTGCTGGGGATTTAGTTCAGTGGATGGGGCACCTGCCTAGCACCTGCAAAGCCCTGAGTTCAATCCCCAGTACCAAAAATATAAAATAAAGTTCTTTTTTTTTGTGATACTGGGGTTTGAATGCTGGGGTGCTCTACTACTGAGCTGCACACCCAAATCTTTTTGTTTTTTGAGACAGGGTCTCACTTGGTTACCCAGGCTGGCCTCAAACTTGCGACGCCTCGGCCTCCTAAGTAGCTGGAATTACAGGCACGCACCACCATGCTCAGCAGAGAACAATATTTAAAAGAATAACTGAGGCTAGGTATCATGGTGCATGCCTGTAATCCCAGCAGCTCCGGTGGCTGAGATAGGAGGACCACAAGTTCAAAGCTGGCCTCAGCAACTTAGAGGCCCTGAGCAACTTAGTGAGATCCTGTCTCTGAATAAAAAATTAAAAGGGCAGGGGACACAGCTCAGTAGTTAAGCACCTCTGAGTTAAATTCCCAGTATAAAAAAAAGAAAGAAAGAAAAGGAAAAGGAAATGAAAAAAAGGTTATCTTGCGAGGAAATGTGGATGGTGTGGTAGAGGAGTGACTTTCCATGTCCTAATTCTCAATAAGACTTCTATATTCAGTGACAGAGTTACTTAACTATTGTTATTTTTCTGTTGTTTCATAAAGGTAACCCTGAATAGAGCAATTTATACTCTGTTTCAACAATGGATTGAGATAAGCAGTTCTAAAGAAATGAAGCATTTAACTTCTTTTATGACTTACTTTGGATACATTACTTTGATTGACTTAAGTGATTATCTTCAATTCCTTGTGCCACATAAACAAATTGCTTTTAGTACTTCCCTCCTGTCATTACTGAACATCCTCTACCAATCTAGAAGAAATCATTGACATGTGGGTTTCAGCATAGCTTTCTACTTATTTGAAGGAGTTCTTTATATATATATACATACATATATATATATATATATATATATATATATATATATATATTCAGCACACAAGTTGTGTGGGCTACACATGTTGAAGATATCTTCTCCCACCTTCTCACTTGGCTTTTTAGTTGCTTAATGGTGCCGTTCAATGAACATAAATCTCTAATTTGTAGTAGTTTAATATGTTCATCTTTTCTTGTATGATTAATGGGCGTTCTTGTTTCCTGTGTCCTTTTTAAGGAAATTTCCCCTAGCCCCCAAATCGTGGAAATATTCTCTTATGTGATCTTCTGTAATTGTTCTTATTTTATCTTATTGTTATTATAATTGCTATTATTTTTTATATAAGATCACATATAATTGTTATTATTTTATTTTATACTGGTTGACCTATAATCTACCTGGAACTGATATTGAGAGAGGTATGGTAAACTCTTTCAGTAACAATTGTGAACTTTCTATTTATCCTTTTAGTTACAATTATATTTGCTTTATATATTTAGATTTACAACATAGTTACCCTTTCTGTTACTGTATATTCTTTGCTACTTTTTCTTCACTTCAGTTTACAGTATTTTTTTGCCTTTTGCCTAAGGGGTAAGGTACTCTTTAGTACTTATTGTCATTTTGTTATTGATGAATATGTTTTTTGCTTGGCATGACTTTATTTCACTCTTGATTTTTCAAATGTTTTCACTGGTTATTCTGTTTATTATATTTTAAATTTAAGTTACATTTGTTTTAAATTATAAAAACATAAAAATTGAATGCATATTTTGATACATTTATATATTGTATAATGTTTAAATCAGATTAAACATATCCATCTTATCAAAACATTTATCATTTCTTTATGGTAAATATTTCCAGAATCCTTTCTTTTATCTTTTTGAAATGTCAGTGCATTGTTATCTATAGCCATCCTCCTATCCAATAGCACATCAGTACTTCTTACTTTACCTGTAATTTAGTACCCATTGATAACCTTTCCCCATTCTTCCCTCTCCCCTACTCTTCCCAGTCTCTGGTAAACACCATTATACTCACAACTTCTATGAGATCAACTTCTTTGTATTCCACATATGAGTGAGATCCTATGCTCCTTGCCCTTCTGTGCCTGGCTTATTTCATTTAACATAATGATGTGCAGTTCCACCCATGTTGTCACAAATGACAGGATTTCATTCTTCTTTATGGCTGAATAGTATACCATTATGTGTATATACCACATTTTCTTTATTCATTCATGAGTTGATGGACACTTAGGTTGTTTCCATTTCTTGACTTTTGTGAATAGTCCCGCAGTGAACATGGGAGTGTAGATGTCTCTTCCACATTTGGATATATGCTCAGTAGTGCAAGTGCTGGATCATACGATAGTTCTAATTTTAATTTTTTTTGAGGAACCTCAAAAGTGTTCAAAATGTTCACTGCTTATTGAATCCTAGGTTGGAAGTTATTAATTTTCAGTAAGTTGAAGATTTTGTTGACTTCTGGTTTCTAATATTTCTGTTAGGAAATCAGGTATCAGTCTACTGTTGTCTCTTTGAAGATAATATTTTTCTTTTTTTTTTTTTTTGTCTTTCTGGGACTGGAGATCAAACCCAGGGCCTCATGCATACTAAGCAAGTACTACACAACTGAGCTACATAACCAACCCTTCCTTTGACTATTTTTAATATTTCTCCCCTTTCTATTGGGCTTTCAACAGTTACTATAGCATCTCAGTCTGAATTTATTTGTATTTATCCCTCTTGGGGTTCCTAAATCATCTTGAATCTGTGTCTTAATTTTTGTCACATGCGAAAATTTCTCAATCTCTAGATATTTCTTTTCCTCCATTATCTCTCTCCTGTGTATCTTAGTCATATTCAACATCTTTTGTATATCACTCATGCTCCTTTTTGTTTTTTCTATCCTTTTGTACCAGAATTCAGTTCACATATATTTTTTCTGGCCTATCTTCAAGTTGCTGAATCTTATGTTTGATCATGTCTAATTTGATCTGACATCCACCTATTTAATTCTTAAATTCAGCTGTAGGATTTTTCAGTTTTAGTATTTTAATTTTGTTTCTGTTGTACCTTCTATCTCTTTGCCGATCTTCTCATTATTTTCTTGTAACTTATTCAAATTATTTGTGGTTATTTAATAGTCTATAAATTACAGCTCCATTATCTGAGTGTTCTATGGGATTGTTTCTATTGCTGGTTGTATCTCTTGGTTTTGGTTATGTTGTTTTATAAACCTGTTAGTCTTTGACTGATGGTCAAAGTATAGGAAAAATGGTGAAGCTTAGTGAGATTCTGTATAGTTTGTATCTATGGAGAATATATATTTTTCTTTTGGAAGGGAAATAGGATAGGGCCACTGCATGTTCTTGATTACCTTAATCAAGTCAGAGATTGAAAAGATTTCAAAATTGGGGCCTCAGTCCCCTTGAGGGCTGACCTGTTTCTGGATCATATGTACTTCTAGGGAAGAGTCAGTCCCTTCAGGTCTCATAGCATACCTATTAGGTATTTTATAGATAGAGGAAATAAGAACACAAGAGATAGTATGTGTGTTAGTTGATTTGGGAAGAGATCAATATTTTTGAGTTTGTTTCTTTCCTCACCCATCTCTTTTTCCACCACACTATATCAAGTTGAGATTTGACATTTCAGGACAATGAAGAAGGAAATGAAATTTCAACAAATAACTGATGCTCCAGCTGCAGAGTTAGAATTGATGGGGATTCCTTAATAACTATTTCTCCAATTCTTATACAATACTATGTTATTCAACTCTTAGTATTATTCTGTTCCATTTTTCTTCCAATTCTGTTCACCCTCTACTTTACACTCCAGACCTTCCTTCACTCAGACAAAAGTAACTAGGGAGGCTGGGGTTGTGTCTCAGTGATAGAGCACTTGCCTTGCATGTGTGAGAAAGTGGGTTCAATCCTCAGCACCACATAAAAATAAATAAATAAAATAAAGATATTGCACCCATCTACAGCTAAAAATATTTTTTTAAAGTAACTAGCAAATGTGACTCAAAAACCTTTCAGTCATTCCCAAGTAGCCTCAAGCTTTGGTATGGGAAGAGGACTTTTGTCTTTAACTTATCAACACCACTTGTGATTACTGAAGCATACTTTTCAATACAAGACCCAAGCAGCTTATGTTTTTAGCCATCAACTCATCTACTAGTTAGTATGAATGGTGACTGAAATCTAATCCTCTTTTTCCTAAATCTAGTCTGATTACCTTCAGGTTATATTAATGAGAAATTTACTTTAAATGTGTTCAGTGAGTGGGATTTGGCAATTGTTATAGAAACTAGCCTACTCACACTAATACAACCTATTTCTGTATTTTCCCCTTAGATCTTATGTGCTAGATATTTTACTTATTTACCCTTCTTTTCTTTCTTCCTCCACTAAAATATAAGCTTTATAACCACCAGGGCAGGGGTTTTATCTATATTGATGTAGTTCTAGTACCTAAAAGAATGCCTAGAATAAGTACTCAATATATATGTGTTAAATGAATAGATGAATGGTTGGATGAGTAAGAAAATGAACTGATGAACAAATGGACAAATGGCTTCTACTTACAGCATTTCAGGCTTGAGCAACTGAAACAAATGTAGTTTTTTTTTTTTTTCCTGTCAGGAACAGGGGTTTAAAACAATGAGTCATACCAGATACATTTATCCCCTGAACAAAGGCAATTTTTAACTATCACAGAAAGATATAACCATAAGACAAGTTGTTGTCAGAATGTGTAAGAATAAGTAACAACAAATTGAAAATTCTGTTTTTCATGGAACATGTTACTGCCTTAATAAAAACCTTCTGAATCGATTGCACTCCTCTTATTGGTGAAACAATAATTAAATAAAACCAACCATCCACCTATCCAATTGATCTATCCATAGACCCTTCCATTCATCCCTCCTGCACATTAATTGATAACCTGTTGTTATACAAGGGGCTAAGCACACAATGTTGAATAAAACATGGACTACCCTCAGTGGTTTCATAGTCTAAGGAGGAAGGTGAGTCTACTAATTTATCATTTCATCCATAAATAAAATTCTGTCTAAACACATTTAAGTGTCCTAAGGAGAAAACAGCTTTAATGTGTGATTCTTTACCTCTGAAACAACAACTCACTTATAATTATATCCTCCTGCAACCATTGGAAATTTATATGATAGGTGTTTAATTTAGTATATCAAAACCCATGCTTAACTTTCAAAGTGAAAATCAGAGTATACTACCCTCCAATATTCCAGCTACCAGTGTGACTGATCCCAGAGACTAAAATTATTTGTCAGTATTGGAAGAATCTTGTTTGCTATTCATAGAGCACTTTTCAAAAAGAAAGTATGAATGATATTTTATTGCCAGTGTGCACACCCTTTGTTTGTTATGAGAGACTGTTACAGCCCCACTGGGCTATCTCTATGTTTAATAGACCATAAAATTGAAATTCCCACCCTGACCTCTAAGAGATGAGATGAGTCAGAAAGTGACTCATTCTCTAATCAGCTGGAAGAACAGCCTTTATTGTCATTTACCTTGGATTGGATAAAAGTAAAGAGATTTTATTTCTGAAGCCCTGAAATGATTACAGCAGGGACTGATGGAGGGGAGGCTACCTATTAAAATGAGCTGAGCAGTTCCTGACATTTTCTCCAATCTGATTCAACAAGTTGGCTGCTATAGTTCTACTTTAAAAACTAACTCTGTAGAAACAGAATGAAAGGGACCTTGACCCGACCAATTGGTTCATTTTGCTATCTCATTAAGATCTGTAAAATTCCACGTGATCATGTTAGCTGAGGCAGTTGCCATCTAACACAAAGGTTGTCATAATGATTATTTTTCTTAATTAGCACCCAATTGATCCCCAAAGGACCCCAAAGATAATAACATAAAAAGTCACCAAAAATGAATACCTTTAATATGGTATTGATTAACTGATCTTGTATCCATGTCATGCTGTGACATCTCATGATGCTATTTTTTAGTACTATAATTATTAATACATATTAATTAATAGGATTCACTGTGTCATTTCCATATATCTATACATCATGGAATGATCATGTCCATTCACCCTTCTTTTATCCTTGTCCACTTGTCCCTCTATCCCTCTCCTCCCCAGACTTCCTTCCCAGTCCCTAGTAATCCCTATCCTACTTTCAGGTCATCTTCTTTTTTTTTTTATCTCCACATATGACAAAGAACATGCAATATTTTGCTTAACATGATGTAGGAAGAGCCTGCTTTTTTTAACACTGGTAATGATTATATCAATCAATGAAATATAATGAAATAGATGAAATATAAGAGTGTGTATTAAAAAAACCTTGAAATATGACATTTGCCAGTAAATGGATCCATCTAGAGACCATCATGCTAAGTGAAATAAGCCAATCCCCAAAACACAAAGACTGAATGTTCTGATATGCAGATGCTAACACACCATAAGGGGGGGTGGAGAATAAAAGTTCATTGGATTAGACAAAGAGAATGAAGGGAAGGGAGAAAGGATGGGAATAGGAAAGACAGTAGAATAAATCTAACATAATATTTCTATGTACACATATGAAAATATGTGTGAACCCCATCATTGTGCCCACCCACAAGAATGGGGTCCTAATTAGAATAAGATATATGTCATGCTTGTTTACTTTTATCAAAAAGGCTTCTACTGTCAGATATAACTAAGAAGAACCCCCTCCCTGCAAAAAAGCACCATATCAATTAGGAAAGGGAACGGAGGTTGGGGGAGGAAGGTAGGGAATGGGGAAGTACTGAGGACTGATTAAAGTAATTATATTCCATGCTTGTATAATTATGTCAAAATGAACCCCAATGTTATATATAATTATAATGCACTAATATTTTTTAAAGTGAAAAAGTTTAAATAAAAGAAATAAACATTTAAAAAAAAAATCTTAAGAAAAACTAGTGCCAATGGATAGCACATACACAGTGAGAGCACAGGAGGAATGTATAGTTCTTCATTATGAGAAAGAGCGGTATGGTCCCTGACACCTAGAAAGTGGTCTGACACATGTCAGTGTTGGTGTTGTTAGGAGTTGACACTCATAGGTGGGTATGGTGTTCTGTTGGACAAAATCTCAGAGCACCAGCTGTTGCAAAATCATTCTACAACCACAGTGAATTGGGAGAAAACAAGAATGCATCATGATCTTGTCTAAGCATAAACAAACACAAGGGAACCCTCCATGCCACAGAGTACCACACCCTCTTTCTTAGCTAACATGAATCACCTGTTTTCTTATCAGTTACAACTTTAGCCTTGCTCTAGTCTACCTTTCTACTAGTTAAAGTTTATTGATACACCAGTCATAGAATTGTCCCCACTTCCTGACATCACTTAATCCAGAGAAAATTCCTGATCCCGTCAACTCTTCCCAGAATTATCAACATGAACCCAAATCCTATAGTAAATCCTTTCAAGTGTCCTCTCCCTGAGTGACACTGCCCATGGTTCCTCTGTCATGTGTTTTCCTTCATCAAAATAAATAGGTATCGCAACATATTCAACCATAGTAAGGTTCCTGGTCTTCCTGGTGAGTACCTTCAGTTGCTACATAGTTATTTCAAAATTGACCCTTAGTTTAGAAAATTTTTATAATATGACTGCAAAGGAGAGATTTCACATCAGTAATCCCACATTGACCCAGCATTATATGGAAAGGCAAGAAGCTGTTTGGGGTGCCTTGATGGGCTATTTTACAATGACTATCAGTTATATACAAGAGTCCCTACCCTTTTTTAGAATAATTTGTTCACTGGGAGATCGGTACCTTAAGCCTACATAAACTAGGAAGATTTTTTTCAAGTGTGAAAATATCATACCTATCAAAGACTCTATAATATTTACGTAAAGTTGAAACAGTATTAAAAAGAATACCTGTGTATTCATCATCTAGTTTAAGAATCAACACATTCAACCAGGCAAGATGGCACATGCCTGTAATCCCAGCAGCTCAGGAGGCTGAGGCAGGAGAATGGCGAATTCAAATTACCATATTGAAATGACTGGGGATGAAGTTCTGTTGTAGAGTGCCCCTGGGTTCAATCCTTTATACCACAAAAAAAAAAAAATTAACACATTCTTGTTTTGCATTTTTCATTCCTTTATGGTTTTACTGTATTGGGGTATTTCCCTAAGTAATGTATTTTCTAGTTTTATTTTTTGGAACATTATAGAAATGAAAATCATACTACATGCATTCTTTTGTAATTTATTTTTCCTTTGGCAGTACTGGGGGACATTCCACCACTGAGATACATTCCCAACCCTTTTTAACTTTTTTTTATTTTGAGGTAAGGTCTTGCTAAGTTGCTGAGGCTAGCCTCCAACTTGTGATCCTCCTGCCTCAGCCTCCTGAGTGGATGGGATTACGGGTGTATGCCACCATATTTGGCTAGGGCAAAATTTTTATCATGTATACCCTAGGGTGGGATTTTTAAATCTGTACATCATGACACATTTGTAGATTGTAATCAGTATTTAAAAAATGGAATAGAATAGAAAATGTTATCTACATATACACGTATGTGTACAAATACATATATACTTATATATGTACATATACATCTGTTTATTTATTTTCTGGATTCTGATGTAAAATGTTTCTCACTCTCTGCCACAAATGTTTGTGAAGACTACTGCAGAGTGTTTAACTAGGATGGAATTGCACAGCAAATGCTATGAGCTTTTTCAACTTTATAAAACAGTATTAAATTTGTTTTTAGGGTTGTACCAAATTAAACTTCACCAGTATTATATAAGGGTTTTCTTTGCTTTGTAATCTTACCAGCACTTGGTATCATGAGAATTTTTAAATTTTTTCAAATTAATCTCCCTATTGTTTTAATTAGGATTGTTCCAATTACTAATGAGGATGGATAGCTTTTTATTATGTTTATTGCTTTTGTAATTCCTTTTGTGATATGACTCTTTCTGTTTAGCATAATTGTATTAGATCACTGGTTTTTACCTTATTAATTTGGAGGTATTCTTTATGGCCCTCTTCATCTCTAGAAGTGCCTTTGTCTTAAATCTATTTTTTCCACATTTTTATTGGCACATTATAGTTGTACCTAATGGTGGGATTGGTTGTTACATATTCATACATGCACACAACCTAACAATATAGTTGGCCAGTATCAGTCTCCAGCACTTCCCCCTCCCTCCCTTTCTCTAACACCCTGGTCTCTTTCCTCTATTCTATTAATTTCCCTTTGATTTTCATGAGACCTCCTCCCTCCCACACACACACACCACTTATCCCCTTTTTCCTCTCTAACTTCCACACATGAGAGAAAACATAGGATTCCTGACCTTCTGAGTTGGATTATTTTGCTTAACATAATGGTCTCTAGTTCATCCATTTTCCTGTAAATGACATTACTTCATTATTATTTATTATGTTTATATACCCCATTTTCTTTATCCATCTATCCATTAATGGACACCTAGGTTGGTTCCATAATTTGACTATTGTGAATTGTGCTTCTATAAACGTGGGTATGCATGTATCACTGTAGTGTGTTGACTTTAATTCTTCAGGATAAATACCAAGAAGTGTTATAGCTGGGTCATGTGGTGGTTCCATGCCTAGTCTTTTGAGGAACTGCCATACTGATTTCCATAGAAGTTATACTAATTTACAGTCCCAGCAAAAATGTAAAAGTGTTCCTCTTTTTCCCATATCCTTTCCACCATTTGTTATTATTTGTATTCTCTCTCTCTCTCTTTTGCTACTGGGGACTGAATCCAGGGGCACTCAACTACTGAGTCACATCCCCAACCCTTTTTTATAATTTATTTAGAGACAAGGTCTCTCTGAGTTGCTTAGGGCCTTGCTAAGTTGCTGAGGCTGGCTTTGAACTCCAAATCCTCTTGCCTCAGCCTCCCAACCTGTTGGGATTACAGGTGTGTGCCAGTGCACCTAACTATTATTATTTGTATTCTTGATGACTGCCATTGTGACTGCAGTGAAATAAATGTCAGAATAGTTTTGATTTATATTTCCCTAATTAGTAATGATATTGAACATTTTTTTCATATATTTGTTGGCCATTTGTATTTCTTCTTTTGAGAATTGCCTGTTTAATTTATTTGCTCATTTATTGATTGGATTATTTGGTTCTTTGGTATTAGGCTTTTCGAGTTTGTTATATATTCTGGATATTAATCCTCTGTCAGAGGAGTAGCTAGCAAAGACTTTCTCCCATTCTGTAGGCTCTCTCCTCATGTTCCTAATTTTTCCTTTGCTGTACAGAAGCTTTTTAAGTTGATGCTCTCCCATTTATAAACTCTTGGCATTATCCAGAGCTTTCTAGGGATCCTATTGAGAAAGTTATTGCCTGTGCCTAAAAGCTGGAATGTCGACCCTATGTTTTCTTCTAGTCTAATTCCTAGGTCTTTGATTCATTTTGAGTTGATTTTGTGCAGGATGAGAGGTAAGGGTCTAGTTTCATTCTTCTACATATTGATAACCAGTTGTCCCAGCACCATTTGTTTAAAAGACTGTCTTTTCCCTAGTGTATGTTTTTGGCACCTTTGTCAAAGATTTGATGACTATACCTATGTGGGTTTGTCTCTTTGTCCTCTATTTTTTACCACTGGTTTATGTGTATGTTTTTATGTCAGTAATGTGCAGTTTTGTTACTATAGCTTCGTAGTGTAATTTGAAGTCTGGTTATTGTGATGCCTCTAGCATTGCTTTTTTGGCTTAAAATTGCTTTGGCTATTCTGGATCTTTTATTCTTCCAAATGTATTTGGGGACTGCTTTTTCTTGTTCTATGAAAAATGTCATTGGTATTTTCATGGGGATTGCATTGAATCTGTGTGTTGCTTTTGATAGTATGGCTATTTTTACAAGATTAATTCTGCCTAATCATGAATATGGGAAGTCTTAACATATTCTTGTGTCTTCTTCAGTCTCTTTCTTTAATGTTCTATAGTTTTCACTGTAGTGTTCTTTCACCTCCTTGGTGAGATTTATTCCTAGTTATTTTATTTTAAGCTATTATGAATGAGATTGTTTTCCTGATTTCTTTCTCAGCAGATTCAATGTTGGTATATAGGAAAACTATTGATTTTTGTATGTTGACTTTGTACCCTGCTATTTTGCTGAATTGGTTTATTAGCTCTAGCAGTCTTTTGCTGGAGTTTTTTTTTTATCTTCTTAGTATCATAGCATCTGCAAACAGTCATAATTTGCCTTCTTACTTTTCTGTTTTTATCCCTTTTATTTCCTTCTCTTGCCTGATTGCTCTGGCTAGAATTTCAAGTACTATTAAATAAATGTGCTAACAATGGACATCCTTCTCTTGTTCCAGATGCCTTAAGTCTATTTTGTCTGTTACAAATACAACTAAATAAAATTTATTTTGGTTAATGTTGGCATATTATATATTTTTCCATAAATGTTTCCACTGAAACATTTTCAGTGTTTATGTGTTTAAAGTGAATCTCCTGCATATGATATATATGCTACTCAAAAATATGTTGTATGTATTTAAATATTTACTATAATACATACCATATATTATATATCCTGTATAAATATGTCTATATGTAGTGTTAAAAGTCAAACTGACAATATTCTTAAATAATAGGGTTCAGTGAACATATCCATTGTTATTACTGCAATATTTGCATTTATTTATATTATCTATAGTTCAATTGAAGTACATTTTTCTCATTCTATTTTATCCTTTCTACTGGTGTAGGTATTATATGCTTTTTTAATTTTCAGTGGTTACCCTAGAAATTACAACTTTTATATTTAATTTTGCAAG
This sequence comes from Sciurus carolinensis, assembly GCF_902686445.1. Lineage (NCBI taxonomy): Eukaryota > Metazoa > Chordata > Mammalia > Rodentia > Sciuridae > Sciurus > Sciurus carolinensis. The sequence continues at coordinate 31,372,928 of NC_062232.1, forward strand.
TCAATGGTTTTACCTTTCTTCTGATCAATAAAGGGAGTTCAGTATCCTTAAACTGTAAACATCTCCTTACTGGCCGGCATATAAGTTTTTCCTGTATTTTAGATAAACCTTATTGTTTAATCCAACAATTTCAATATTAATTTTGTGTACATATCATTTGTTTATATTTATGTACATTTTTCAATTTCATTGTTCACCATTGCTTTTTATAAGTCAGCTGTATTTTATCTCTTCCTGAAAGATGGTGTTTAAAGTTTCCTTAAGTGAGCATCTATTGGTAATAAATTATCTCAGTTTTTATTTTGCTGAAAAATTCTTTATTTCATCATTATTCCTAAACAGTGGATAGTACATTCTAGATTGACAGCTGTTTTTTTTTTTTTCTGGAACTTTGAATATATCATTTTACTGACTTCTGTCTTTCATTATTGCTTTTGAAAATCAACTGTCATTCCAATTGCTCTTCCTTTGTAGGTAATTGGTTTCCTTTTACTTCCCTCATTACATTTTAGATGTTCTCTTTATAAGTGGTCTGTAGTTTTACCATAATGTGCCTAAGGATTTCTTTTCATTTTCCTGCTTGGGAAGGAAGAAAGGAATAAACCTAGATCATCATCACCTTATGGAGAGGGTCTTCATTTGTCTTCTTCACCTCTGTATTTTTAGTCCTAAACACAGGACCTGACACATAGTAGGAATACAATAAATACGTGCAGTATATTGAATTCATTTATAAATAATTCAAATTCATTTCCTTACAAATAATAGAAGAAAAATATCTCAGCATTTCTAATAAGCATCTTATCTCAGATGTCTCCAATAGTTAACAGTAAACTGGGTGAGGTGGGACACACTGTAATTCCAGTGGTTCAGGAAGCTGAGACAGGAGCATTGTGAGTTCAAAACCAGTCTCAGCAACTTAGCAGGGCCCTAAGCAACTCAGCTAGACCCTGTCTCAAAATAAAAAAAATAAAAATGACTGGGAAAGTGGTTCAGTGGTTAAGCATCCCTGGATTCAATCCCTGGTACCAAAAAAAAAAAAAAGTTAACAGTACATAAAAGAACAAAGTGAATTTATTGGTCATTATTCCTTTTTTAGGACAAAATTACATGTTTTCTAAATCCAAAGAGAATCTAACTTGGATTCATGTTGATATAAGTTTCCAAGTGATGATTTGAGGTCCCAGGAGTTTAATGTCAAATAAAATCAGGACTTAACAAATTCTGAATACTCAGTAATCATTATTCACAAATAGTGAGTATAACTCACTGTAATCGCAGTCAAACCCATTCTTTAGAGTACAACGTAGAGGAAACAGTCTATTTCAAGCCTTGAGTTTTACAAATACTAGACTGAATGTGGTAGAGAGGGATATAAAATATATAGTGGGTGTCACATTGGTTTTCTCTTCTCTTTGCCTCTCTTTATTCCAACAGCTCTGCCTTCAAAACATATACACACACACATACATGAAATGTATTATTCCTTGCTTTCCATAGGTTTTCACACGCCTCAAATCCTTGTTAAAGTTGGCAGGTATAAATTCTCTTCTGACAGTGTTTCCAAATGTAAAGAGTATAGGCTTTCAGTATAAATCCTATCTCTGCCATAATACTTTTATAACTTTTGGAAAATTATTTAACACATGTGAGCTTTAGTTTCCTTGTCTGTAAACTGAGAATAATAGCTACTTTATGGTTCACAGTGTTTGATACATTATTTGAGTACAATACCTGGTATGTACTCATTTCCTGTTATTCTGCCAAGCCTCTACCTACCTCCAGGACTTGAACAGGTGACAAAGGTATAATCCCAAGAGTTTGTTCTGATGTTTTGAAATTCTGAAGTGACAAATGACTCAAGTGCATATCTGAGTTAAGCAAATACAAGGAGAGGGAGAGGCAATGACTAACAATTCTGGAAAGATTTTATATGTGTTAGGTGTTGGCAGCTCTAGATGTCTGTGGCAAAGGTGATATGGAGGCCCATTTTCTGGGACATGAATACCAGAAGTGTCCCACTTTCTCCTGTCATACATGAAACTACTATCATCATATAATCCACTCTGTACCTTATCCCAAGAACATACTAAAAAAAAGAAAAAAAGAGCTAAGATCTTGGCATGTCACTACTGGGTGGTTTTCAACCCCTGAGCTATATATATTATTCCCCTTTGTTCTTTTTTATTTTGTGTAAACAAGCCTTTGACAAGCCTTTTTCTTATCCTAAAACACCAGAGAGTAAATATTTTAGGCCTTTTAGGCCATGTGGTCTATTGCTCAACTACTCAACTTTGTGGTTGTGGCACATGAGCAGCCAGAAACAACACTTAAATATTTAAGCCTCACTATCTTCCAATAAAACTTTATTTAAAAACACTCAATTTTGAATTTCATCTAATTTTCTTCTGTCATGAAATATTCTTTCAGGGGTTTTTTCCAGTCATTTAAAAATGTAAAAACCATTTCCTAATTTGCATGTTGGACAAAATAGAGAGTGGGGTGAATCTGACCCACAGATCACAGTGTGCCCATCTCTGCCCTATTGTGCTTCTGAATTTTTCTTATTATCTTCCTGCAACATGTGCAAATCCTTCCTGAGTTGAATTTTAAAATAAATAACTGTGTTTAATTATCATAGTACTTTTCTATTGTCAGCTTAACTAATTATCACAATTTGGCAGCTTAAGACAACACAAAGTTATTATCTGATCATTCTGTAGCTTGGAAGTCTAGATTGGCTTGGCTAGTTTTTCTACTCCTGGTTCCACAAGACTGAGATCAAGGTATCAACTGATTGAACTCTTATAAAGCGGCTCTGGAAGAACCTAATTCCAAAAACACTCTCGTAGGCAGAATCCAGTTCCCTGTGACTGTATGAATGAAGTCGCCATTTCCTTATTGGATATTAACTGAGAACCACCCTTAATTCCTCGAGGCCTCTCTCTCCATTCCTTGCCTGTAAGATCTCCATATCTCAGAGTCCCCTCAGCATATTGAGCCTCACATTTGCAATCTGACTTTCCATTTTGGGGTGTCTCTTCTGACTTCTGCTTCTTCCTCCATTTTTAAAGCCTCATGTGATTACCTTGGGCCCGCAGGAATAATCCAGGATCATTTGCTATTCTAAGGTTAACTAATTAGCAACTTAATTCAATCTGAAAAATCTGATATCACCAGTACCTACATTAGTGTTTGGTGGCAGTAATCTTGAGAGGACATCTTTAACATTTACATACCACAATTACCACCTGGATTTCCAACATAAGTATAAATGCATGGATCACTTGAAATGCACCCAGAAATAATTTAACCTATTCAAGCCTTTTGGTTTTGGTAGGTTAACTTTTTTAGATATGATATACTCTTACAGTCTGTGCTTCTCAATAGGTGATGTAGTCACTTGGAAGGAAATCTGAGGTGAACATACTGTGGTCTTACCTTTCAATGAATGCTTTCTCCAAGGTTAATATTTTTACTTTTTCCCCAGTTCTGGAACTGTGTTCCATGTATAACTTGCCTTTGTCACTTATATTCAGAAGGATTTCATGGTAATTGCTGTGGGGGACAAGGTTGACATATTTTTCTGAAATGATTTTTATATTTGTGATCCAGCTACAGATTTGTAAGTCTAATCAATTGCTGAATCTTATGGATATAATACTCTAAGGCTAGATATCTCTATTTGACTCTGCCTTTTTTCTCAGCCACCATATTCAACTTATCACCAATTCTTGCTAATTCTCATCTTCAATGACTGAAGTATCTTTATCTTTCTTTTTGCCCCTGATACCCTGATTTATATCTTCATCCTTTCCTCTCCTGTCTGTTGCAATAACTTCCTAATTGGCCCGCTTGGTTCTTCTTGTTTCTCCCTTTTCTTATATTTCCCCAGAGATTACATCATTCAGTCTTAACTTTTAAAAAACTGCCTGAGTATCCCATCGTCTCCACAGTGACATTCCAGTTCCTTTGCATGTCACTCAGACTTCCATTACATGGCCCCAAACCTACCTTTCCACTGCTCTCATCCACAAACTCCCTACCCTAGTCACACTGGCCTATTTACCATTCTCAGAATGTACCTTAATTAGCTAACTACTTTTCTTTGTTTTTAATTAGAAATCTGTTTAGACTACTGAATGACTTCTATGGTTGTTAAAATACTCTTTGTAAGCTTGAGAAGAGACTTTATTTATCGCAGTACTAGGGATTGAACCCAGGAATTCTTTACCACTGAGCCACATCCCTAGCCCTTTTTATTTTTTATTTTGTGACAGGGTTTCTCTAATTTACTGAGGCTGGTCTTGAACTTGCAATCCTCCCTGCTTCGGCCTCCCAAGTCACTGGGTTTATAGGTGTGTGCCTCCACACCAGGCTCAAAATAGATTTTACAGCAGCACAGCTGCTATAGGTTGAATTCTGAATGTCCTAATTCATTCCACAAATATTTACCAAGCACAGTGCCAAGTACTTCTCCTAGAGATGGTGACTAGCACAGCCAAGATTCTTGCCTTCATGCCACTGATAGTACTGAGGACTGTGAGGACGTGAAAAGAAGAGGAATGTGTTAAAAGTGGTGGGGAATAGTCAGTCATTCATTTTTAAAGTAGTACTTGAGAACACAGTTTATGAAAAACTCTCTTCTGGGTACCAGGAAGAAAGATGGATCAGACAGAAATTGTCTCTCAGGGAGCCTAGAGCCCAGTAGGCATTGGAAAGCCTGGGCAGAAATAACTCTAAAATAAAGTTAAAAATGTTTTAGGTCATAGGAGAAGTGCAAATAAAGAAGAGGGTTATAGTCATTTCAGGAGGGAAGATGGGAGGTGATTTCACATAGCCATTGCAGGTAGGGCTTTAAAGATGGAAAGAGCTACTCAAAGATCCTTTCCAGCATAACTTTTGGTTGATGACAAAATCCAGGCAGGCTCTTCTATTGCCTGCATTTTGAACATGTCTGTTAATCTTACCATTACCCTAGCATGGATTCTGTCACCTCTGTCCTGGGCTACTGCAATAGCCAACCTGTCTTTATTCTCCACTATAATCCAGTGTTTGTGTTACATCAAGAAAGGACTTAAAATCAGCATATTACAGAGATACAGCCACATCAATGTTCATAGCTGCTCAGTTCACAATAGCCAGATTGTGGAACCAACCTAGATGTCCTTCAATTGATGAATGGATAAAGAAACTGTGGTATATATATACAATGGAATATTACTCAGCCATAAAGAATGATAAAATTATGGCATTTGCAGGCAAATGGATGAAATTGGAGAATATCATGCTAAGTGAGATAAGCCAATCTCAAAAAACCAAAGGATGAGTGATATCACTAATAAGTGGATGATGACACATAATGGGGTGTGGGATGGGTTAGTGTTAGGGTTAGAGTTAGGGTTAGGGAGAGGGACAAGAATGGAGGAAGGAAGGACTGTATAGAGGGAAAAGAGGGGTGGGAGGGGTGGGAGGGAAGGGAAAAAATAACAGAATGAATCAGACAACATTACCCTATGTAAATTTATGATTACACAAATGGTATGCCTTTACTCTATGTACAAACAGAGAAACAACATGTATCCCATTTGTTTACAATAAAAAAAAAAGAAAAAGAAAAAAAAAAGAAATCCTTCTAGGCTGGGGTGTAGTGCAGAGGTAAAGAGAGCACTTGCTTAGCAGGTATAAGACCCTGGGTTCCATCCCCAGCACACACACACACACACACACACACCAAACAAACAAAAAAGCAAGAGAGAAGAAAAGAAAAGGGGTAAAGAAAATTTAAAGTTGAGTCTAATTGCAATCCCTAAATTATTCAGAACCTTCACTTGTTCCTCATTGCTTACATCAAAGATCACTTCCCCACTGGGGTATAATGGTGCACCCCTGTAATCCCAGCTGCTCAGGAGGCTGAGGGCAAGAGGATTGTAAGTTCAAAGCCAACCTCAGCAACTTAGAGAAGCCCTAAGCAACTTAGTGAGACCTTGTCTCAAAATAAAAAATAAATAGGGGCTGGGGTTGTAGGTCAGTGGAAGAGCACTTGCCTCGCATGTGTGAGGCACTGGATTTAATGCTTAGAACCACATAAATAAATAAAGTAAGGATATTGTGTCCATCTACAACTAAATTAAAAAAAAAAAAACGGCTGGGGATGTGGCTCCGTAATTAAGTGCCCTGGGGTTCAATCCCTTGTACAAAAAAAAAAAAAAAAAAAAAAAAAATCATTTCCCCACTAACAGCAGGTAAGAACTTGAGCCTATTTGGGAGGGGACTCTAGCTCTACTATTTACCAGCTGTGTGATGTGAAACACGCCATTTTATTGCTGTAGGTCTCTGTTTCCTCAACTATAAAATAGGGATTTACACAAGTGGTTATGAATCAAAACAGATGAAGTATGAAGAGCCATTAGCAAGTATCTAGCAGATAGTATACCGTATATTTGATTAATACAGTAGTGTCTTTTATTTTAACTATAAAATACTACAGAGATTGAGATTGACTCTATAAATAACTAGCTATTTTTACTTCATTAGGCATTTTTGAGAGTTAATTATGCAGCTGAATAATCAAATTTTAATACTCTTCCCTTTTCCCTTGAGTAGGCAGCTAAGGATTATAACTGGTGAATGGTTCTTTGAAGAAAAGGCAAAGCGTTTCAAGCAAGTGAATGTTCTGGGCACTGATGTTGTCCGGCAGTCCATCTTAAGAAGAAGTCCAGGTAACTAAAGCAATGATTTGCTTTCAAAACTGTTCTCATCTTCATTTCGGCGTGCTAAATAACCTCCTTGTGTTATGGAGCAAATGAGCACAGGTGAATTTCTGATTCCCTAAGGTTATTTCACACCTCAGTAGCATGGAATCGGAATATGTAATTCATAGAAAGAAAGAGGAATGTAGTGAAAAAGAAGATTCATACTGATTTTCTGTATATATAAAATGCTGAGATTTTGAAAGGGGCCATTTATCTTCATCACAGACACTTCTCTTCCTGAATGAACCTCTAATATTTTACTAAATATCCAAGAATGTAACATAAAACAGGTGAATAAAATGATTCACACTGTGAAAGCAATTCTTGATTTTTCGATGTTTTATTTCAGATGTATTTTATTTAAATGATGCTTTTTCTAAACCCTGGTTTTATTTACTTATTTATTTATTTTTTGGTACCAGGGATTGAACGCAGGGGCACTGAACCACTGAGCCACATCCCCAGCCCTATTATGTATTTTATTCAGAGACAAGGTCTCAATGAGTTGCCTAGTGCCTTGCTTTTGCTGAGGCTGGCTTTGAACTCCCGATCCTCCTGCCTCAGCCTCCCGAGCCACTGGGATCACAGGTGTGCACCACCATGCCTGGCTAATCCTTGGTTCTTGACAAAACATTGATATTGTGCACTACAGTCCTGTTTCCTAAATGGGCATTTAGAAATGCAAAGGGGCATATCTGGTTGTCACAACAACTAGGTTGAGTTGATGACATTTAGTGGGCAGGAGCCAGAGATGCTAAATGACCAGAAATATGTAGGACAGTTGTGCTCAATGAAGAATTATACTGGCCCCAAATGCAAATAACTCCTTCAGAATGCTTTTTTGTGCATTCAAACTACAATTTAATTGGTTAAACATTGAGTGAAATTTGGCCTTGGGAGCATATTTCTCATGCACAGTAATAAAAGTGAGGCAGGCATCTTCTGGCCTATCCCTTTCATGGACAGCTAGTGCACTTGTCTTTAAGTCTGGCAGACTGCACTGGGAGGCCTGGAACTGATTCCATTGCCATTTCTGGGTGTGGAACTTTCCAGGAAAGGCTTTCACAGATGGGTAACAGGTGCCCTCCCAGGATGTCTGGCTCATGTGCTCAGAAGTAAGGTTACCATTATTATAATCTCATGCTAGAACTCAGTTTCTGGGAATTTGAAGTTGTCATGAACCCAGACTCCCTGGCCCTACAAACCTCTATAGAGGGTTAATATACTTATTTCCCTAGAAACTGTATCCTAGCAAACTTCCCACAGACAAATCCTGATCTTAGTCCTTAGTTAATTCTGGAATATTTTGACAAGTTAGAAATTACTGTGTACCTGAGCAATTTGGGGTGGACATGTCATTGCCATTTACTCTGCATTTACTTTTCTGGATTAGCACAAGAATCTTTGTCTTGTGGTAATCTAGAACAGTGACTGCAGAGTAGAAATTTGCACTCATTGGCCATGGGGGCACACACCTTTAATCCATGCAAATCAAGAGACTGAGGCACAAGGATTGCAAGTTTGAGGCCAGCCTCAGCAACTTAGCAAGTAGCTTAGTGAGACCCAGTCTCAAATAAATAAATTAATTAATTAATTAAAAACAAGGGCTTCAGATGTAGTTCAGTGGAAAAGCATCCCTGAGTTCAATTCCCAGTGCCAAAAAAAAAAAAAGAAAGAAAAGAAAAAAAATTCAAATAAGTATTTTAAAAGAAGGTGGGGGGAAGAAATTTGCTTTCATCCCTGGCCATTTTGTGTGTAAACTTGTCTTCTGATTGTTTTTAATGAGGATCTGAAGACGTACGAAGCCAAGAGCAAACCCGCCAGGATGTGGGGAAGTCAGACACTTTGCCTTCTGTTGGGCAGAAGGCCAGCCATGATGGGACCAAGAGAAAAGGGTAAGAAATACCTTACTGAAGGGAAAATTTAATTTTTATTCAGACATCTCTGAAATAAAGACTCCTTAGTTTTTCAAGTCTGTTATCACTTCAGTGACCCAGAGGAGGTCCAGAGACTCAACTGAAGTAACATTTTCTTAGCATTCTTCTCAGGAAATGCAGTTTTAATTACTTTCAACTTTTGGTAAATAAAAGTCCCTGCTGACCTAAGCGTGTAAGAGTTCTTTTATTTCACATGTCTGTTCCCATTACTTCTACGTAGAAGGTTTTATGTCAGGGCCAGTATTATCTATAAACAGGTGATGACTGCCTTTGTTGTAGGATGCCAATACCCCTCCTCTCCAACCTGAGTGTTGGTATATAATATACCCAAATCAAAGATGTTTTATTTGAGCTTAACATATTACATCCCCTCTTTAAAATTCAGGCTTCCTTAAAGGAAAAAAAAATCACATTTAGCCACCTGAACTTAATTCAGAAAGCAAATACATGTGTCAAGTACTAAAAATAGGAATGGGAGATACACAGGGAAGCAAGATGCCAGAAGGCACGGGTGACCTGGGGGCAAAAGAATTCATCTAGAAGAGTAGCCCCCATGCAGACTCTAAGGACCAAAAGTCAAATTGCTATGTCATAGCTCTGTATTTTACAGTCTTTGTTTCTGAGGCAGCTATTGGCCTGTTTTGTGGCCAAGGTAGCAAGAGTTCTATGTGCCAAATCACGTTATGATTCTTTCTAGGTACCATTGCTTCGTTGTCTCAGCAGAAGCCAGCCTGAAATGCTGACAGTGTCTCAACCTTTATCTGGCTCTTAAAAAATGCCTGGGATTTTTTTTTTTTTTTTAGAATCCTGAACTCTGAGTGGGAATTAACTCTAAATGTCATCTAACTCAAACACTCTTGATTAACCACATCTTCATTACTTAGCAGAGACGAATGGGAAAGATAATCCAAAGTCTCCTAAGTGTCCTATCCCAGGTATCAGTCCTTCATTTCACACTGAATCCCTTTATCTCACTTCAGGACTCCCACAATGCCTTGTGCTTATGCCTCTGACCTCCCCATTCTCACTCACTTAAATGTAAGCTCTTTCTGTGCTAGACCAGTAGCATCTTTGCTTTTGTGTTGCAATATCTAGCATAGTGCCTGATTCCTGAAAAACAATCAATGGTTGATTGAGTAAGTAATTCATAGCCCACAAGTGCTGCTAGGAGCTACCATTTGCAGATCCCAGCCCAGGCATCACAGAGTAGTTTACAGAGCTAAGCAGAGTTTGGAGCTAAGAGACAGTAAATAACTCACCAGCACAATGCATTATACAAATCCTGAATCATTCAAACCATCATGGCTCTTGGCTGGGCACCGCTGAAAATGAAAACTGGCATCCATGGTTCTTGGTCTTCAAAGAATATAACATCCACCCAGTGTGATAGCATACACCTGAAATCCCGCAACTCAGGAGACTGAGACATAAAGATCACAAGTTCCAGGTCAGCCTAGACAACTTAATGAGACCCTGTCTCAAAATAAAAAGAAAAAAGGACTGGGAATGCTTATAGCTCAGCAGTAGAGCAATCCTGGGTTTAATCCCCAATAAGGGGGAAAAAAAAGAATTTGACATCCAGTTGGGAAAGCAATGGTTCATACCTGAAAAGTTAATAAGTATAAAACAATTGCAGGAAAATATAAAATGGCAATATGAGCTGCCGAATCTTCTCTAAACAAGGCAGGGGTTAATAAATCATAAGAGATGTCATAAGGCTATAACTAAGTAAGTCAGTATTAAATAAGTAGCTAAATAATAAATTCCTGTTGGGGGAGTCATGGAAGCTATCAAGAAAGACATCAAATTGTAAGTGGGACTTCATGTGAACCTTGACAGATGGATGGAGCTCAGGATATCCAAAGGGAGGAAGAATGATTTCTGGCAGAGGAGACATTAAATAGAGGTGCACAGGTGGGGACACGCACAACTTGGTTCTCAGAGCAGCATAAACTGACACTATATAAAGTGCCATTCTAATCAAAAAATTAATTTTCTAGTAGATTGAAGCTTCTGACAATTTATAGTGACATTTCTGGGGTTCTTTGAAGCAGAGACAACTTAGCAGATTCTATTAAGATCCTACCAGTACCTTTGGAATCCACTTTTCCCCTAGAAAACTGTTGAATGCAAAGTAAGTTAACTGGTCTCTCCCAATGTCATCTCCAAAAATAATATTATAGCCTTTTTTATTATTAAATTGCTTTTGGAAACAGCCATGTTTGGGGTACTCAGTAATATCAGAATTTGAATCACGGTTCCTGAAAAGCTGTTTCTGTTTAAGTATCAAATAATTTAATAAAATGGGAATTCAATAAGATTTCATCTGACAGAAGACACTCCAGTGTTCAAACATCATTACCACAGGAAAAAATGTCATGGAAGACATAGATGGCTTTCACCACATGAGTTTAGTCACTCATTCTACAAGAATTTGTTGGGTTCTAGTACGTGCTAGGTATCAATCAAGGTTAAAGAAAGTGGCAAAGAATGAGAAAGACAGTCACTGCTGTCATGCAGCTGTGGTCTAACAGGTTGCTACCTCAGTTTGTCTCAAAGAATCACCCCCCTCTCTGAGTCAGGTGAGTGCAAGCTCCCTATTCTGTAAATAGGCCCAGCTCAAGCAATAGTTTCCCTTCCCAGGTGACAGTGCTGAGTTCCTTAAATATAAATAAGTGGTCTTTTGCTTAGCAGGGACAGAGTCCTGGCTTACCAGCAAGTAGTAAAGTCCTGGGAGAATGTCATAACCTCCTACAATACCACCAACAACCACTACAGAGGCACTGGGACTCCCCAGAATGCCGTAGGCCAAGTCTTCTTTATTGAAGTATTATTTATTATTGAAAGTACTAGGAATTGTATTCTTTTTTTAAAAAAGTATTTTTAGTTGTATATGGACACAATACCTTTATTTTATTTACTTATTTTTATGTGGTGCTCAGGTTGGAATCCAGTGCCTCACACATACCAGTCAAGTAAGTGCTCTAGCACTAAGCCACAACCACAGCCCAGGAATTGTATTATGTTTTTATTATGTTTGTATTATGTTTTATTATGTTGTATTATGTTTCTTTGTGTTATGTTTTTATTAATGCATTATAATAACACATAATAGTGGGGATCATTGTGATGTATTTATACATGCAAGTCACATAATTTACTAGGAATTATATTCTTGACATGATATATTTAAATGCTTTCTTATCTACTTTTAAATACATACAAATATATATAATTTCAGATTTCTTCTTAGTAAGTTCAGATCAGCAACCAGAGGAGAAATCATAACTCCAAAAACTGAAAGTGGGCGGAGCTACAGCTTGGATTTGGACAGCCAGAATTTTCGGAGTTTAAAGTCAGCCCCTGGTTCAGACAGGTAAGAGACATACCATTGGCAATCAGGTAGCCTGAGGATTAGGCTGATGAATTCCCATCCAAACAGGACTTCTGGATATCTGTAAAGTAGAGCTAACACATAATACAGAAAGTCAGGAGCGTATTTTTTTATTGAAAGAAAGGCATTTACCTTCCTAGTGGACTTAGAACTTTTGGAATTGTCTCTCACCTGCAGGGATATAACTTTCTGTTTGGGAACTCAGGACTGTAGTTCAAATGGAGATATACAGATCAAATTCTTTTTTCTTTTTATTTTTTATTTGTTCTTTTATATATACAAGACAGTAGAGTATATTTTGACATATTATGCATACATGGAGTATAACTTATTCTAATTAGGATCCCATTCTTGTGGTTGTACATGATGTGCAATTTCATGGGTGGTGTATTCACATATGATCATAGGAAAGTTCTGTCTGATTCTATTCCCATCTGTCTTTCCTATCCCCTTCCCATCATTTCCCTTTGTCTATTCCAATGAACTTTTTGTTCTTCCCCCACTCCCCCGTTTATTGTGTGCTAACATCTGCATATCAGAGAGAATATTCAGCCTTTGGTTTTTGGGGATTGGCTTATTTCACTTACCATGATAGTCTCCAGTTCTATCAATTTACAGGCAAATACCATAATATTGTTCTATTTTATGGCTGAGTAATATTCCATTGTGTATATGTACCACATTTTCTTCATCTATTCATCTGTTGTAGGGCACCTAGCTTGGTTCCATAGTTTAGCTGTTGTGAATTGAGCTGATATAAACAGTGATGTGGCTGTATCACTGATTTTAAGTGACTGATTTTAAGTCCTTTGGATATATATTGAGGAGTGGGATAGCTGGGTCAAATGGTGGTTCCATTCCTAGTTTTCTGAGGAATCTCCATACTGCTTTCCAAAAGGGTTGCACCAATTTGCAGTCCCACCAGCAATATAAGAGTGTACCCTATTCCCCTTCTTTTCATTTGACTTCTTGATCTTTTTGTATCAAAGCTTCGGAAAAAGGAACCTCTGTGTCAAATGCACTTCCTGCAGCTTATAAAAATTATTAATAATTTCATCATTTGAATTGCCTCAGACAATGTTCCCTAAATTCCACTTCCTCCCACTGATTCTCAGAAAGGCCACATGAGAATCTCCTGTGCACAGAGCTATCACTTGTCAGAAAAAGTAACGAGAAGTAGGATAGCCAAGAGCATGGTCACTTCTTATCAGATTTGATTTTTTCAATCCTGTTGGTACATAAGCCAAACAAAGTTTTCATGATTAGTGTGTTATCAAACCTAGAGATGTGAAAAAAGAGCCACCCTATGTTTCAATGTTTTTTCCAAATGTTAATTCCCTTCTGTTTGCTTGGGGTGGCAGTAATTCTGCTAAGCCAGGCAATAAAACTGGCAGGCATTCTTTTCCTCCTTAAGTTCTGCAAACAGAATTACATTCTCCCTATAATGCTTTTTGTTTGTTTCTTGTGGTGCTGGGCATCAAACCCAGGGTTCTGCCCACTGTGTTCCTTTTAGAATATAGACCAGAGCATTTCCCTAGAAGGGACACTCCTTTCACTATTGGAGTGTTGTTTTTCATGATGACTCTCCAGAGGTACCTGTGTCTTTTTCCCTATAAAATTCTTGCAAGCAGGTATCCTTTTACATAAACTATACAAGAAAAAAATTATAAGGAAGCACAAAATATAAATCACTTTCATCCACTCTCAAAGGATGATCACTGTATTTAATATTTTCCAAATTTTCAAGAATGCAGAATTCCCTTTATAATAAAAAGATGTGAACTATAGTTGTTTTTGCCCTTGAAATGGTTTCATTTGGCTTCCTTTAGGGAAGCCCCATGCTGTCACCCACAAAAATTTTCTAGACAAATATCATTTTTGTTTTTGTTTGTTGGACTCCTGATCTTCAAGGTAGTAGTGATCAAAATTATTTAGGGATGACAATGACAACCTTGGCAACTTAGCTGGGCCCTGTCACAAAATAAAAAAAGTATTGAGGATATAATTCAGTGGTAAAGAGGCCCTGGGATTCGATCCTTAGTACATGTAAAATATTTAGTAATGATATGCAGCTAGGTTGTGTTGCTCATTTTGCTCAGCCCTCTGGGTTGAGCCATCTTGGCATATTGTTTGGGACTAGTGTTTAAGAGGGACACTATATCAAAAGAGGAAAGATGGAGTTTCTCATTGAGAAGAAAAAAAGACTCCAGGCCTACCAAAAATTAGATTATGCCATTTTAAGTTATCTATCTTACAGTTACTCAGCAAGAATAAAGGGCATGTTCCCCAATATCACACTGCTTATACTTATTTCAGAATCTGTCTGCCCAGGTTTACTCTTTGTGTCTTATCTACTGCTATGTATAAATAACCTAAGCTATAAAGTCGTGTGGACCTGCTTCACAAAATACTGGTGTGTTGACTTGGGGGTTTCTTGTTCCTTTTTTTTTTTTTTTGATAAAATCTAGTTTGTTTTGGTACCAAGGATTGAACTCAGGGGCACTCAACCACTGAGCCACATCCCCAGCCCTATTTTGTATTTTATTTAGAGAAAGGGTCCCCCTGAGTTGCCTAGGGCCTCGCTGAGTTGCTTAGGGCCTCCCAAAATCACTGAGTCTGGCTTTGAATTTGTGATTCTCCTGTCTCACCCTCCCAAGCCACTGGGATTACAGGCGTGTGCCACCGCGCCCGGCCAAAAAACTAGTTCTTCATTAGTTTGAGAAATGAGGCCCTAGACAATCTTGTGCAGTGTGTATTTTAATCTCTTTTTACAGATGAGGAAAAAGACACAGAGAGGTCGGGTGACTTGTGTAAGGTTACATAGTTTGTAAATGTACATGGAAACTTGTTCTTATTGTAAAATGGAGAAGGTACTTAAGTAAACTGTCTTTTAAATTGTGAGTACCGGAAATGGTTTACAGATAATCAGAATATAATAGTCAGGATTGCTTTAGTGTAAGCATGCTAAGAACAATGTTTTCCCATTAAGAAAGAATAGAAATGTTCAGGAGATGAGTAAAGCAATATGTCCTTCTCCTGGAACATGTATTTATCACAACAATGACTTATTAATGGACTGCCAAAGTGATTCCTTAGAAAGTTGAGGCAGGAGGGGTCCCATCTTTTCTTAACTCCCATCATCTAAAGAGATTGTGAGCTCCACTTTCTTTGGACTCTTACCGGATTCAGTTTGATAATTATTCTCCTTTCTCCTCCACAATGCATATTTCTTCATGGTTCATTGGTCTTTTCCTGGAGCGACTGAGCTTGGGTATTCCTTTTTATTCCTCATAATATTCATTTATTATTTTAAAATGTATATTGCATGCATTATTTTTCCTTTCCATTTTTTAAAATTTTGTTTTTAGATGCACATGACAGTAGAGTGTATTTTGACATATTATTCATATGCAGAGAATAACTTATTCTAATTAGTATCCCATTCTTGAGGTTGTACGTGATGTGGAGTTTCACTGGTGGCATATTCATGTATGAACACAGGAAAGCTATGTCCAATTCATTCCACTGTCTTTCCCATTCCCATCCCCCTCCCTACCCTTCATTTCCCCTTGTCTAATCCAATGAACTTCTATTCCCATCCCACTCATTGTGTGTTAGCAGTCACATTTTGGAAAGGTCATCCAGCCTTTGGTTTTTGGGGATTGGCTTATTTAACTTAGCATGATAGTGTCCAGATCCATCCATTTACCTGCAAATGCCATAATTTCATTCTTTTTATGGCTGAGTAATATTCCATTGTGTATATATGCCACATTGTCTTCATCCATTCATCTGTCATAGGACACCTAGGTTGGTTCCATAGCTTAGCTATTGTGAATTGCGCTGCTATGAACATTGATGTGCTTCGTCACTGTAGCATGCAGATTTTAAGTCCTTGTGTGTATAAACTGAGGAGTGGGATAACTGGGTCAAATGGTGCCTTCATTCCAAGTTTTCTGAAGAATCTCCATACTGCTTTCCAGGGGAATTGAAACAATTTGCAGTCCTACCAGCAATGTATGAGTGTACCTTTTTCTTAGGTATTCCTTTTTAAAGTACATCATAAAAGAGTGGAAATGATGT
Source organism: Sciurus carolinensis (assembly GCF_902686445.1). Classification (NCBI taxonomy): domain Eukaryota; kingdom Metazoa; phylum Chordata; class Mammalia; order Rodentia; family Sciuridae; genus Sciurus; species Sciurus carolinensis. Next base: position 31,389,097 of record NC_062232.1, read on the forward strand.
TTTATCAGATGTCTAACTGATTTTATTTCTTTTCAGCAGTTTCAAAGCAGGAGAAAATAGGAACAGGCTAGGAAAGGCCTAGCAGACTCTCAACGAGTATAACAAATTGCTGGTTGCTAGAGACTGGATATATGAGACAAAGGAGAGTTTTAAAATGGACATAAATGTAAATTATTGTTGATAAAGAGAATGCTATTCAATGCAGTGATTCTGATTCCCTTCTAAGTTGGGATGAGTAGTCACTATGCTGTGATGTTGGAGATCTCTATCTTAAATCATGTTCTCCCAGAAACAGACCCTCACACAAGGATTCATAAGGAAGCAAGTTATTAATTTTATTAATCCAATTTTAATTCTGTTAATCCGAGAAAAACCAGTAAGGGAGTAGGAGAGGCAGAACAGAAAGGAAGAAGCTAAGTAATGGTGCTATCTCAGATGAGGTCTGAGACTGAAGATCCAGCCTGATTTCACAGAGGACTCTGAAGCATGAACTATGTCCCTGAGCTTTGTCTGTTTGGAGGAACTGGACCATTGCACTCCCTGAAACCTGTCAGGCACTGACTATGAACACCCTTGGGTGGAGTTTCCAGACTCTAGAAAGGTTGTTTCCTGAGAAATTATTTCCTGGTTATGACTGCTGGGGGACCATTAAATGAACCAGAATGGCAACTCATTATAGTCTTTGTCCCTTATCCTTGAATCCTTTGTCCAGAAATGGATACTTCTGGAAAGCCATTATCAAGATTTGGGGTATTTTGAAAGTTTATTTCATATGCTAAAGCAATGAGATTCTTTTCTAACCTAGAAAATGTGTCATTCTGTAACCCAGAATAACCCAGCTCCCCAGACAGTGTCACATCCCCACACTTGGTCCCTATTACAATGAGATACATGTATCTCTCTCTTGCCCATTTTTTCTTAACCGCATTTAGCTTGAAGGTTTGTTGGCACCGATTTCTAATTCTTCTTATTTAAATCACAGTAACTTGGTATCTGAATCAGAAATAGCTCTTTCTTAATTGGTCTTTAAACTTCTCTGCCTTAATTTAGGCTTCAGGATGCTTTTTTTCTTTTCCTATTTAAGTGGCAAAGGTTCATGTATTTTATGTCATGTTTTATATGACATCTAAAAGAGTTGGCACCCAAATATTTATGATGATCTGCCTCATTAGCCTAAACCTTTTCTTCATCTAATCAATGGAAAGGAAAATATTTTTAAGAGGCTCACGGTAAATGTCAGGAACAAATGAGAAAGTATATGTCATTTTTGAGATAGTGCTGCTGGCAACAATAATTTCCAGTAGCTGACTTATCACTAGAATTCTTTCCTTATTACAGGATAGCCTCGCGAATGTCATCACCACACTTAATCAACTTCTGCCAGAGCTTCTACACAAGTAGGACTGCTGGTTTCAGTAGGGCTAATCCATGATGGGGACTTTGTCAAAACCAGCTGGATCTGAGAATATCTTTAGCACACACACAAACAGAAATACCCATGCAAAACAGTTTGTTTGTAATTTCTTGGCTCTTTTGTACACGGTTCACCCCAGCCTTTCTTTTTTGAAACTATTTTACCTGAAACAATAGGGAGAAAGATTTTTATGGTGACTGTTAGGAGAGTTGAGTACCTATGGTCACAACACAGCAGCACTGGGCAGGTCCCTAAGTCCTTCCTGAGGAGGACCTGAGATGAACAGAAAACACTTGGAAAGGTCTGACTATGGTTAGCTATTGTCAAATGCACAAATGTAACACCTGAGGTAGGAAGGCTCAGGAAAATCATCCAGAAACTTAAAATTCCAAATTACAACAATCTATTGGATGGGAAAATGTTATTTTCTCATCGTCAGGATCAATAAACATAACCGCAATCTCCTCCTGAACTGAGTTCATAGCACTTACTTTAGAGTATCTGTTCTAGAAAGAGAAGGTTGGAGATCTACATAGTATCAAAAGTATGCTGCCAGAAATTTTTCAAAATTATTTTAATCAAATCCCAAGAAACTAACCCCCAACTCTCTGATCCTTGCATTATCTTCTTGATCATTCATTCTATTAGTGCAGAACTCTCCTGGTTGGAACGATTTCATCTTTCTAAAAAAAAAATTGTATTATTAATTGTTGATGGACCTTTATTTTATTTACTTATTTATATGTGGTGCTGAGAATTGAACTCAGTTTCTCACACATGCTAGGCAAGCTCTCTACCATTGAGTCACAACCCCAGCCCTCCAGAATGATTGTATCTTGATGAAATGATAAATAAGCAGTATAAGAAACTAGAATGGACTCAAGCTTTGTGTGGATGGACAATACTATTTTTATCCTGACTATCATGTACTAACTACGTGACAGCATGGTGATGTGGTGACAGGTTTGTGTATATACAAACATATGCATGGGTACATGTATGGAATAATTATTTAGCCTCTCTATGACTCTTACTCATTATTGAAATAGAATTTTTTTCCTTTTAACATTTTAATGATTTTCTTAACATTTTTAATTGTTGAAGAGTAGCATTTATTACAAAGACCCAAATGGTTGATACTTGTATTTCAGAGTCTTGGTAAAAAAGTCTTACTGCTACATTGTTATTTTAATTTTCTTCCAAGCCCTATGGTGATATGAAATTTTCACAGGGATGTTGAGCAATGGAAACTACCTAACACCTAGAAGATACTCAGTAAATGCAGCTGCTATTTCCTTGATTATAGAAGATGTGGGTCATATTTGACTTTTATGGCTTCTCCAGTGCACAGAATTGATAAAACTTATGAACTGTGATTGGCAGTTCTGATGGGCATTGCCTATTCTTTCTTCTGCCAGATGTACCTTCTGGTAATGATTTGTGCAAGTTAAGACATTTTTAAAAAATCCTTCCTTTATTCCATCTAGTCTCTCTGATTGGCTCAACTGTAAGCCCAAATCATATTAACCAGTGTTGGTGTGCTTTGCCAATAATATGCTTACTATTATGACTTATTAAAATAGTAATTAAGAGAGTGAAACTCAGCATATATTGCATACAACCCATCATATTTTGTAGCATATTTTGTGTTCATTGGGGGTTAATGAGGAACAAACACTTACATTCTGATTTGTCAAAACTTTACATTTACTTATGAAGTTCTATTTAATAAGAAAATTGTGATCATCTTGAGACCAGAAATTGTTTTTTCTTTTATCATTATTGAATGGAATTAAATCATTTTAGTAAACATGAAAGTGATTCAAACCCATTTACCAAGTATCATTATTTCACACCACATTTGTTAAATATGCAACTTGGGTCAAACACTAAAACAACAGAAAAATGAAATATAATTTCTGATCTTTGATTAAACATGTACTGAATAACTTCTTTGTATCAAGGCACTATGAGGATGCCAGAGATATCATGGTAAATATGACATGGACTCTCTGTTCCCAAGGAGCTCACAGATCAAAGAAACACCAAGGCCCACATATGTGGATCAATTAGAGAACCAAACAAGACATTCTGCAGTTTTAAATGTGGTTTAATGGTAAAAACATCTTTATTAGGACCAAACCTCCTGCTAAGTGGTTTGGCAACGACCATATGTCAGTAGCAATTGAATAGAGGAAAGTTGAAGAAGGTCTTGTGAAGAATGGAGAAGATTTGCAGAGACGCAGAGGGCTATCAGGTGGGAGAAAGCAAAACACCTTCGAGGTGGAAGTAAACTTGGTGAATTGAGAGAATACTCAGGAATGTAGAATGGCTGGGAGAATGCTGGTCAGCACTGGGAAGTAAGTCTGGAAGTTAGGGGGGTGCTCAATTCCAAAGACCCTGGAGTCAGGCAAATGGGATTAAACCCAGTGAGACCCTAGAGGGTCTTAAGGAGGAGGATGGTGTGGTAGTTCCTGAACAGTTCCAGTAAGGCTCTTTGGAATTAAGTGTAGGTCACATGTGTTCATTATTTTCCTTTTAACTGTTCCCTATGTGTGTCTTTGATTATGGCTTTGCTTCCATGTTAAAGTCAGAATGTGCTTTCTCATGCAGAGGAAGCATCGGTTCATCAGACCTCACTGACCACGAGGTTGGACCTGGGACCCCCAAGAGCATCCGGAGCAATGGTGTGACCCCAGTCACTCAGAGGTCACCGGCCCCAAGCATCCACAGTGTGGCCTCAGTCAGCAGTAGAGTAAGTGCACAAATGTAAAGTGACATCCAGCTTCTGGGACTTGACTATACCACCAAGGCATGACTGGTTTGAGCTCTCCCTCTCAGGCCTGTCATTTATGACATTTAATGGTAAAAATATCTTTATCAGGACCAAGATTCCTGCATCCTTAGCTTTTGGCCCCAAACCCAAAGTGAAAATGAAATGGAAAGATAAGACTTAAAGGTGGCATTGTATGATGGGGATTTCCATGGCTACATGGTTTAAAGAAATATGAAGAATATGGTGAAGGCTCTGATTGTAATCCTCCATGTTACTTCTCAGAGAAAATATTCATAAGTGGACAGCACTGAAGTTTCTCCAAGCTGACTTGAATCAGGAAAAGTAGAACCTTGAAATGTTTTTATAGTTTTCTATATGTTCATTAAAATAATATATCAACACATAATGAAAGCTTAAGTGGACTATTTTATATGTGTGATAAAATATATTTTATATTGCTGTTCTCTTTTAAGGGAGAAGATGGAGAAAGCATTTGGAAGGTGTTATGGTTTAGATGTGAGGTGTCCGATAAAAGTTCATATGTGAGAAAATGCAAGGTTTAGAGGTGAAATGATTGAGTTATGAGAGCCTTAACCCAATCAGTGCATTAATCCCTGATAGAGATTAACTGGGTGGTAACTGTAGGCGGGTAGGGTGTGACTGGAGGACATGGGTCCTTGGGGGAGTGCCTTGAGGTATATATTTTTTATCTGGTGAATGAGAGTTCTCTCTGCTTTCTGATTGTCATGTCCTGAGCATCTATCCTTTGCCACACCCTTCTACCATGCTGTTTTGCCCCATTTTGTGCCCAGAGCAATGGAGTTGACCATCTATGGACTGGGAATTCTGAAGTTGTGAGCCCCAAATAAATTTTTCCTTCTCTAAATTGTTCTTGTCAGGTCTTTTGGTCATGGCAGTGAAAAGCAGCCTAAAACAAAAGGAAATTTTTTTAAATGAAATATTTTGTTGGAAGTCTTTCTTGGAATGAATTAGCATCTATTAGATTTAAAAAAATAAGTTAGTACTGGAGATTGATTGGTACTGGAGATTGATTGGTACTGAGGGGGTATTCTACCACTGAGCTACAACCTGTCTTTTTATTTTTTATTTTGAGGCAGGGTCTAGCTATGTTGCTGAGGTTGGCCTCAAACTTGTGATCCTCCTGCCTCTGCCTTCTGTTGAAATTGATAGGATTATGGGAGTGTGCCACTGTGCCCAGCTGATTTTTTAAATAAGAAAACTCAGAATAGATTGCTGGCATGTGTATTTAAGAAACCATTACATATGAACCACAATTATTTGACTTAGCCAATATTTACTGAAGTTTTACTATATGACAGGCACCGGTCAAGCAAAGACTTGAAGGCAGTAAAATGTCTGGCTCTAGGTGTCCTCCAGGCAGAGACAGTGATGACATTTGGCAGCCACACATGGGGAAGGCTGATTCACTTACCTAGGCTGGCCTCCATCTTGAATGATCAGTGACTTGTTCAGTCAGTTTCTAAAATATTTTTAATGCCCCAGGAGGAAAAGCCAGTTCAAAGACCCTGAGGTGGGAAAATGCCTAGTATGTTCAAGGAAGATAAGTAGACATTGTAACTATTGCTAGTAAATGAGGGGAAAAGTACTAGGAAATGAATTAAAAGAGATCATAGGCCAGATTGGACCTGAAATCTACTGCATGCATTTTGACATTTACTCCAGTTAAGATGGGGGAAGTTGGAGGGTTTGTGGCAGAGGAGTGACATGATCTGCCTTCTGTTTAAGCAGGATCTGGGAACTGTGTTGAGAAGCAGCTATAAGGCAACAAGAGTGGAAGCCAGGAGATTAGTTAGGAGGCCATTGTCATATTCTAGGCAAGAGACAGAGCTTTGGAAAAGGGAGAGAGCAGTGGAGTTGGTGAGCCTGGAGATTCTATAAATATTTTTAAGGAAGAGCCAAAAGGCATTCAAACAGATTGAATAACAGAAATAGATTTGTTTAAACACTTACAGACTAAGTTGTACTTGCTAAGATAAAAGGCATATTTTAAATTTCATAAATATTTATGCTAAGCTCAGCAAGTAGATTATGTTCAATAGTCAGAAAAGTACACAGATAGTTGTCGATTATGCTCATTTCTTTGCAACCTAATAAAGAATGATATTCAAAATATTTAGCAACTGTTAAGGGAGGGACACTGAACAATCAGCAAAAGGCAGGAGGTGGGGAGAGAGAGAGAGAGAGAGAGAGAGAGAGAGAGAGAGAGAGAGAGAGAGAGAGAGAGAGAGAGAGAAAGAGAGAGAGAAAGAGAGAAATATGAATGGTGGGAGAGCTTCTCTTAATTAGTGGAATTTCCGGGGCTACCGACAATAGGGCCAATTGCTGATGAGGAACTTAGGGGGCTAGGGATCACGCCAATGGCTGCCAATCGCAGGCTGATGAGCTGACCAATGACTGGTTAGGATCACAGACTAAGGAACTGGGTTGTAAGATGGGAGGGGGAGAAAAAGCTGCATCGAAGGTGTGGGGAGCAGTCGAATCCACCGCTGCCTGATTTACAAGCTTCCAACGTGAATTGCTATGGTTCACTGCTCCCCAGTAGGTAGCCTGAGGCCCAAGGAGGGCTGGACTGCAGGGCAAACCTAGCGCCCACCTGCTGACTGCCTTAGTGAGCCAACACCTGTCGGGTCCACGCGGACAGAGTGCTGCGCCCGGCAGCTGCTGACTTACTGCACTGTGTCCGCCTATTGGGCAGCCAACCGAGTTAGCAGCCATTGCAGATTTATATTATACTGGGGTCTTTTCCATGCCACTCATTAACCTGGATTATGGAGAAGCCTGTGGATGAGGGGAAATGGGGAAGGGGAGGTAGATAAGGAGTAGTGCTGTCACCAACTAATACAAAAGTATTTAAAAATTTTTAACAGCTGGTGCAGCTGTGTCAGTGGGTAGCAGATATCAGTACAATAACCAAAAAAAATTAATCGTTTGTTCTCAAAATAAGGATTATCAGATAGGCACAGTGGTGTGCACCTATAATCCCAGTAATTTGAGAGGTTGAGGAGGATCATAAATTTGAGACCAGTCTAGGAAGCTTAGCAAGACCCCGCCTCAAATTAAAAGTTCTGGAGAGGTTGCTCAGTGGTAAAGCACCTTGAATTCAATCCTGTACCCCCGAAAAAGAGTAAAGGTTTATTTTTGTTCACAGTTTTAGCAGTTTCAGACCATGGTGAGACTTATAAGCAAAAATCATGGAAAGGGGAGCAGACTTTAACAGATCGGCAAGCTGTCTTTATTAAGCTGCAGTGGAATGGCACATTTTCAGGGGAGAAAATGTGACTGGTTACAAGAGGGGTTGTTTTTTTTTATAGGTTTTAATGAGAGTCAATCATAACAGAAGGTTTAGTGTGAGTTAATCATTAGAGGCTTGGCAGTCAGGAAACTAGTTATGCAGGTTCAAAGCCTAAACAGGAAGACAGCTGTAAAAGCCCAAAACCCATTGTTACTGGGATTAAAGTCCAGAGCCCAGAGCCCATCATTTGTCTTCTCCACCCAGGACTCATTGCTACAGGGAAAGGATGAAAGTTCAGAGGCCAGAGCCTGTCATTTGCCTTCTTTCTCCCTGAGGGTTCTTATTCCATATCCTTCAAGGCTGACACATTCCTTTGGGGCCTGTGGTAAGGCAGCACAACATGGTACCCAAGAAATGAAAGAGTGACAGAAGTAGACCAGCATACCACAATTACCTTCAAGGATATGCCCCCAGTAACCTAAAACCTCTGAATAGGCCCCACATCCAAATGGTTTCCACCACTTACCAATGGCACCAAGCTAAGGACAAAGCCTCCAACACATGAGCCTTTGGAAGACATTCTAAATTCAAACCACATCTTGTGATTGAGGAGAGGGGATGTTGAGAGTGGGGACAAACATGGGACCAAACACATTTCTAAGCCCAGGTGCTATTCTGAGGGTATAATGCCTGCCAGATTCTTAAACATATTTTATATAGTATTGAGGTTACCCTTACCATCTTGCTAATCACATTTTAGAACCCTCACTCATTTTGTGAATGAAAAAGTATTCAGACACCTTTTGTGTTAAATAACAAATCTCTTGAAATAGATTTTAGCTAGCAATTGTTGATAGCAACAATTTAGGAATTATACGGGCTTCTGATGAAGGTCCTTCAAATGTCAATTTCACTTACAAAGGAATATGCACAAATGTGTTTATACTGAAGTATATTTATATGGAGGGATTTTCAAGTAAACTATGGTCAGTATAATGTTCCTTTCTTCATTTTTACCTTGTGGGAAGGAGCGTGGTTTTGAACATTCCATGGGTTTGGCTGCCCTTGAAAGCACCTCTGAGGAGCTTACAAAGAGTCATCGCAGAAACACTTCAGGCACACCTTCCATTGCAGTGTCTGGGACCTCCCTCTCCTCAGGTGGGTAGTTACAACATGACTACTCTGTTGTTACAAAAAAATGACCCAATCAGATGAAATTGACTGCTCTATGTGGCACCATGTGAATGTTTTCTGCCTCAGAAAACAGTCATCCATTCTTTGACCTATGGTAGTAGGCCCACTGCATGAGAACTGATGAAGGTGGTTCCAAGTGCAAATCCATTTACTGAGTGTATACTGTTGATAGGCATCATCTTCAAGTTTCAGAGCTATACTAAAATACCAATGTAGAAGTATAGGAAATATAAATGGTTCCAGGATATGTTTGATATGATAGATAACACTTGCCCAGAGCTCAAGGAAATGGTAGTTCAACTGATATGGTGGACAGAAATTCCCTATATCCAAATAAATCACTGCATGGTTTAATGAAGGAGCTGTTTGCAAGCTGTATTAAGGTACTAATAATAATCCTTTTCATTTATGTGGCACATTCACACATATCATTTTATTTCTTTATTTGGTATAGAACTATTCTGGGGAAATAAGCTATCCTGATTTGGTAAGCTATGTATAGCAGTTACTCGCTTAGTTGCTGAGGCTGGCTTTGAACTTGCAATCCTCCTGCCTCAGCCTCACCAGCTGCTGGGATTACAGGCGTGCATCCCCACACCTAGTGAAGTATATTATTATTTAGTTTTTATAGATGTATACATATATATGTAATATATATATTAAGTTTTTGTGAATAATTATTGTGTATTTATGGGTTTCTTTTTTTAATTTTTAATTTGCTCGAATTAGTTACACATGATAGTAGAATGCATTTTGACACATCATACACAAATGCAACACAACTTTTCATTCCTCTGGCTGAACATGGTGCTTTAATTTATATTTTTAAAACTGAAAGCAAGAGGTTTTATTGACAGAAGAATGTTCTGGTACCTGACAAAATAGAGCTGTCTCTCTTATATGTACTCACTCCCTTTTTGTGTGAAAGGCACTTGCTATATTATTTGAAAATGGAAATTTAGAATTGGTTGACTTGTATTTTATGTCAAATATGAAAGTACAGTAAATTCTCTAAATACTGAAATCAAGAATGGTTAATGTTCACCAAGTACAATGGTACACACCTGTAATCCCAGCTACTCAAGAGGCTGAGGTAGGAGGATTACAAATTCAAAGCCAGCCTCGCAACTTAGCAAGGCCCTAAGCAACATAGTGAGACCCCGTCTCAAAATTAAAAGTAAAAAGAGCCGGAGAGATGGCTCAGTGATTAAACACTCCTGGGCTCAATTTTTGTCTTGTACTATGAAAAAAAAGAATAAAAAATATCAATGTTTTATTCTTTTCCAAGTTTAAAGACCCAATCTATCCAATCTATGAGAATTTTTTGAAGTCTAGGAGTAGAGCAGAAATCTATTGAAACGAAGTATTTTAACATAAACCGTGAAGTTATTGACTCTGAGTGTTGTTAGCATGATGCTATCAATGCTCTGAGACTAAAAATAATTGGAATAAGGAGGAAATATTTACAATGAAAAATGAGAACTTCTAACCAAAGTAAGATGATTCACATCTTTTTTCTTTTTCTCCCTCCAGACCGAAGTCGATCTGAGTTAGATTTGAGTGAATCATTTACAGAAGACTTAGAAGATACTGTAAGCATAAGAAGCAGATCTGTCCCTGGAACTTTAGACAAAGACTTGGTAGGTTGGATGTGGAAGAGAGTCCAATGATATGATGAAAGGTCATATCATTTCTACTTGCTCCAACTAGTTCCACTTTTAGATGATGATGAGTTGAGAGTAAAGTAAGGATATACGGTTATCTCTTCCTGTTAGTCTTAACATAAGTACAACTAAACCAGGTGTGGTGGCTCATGCCTGTAATCCTAGGGGTTAGGGAGGCTGAGGCAGGAGGATCAAAAGTTCAAAGCCAACCTCAGGAACTTAGTGAGACCCTAAGCAACTTAGTGAGACCCTGTCTCAAAATTTAAAATAAAAAGGGTTGGGGTTGGGTCAGTGGTTAAGCACCCCTGGGTTCAATCCCTGGTGCAAAAAAAAAAAAAAAAGAGAGAGAGAGAGAGAGAGAGAGAGATAGAGAGAGAGAGGGAGCAACTAAAAGAATTATTTAGAAAAAGCAACAGATAATCAGGTTATTGATAGATTATCTCTAAGAAAGGATCTGTCAGGAATTTGTTTCCATTCCTGGCTAAAGGCTCATCACTTCATCTAAACCAAGGATCTAAGGGATCCTGGCATTTTCTAAACCAAATATTACTTTCCGACTATATATTTTATGTGAATCTTTTTATATCTCAAGTTGTCCCCAATAAGCTGCCTTCCTGAGACTAAATTATGTGAGAATTAATGTTTCAGTACACTCATTTATAAAATGAGAAGGTTAAATTAGAGTATTGTTAAGGTTACTTCCCACTCTAATACTCTGATATTCTGATTTCTATAATTGCCATAATAAAATTTGAACTCCTTAGAAGAAAGATATAGCACAGATGTTAATTGATATCAATAGTTTTCCCAAAGCAAGCCAGGAAACTTAGAGTTCTGGAACTAAATATTATTTACTGCAGCATAAAAATCTGGGAAAGTACTTTAAAATCCACCAGGAACAAAAAAGATATGCAGTGGGATCCAATGATTCCAAGATTTACTTATGCTCTGCCTTAAAGAACAACTAATTCCAATGTTATTAAACTATTCCTGTTCTTAGAAAACCATGGAAATCTTCAAATTCATAGTATGAAGCCAGTGTAACCTCAAAAGTCAAACTTGATTTTAAAAATAGTTTAAAAACTTATGCTGTAGTCAAACTGATTTATGAAAATATACACAAAATTTAATCTGTAATCCCAGCAACTTGGGAGGCTGAGACAGGAGGATCTTGAGTTGAAAGCCAGCCTCAGCAACTGAGCCAGGCCCTAAGCAACTCAGTGATACCCTGTCTCTAAATAAAATATAAAATGGGGCTGGGGAAGTGGCTCAAGTGCCCCTGAGTTCAATCCCCAATACCAAAAAAAAAAAAAAAAAAATATATATATATATATATATTTATGTATACACAAAAGTTGAAATTAATTATCAAGTAAAACTTAGCAATGAATCAAAAAATATTGCAATGAGAGTAAGTTTTATTCTAGTATGAGTTAAAGAATTAATGTATATATAAGAAATTAGGTAACATTATTTTATCACTATATTTAAGAACACACAAAACTAGGCCAAAGGATGCTGAAAACTTTTGGCAAAATTTTACATCTTACTTAATAAAAATACTAATTTAAATATGCTTTCTCAAATACTAAACATCAAAAAGGCCACAGCATATCTCACTTTAAATATTGATATGAGGGAGCTATTTTCATTCAAATGAGAAAAAGGGATTCTCACTATTATTAGTTAACATTGTTCTGAGGGTTTGGAAAGTGCAATAAGAAAATAAAATGACCTTTATAAATATTAAATAATATATTAAATTACACATTTTGCTAATAATATGTTTGCCTGCTCAAAAACCCTATGTGATTTAGTAACTAAATGTTACTAAAATTAGAGCTGGGGTTGTAGATCAGTGATAGAGCGCTTGCCTAGCACATGTGAGGCACTGGGTTCGATCCTTGGCACCACATAAAAATAAACAAATAAATAAAATAAAGGCATTGTGTCCATCTTCAACTAAAAAAATATTTAAATAAGTTTCTAGAATTAACAAGAGAATTTGGGAAGACCAATAGCTCAACTAATCTTAGTTTATAGTCCTCATTTGGGTAAGTAATAGACCCCTGAACCAGCCAGAAATGTAATAACTAATCAATCAACAAGAAAGTCATATATGGCTTTGATAAGCTCTGTAAACATTCATGTGGAGGATTGGGGTGAAGGCGAAAGGGGATGGGCACAAGGTATGCAAACATCCCTGACTGATCCTAAACCTGAGCACATGCCAGAAGTCCCCTTGGGAAGTAACAGCTCCGGGTGACTTAAAAGGTGACTGATTTCGATATACTCTAAAAGCAACACACAGATCCACTGAAAGGAGGATGAAGGGTCACTGGCTGGAGGTGTTTGAGCACAATATCTTCACAATCATTAACTTACCATTAAATTCTGCACACACAGGAATGATCCATAGGAAGTTTGGTTTAAAAATAAAAACTAAAAGTTAAAACCGAGCAGAGATATCAGCAGTCACATAGGGGATGGAAAACAGATTCTACACATTAGTCCAGGCAAGTTGCTAAACATACAAGCTAAAAATCAAGCTTATAGAAACAAATGACAATAGCAACCCTCAGAATCCAGAGTTGCTACAATATAGGAAGGCAAATATTGGTCCTTTGAGAAGATCAACCATACTGACAAACTAGGATTTTCCTAGCCAGGATTTCTCAATCATGACACTATTGACATTTGGGACTGTATAATCCTTTGTTGGGGTGGGGAGAATGCACTTTTGTGTAAACTAGTATGTTTGGAAGCATCTCTGGTCTTTATCTAGGCACTAATAACTCTCCCTGAAACTGTGACCTCCCAAAATATCTTCAGACATTACCGAATGTCCCAGAGGGGACAAATCAGCCCCAGATGAAAACCAGTGAGTTAGAGTAGCCAAGAAAAAAAGTAAGAAGACACAAATTACAAAAGTAGGAATAAACAAGGGGATATAACTGCCAATATAACAAAAATTTTAATGATTATAAGGTCATACTATAAACAACTGTATGCCAACACAATTGGCAGATTAGGTGAAATAGATGTACCTTTAGGAAAACACAAACTACCAGAAATGCCTCAAAAAGTAGAAAATCTGAGTAGATCTATGATAAGATATTGAATTAGTAATTTATTATTTCTTTTTTGCTCATGTACATTTCTTTTTTCCCATATTTTTATTGATGCATTATAATTGTACATAATGGTGGGATTTATTATTATGTACTTGTACATGCACACTGTATAGTAATGTAATGTGACCAACATCATTCCTCAATATTTCCCCTTTACCTCCCCTCCTCCCTCACTGTGATCCCTTTCCTCTACTCTATTTGAATTAGTAATTTAAACCTTACTTGTTAAACAAAAAAAAAAAATGACCACAAAATCTAGCTTTGTAGACATTTATTGGCATTATTTGCAATTCTAGAATCTGCTGGCAGTGTGGACCAAAAGTGGTTCCTAATGCCTTACCACATGGGCAGGTTATACTCATAGGCAGAGAAAAGGAAGTGACATATTGGAAATGGAAGTAAGGTACAGAGACAGTCTGGTCATAACTCAAGTCTGTCTTATTTAAATGTGACTTGAACAGTCAGCTGTTTGTGATTGGCCATACTCCTCTCCTTTTACAAGAGTAGTTTGCAGTCTATTTACTTATCATGTTAGGTTGTTGTTCACTGGAGAAATTTTTATGCCAAACTTAAAATATATATAGAGGCAGCTTTAGGTCAAACTTTAAATTTCCCAAAGAGAATCCAAGGCACAGATGGCTTCACTAATGAATTCCATCAAATATTTGAAGGAGAAATGATACTATTAATTCACAAATTTGTTCAGAAAATGAAGGAAGAAATATTTCTGAACTAATTTTGTGAGGCCAGTATTATACTGATACTAAAGTTAGATAAAGACAACATAAAAAAAGAAAACTACAGTAGGGTGTGGTGGTGCATGCCTGTAATCCCAGAGGCTCTGGAGGCTGAGGGAGGAAGATTGCAAGTTCAAAGCCAGCCTCAGTTACTTAGCGAGGCACTAGGCAACTTAGTGAAACCCTGTCTCAAAATTAAAAAAAAAAAGGGTTGGGAATGTGGCTCAGTGGTTAAGCAACACTGGTTCCATCTCTGGTACAAAAGAAAGAAAACTATAGACCAGTATCTACCATGAATATATATGCAAATATCCTTAATCCTTCAAAATTTACAGAAATGTTGCTGCACCAAATTAAAGATCTAAATAAATGGAGACATATTCTATGTTCATTGATTTAAAAATTCAATATTTTTGCAATGAAAATTCTCTCCAAATGAATCTACAAATTTAATACAAATGAAAATCCAGGTAGTATGTTTTGTGGAAATGGACATGGTGGTTCTAATGTTTTTATGAAAATTCAAAGAACCCAGAATAAGAAAATCAATTTGAACGGTAAAGTTGGAAGACTTATATTACTAGATTTCAAAATTCACTATACAATGATAATAATTAGTACAGTGCAGTAATGCAATCACAAACCTGAAATTCTTCTTCTTCTTCTTTTTTTTTTTTTTGTGCTAAGCTTCATCCCCAGACCTGTTTATTTTTGCTTAGGGCCTTGCTAAATTGCTGAGGCTGGCCTTGAACTTGTGATCCTCCTTCCTCAGCCTGCCGAGTCACTGGGATTACTGTTGTGTGTGCACCACCACACTTGACCTAAAATTATTTTAAAATTAAAAATAAGTATATTCCCCAAAGTGAATCATTTTAGAGATTGGGGAAGTAGGAATTGAACCCAAGTCTATATGATTCCAAATTTGCAAGCACTGTGAGGAAAGAGAGCCTGTCCTCCACCTCCAGCCCCTGTCTACTCCTTCAATGGTGTAATTCAGATTGACTAGAGGGGGAAAAAGAAAAACCTAGGAATGGGGTGATTTCTAGATATTTTAATCTGATTTTCAGGTATTTATGAAAGAAAGTTGTGTTTCAGTTGAAAACACTTTCTAGGAAAGAAATGAATGAAACCTGATTTTCTCCCCTCCTTTCTTAGAACTCCTTGGAAGAGACTGGAGGCGTTGACTTAGCATCCTCCCAGTTTTCTGCAAACACCCACAGTCTGGCAGGTGGCCTGTCAACCGTAAGCAGTTCTCTAGCACACACAGAAATGTCCTTCTTTCTCTTGTTAATTTTCTGTGCTTTCCAAAGGAGAAATAAATGTTCTTGGGAAAATGTGTGATACTGAATTAAAAGTCATTGTAGTTTCCTACTTCTCCTTTGTCCACAAAGTACTATTTAGTCTAACTTTATGAGAGCTTTATGTAAGGCTCCTGGTTTCTTCCATATTCCTTGCCCAGGCTTTAAAATCTCTTAATTCTCAGCCATTTGTGGTGGCACATGCATATAATCCAAGTTGTGGAGGCTGAGGCAGGAGAATCTCAGGTTAGAGGCCAGCCTCAGCAACTTAGCAAGACCTTGTCTCAAAATGAAAAATAAAAAGGGCTGGGGATGTAGCTCAGTGGTACGGTGACCCTGGGTTCAATTGCTAATAACAAAACAATAAAAAATAATCCTCTTCAGTCCCATTTCATAAAGTACCCGAAGAGAGGAGTTTGAAGGTTCCCAACACAAAGAAATAATGTGTTTAAGGAGATGGAAATGTAATTACTCTGATGTGATTGTTATACATTGTGTACATGTACTAAATTTTTTAACAGTACCCCATAAATTTGTATAATTTTGTGTGAATTTGTTAGAGTCTCTCCATTTCCTAGTTTAGGCCCAATTAGCTGAAGCCTGTAAATTATTTCAGTTCTCTGCTGTAAGTTTCCCTGACACCATCCTCTCCACTCCCCAGCTGTCTTCCACACTGCTGTCAGTCAATTTGCAAAAATATATACCACTCAGAGCCAGGCGCAGTGGCGCACATCTATAATCCAGCAGCTCAGGAGGCTGAGGCAGGAGGATCGTGAGTTCAAAGCCAGCCTCAGCAACTTGGCGAGGCCCTAAGCAACTCAGTGAGACCCTGTCTCTAAATAAAATATTTTAAAAAGGACTGATGAGATGGCTATGTGGTTAAGTACCCTTGAGTTCAATCCCTGGTACCAAAAAAAAAAAAAAAAAAAAACATATACTCAGGTATCTCTACTGCTCCAATACAGTCATAGCTTCCCACTGCCTACAGAATCAAGCCCATTCTTCAGTGTTCAAGGTGTTCCTTGAGAGGAAGGTTTCAGGAGCCCCTGTGTCTTTATATCTGTCTGTGTGCCTGTAAGTCCTTTTCTGTGCTTCTCTGACTTCTATTGCTCTAACTCCCTTTTTCTTTTGATCATTGGCTGTCTCAAAGAATGCTCAAGCGGGCTCTGACAGGAAGTGGACCTACCTAAATGTGCCTGATGCTGATTCAGACACTGTGAGTTTTCAATTCTTTTTCCTTCTTTCCAACCACACGTCACAAAATCCATGGTTTAGGAAACATGATTTGCTGGGCAATTCTTCCAGCAAATATCTTTTTTCTGATTTGTGTCCCATTACCCAGAGGTTCTTTTTTGAAAAGATGAATGAAGTTAGGAGAACTCAAGTATTCCAATTCATTCGGTGTTAGAATCTGGGTGCTAGTCAAAAGACATGATCTAAACCTCCAAGCCAGTGTGGTGGCGCATGAATGTACATCAGTGACCAAGGAGGCTGGGCAGGAGGATCACAAGTTCAAGGCCAGCCTGGGTAATTTACTGAGGACCTAAGCAACTTAACAAGACCTGTCTCAAAATAAAAATAAGAAAGACTGGGACTGTAGCTCAGTGGTAAACCACCCCCAGGTTCAATCCCCCGTACCATAAAAAATGACACGATCCATAATGTCTTACCATTAACAGGACCTTTGGACTGAACGTCTCTATAGACACAGCTGTGGCTTCCTTAAGAACATCAAGTTTGACTAGGGGTAAAATTGCCATACTACCTTCAATTCTTCCAAGCCTCAGCATTTGTGGGTTCTTAGATTTTCTTCTATCCTTGGGGCTCCCTGCTAACAGAGGACCCTCTTTGACCACATCACTACAGAGGGATGTGGTGAAGACACCAGTCAGTCACAGGAAATAGTGAGATGTGGTCAGGAGGTCCTCCAGCTAGAAACCTGGATCCTCTCTGGATGTCTTGGCATTGCCAGTAATTTTTGTGAGCCACTCTTCTCATGAGTGACATGTGATGTGAGGGAACTGAGGCTTATTCTTATTCTTCTTTTTTTTCTTTTTTGGTGGTGCTGTTGCTGAAAGCTCGGTCCTTGTCCCCAGTGCCAGTCCAGTAAGGAGGACAACGTTTTGAGAAAAAGGAAAAAAGAAGTTTTATTGCTTTGCTAGAAAGGAGAAACACAAGGGACTCCTGTCCCAAAGGCAGTAGTTCTGCTCATCAGGGAAAACTGGGGGTTCCTAAAGAAGCTCTTCAAAGGCTACATTCCAGGTGTGCCCTGACAGGGGTTCCCAGGTGCACCCTGATGGTGTGTTGAAAATCACTTGTTAACTTGACATCTCCTTCCTGTGGAGGACTGATAACTTAAGGTAATCTTGTTCCATACCTCCAGGTTGGGGCGGGGAGAGGGAGAAGAAAAGAAGAAAAACATGTCCCTTTTAAAATAAGCAGCAAGAGTTATATTGAAAAGGTGAAGTGATGGAACCCAGGGCCTTGTGTATACTAGGCAAGCACTCTACCACTGAACCACATCCCCAGCCCCTTGAGATTTATTCTTGAAGCCCTTGCTACTCAAATCATGGTCCATGGGCCAGCAATATTGTCTAAATTGGGATAGACTCCAAAACTTTCTCAGTTCGCAAAGTCCCTAGAGTCTGGATAATTCTTTCATGACTCCCCTAGACCAAAAGCCAAAACTGACTAGTCAATTTATTAAGTCACTAGATCTAAACAACTTAATAATCACTTGGACACTAACAACAACCTTTTGAAAAAATAATAGAGGTAAATTGAAGGAAAAATAATATCTTTGCTCCATTCTTAAGTAGCCCCTATTACTTACATTAATCAGGACACATGTGTCTGATGAGCATCACATGGTTTCTCAAATCTTGGAATCTGATTAGATATCATCACTTTCATTTCCCATTCCACATTTTTATGAAATATTTGCTTTTTGTTTCAGAAACTGCCAAAAGTTCAACTTCATATAGCTAGGAATTAATTGAAAAAAAAGTATTGTGATTTATTGGTGACATTAAATATTTTGTGATGCTACCATGAATTTGCTGTTGTGTTCTGGGATACTTACTGTTTGGGAACTTTGGACCTAGGTGTTTGTTGGGAAAGCATTATCTCAGAAAGCATTCCCAACCCAGAGCGAATCAGTCAGAATCTTCATTTTTCAAAGATCCCCAGGTGCCAGGAATGGTGGTGTATACCTGTTCTCCCAGCGGCTCTGGAGACTGAGACAGGAGGATTGCAAGTCCAAGGCCAACCTCTGAAACTCAGTGAGGCCCTAAACAATTTAGCAAGACCTTCAGCAATATAGTGAGACTCTCTCTCAAAATTAAAAAAAAATTAAAGGAACTGGGGGTTTAACTTAGTGGTTAAGCACCCCTGGATTCAATCCCTAGGACACACACACACACACACACACACACACACACACACACAAGAAAGATCCCCAGGTGATTTATATGCAATTAAATTAATTCTGTTGCTTTGTTTTAGGAATGAGAAAGACAAATTAGGTTACTCTCTCTCTTTAAGCTATAGTTTCCAAATAATTTTGGAATTCTTGATTTGCCCTTGTTTTAAGCTTAGAAGAGGAAAGAGCAAAGTCACCTATATCCTATTGTTTAAGCAGCTCTACTCTAAGCAATTGAAGGAACATAGTAGCTTCTGTAACACAATTAATATATATCTCTCTCTCTCTCTCTCTTTCTCTCTCTCTCTCTCTCTCTCTCTCCACACACACACACACACACACACACACATATAGAAAATCTAAATTCCCTCTGTATTCACCATAGTCCTCAGTGGTTTGTAGAAGAGGGTTTCTGAAACCTACTGGATCCTTCAATTGTTCTTTTTTTTCTTTTTTTTTTATTGTAAACAAATGGGGTACAACTTGTTTCTCTGTTTGTACATGAAGTAGAGGCATACCATTTGTGTAATCATACATTTACATAGGGTAATAGTGTTTGATTCATTCTGTTATTTTTTCCTTCCCCCCACCCCTCCCACCCCTCTTTTCTGTCGATACAGTCCCTCCTTCCTCCTTTCTTGCCGTCCTCCCACCCCCCATTATGTGTCATCATCCGCTTATCAGGGAGATCATTTGTCCTTTGATTTTTTGAGATTGGCTTATCTCACTTAGCATGATATTCTCCAATTTCATCCATTTGCCTGCAAATGCCATAATTTTATTATTCTTTATGGCTGAGTAATATTCCATTGTATATATATATATATATATATATATATATATATATATATATATATATACCACAGTTTCTCTATCCATTCATCAATTGAAGGGCATCTAGGTTGGTTCCACAATCTGGCTATTGTGAACTGAGCAGCTATGAACATTGATGTGGCTGTATCTCTGTAGTATGCTGATTTAAGTCCTTTGGGTATAGGCCAAGGAGTGGGATAGCTGGGTCAAATGGTGGCTCCATTCCAAGTTTTCTAAGGAATCTCCACACTGCTTTTCAGAGTGGCTGCACTAATTTGCAGCCCTGCCAGCAGTGTATGAGTGTACCTTTTCCCCCAATCCTCGCCAACACCTATTGTTGTTTGTGTTCTTGATAATCACCATTCTAATTGGGGTGAGATGGAATCTTAGGGTAGTTTTGATTTGCATTTCTCTTATTACTAAAGATGGTGAACATTGTTTCATATGTTTGTTGATTGCTTGTAGATCTTCTTCTGTGAAGTGTCTGTTCATATCCTTAGCCCATTTGTTGATTGGGTTATTTATATTCTTCGTGTAGAGTTTTTTGAGTTTTTTAATATATTCTGGAAATTAGTGTTCTATCTGCAATATGAGTGGCAAAGATTTTCTCCCACTCTGTAGGCTCTCTCTTCACATTGCTGATAGTTTCCTTTTCTGAGAGAAAGCTATTTAGTTTGAATCTGTCCCAGTTATTGATTCTTGCTTTTATTTCTTGTGCTATGGGAGTCCTGTTAAGAAAGTCTGATCCTAAGCCAACAAGTTGAAGATTTGGACCTACTTTTTCTTCTATAAGATGCAGGGTCTCTGGTCTGATTTCAAGGTCCTTGATCCATTTTGAGTTGAGTTTTGTGCATGGTGAGAGATATGGGTTTAGTTTCATTTTGTTGCATATGGACTTCCAATTTTCCCAGCACATTTGTTGAAGAGGCTATCTTTTCTCCATTGCATGTTTTTGGCACCTTTGTCTAGTATGAGAAAACTGTATTCTTCAATTATTCTTCAAAGCCTTCTATGGTCTTCATGAATGTCACTGATCTTTGTGAAGGTCATGTTAGTGTTACTGGCAGCCAAGCCAAGGAATCTACTAGATAGATTCCAACTGGTGAGATTCAGTGGCCCACTTGCATAAGAAGAAAGCAAACAACCCCCAAAGAGAAAATGAATTCAGTACCATTAGCTGGAGACAACTGGAGAGAAGCAGCTACTCTGCAGGTCCTATAGAAGCAGTTACATTTTAAGAAAACAAAAGCCAGGAAATACACATATATATATATTTAGCTCACTTGTGCTAACCAGGAAACAAGTCACAGTTCAGTATAGCTGGCACCTGGAGTGGAGGGGAGCACCCTCATGGGTTGGGGTGGGGCTTTCTCAGTTTCAATTCTCAGCCTGAGGAAGTCTGAAAGCTAAAACAATTAAGATCTTTTAATTTCGAAAGGTCTTCATTTCATTACAAAGATAGAGTTTTTGCTTCTAGCACTAAAGGATAATTTTGTTGCATGTAATTAAAAATATGTCTCATGTCATTAGTGTCTTGTCAAAAGCCTCGTTCATTCTGGAAGATTTGGGCCTTTGGGAAATTTTTATTTTATTAATTGGCAGGGCTGTGATTTTATTGTTTAGTGTTATAGTTTGTGGGTTGCTCTTTTACAAAGAATCACAGAGCCACTACCTACATAGCCACAGAGCAACTTGGTTGGGGAATTGTAGCAGATGCCAGTGCATGGGTTCATGCCCTTGTTCAAGCTATAGCCATGGCTCCCCAGAAACTGAATGCATGCTCCTTGTGAATGTCAGAGAGAAGTTTTGCTGGCGCTGAATATGAGATGAGTTTTTCTTTGTCCTGATCAGTGTATTCTAGACTTTGAAGCACATTGAACTTGAGTCTGCCAGTAAAAATGCAGAAAGTTGCAGAAATGGAGAGGGGAGATAACATTCGAAATGCCTCATTGACACTGTATTCATGAGAAGAAATGAATAAGCAAAAGGTTTAGCTAACCGAGGAAAGGCAGTGCTTCCCCTCTGAGCAAGTTTCCTGCCTTCCTTATGAATGGTAGAAGATCTGCTGTCTTTCTTGTGCTGGGCATTTTCTCCAGCAGCAAAACAAGCTATTGGCTTTCTTCCCTTCCTCCTCCCCTCACTTCCTTGCTCCTTATAAAGAACAGGAATGATAACTGCATGAAGTGGGTGGATTCTGTGAAGAGATCATTACAATAACAGTGGGTGCTTTCTTTCCTCTTATTTTTTCCAGACCAGCCTGAACAGCATGATGAGCGTTTACAGTGAAACAGGAGACTATGGCAACGTGAAGGTCAGTGGCGAGATCCTTCTGCACATCAGCTACTGCTACAAAACTGGCGGGCTCTACATTTTTGTCAAGAATTGCAGAAATCTGGCCATAGGAGATGAAAAGAAACAGAGGACAGATGCGTAAGCATTAGCATGTTCCTCAGACCATTCCAAGTACCGCCTACTTTGTGTGTTTGTGTATTTCTGTTCCTGAAGAGCCTAAGCATTCCTCTGGATTCAGAGCATGCTCAGAGACTTGATTGCCACTTTCCTCCCGTACCTCGCTTCTAAATGTTATGTGAAGTACACATATAATGGTAGCATCCTTGGTTACTTCATTTTTTTTTTTTGTACTAGGAATTGAACCCAGGGGCACTTTACCACTGAGCCACATCCCCAGCCCTATTTCGTATTTTTTTTAGAGACAGGGTCTCCCTGAGTTTCTTAGGGCCTTGCTAAGTTGCTGAGGCTGGCTTCGAACTCTTGATCCTTGTGCCTTAGCCTCCCGAGCCACTGGGATTACAGGCATGCACCACCACGTCTGGCAGTTTACCTCATTTGTAAAAGGTCATTACCCAACATAATTCAGGACTGACAAATTTGTCGTTTACACAAAGATCGCTCTTTGAGGTAGAAGCCTGCCATGTTGGCACACCCAGGATCTACAAGAGTATCCTGTTGATTTTTGTTCTGGGAAATCTTCCAGAGATAATTACCAAGCTGTTACCCAATTGAACAACTCAGAAGGGCAATTATGAGGCTCTGGGGATCCTGGAGATCAGCCTGGGAGGGTAGCTATGAAGCATGGCATGTTGGAGGGGAGCTACCTGTAAAGATGAGTCAGGGGTCCCCATGACAACTGCTAGGCTCATTGATTCACTAGAAAGACTCACAGGACTGTATGTAAAGTTTTAACCAATAAAGGTAAAAAACACCTGAGCAAGGGGAGGTCCTGAATAAACCAGACTCAAGCTTCCAAGGGTCCTGTCCCAATGGAGTCACACAGGATGCTCTTAATCCTTGTGAAAAGTCTACAAGGGAAGATTGTTAGAGACTCAGCTGGTCATGTACTGAATTTCCAGGCTCCCAAAAGGAAAACACATGTTTAACATTAAGTTATATTGTTTATACAAATAGGTTAGGCCCAGTGAGCCACTTTTATCAGTTCTAAGAATCGTAAGAACCCTCCTGAAATCCATGTTCCCAGATGACACCCAATGGCCAAACTCACAAGCAAGTTTTTCAAAGAATTTCAATCTCAGGCCTGCTAGGTTAACTCTTTTCTGCATAATACATGACCTAAGTCCAATAAACTCAATGAAGCTGGTTCCAAGTATCCTAAAGTGGACAAATGAATGGATTCTGACTACAGATTGGTCCACCTGCCTCCTTAACTAAATTTCAGAGGGTTACAGGACCAATATAATCATTTTGACTAGGATGGAAAGGAGCCATCTAAAACCCTAGCAGGAGTTAGGTTCGTGACCCAGAGATAGAGTGCTTGCCTAGCATGCATGAAGCCCTGAATTTGAAACCCAGCAGCATAGAAAATAAGCAAATAGAATATAAAACCAGCAGATGTACTTTAGAACTCTGGCAGCATCTTACATTTCTTTTTTTTTTTAATTTTTTTAGTTGTTGATGGACCTTTATTTTATTCGTTTCTTTATATGCGGTGCTGGGAATCGAACCCAGTACCTCACACTTGCTAGGCAGGCACTCTACCACTGAGTTACAACCTCAGCCCCAACAGCATCTCACATTTCTAAGTCCACTGTGACACCCCTGCTACAAGGGGCTCCTGAGATAGCCAAGGTGCTGGGTAGAGTTGCTATTGTGACTTCTGGTTGTTGTTTTCTGTTTCTCCTTTTCCACTATTTTGTTTCATCACACATTACCAACGACCCCACTCCCTGACACCAGAAGACAGGATGAAGAATGGAGAGGCATACACCCAAGAAAATTTGTGAGATCACTGATAATGAAAACAGATTACAGTTATCGAGTGGTACATTATGTCTTCTCCTTGCAGGTGTCAACTAATTTAATCCTCACAATGCCGTGAGTTAGGTATTGTTATCATCCCAGTTTTACACTTGAAGAAACTGAGACCCAGTGAAGCATGGGTGATCCAAAACCAACTGGTCCGACTCCGAAGTCTGCAATCTTTATCACTATGCTTTATTTCTTATTTCCAGGGCCCAGAGGTTTTTTGTTTGTTTGTTTGTTTTTGTTTTTGTTTCTTTTTTGTTTGTTTTTGGGTTTTGGCACCAAGGATTGAACTCAGAGGTGCTTAACTACTGAGCCACATCCCCAACCCTTTTTAATTTTTTATTTCAAGACAGGTCTTACTGAGTTGCTTAGGGCCTTGCTAAATTGCTGAGGCTGGCTTTGAACTTGAGATCCTCCTACCTCAGCCTCCTGAGCTGCTGGGATTACAGGTGTGCGCCACTAAACCCTGATGCCCAAGTTTTTCGTTTGTTTGTTTTTGTTTTGTTTGACAGTGCTGAGGATTGAACCAGGGCCTCAACCACAGAGCTACATCCCCAGCTAAATCAGAGTTTTATATATATATCTTTTGGACTGGGGATTAAACCCAGGGGCAATCAACCACTGAGCCACATCCCCAGTCCTTCTTATATTTTATTTAGAGACAGGGTCTCACTGAGTTTAGAGCCTCAATAAGTTGCTGAGGCTGACTTTGAACTCGTGATCCTCCTGCCTCAGCCTCCCAAGCCACTGGGATTACAGGCGTGCACCACTGCACCCGGTTCAGAGTTATATTTTAAGGTGTCCTGATACATAGATGACATTCTCTTTCATCCTGTCTCCTCTGCTTACTGACCCATTCCCTTTTATTCACTGATAACACTGAGTATTTCTTACAAAATAGATGTTTTCAAATAATTACTTTCATCCTTTATTATCTTCAGTTATGTCAAATCATACCTTCTTCCTGACAAGTCCAGAAACAATAAGCGCAAGACCAAAATCAGAACAGGCACCAATCCAGAATTCAATGAAATACTAAAGGTAAGTAAACACTCTCATAGTAACTTCTGTGATATTGATCACAACCTTGTTGGTTTAATTTGCATGTCAAGACTATGTTTTAGGAAATTGGAATTTGAATAAATGATTGTAATACCCCAGCTTTCCTAACAGTTTTTGGAAAAGAAAAAAAAATACACTTTTACTCTGTTTACTTCTCTGCTGCTGCTCAAGTTGCACCTTCAGTAGACTTGATCCAGCAGAATTACATCTGACCATCAGTCCCATCTTGTAACAAAGTATGTTTTACCCTTGGGAAAACTCCCTTTTTTTGTGTGTGTGGTGCTGGGGATTGAACCTAAGGCCTTGTGCATGGGAAGCAGGCACTCTACCAACTGAGCTATATCTCCAACCCAAAGGAAAATTGCTTTTTCAGACACCCTCCCAAATGAAGTTTATTACAGTTTTGACACTAATTTAGTAGGTTACTTTCTATACATCCATTGTTCTACTAACAGCATGGATATGTACTGTTTCTTGTTAGGGTTTCAGATTTTTGGCTAAATTTAGGTGAGTGGTTAATGACTGATAGAGATGCAGAGTGAGATTTAAGCAATGTCAGAGAAGTGGCCTAGATAAAATATGACCCAGGTCCTAATCCTAAAGATATTTCTATTTCTAATGGGCTTCCAAATAACAACCCCTTCTTTCACCCTAGGCCAGTCTTACCTGATATGAAATATTTAGAGAGAATGAAATGTGGAAGTTGCCAGGTGCAGTGGCACACAGCTGTAATCCCAGCAGCTCAGGAGGCTGAGGCAGGAGGATTATGAGTTCAATGCCAGCCTCAGTAATTTAGTGAGGCCCTAAGCAGCTTAGCAAGACCCTGTCTCTAAATAAATCATAAAAAGGGCTGGGGATGTGACTCAGTGGTTAAGTGCCTCTGGGTCCAATCCTCAGTGCAAAGCAAACAAGCACTCAAACAAACAACAACAAAAAAAAATGAAGAAGTTATCGCCAATCCCAGGAAAATGTATGGACTTGTACCCAGAATGATGGAGTCAGACTCTAGCGTGGGAGGAAATTGGTGATGGCAAAAAGTCATGAGCCCACATGGTTCAGTGAAGTCATGTTTGGAGACAGGAGCCAAAATCAAGACAGGTCAAACTGAAAAATGAATAAATACAAGCAGAAGGCAAATCCAGTGGCCATAACAAAGTAGCAAAGACAAGCCCAAGCAGAACAGGTAAACATAGTGGTGGAATAAATTCAGGAAGCAGGGAACCAAAGTTAATATTGACCTACTGTAGTAGCAAGGACAGAAATAATCACAAATCCAAGATCAGAAATCAGTGGTGCATGCCTGCACTCAGGAGGCTGAGGCAGGAGGATCACAAGTTTGAGGCCAGCCTCAGCAACATAGCAAGGCCCTAAGCAACTTAATGAGACCATGTCTCAAAATAAAGAGGGTTGGGAATATAGTTCAGTGATAAAGCAAGCACCCCTGGGTTCAATCCCCAGTACAAATACATAAATAGAGAGAAATCAGTCAGTCTGAAGCCTGACCCAGATGGTGATTTCATGGAATGAGCAGAAGGTTGGTGGGAGCGTGGGCTTGTGGCCCTCTGTACCGTTATGCTGGAAAAGAAAAAGCCACCCAGTAATATCACCCGTCTGCTCATTCTGTGTGTTCATCTTCACCTCTGCATTTAGACCAGGCTTTATGAAGTATGGTTTCTAGAAGCTTCTCATTGTCAACAAGAATGACAATGTCCCCCAATTTGGGGGGGACTTAAGAGGTTTCATTATGAATAAATACAACAGAGAAGTTGGAAAATTGATATATTAAACCTTGAAAGACAAGGTAGATGTGAAAAAAATAAATAGGTAAATGAAAACCAGGAAAAATTGGAAAGAGGAGAAGCTTCATCCCCTAATTTTTAAAATTCTATATCTGGAGTATATTGCTCTTCCCCCCAAATAATTTATTGATATATGCTTTAGCACCAGGTCTGGTGCAAAATGAATTTATGAAACAGAACCTCAATTGTTGCAGAAACAAAGAAAGTTTTCTTTGTGTTTGTTTTGTTCCTATTTCTCATGTCTGTGATCTGAAAGATGATGGAGGTAAATGTCAACCTGTCCAGGAATTGGACAGAACCCTCATTTCGGAGTGTGATGTTATAAATCTCATTTGCAGTATACCATCAGCCATACCCAATTGGAAACAAGAACTCTGCAGCTCTCAGTCTGGCACTATGATCGATTTGGACATAACAGCTTCCTCGGAGAGGTGGAGATTCCTTTTGACTCATGGAACTTTGAAAATCCATGTGATGAATGGTTTGTGCTTCAGCCTAAGGTAGGAAATACTTCCAGATTAGTCAAACAGTTATGCCGTCTGGCGAGTTTGAGCAAAATTGATGTCATAGGCCTGAAAAGTAGGAAGGCTTCCAAGTTTCTAGTGGTAATCCACAAAGATTAGTTGAGCATATTTTGGAATAATATTATAGCAAACATTGTAATACCATTGTTCTAAAAACTTCATCAATATAGTTTGTCTGATAATGCAAGCTGTATAACCATATGTATTATTAATTTTATTACTAAAAATGCATTCATCATTTGAGAATCTTCATGGGTGACCATGAAAAACACATTGTATGATCCTATTGGAATAAGAAAGTCAGTCAAATGTGATGGTGCATGCCTGTATTCCCAGTGACTCAGGAGGCTGAGGCAGGAGGGTCTTAAATTAGAGGCCAGCCTCAGTAATTTAGCATGACCCTGTCTCAAATTAAAAAATAAAAAGAGCGGAGATGTAGCTCAATGGTAAAGAACCTCTGAGTTCAATTACCAGTACCAAAAAAATAAAAAGAGAAAGATTTTTCATTTTCACAAAGGAAAAAACAAACATATATTTGAGATTGATCATACTATAAAGCATTACCTCTGTTTTGCATTCTCTACAGACCATAAATAGAATAGTCTTGCCTTGGTTCACTTGAGGAAGTGAACCAAAGTATCTCGTTTACTACATTCATACTTTTGAGATTCATAACCCAGGTCTTGAGTTACAATCAGAAAAACAAGTTTAGAGTTGATTCTAGAAATTAAGCACCAATGTAGTATGTCATATTTTAATCTAGACCAACAGTTCCTTGGATTTGCTCTAAGCAATGAGAGTGTCCTCTACATTTATAGTAATTCCTTTTTTTTTTTTTGCAGTACTGGGAATTGAACTCAGGGCCTTGTGCTTGCAAGGCAAGCACTCTACCAGCTGAGCTATCTCCCCAGCCCCCATTTATAGTAATTTCTAAGTCAAATGAAGAGTAAAAGCCAGGTGTGTTGGTGCACACCTTTAATCCCAGAGACTTGGGAGGCTGAGGCAGGAAGATCTCAAGTTCGAGGTCAGCTTTGACAACTTAGCAAGGCCCTAAACAACTTAGTGAGATCCTGTCTCAAAATAAAAAATAAAAAGAACTGGGGATGTGGCTCAGTGGTTAAGCACCCAGGGTTCTGGGGTTGGCAGTACTGGAAGGGGGCGGCAGGGAGATATATAGGGGCTCTTTGAAAATCAGTTTGGAGAGAAAAGCAGCATCTTTCCAGTTAATTTCCTGGAATTGACTGAAAGACTTTGCTTTCCAAGACATCTTTTGCGCTTAAGGTCACAGTTTTCCAAGGTAATCACCTCCGCGTTACCATTGGGTGGTTCCCTTTCTATCATAAGCGGCAAGCTTCTGTCGGTCTCTCTGAGCCTGCTGAAGATAAAAATTCGGATTGTGTCTACTGTCTGGAACACCATCAGTCCTTTGCTAGATCTCCTCAGATTTTGAATCTTTCTAGATTTCCCTTGACAGCCTCCACCTGAGATTCTTTTTTAGAAAACTGACCTCAGATTACTATAGCTTTTACCCAAACAGAGTCATTATTCCTGAGAGGTTTTGTACCCCTGCCACAAGGCAGCTCTTAGTCAATAACCAACAGGTGGGGGAGTGTGAAAACCTACTTTCCTTACTGAGAGAGAAAAATGCCAAAGTGTTCATTATCCTCCAGAACTACCCTACCACATCAGGTACCCAGGATTGTACCTGCATCTCCCACCCTTCACTGGTCTCTCAAGGGATCTCTTCCTTAATAAATCATTTGCATAAGAATCGTTTTTTTGGGGGGGTTGTCCAAGGGATTGAACTCAGGGGCACTCAACCACAGAGGCACATCCCCAGCCCTATTTTGTATTATATTTAGAGACAGGGTCTCACTGAGTTGCTTAGGGCCTCACTAAGTCATTGAGGCTGGCTTTGCACTCAAGATCCTCCTGACTCAGCCTCCTGACCTGCTGGGATTACAGTCAGGCTCCACGGCACCTGGCTGCATAAGAATCTTTACCACAGAGTTTACTGAACCTAAACTGGGGAACCCAAAAGAAGCTAGTGTCTCTCATCTACATCATCACCCTCTGCCAATCCTACTCTTACACATTTAGAAGAAAGGCTGAAGACTCAGATTTGCTTTAAGATACCATGCCTTCCAAAACTGGGGAGGACAGGCATGAAGGCATGCTCTGTATGTTGAGCTGGTGGTACATTGATCAGCTTTCCATTGCTGTGACAAAATACTTGAAATAATCAACTTCTTAAAAAGGAAGGTTTATTTTTGTTCCCAGTTTTATTGATCCGGTTGGTTTTGGACCTGTGGTGAGGCAGTATACCAATGATGGGAGCTTGTGGTGGAAAAGGCCTATTGACTTCACAGTAGCCAGAAAGAAAAAGAGAGACAGGAAGGATCAGGATCCCAATATCCCTTCCGATGGCATGACCGCCAATAACCTAACTTCCTCCCACTACAGCACTCCTCTTAAAGGTTCCCTCCCTCCCAATAGCATTAAAGGCTGGGAACGAAGCCTTTCCCTTGTAGGCCTTTGGGGACATTCCAGATCTAAACTAGAGCAGCTGGACTGTACATGGCTGATTATGGGTCAGCTATGTGAAGAGTCACTTTATTCTCAGTCTCCTGTCTCAGTCATTCAGTGCAGTAGGTACTCCAACAGCTGCAGATATGGTATGAGCAGCTCTGGAGATCTGATGTTTCTGGTAGATTATCCAGCTGAGGAAGTGAAGCATGAGTTACAAGGACCGACTTCCCTAGTAATGAGGAACCAGAATTAATAGTTCTTAAACATTCCAAAATACTGACATCCTTTTATAATGGGAATGGCAAAAAACATACTACCTTATTGCTTACTGACTCTATGTTGCTGAAAGTCATTTGGTACTTAGCTTTGTTTGTGTTAGGTCTCACAGCAGAAGCCAGTGAGGAGGCTGGTACAGACAGAAAGAATTCAAGATGTCAAACTCAAGTACCATAAAGTAGTTTCACAGTATAACTTCCATTTTATTGCATGACATGGAACTATTTATCAGCTATAACTCATTATCCTTCTGAAAGGCATGTTAGGTAGTCAGACAAGAAGTGTTTGTCAGTATGAATTGCCTTTCAAGCCTTCCCATGAGGTACTATTATAAAAACAAGGACTTCTGAAAATTGACAGTCTGATTAAGTGGTTTTCCAAGGAAACATTCTTTTTTTCTGTCTTCAGGCAGAGAGTAAATGTAAGTTCTGGAACTTACATTTTGCTCTAGCTTTAGCTTTTAAATCATTTAGCAAAAATACTCTAGGCTTAGCAGTTTGGGCAAACTTTGATCTGTAATTTATCATCCCACATTATACCTGTAAATGCACTGGAAATTGTCTGTTTATTGAGCCGATGGAAAGTGGGTCTCTCTTTTGAGAAAGCAGAAGATGGTGGGTGTTGTCTGATTCTTTTTTTCTTTTTCTTGCATGTGTTAATTTATTCTTTTTAGATATACATGACAGTAGAGTGTATTTTGACATATCCTACATACATGGAGTGTAACTTCCCATTCTTGTGGTTATACCTGATGTGGAGTTTCATTGGTGGTGTGTTCGTACATGAACATAGGAAAGTGATGTCCCATTCATTCTACTGTCTTTCCTATTCCTCCCCCACTCCCTTCCCTTCATTCCCCTTTGTCTAAGCCAATGGATTTCTATTATTCCCCTCCCCAACTTCCCTTGTTTGGAGTTAGCTTCCACAAATCAGAGAGAACATTCAGCCTCTGGTTTGGGGGATTGGCTTATTTCACATAGCATGATAGTCTCCAGTTCCACCCATTTATCATCTGATTATTTCACACTCCTTCTCAGATAGTCTTTTTAGTTTCCTACTACTTTAGGATGATGATTTGAATAGATGCTCAGTACTCTCTTGATATGACCTAGCCTTCTGTCACAGCCCAGAATGTCCATGCTCCCATTTTCAGGCAAATGTGGCTCCCTGTGGCTTTCACACTAACCAATCAATACCTACCAATCTTTGTAGGAGAGGAACCCTCAGGTTGCTGGAGTGGGCTTGGTCTGTGGGCATGGAGAGCCAGAATGCCTGGCAACGGAAGTCCCCCAGAGGTTGAGGACAGAGTCCTTGGTCAGTAACTGATGGATGAAGGAGCATTAACACTTCCACCCCTTGCTTCTTCTTGGGACATCTCCATGTGTCATGTCTCCAAAGCTCTCCATCACAAGGAGCAAAAGTTGACTCCACAGAGCTTCATGTGATATCGCACACTTGTTGAGCATTCTTTACTTTTTAGTCCCACTCCCTGGTATCCTTACTAATAAAATACTTTAATGTAATGCTTTTAAGATCTGGGGAATTCAAAATAGATACTTAAATGGAGATTCCTCAGAAAACTTGAAATGGAACCACCATTTGACCCAGATATACCCAAAGGACTTAAAATCAGCATACTACAGTGAAGCAGTGTTTATAGAAGCAGAATTCACAATAGCTAAGCTTTGGAACTAACCTAGATGCCTATCAACAGATAAATGGAAAAAGAGATTGTGGTATATATACACAATGGCACATTACTCAGCTGTTAAGAAGAATGAAATTATAGCATTTGCCAGTAAATGCATGGAGCTGGAGACTATCATGCCAAGTGAAATAAACCAGTCTCCAAAAACCAAAAGTCAAAGTTTCTCTCTGATATGCAGATGCTAATTCACAATAAGGTGAGGAAGGAAGAATAGAAGTTCATTGGATTAGACCAAGAGGAATGAAGGGAAGGGAGGGGGGATGGGAATAGGAAAGACAGTAGAATGAATGGGACATTACTTTCCTATGTTCATATATGAGTACATTATCAGTGTAACTCCACGTCATGTACAAACACAAGAATGGGAAGTTATACTCCATGTATGTATAATATGTCAAAACACACTCTATTGTCATGTATATCTAAAAAGAACAAATTTAAAAAAGAGAAAAACATGTACACCCACACATGCACACACGTACACACACAAAATAGATAATTCCATATTCCTTTCTAGTGCCTACCTGCACACACACATCCCTAGTCATACTCAACATCCTCCCAGTCCCTAAATACATTCTACATAGTCCTTGTCATATTTTTCTCATGCTGCTTTCTCAACCCACACTAACCTTCTTTGCATTCCATCTTTATTTGTTGTCATTTGTCCCATTCTTTAAGGACCATGCAAGAGTCACCTCCTGATCCCAATCCAGCCTAATCTCTTTCTTTGTGTTGAAGCAGCAGTCCCAATTTGTCTGACATTAAACTTTCTATGTAATAGAAGCAAAGAGGACCAATAACAGGTCAATTAATAATAAAGTCATAGAAGCCCCCCCACATTCAAAGACTTTCTCTCAAAGCATTTTTAATATTTTAATTATTAATAACAATTAATTTTATGAATTGACAAATTGTATATAGTTTTATGTACAAAATGTTATTTTGTGAAATACAATAATAATACATTGTAGAGTAGCTAAATTAAGATGATTAACACATCATTACTTCACATATTTTTTTTGTGATGAGAATACTTAAAAATTCCTAGCAAATCTAGGTGTGGTGACACAGTCCTGTAATCCCAGCAGCTCGGGAGTATGAGGCAGGAGCATTGCAAATTTAAGGGCAGTCTCAGTAACTTAGTGAGGCCCTAAGTAACTTAGCAAGACCCTGTCTCAAAATTAAAATTTAAAAGGACTGGGGATGTGACTCAGTGATTAAGCACCCCTGGGCTCAATCTCTGGTGGCAATAAATAAATAAATAAATAAAAATTAAGAATACATCACTATTAACCATAGTCAGCATTTTTGTTTTACAATGGATGTCATTTCCATCTAGAAATTTTGTGTCCTTTTGATCAACATTTCCTCAACATGTCCCACCCCGAATTCCACCACACTCAGCCTCTGGTGGTGACTTTTCTCCTCTCTACTTCCATGAGTTCAATTTTTTTATGATTCCATGAATAAGTGAGATCATGCAGTATTTGTCTTTCTGTGCCTGGATTATTTCACTTAACATAATGTCCCCCAGTTTCATCCGTGTTGCCGCAAAGGGCAGGCTTTCCTTTTTAAGGGCAGAATAGTATTATATATTGCATTTGTGTGCCACATTTTCTTTACCCATATACCCATTGATGGGTGCTTTGGTTTATTTCATAACTTGACTGTTTGGATAGTGCTATAATGAATATAAAAGTGTAGATAACTCTTCTTCAGTATGCTGATTTCATTTCCTTTGGATATACTCCTAGTAATGGAATTGCTGGATCATATGGTAGTTGTAGTTTTAATTTTTTGAGGAGCCGCCATGCTGTTTTCCATAATGGCTGATACTAATTTGCATTCCCACCAATGGCATGCAAAGTATTCCCTTTTCCCTATATTTTCTCCTTTTCTTATCTTTCATCCTTTTGATAATGCCATTTTAACAGGTTTGAGGTGATGTCTCACTATAGTTTTAATTTGTGTTTCTCTAATAATTAGTGATTTTAAGTATTTTTTTATAAACCTGTTGACCACTTGCATTTCCTTTTTTGGGAAATGTCTTTAATATCCTTTGCCCATTTATTTTTATGTTTTGGTATTGGGGATGGAACCAGGGGTGCTCTACCACTGAGCTACATCCCTAGTCCTTTTTTATTTTTTTATTTTGAGACAGGATCTTGCTATATTGTCAAGGCTGGCCTTGAACTTGTGATCCTCTTGAGTATGTGCTGAGATTACAGGGATGTGCTACTGCACCCAGCCCTTTGCCTGTTCTTAATCAGGTTATTTGATTTCTTTATGCATTTTATGCATTTCTTTATGCATTTTTATGCATTTGTCACATGTACAGATTGAGAATATTTTCTCCCATTTCCTAGGTTGTTTTCTCACTCTGTTGATTGTTTCCTCTGCCAGAAGTGCTTCAGTTGGATGCCATCCTGCTTATCTATTTTTGTTTTTGTTGACTGTGTTTTGGGGGTCATATCCCAAAAATGATTGCCAAGACCAATGTCATGAAATTTTTCCCCTATTTTCTTCTACTTATTTTAGCATTTCGGGTCTTACATAAAGTTTCTAATCTTGACTTGATTTTTTATGTGGTATAAAGGTTTAATTTCATTCTTTTGCAGTTTTCCCAACACCAGTTATTGAAGAGACTTACACGATTGTATATTCTTGGTACCTTTGTTGAAAATCAATTAACCATAAATATGTGGATTTATTTTTGGGTTCTCGGTTCTGTTCCAATGGTCTGTGTGTCTGTTTCTGTGCCAGTAATATGCTGGTTTGATTACTTCAGTTTCCCAATGTTTTTCTTAAATATTTATTTTAATTTAAAACAAATAAATGTCCATTCATATGCACATCTTCCAATATAGACACAATTTTGTTTGACTATGGGTTCAGTAATTAAAATTCTGGCATATCTTTCTGGAATTAATTTTACCCCCTAATGCATCATCAACATTCTCACTTGAATTTTTCTAAAGTGAAACAAGAATGTATGAATACTTTCAACTGGGTGCAGTGGCGCACACTGTAATCCAAGCTGCTCGAGAGGCTGAGACAGGAGTATCACAAGTTCCAGGCCAGCCTGGGCAATTTAGTGAGATGCTGTTTCAAAATTTAAAAAAAAATTAAAAGGTTTGGGAATGTGGCTCAGTGGTAGAATACCCCTAAATCCCAGGCACCCCCTGCCAAAAAAAAAAAAAAATGCAAGAATGCTTTCAGAGTAAACCAAATGCAAAAATCTTTCTTAACGTTCGTGATATTTTTCTAATGTTTTACAGTTTAAAGCCATGCCTAAATAATGGCAACCTTGTTTTGGGATCTTAGATTCTTCTGAAATATACAACTTAAATTTTTATACTAACAGCTTTCTTTTGCATGAATCAATTTATATGACATCAAATTATATAACAACAATCACAAATAGGCTAGCACAAATTGCTTAGGGGACTAATGCAGGGGACTCTTGGTGAGCAAATATTTCTACTCATGGAACCAGACACAATGATCTTTGTAGAGAGGATCCTGCTCTTCAGTGGGGATGGAGAACATTAATTCATCTGATGAGTCAGTTAAATGTGGGTAGATTAATAGAACTTTTACCGCAAATGTCTCTTGGGTAGACTGAAAACTCATTGAAAGCAGGGTCTGTGTCTTTTGTGTCCCCACAGCACTTAGCAAAGTACTTTGTACAAAGTAAGCATTCCAAATATGTTAGCAGAATTGAATTGAATTCAATTCACTATCTTATTTTGAGTGGGAGTTGGTTGCAGAATGGAAATGGTAATATGCCAAGAGAGGGTGTTACCTTGGAATCTTCTAGAAAAAGTACCAGAACTACACCCTGAGATGTTAGATATGTGCAGTCTGCAAGATAACCTCCATCTTTTAACTTCCTTTTGTTTGTAATTATAATGCTATAAGGGCTTCATCTGTATTGTGTTCTACTTTCATAAGACTTGAGGTCTATTTTATACATCACCAGTAGATTTTAATTTAAGTTGAAAAGCAACAGAACTTAACCACTGAGCCATATTCTCAGCCCCTTTTTTATACCTTATTTAGGGTCTTGCTGAGTTGCTTAGGGCCTTGCTAAGTTGCTGAGGCTGACTTTGAACTCTTGATCCTCCTGCCTCATCCTCTAGAGCCACTGAGATTATAGGCATGCACCACTGCGCCTGGCCCCAACATATTTTCCTAGCCAAAGATCTCACCCCAAAGCAAATAAAGTCTTCTCTGGTTAAGTATGGCAGTATAGCATATGAATGTAAACCTTAATGACTTAAAACAACAATCTATGACTATCTCTCGTGATTTTTTGGGCTGACAGCTCATTTAGGTAGTTCTCACTGAAGGCCTCTTGAGCAGTTGCAGCAAATGGTTGCCTGAGATTCACATCACCTGAAGGCTCAACTGGTTGGTCAAGTTCAAGCACTTTCATATCCCACACTGATGTTGGTTACCAGCAGGAAATTCAGCTAGGCGTGCAAACTGGAGCACCTATATGTGGCTTCTCCATATGGCTTCGTCCTCTCACAACGTGGATTCCCAGAGGGAGCATCCCAAAAATATGTATGCCAAGAAAGGAAGTAGAAGCTGTCAATTTTAAGACCTGGGCCCAGAAACTGTCACATTGCCACTTCTTCCATGTTCTACTAATAAAAGTAACACAAAACCCACTCAAATCCAAAGAGAGGGGACAAATACCCACCTCACATTGACTGTAGCATCAAAGAAGTAGTGATTATCTTTAATTCGCCATAATGTTCATTAAAATTTTCCAGGTCAGGTGTGGTGGCACACACTTGTAATACCAGCAGCTCAGGAGGCTGAAGCAGGAGGATCTCAAGTTCAAAACCAACCTCAGCAACTTAGTGAGGCCCTGGGCAACTTAGTGAGACCCTGACTCTAAGTAAAAGAAATTTTAAAAAGGGTAGGGGATGTGGCTCAGTGGTTAAGTGCCCCTGGATTCAATCCCAAGTACCAAAAAATAAATAAATATAAAATTTCCACATATATACTAAAATTTACTGGAAAAAAATTGGTTTTGTAGTGCTGGGAATGGAACCCAGGTCCTCATACATGACAGGCAAATGCTCTATCACGGAGCCATGCCCCCTAGTCCTGCTGAAAATTTGCAAACAATAAGAAAAGTCTTTTTACAAAAACAATTTATTTAAAATTAATAAGATTAAGTATTAGATAGTCTGTTTTGCCATATAAAGTCATTTTTGCTCCTGGGAAAAGATTGAATAAAACATTTCAAGTGCTTTTCCACCCTTAGTGATAAGTTTTACCACCATCCACAGTACTGAAAGTCAGGCAAGGATTTTTTTTCTTTGTAATGGTCCTGGTTTTTGGTTTTTGATGACTTTCTTTTTTATTTTGGTGTTTTTTTTTTTAATTTTGATTCTGGATATTGAACCCAGGGGTGCTTAACCACTGAGCCACATCCCCAGCCTGTTTTTAGTATTTAATTTAGAGCAGAATCTCACTAAGTTAGGGCCTTAGGCTTAGGGCCTTGCTAATTAGCTGAGGATGGTTTTGAACTCAGTCTCCTCCTGCCTCAGCCTCCCGAGTTGCTGGGATAACAGGCATTTGCAACCATGCCTGACTAGTATGTGCACTTTTGAGACCAACTTTCTTCACTCATAGTTCTCTAGAGATCCCCCCAAGTTGTTGCATGTATCAATAGCTGTTGGTTTTTGTTTCTGGTTAGTAGTTCATGGTATGTATGTACCACAATTTGCTTAACCGTTAACCTGTTGAAGGATATCTGGGTTGTTGCCAGTTTTTTGTTATTACAAATAAAATTGATAGGAATATTAGTATTCGAGTTTGTGTGGACATAATTTTTCATTTCTCTGGGATAAGTGCCCCAACATGTAATTTCTAGGTTGCATGGTAGTTGCATGTTTAGTCTTAGGAGAAATTATAAACCTGTTATTTAGAGTGGCCATATCATTTTACATCCCCACCAGCAATATTCAAGTGAACCATTTTCTCCACATTGAATTTTTTTATTTCATATTTTTATTCACATTGAATTTCGATGATGCAAGTTACCAATACTGCCTTCAATAATGGGTGACTGGCAGTCCATTGTGAATCAAGCATTGCTGTCTGCTTTCCCCTCCTGATCACTTAGAAAAGCTTTGAGACATCCAAGCCAGACATGGAGAAGTAACTTTTGGAGGTGTTTTTAGTGCTGTATTTATTCCTGCCTCATACTGCATACAGTATGCAAATGACCAGTGATAGCTCAATTTTCAATGTGTCTCTTAATATCCGTTGAGGGACAAAATGTGTGTAATATATCTCCTTTCAAATTCCTTTTACTTTAATGTTAAAATTTATATGCAAATATCTTAGTATACTTTTCTAGCCTTTCTTTTCTTGTAAGTCATCTGGACCCAATAAGAACTAACATATTTGAATGGGAATGAATTGTCACATTTAAACCACCAAGTAAGTATTGTACATTCAAACATGGGTTGCAATACACTATGCCAAGCATTTCACCTCTTTCTTGCCTTCCCTTGGCCAGGTGGAGTTTGCTGCTGATATTGGCCTTCAGTATAAAGGAGAGCTAACAGTTGTTTTACGTTA
Organism: Sciurus carolinensis; assembly: GCF_902686445.1. Lineage (NCBI taxonomy): Eukaryota > Metazoa > Chordata > Mammalia > Rodentia > Sciuridae > Sciurus > Sciurus carolinensis. The sequence continues at coordinate 31,427,610 of NC_062232.1, forward strand.
CATTCCTCCAGAGGAGTACCTAATGCTTCCACACGGACAGCTTCAAGGTAGAGTAAAAATCAGACTTTGATCAATGGCATTCTATTTTTATAAGTACGGAATGGCACTCAGGGATTGGTTGGACTATGTTACTTTAATGCTAAACAGATGAAACATAAAGTTAGGCGTCCCTGTCTTTTGAGGAAAGTCACACCGTATATGGAGAGAGGTGTGGGATTTTTTTTTTAATTTTTTTTTTTTTGGGTGCTGGGGATGGAACCCAGGGCCTTGTACTTACAAGGCAAGCACTCTACCAACTGAGCTATCTCCCCAGCCCCGGTGTGGGATTTTTATAAGGAAAACAAGTTCATAGTTGGAAACCAGGTTGGATGATGAGGTTTGTGTCCTTCTTCATTCCTAGAGATATAGGATCTTCCCCAGAGTAAGGGGATCTGCTGGGACTGGGTATAGGGACTGCTGTATGGAGTTATGTCTTTCACAGCTACTCAGGAAGTCTTGAGGAAGAAGCTCACACACAACACAGAACACAAAGGAAAAATTCAGATGGAGTTAATTTGTAAATCTCTCTTGCCCTTGTCCTTCCATCAATCCTCCAGGCAGCCTCCAATATCCTCCCATTCATGATCACCCTCTTCAATGTGTCCCTGTACAAGGAACATACTGTCTCCTGGCCTCAGTCTTCTCACTTCAAAGGGTTGTTGAGAGGATTAAATTGATAGAGATGGTAGTTTTTATTTCTGTTGAACATATTTCATCTCAATAACAATGTGAGGTAGGAGAGAATTTTTTCTCTCATTCAAAAATGCAAATTGTAGCTGGGTCTGGTAGTGATGCCTGTAATCCCAGCATTTTGGGAGGCTGAGGCAGGAAGATTGCAAGTTTGAGGCTAGCCTCAGCATTTAGTGAGGCCCTAAGCAATTTAATGAGATCCTGTCTCAAAAAATAAATAGTACTCGGGATGTGGCTCAGTGGTTAAGCACCCCTGTGTACAATCCCTGGTACAAACAAAACAAAACAAAACAGTAATTGTGCCTGGGCTGCAGCCTCTAGAGCTGGCCCTGTCTGAAATTGATATTTATAAGACGAGAGTTATGAAATTTTCTCTTTTCAAGATTTGGTGCTTGTGTCTGACTTTCATCATAGCTAATTCTCACTGAAATGGTGACTCTACAAGCAGCTCTCAAGATCTTTTCTGTTTCCTTCTTTCAGATCCTGTGAAAAAATATGCTTTATAGGGGACTGTTTAAGGTTTGAAGTTTACATGTTCATTTTCTTTCAACAAATACAAATGAAAGACCCATCTAGAAGGAATCCAATCTATTTTTTTCCACATTTTTTTATTGGCATGTTATAATTGTACATATTGATGGGATTTGTTGTTACATATTTGTACATGCACACAGTACACAATATAACAATATATTATTATATATTAACGATATTGGTCAATATCACTCCCCAGCACTTCCCTGTTCCCTCCCTATCTCCCACCCTTTGGTCCCTTTCCTCTACTAATCTCCTTTTGATTTTAGGAGATTCACCCTTCACCTTTCTTTTCCTTTTTCCTCTCTAGTTTCCATATATGAGAGAGAACATATGACCCTTAACCTTCTGAGTTTGGCTTATCTTGCTGAACATAATGTCTCTAGTTCCATTCATTTCCCTGCAAATGACATAATTTCATTTAACTTTATGGCTGAATAAAACTCCATTGTATATATGTGCCACATTTTCTTTATCCATTCCTTTACTGATGAGCACCTAGGTTGGTTCCTTAATTTGACTATTGTGAATTGTGCTGCTATAAACATGGATATGCATGTATCCCTGTAGTATGGTGATTTTAACTCTTTAAGATAAATATCAAGGAGTGGTATAACTGGGACAAATGTTGGTTCCATGCTTAGTCTTTTGAGGAACTTCCATAGTGAAGCATTCAATTTAAATTAATATAAAATATACAATAGCATAAAGGCCTGATTCAGTCAGCAAATTAAGTCAATTTTTGGAGATGATCTTTGCAAATTTTGAAGTGGTATCCATGATATCTCTCCTCTCCTTTCTCTCTCTCTCTCTCTCCATCATTTTAGTGACTGATGCAGGAAAGAAGACCTTTAAAAAGGGAAAGAAAAAGGAATCACCTGTAATCTCTGGAGGAATACTAGAAGTGTTCATCAAAGAAGCAAAGAATTTGACAGCAGTAAAATCAGGAGGCACCTCTGACAGCTTTGTGAAGGGGTAATTTTGTTTTGGTGCATTTCTGATACTTATTGGGAGATGAAAGGATCTATGATCCATGAGACTGGTGACTGTGAGGCTTCCATGTTCTGCTAATTGAACATGTACTGAGGAAGAGCTACCCCAAGTGCTGGCTTTTATGTCTAAAACAATAGGAGCGTGGAGGGAGCTGCTTATTGAAGCTTACACTGTATTCCCAGAATGTTTCAGTAGTTCCTATCAATCTCACCCTCAAGACCAGCAGACTTTCCTTTGAGATTCATTTCTTAAAGGCATAGAAAGTATGATATTCTGTGCATAATATACTTTCATTATGGCTTATTATCATTTGGTTCTGGCAATAGGCAATGACAACCAAAATATCAGATCCTTGCTATTTTGCTCTCTTGGGGGAAATTTTTTAGAGTAGAGAAATCAGAGCATCTTCCCTGAAGATATTCACTAGTGTTTTGGAGAGGCTCCAGGACTGCCTGCTGGGCATCTATTCCCTCTTCAGGGCGCACTGGGCAGTTTCTTGAGGGAATACAGCCCTTTAAATGGATATTCGTGCTTATTCTAGGCATCCCCAACAGCAAATCCTTCTTGATTTCTGACTACTGGAGAGATTTTTTTTTTCTCCCAGAATTAGAGGAGATAATACCAGAGGGATATTTTTCATTAATTCAAACAAACCCACAAATGCACATGTACCAAGCATCAGGTAGTGCACTTTCAAAAGTAAATAAAATGTGATACTGACCGCATGCACATGACATAAAGCAAGTCCCTCTGATGGTAGGCTACTAGGTTAATTCTTGGAGTCAGATGACAGTTTTTTCTTCTCTTCCAGTCTTCTTAGAAATGTGTATTTTTCTTACAAGAAATTGAATTCCGCCTTTATCCTCAAATGTTCTTTTTGTTTTGTTGTTTGCCATAGCTGGGAATTGAACCCAGGACCTCGTGCATGCTAGGCAACTGTTCTACCGCTGAACTATATAACCCCAAGCCCACCAACTGCACATTCTGACCTTGTTAAAGCCAATAGTGAGGAGAAGCAGCTGTCTGGGCTTCCACATTAGTGAACATGTGCTCTGGAATACTCGTCCATCAGTTTTTCATTCTTTATTGCAATAGATTGAAGCATAGAAGAAATACTTTCTTTTGATTTTGCTGTTGCAATTTGTCTCAACAACCTGTCATCCAGTTATGGCCTCTGCTACTCACTGGCTCCTGGCCTATGACCTCACTGTGACCTTGCAGGGGTGACTCAATATTTTCTGGAAATTTATGAACCAGAAATAATAAAGGACAGCATTTTTGCTCTATTATAAAAAAGGAACTTTCCAGTAAAATTTCTCCTTTTTTAGTACTTAAATGTTAAGCTGATTTTAAAGGGACCTAAGATTTTTTTTATTATTTATTATATATGTAAATATATTTTTGGTACTGAGGATTGATTCCAAGGTGCTTTACCATTAAGCTACATACCCAGCCCTTTTTATTTTTTATTTAGAGACAGTTGCTTAGGGCCTCGCTAAGTTGCTGAGGTTGGCCTTGAATTTGTGATCCTCCTGCCTCAGAATTCCCACATCACTGGGATTACAGGCATGTGGCACTGTGCCCAGCCCTGAAATTTAAAAAATAAACATATACATAGAGAAAGGAGACAAAGAGAAAGCAAGAATAGACCTTTATGTAAAGTTTAATATTCTAAAATTTTAAAATCACAAAATTACCTAATTATATTAGTTTTGTCTGTTAACTAAAATATTAGTGGTTTAAAAAAGACAAAAGTTCTTTTATTTCTCTTACATGTCAAAGACTGAAGGTAATATACCCATGGCAGGTATGGAAACATCATGATTTTAAGGGACACAGTTTTTTTTTCTATCTCATTTTGGTATCTACTTCATGGGCCAGGATAGCTGCTTAGATTTCCGTTATCCCATGCAAATTCCAGCTGGTAGGATACTTCCCACAGGTTTCATACAGGAATTTCTTATGTGTCATTTGCCAGAACTTAGTCATATTGATGTACTAGCTACACAGGGGATGGGGATGGAGGTAGTCTTTTTTTTTTTTTTTCAAACCAGGGATTGAAGCCAGGGGTGCTCAACCACTGAGCCAATCCTCAGCCCTTTTTTATATTTTATTTTGAGACAGGGTTTCAGGGTCTTGCTAAGTTGCTCAGGGCCTCCATGTTTGATGAGACTGGCTTTGAACTTTCAATTCTCCTGCCTCAGGCTCCCAAGATGCTGGGATTACAGGCGTGCACCACCGTACCCACTTGGAGGCAGTCTTTTTTTCTGGTTAACCTTGTACCCAAAATTTTAAAATGGGAATTTTTTTTCTTTTTTTTTTATTGTAAACAAATGGGATACATGTTGTTTCTCTGTTTGTACATAGAGTAAGGCATACCATTTGTGTAATCATAAATTTACATAGGGTAATGTTGTTTGATTCATTCTGTTATTTTTTTCCTTCCCCCCCACACCTACCACACCTCTTTTCCCTCTATACAGTCTTTCCTTCCCCCATTCTTGCCCCCCTCCCTAACCCTCACTCTAACCCTAAAACTAACCCCTCCCACGCCCCATTATGTATCATCATCCACTTATCAGCGATATCATTCGTCCTTTGGTTTTTTGAGATTGGCTTATCTCACTTAGCATGATATTCTCCAGTTTCATCCATTTGCCTGCAAATGCCATAATTTTATCATTCTTTATGGGTGAGTAATATTCCATTGTATATATATACCACAGTTTCTTTATCCATTCATCAATTGAAGGACATCAAGGTTGGTTCCAAAATCTGGCTATTGTGAACTGAGAAGCTATGAACATTGATGTGGCTGTATCTCTGTAATATGCTGATTTTAAGTCCTTTGGGTATAGGCCAAGGAGTGGGATAGCTGGGTCAAATGGTGGCTCCATTCCAAGTTTTCTAAGGAATCTCCATACTGCCTTCCAGAGTGGCTGCACTAATTTGCAACCCCACCAGCAATGTATGAGTGTACCCCTTTCCCCACATCCTCGCCAACACCTGTTGTTGCTTGTATTCTTGATAATCGCCATTCTGATTGGGGTGAGATGGAATCCTAGGGTGGTTTTGATTTGCATTTCTCTTATTACTAGAGATGTTGAACATTTTTCCATATGTTTGTTGATTGTTTGTAGGTCTTCTTCTGTGAAGTGTCTGTTCATTTCCTTAGACCATTTGTTGATTGGGTTATTTGTAGTCTTGGTGTTGAGTTTTTTGAATTCTTTATAGATTCTGGAGATTAGTGCTCTATCTGAAGTATGATTGGCAAAGATTTTCTCCCACTCTGAAGGCTCTTTCTTTGCATTGCTGATAGTTTCCTTTGCTGAGAGAAAGCTTTTTAGTTTGAATCTATCCCAGTTGTTGATTCTTGCTTTTATTTCTTGTGCTATGGGAGTCCTGTTGAGAAAGTCTGGTCCTAAGCCGACATGTTGAAGATCTGGACCTACTTTTTCTTCTATAAGATGCAGGGTCTCTGGTCTGATTCCGAGGTCCTTAATCCATTTTGAGTTTAGTTTTGTGCACGGTGAGAGATATGGGTTTAGTTTCATTCTGTTGCATATGGACTTCCAATTTTCCCAGCACCATTTGTTGAAGAGGCTATCTTTTCTCCATTGCATATTTTTGGCCCCTTTGTCTAGTATGAGAATATTATATTTATTTGGGTTTGTGTCCGTGTCCTCTATTCTGTACCATTGATCTACCTGTCTATTTTGGTACCAATACCATGCCGTTTTTGTTACTATTGCTTTGTAGTACAGTTGAAGTTCTGGTATTGCAATACCCCCTGCTTCATTTTTCCTGTGAAGGATTGCTTTAGCAATTCTGGGTTTCTTATTCTTCCAGATGAATTTCATGATTGCTTGTTCTACTTCTGTAAGGTACATCGTTGGGATTTTAATTGGAATTGCATTGAATCTGTATAGCACTTTTGGTAGTATGGCCATTTTGACAATATTAATTCTGCCTATCCAGGAACATGGGAGATCTTTCCATCTTCTAAGGTGTTCTTTAATTTCTTTCTTTAGTGTTCTGTAGTTCTCATTGTAGAAGTCTTTCACCTCTTTTGTGAGATTGATTCCCAAGTATTTTATTTTTTTCGAGGCTATTGTGAATGGGGTAGTTTTCCTAACTTCTCTTTCTGAAGATTCATCACTTATGTATAAAAATGCATTAGATTTATGAGCATTGATCTTATATCCCGCTACTTTACTAAATTCATTTATGAGTTCTAAGAGTTTTCTGGTGGAATTTCCTGGTTCCTCTAAGTATATAATCATATCATCAGCAAATAGGGATAGTTTGAGTTCTTCTTTTCCTATTCGTATCCCGTTAATTTCTTTGGTCTGTCTAATTGCTCTGGCTAGAGTTTCAAGGACGATATTGAATAGAAGTGGTGAAAGAGGGCATCCCTGCCTTGTTCCAGATTTTAGGGGGAATGCTTTCAGTTTTTCACCATTAAGAATGATATTATCCATGGGCTTAGCATAGATGGCCTTTACAATGTTAAGGAACGTTCCCACTATCCCTATTCTTTCTAGTGTTTTGAGCATGAAGGGTTGCTGTATTTTATCAAATGCTTTCTCTGCATGTATTGAAATAATCATGTGATTCTTGACTTTAAGTCTGTTGATATGGTGAATTACATTTATTGATTTCCTGATGTTGAACCAACCTTGCATCCCTGGGGTGAAACCCACTTGATCATGGTGCACTATCTTTTTAATATGTTTTTGTATGCGATTTGCTAAAATTTTGTTGAGAATTTTTGCATCGATGTTCATTAAGGATATTGGTCTGAAATTTTCTTTCCTCGATGTGTCTCTGTCTGGTTTAGGTATCAGGGTAATATTGGCTTCATAGAATGAGTTTGGGAGGGTTCCCTCCTCTTCTATTTCATGGAATACTTTCAGAAGTATTGGAATGAGCTCTTCTTTAAAGGTTTTGTAGAACTCGGCTGAGAAACCATCAGGTCCTGGACTTTTCTTTGTTGGTAGGCTTTTGATGACTTCTTCTATTTCATTACTTGAAATTGGTCTATTTAAATTGTGTATGTCCTCCTCATTTAGTTTAGGCAATTCATAGGTCTCTAGAAACTTGTTGATATCTTCGAAATTTTCTATTTTGTTGGAGTATAGATTTTCAAAATAGCTTCTAATTATGTTTTGTATTTCAATCGTGTCTGTTGTGATATTTCCTTGTTCATTCCGAATTTTAGTGATTTGGGTTTTCTCTCGTCTTCTCTTTGTTAGTGTGGCTAAAGGTTTATCAATTTCATTTATTTTTTCGAAGAACCAACTATTTATTTTGTCAATTTTTTGTATTGTTTCTTTTGTTTCAATTTCATTGATTTCAGCTCTGAGTTTAACTATTTCCTGTCTTCTACTACTTTTGGTCTTGGTCTGTTCTTCTTTTTCTAGGGCTTTGAGCTGTAGTGTTAGGTTGTTTATTTGTTGAGTTTTGCTTCTTTTATTGAATGCGCTCCATGAAATAAATTTTCCTCTAAGTACTGCTTTCATAGTATCCCAGAGATTTTGATATGATGTTTGTTTGTTCTCATTTACCTCTAAGAATTTTTTAATTTCCTTCCTAATATCTTCTGTTATCCATTCATCATATAATAGCATATTGTTTAATCTCCAGGTGTTGGAGTAATTTCTGCTTTTTACTCTTTCATTTATTTCTAGTTTCAATCCATTATGATCTGATAAAATACAAGGAAGTGTCTCTACCTTCTTATATTTGCTAACATTAGCTTTGTGGCATAATATATGGTCTATTTCAGAGAAGGATCCATGTGCTGCTGAGAAGAAAGTGTATTCACTCTTGGTTGGATGGTATATTCTATAAATGTCTGTTAAGTCTAAATTATTGATTGTGTTATTGAGATCTATGGTTTCTTTGTTCAATTTTTGTTTGGAAGATCTGTCCAGCAGTGAGAGAGGCATATTAAAATCACCTAGTATTATTGTATTGTGGTCTATTTGGTTTCTGAGATTGAGAAGGATTTGTTTGACATACATGGGTGAGCCACTGTTTGGGGCATAGATATTTATGATTGTTATGTCTTGCTGATTTATGGTTCCCTTAAGAAGTATGAAGTGTCCTTCTTTATCCCTTCTGATTACCTTTGGCTTGAAGTCCACTTTATCTGAAATGAGGATGGATACCCCAGCTTTTTTGCTGGGTCCATGTGCATGGTAAGTTTTTTCCCATCCTTTCACCTTTAGTCTTTGGGTATCTCTTTCTAAGAGATGAGTCTCTTGCAGGCAACATATTGTTGGATCTTTCTTTTTGATCCAATCTGCCAGTCTATGTCTTTTGGTTGATGAATTCAGGCCATTAATATTCAGGGTTATTATTGAGATATGATTTGTATTCCCGGTCATTTGACTCATTTTATTCATTTATTTGTTTATTTTTGACACGACTTGGTTCCTCTTTATTTGAGAGCTCCTTTAGGATAATTCCTCCCTTTGCTGATTTGCTTCTTTGTTTTTCATCTCTTCTTCATGGAATATTTTGCTGAGAATGTTCTGTAATGCTGGCTTTCTTTTTGTATATTCTTTTAGCTTTTGTTTATCATGGAAGGATTTTATTTCGTCATCAAATCTGAAGGTAAGTTTTGCTGGGTATAAGATTCTTGGTTGGCATCCATTTTCTTTTAGGGCTTGAAAAATGTTATTCCAGGCCCTTCTAGCTTTTAAGGTCTGGATTGAAAAATCTGCTGATATCCGTATTGGTTTCCCCTTGAATGCAATTTGGTTCTTTTCTCTCACAGCCTTTAAAATTCTGTCTTTATTTTGTATGTTAGGTATTTTCATTATAATGTGCCTTGGTGTGGGTCTGTTGTAATTTTGTGTATTTGGAGTCCTATAAGCCTCTTGAACTTGATTTTCCATTTCATTCTTCAGATTTGGGAAATTTTCTGAAATTATCTCATTGAATAGGTTGTTCATTCCTTTGGTTTGTTTCTCTAAGCCTTCCTCAATCCCAATAATTCTCAAATTTGGCCTTTTCATGATATCCCATAGTTCTTGGAGATTCTGTTCATGATTTCTTACCATCTTCTCTGTTTGTTTGACTTTGTTTTCGAGGTTAAATATTTTGTCTTCAATATCTGAGGTTCTGTCTTCCAGGTGTTCTATCCTATTGGTTGTGCTTTCTATGGAGTTCTTAATTTGGTTTATTGTTTCCTTCATTTCAAGGATTTCTGTTTGGTTTTTTTCAATATCTCTAACTCTTTATTGAAATGGTCTTTTGCTTCCTGCATTTTCTCTTTTAACTGTCAATTGGTGCAATCATTCAATGCCTGCATTTGCTCTTTCATTTCATCATTTGCTTCCCTTTTCATGTTGATTATGTACATTCTGAACTCCCTTTCTGACCTTTCTTCTGCCATGCTGTCATTGGATTTTATTGATGTAACATCCAGATTTGTTTGAGGCATTTTCTTCCCTTGTTATCTCATGTCGTCCAGGTATCAGTGGACTGCAGAGATGTTGCAGATTTCCTCTATTGACTTATAATGTCCCTGAAGATTGCTAGTGTATCCCCTCTTATCCTTCAGTAGCCTGAAGTCTTAGAGGAAGTTGATACTGCAGTGCTCCCCTAGGAAGCTGCCTCTCTAGGGGTGGTGGTCTTCAGGTGGGGTATATTCCCTGCTAGTGGGCAGAGGTGCCTCTACTTTTTGACCAATGGTCATCCAAAGGGGAACTAGACTGCGGGCTGAGGCAAGGCCTGTTTGGGCTTGTGTCTCTGGTTTTACCGTCCTTGTGGGAAAACTTCACCCAGCAGGGAAGACTCACCCGGTGGGGAGGTCTCGCTGGTCAGTTCCCCTCCTAGAGGTTCCCTTCAGTCCACAACTACCACCTGGGCAGGGCAGCCTTCCCAGGCAACGTTCCCAGGGGCCTGGACCTACCTCCTGGGCCTGGGAGCCCTGCCCTTCACAGACGAGTCTCCTTAGGTAGCCCCTCCTCAGAGAAGCTGCGCGCAGTCCTGGAACCTTCGCTCCGCCCCTCAGCTTGTCTCTGTGTAGCTCTTTCAAGAAAAGGTGCCTAGGTCCCCGGACCGTACCATGCTATGCACCTAATCGCCTGGCTATGCGACCCCTCCTCTGAGCAGTCACTTGGAGCCTCGTACAGATGCTCTGAGCCCCAGTGACCCGTCACTCGTCTCTTCCTCCAGGCAGCCACCCGGTGTTCTGTGTGGGCGCTTGGAGACCAAGCAACTCACTGCACACCTCCACCTCCTCAGGACAGCCCCCTCCCGTTGTTCAGGCGGTTGCTGAGTCCAAATAGCTCGCCGCCCAACTCTTTCTCTGGCAGCCGCAGGAGCCCCAGCAGATTGCTCCAAAAACCAAGCAGTGTGCTGCGCGGCTGCAGCCTTCCCAGGCAATGTTCCCAGGGGCCTGGACCTACCTCCTGGGCCTGGGAGCCTCACCCTTTGCAGACGAGTCTCCTTAGGTTGCCCCTCCTTAGAGAAGCTGCGTGCAGTCCTGGAAACTTCGCTCCGCCGTTTTTTCGCTCCGCTTCACTGTCCGTGTTTACCGCTCCAGCGGGGGGAGGGGCGTCTCGCTGAGTCACTCTACTTCACAAAGTTCCCTGCGTTCAGGGGCTACCGCCCCATCCGGGACGCCTCCCTAATGGGAGAAACTCACCCGGCGGCTTTGAGTTGGTCCCAAGTCTCTCACTATCTCCTCTTTTGAATCTTGAGTCCTGGAGCAACATGAAATGCAGCCGCCCTCTAGTTCGCCATCTTGAAAACCCGGGAATTTTTTTTCTTAGAGAAATAAAGGGAGACTGAATGTGGCATGACAACAAGAATTCTCTGCTTGGTACACGAAATGAAATCTTACATGACCTAACATATCTTCTTTGCTTGTGCTATTTTTTCATTATTGTCAAATGGACTGCTTCCATAAATGTATCTGCCTCCTCTTCTACAGCATGCTCCCTGAGGGGAGGAAAATAGTATTCATCATGAACATAGAGCCTAGGACAGTTGACCATAGTAGAAAAAGCCTAACTACAGGTGTTTTATTTGACAAGTAGTTCCAAAAAGCACCAATGAGAGAGTGAAGAAGGAGAGACAGGAGAGGGAAAGAGGTTGATAAAAAAAAAATATGTTAATGGGTAGGTTACCACTGTAGGCCCCTAAGACTCAGATCCACTAAGGAGGCAACAAGGAACTCTGTAGAATATTCCTTAGGGTTGTCCCTTCAAGGGATAGGGAAGCTGGGGGATTCTTCCACCAATTTCCAAAACTCACTGATGAAGTTTTTACCGATGAAGGATTATTTCCCAAGGCATTAAATCACCAGTAATTCCAGGGTGCTGTACACATAAGTTGAACTCACACAAGAACAGATGAAGTCTAACTTGGTGAAGCTGAGACACACGTGCTCAATGTGCAAATCTGAAAGTGTGTGCCAGGAGCTGTCCATCCTGGCTATAAGTCAGCCCAGAGATGACCCAAGAAAATAGAAAAAAGGACATTTGGTAATGTCTACCAGAGGAGGTATTTTCTTTACAAGATAAGAAGGACCAAAATAGGATTAGCAAAGAGAGAGGGGGCATTTTACTACTGTCCCACTTAAATAAAAAGCCATCCCACAAAGTAAATCCAGATGTAAGCATATGAGAACCTGGGAGAGAAATTCGAATACACGTATCATACTTGTGTGCATGCGTGCATGTGTGCGTGCGCACGTGCACACACACACACACACACACACACCAGGAATTACCTGTAATTCAAATGATTACTCGATCATATCCTACTGATAGTTTGATTGTGTTTTTTCCTACAGCTACCTGCTCCCTGATGACAGCAAAGCCACAAAGCACAAAACTATGGTCGTAAAAAAGAGTGTTAATCCTCAGTGGAATCATACTTTCATGTTCAGTGGCCTGCATCCCCAGGATATAAAGAATGTTTGCCTAGAACTTACCATCTGGGACAAGGAGGCCTTTTCCAGCAACATCTTTCTAGGAGGAGTTCGTTTGAATTCTGGAAGTGGTGAGGAACTTGGGGACCCTGAGATGGTCTGTGGCTTGGCATGGGACAAGGGTATTATTTCTTTACATATGAAGTATAGTAGATGTTTATATGGTTTCAGCAATAACTGACATTCTATTCCTTTAGCTAAAGATTTATTCATTGTTAAAATAGAACTATTACTCCTATAACTTCATATTCTTAAGCTAGAAGTTTGGGAGTTATAATGTTTATATTCAGTCCTTTCATAGAAAAAATATTTACATTGCCAGGTGCAGTAGTGCACACTTGTAATCCCTGTGGGTCAGGAGGCTGAGACATGAGGATTGCAGTTCAAGACCAGCCTCAGTAACTTAGTGAGGCCATAAGAAACTTAGTAAGACACTGTCTCAAAATAAAAACACAAAAAGGACTAGGGATGTAGTTCAGTGGTAAAGTGCCCCTCGGTTAAATCTCAAGTACAAAAAAAAAACAACAACAACAAAAAAAACTTTCTTGGTTTTTGCTTAGGAAAGACTGATCAAGACAAGACAGGACAGGTTTCTGATAAGGGAGACAGGGCCTTCCAAGGCCAAGTTTACCTCATCCTCTTCTCTGTTCTGTCTAGCACTTGCAGCCATTATTTATACTGGTTTAATTGAAAGGAAACCAATTATTTTCTCTAAAAAATAACAACTTGTGCTGTTTGCACAGGTTATGGAAACACACCACTGGTGCCACAAGATGGAACCATAACAGGGTGAATTGGGGGAGGGCACATTATAGTATTTGAGCATGTGAGCACTTAGCAGAGCACATACACTCTCAAAACTCTCCTATCCCATTGCTTAGGCCAGACATAGATGGTCTCACTATGGTCAATGTTTCAGTTGAGAAAGATCCCACCCACTATGATGCTTAACTTATTCGTAGATTAATTAGATCTAAGGATTACTGTACCACTCAGATCAGAGAAGTGACCATGTTAGAAAGAGCGCTAAAGTCAGCCCATTCTGTCATTTAACTCAGTCCAAGTGAACTGAGTGAGAACTCAGTTCTCTCCGTGGAACTACCAAAGTGGAGAGGAAATGAACCATCAGAGCCGTCCTGATTAGTCTCATGTTGTCTAAGCCAAAGAAAGCAGAGCAGGCTGCAAAGGGCTGATTCCATTTTGACAGCACTCACTAGATCTGGAAAGTGATAATAAGCCAGTGAAGGGCTCTCTCATTAAAAGGCTCCCTCAGCTGGGTGTGGTGGTACATGCCTGTAATCCCAGTGGCTCAGGAGGCTGAGGTAGGAGGATCACGTGTTCAAAACTGGCCTTAGCAAATTATCGAGGTCCTAAGCAACTCAGTGGGACCCTGTCTCTAGATAAAAATAAATTTTAAAAAGGGCTGGGGATGTGGCTCAGTGGTTAAGCACCCCTGAGTTCAATACCTGGTACCAAAAAAAAAAAAAAGGCTCCCTCAGAGATTGATAGATACCTTTTAGAAGGTGCAAATATCTCATCTGTGAAATGTAACACTCACCTTGCCCTTGCCCTTCTTCAGGTGTGAGCCATGGGAAGAACGTGGATTGGATGGACTCTCAAGGGGAAGAGCAACGCCTTTGGCAGAAGATGACTGACAACCCTGGAACCCCTGTGGAGGGGGTACTCATGCTCCGTTCCAGCATGGGGAAGTGTAGGCTCTGAAGGAACCAGTTCTTCAAGAATAACTGGGGACTGTCTGACTGCCATTTCCTACCAGTAGTCCAAGTCTAGGACCTTGGACTCTGTTTCCCTGCCATTTTTCATCTGACGGTATTGGGACATGAGGGGAGAGATGTCAGTGTTATGGACACCCAGGATCTTCCTGAGTGCCTAAAAAAATCTATGTACTTCTGTATGTCCATGGACCAGAGCCTCCCTGATTGGATAGCAGAAAGTATACCACACTATCCTGTCAACAAGGAAATCGTGTAGTGTTTCATAGGCTTATACCATAATAGGAATGGCACAAACTTATTTGAAGCTATTAGAGATTAGGGGTCTCCAATCTCTTTCTGAGTTATTTTCTCAAACAGTTGAAGAAGAAAAGAAGCCTTCTATCCCCAGCACCGAAAAAAAAAAAAAAAAAAAAAAAGAAACCACCAAGAAGGCAGATGATCACTTGAAGAGTAGAAAGTAGGCATACTGGCCACCCTTTGCTCACCCTAGGAATACCTGCAATCCAAAGAAGGCATGATGGGGGAGATGGTTTCCTGGATAAGGGGCTGCTCCTTTTATGGAAGCAAACCTAGAGATTGAGCAGGTAATGTTTCAGGATGGATTGGCAGAGCTTTCTTTGGTGACTATGGAATTCATCATTCATCAACTAAATCAGCCTACTTTTGAGAGAAGAGAGCTCAGTAAATCACACCAGAACAGCAGTTGTAAACTAGAATGGACGTGGGAAAATGGGGATGTAGAGTCACCCTATTGACAATCTAGCTATTAGTTATAAACATTTATTTTTTTAGAAATGTTCTAAGCCATTAACTAAAAAGGAATAAGAAAAAAAGGGCAATCAATACATCTTTTCACATTTTGTTCATTGATGAGATGAGTTTAATGAAAAGGGAGGTATTCTGCTGATCTTTCATTTGTCTCCTTTTTAGGGAGTGGGTACTGGGAATTGAACCCTGGGGCCCTTAACCATGGAGCCACATCTCCAGCCCTTTTCTATATTTTATTTAGAGACAGGGTCTCACTGAGTTGCTTAGGACCTCACTAAGCTGCTGAGGCTGGCTTTGAACTCGCAATCCCCCTGCCTCAGCCTCCCGAGCCTCTGGGATTACAGGCGTGCGCCACTGTGCCTGGCTCATTTCTGTCCCTCTTCTGCACTGATATAGGAGTCAGGGACTCTTGTTTGTCCTCTCCCTTTTATGTTTCCCTCCCCCAAGTTCTCATTATCTCCTTTTGTAGTTGTTAGCTATAGCCATAAAAATGCTGAATGACAAACCATGCCAAATGTCAATGACTTAAAACAATCTCTTTTTTCCTCATGGTTATGAAGCTTGGCTAAGGCAGCTCTGCTTCCTGCTACAGGCCTGACAGTCTAGGTCCACAGCTTGTGTCTCATTCTCCTTGAACCAAAAGGATAGCCAGAGCATGGTGATGGATGAAACAGAGTGAGCCCCACTTCTCAAGTACATTTAGATCCCCTGTTTGTGTCATGTCCCAATGGTCAAGGAAATCCATATGGCCAAGCCCAAAAATCAAGAGGCAAGGAAATATATTTTGCCCACATTGAAGCCATGACAAGAATGAGGATGCAGGAAGGTGTACAAAATTGGGGCCAATAGTTAAATTCATTATATCTTCTATCACCTGGAATTCCAGATGCTTGAGTCACTAAACTTAAATGCAAAGGTAGTTACAGGTAGAAGGGACCTCAGGCTTGGTTCTTCAGTTTGAGGATCCTAAATCTGAAGCCCAGTGAGCTGAGATGACTTTCCCAAGGCTATGGGGAGGCCATGGCAGAATTTGGACTTAATCTGTCCCATTGCTGTCCTTGGCATGATCCTATGCTTATTAAGGTGGATAGAGGGCATACATCTAGGAAGGTACATGAAAGTCTATTACTTGAGCATGAAATGAATGACCCAGGAATGCTCTGGAGTCATAGTCTGGCTCCTCAACTTTCTCACTTAAATACATATAAAATTCTTGAAAGTGTAGGAACTGAATTTTAGTAGTAGGAGAACCAGAATCATGTTGAGGTTTCTTCTAGAAAGTTGTTCCATATTTTTAGATTGCCTCTTGAACTTTGAAAATTGATTTAAGAATATATGTAATATTATTCTTAGCAAGGGAATTAACAATCCATTTTCAATATTGTTCAAAATAGGCCATCTAATTTTAGAAAACTAAAGTTATTGGTCTAGTGTCACTTAGTAAGTATGGTACTTTTAAAAACCACACTCACATCCTCATATTGCTTTTCTTAAAAGCAGAAAACAAAAAGTATATGATCATCACTACTTCCCACACTGCAGAAATAAATTGTCTTCAGACTTGATGTGACTCATTCTGTCTTCAGTGACATTTTTAGGGGAATGGTGATGAAGTCTAGAAATATCTTGAAGTAGATACAACAAAGTATATTTATTCACTAATAATAAAAGTGGCAAAATAATAAATTCCCCAAGTTTATAACTTAAATTCAAGAAGAGCATGAACTTTATGCATTCAGATCTTTGCTGCATTTTGAGCAATTCTCTATTATGGTTTCAAAAAATCCAACACCTAACTGGATATTTCTATTAGACAAAACCCCAGATATGCAAAAGTCTGTCAGAAACCTGTTGGTGTTGCTCTTGGAAATAAAAGACACTCTCTTTTACCAAGTAGAGGTAAAATATTAATTCAAAATATAGGTAATACTTGTGAGTGACACAGATTCAAATAGTTCAAAATTGTGATAGAAATATATATATATCAACAGCCTTGTTATTTTTTATAGCTAAAGGATATTACACTATTGAAATATGTTGTATTTATTTAACCAGGCCTGTCAAATGTCATATTAAATATGGATAACTAAGTTATCTATGCTTAATGACTTCTCTAAGCAATCTTTGCTTTAAAAATAAACACTCTGAAATTCAAAATGAGGTATCTTTTCCAGAAATTCCATTTCTGGGTATATATCCTAAAGAGATAGGTGCATATGTGAGAAATAAGTACATATAAGGGCATTTATTGCAAGAAATTGGAAACAACCCAAAAGCCATAAGTCATAAACGCCTGTTACAGAGGCTGTCTTGCAAGCCCAGTCCAATGAAATGACCTGCTATGACTTTAAGATAAATTTTACCTAGCAACTGCCATTGCTCATGAATCAGAGCTTGCCAGCTCCCCAAGTCATTATCAGCACCTATGAACTTGCTTCCAAAACAACCTGTGTAATCCCCTCTTTCCAATAAAACCCTAATCTTTAACTTAATTCTCTGGACATACCAGAGATTGCTTCTGTCTTATGTCTGATTGTAATCCTGTTTCATTTTATTCCCAAATAAAGTCTTTTTCGTGGAGATTTGTTCCTATATTTTTATTTGACTTTGACAACCCAGATCCAACTGACATCTCCACCAGGATAGCTTGTGTTTCAAACACATTCAAAACTGAACTCTTCACTTCACCATCTCTCATGCACCCATGGCCCATGTTTTCCTCCTCCAGTGCTCCCTGCCTCAGAACTTGGTATCATCATCCAACCAATTTCAGTAACTAGGTGCTTGGTAGTGATCTCTGATTTTTGTCTCTCCTTTGCCCTGAGGCAAAAATCAACCCAGAAGTCATATTAATTCTGTCTTTTCAATATCTCTAGAGCCAATGAAAATCTCCCATTTCTGTGGCAAAGCACAAGTCTAAGTCACCATTACCCCTTTCCATAATTATTTCAATGATGTCCTTACCATAATCTTGGCAACCACTCTGTCCTCCATCCATCCTCCACACTGTAGGTAGAATGATTTGTCCCAAAATGTTATTGAAAATGTTCAAACATACAGAAATGTTGAAAGAATTTCATAGCAAACACCCTTAGACCCATCACCTATATTTGGCATCTACCATTTGCCCATCATGATAGATCTATCTCTCCATCCCCAGAGTGATCTTTAAAACTTTCCATAACTTTCCATTGTCCTAATTATAAAATATGTTCATGGCCCTGCATAAAAAGGCCCCTGCCGCCTTTCTAGCTTGCCTCAGGCTGTGCCTTCCCTCTCTTTCCTCTTTGGACACGCAATGCATTTTTCTGTTTCTCCATAGTGCCAGGCTATAGCCCACCTCACAGTCTTTGCTAGGAATCCTCTTAGTCCTTCTTCTCACCAGCCTGCTTCCCATTAATCATCCAGGTCTTAAATGTTACATCCTCAGTAAAACCTCCCCTGATCCTCTGCTGAACTAGGTCACAGTAGTCTGCCTCTATTTCCCCTTCACTGTACACATTGAAATTATAATAAATTATTCATATAATGAGTCCTTTAATGTCTGTATCTATTCCCTCCCCACCATGTAAGATTCATGAGGGCAGAGACAATATTTTTTCACAGTTATATCCCCGGTGCTTGTCTCAGAGTAGGTAATTAAAAATCTTTGTGAAATAAGTGAAAAGAAAGCAAGATATAACATCAGACAATGTTAGAACAATAGGCATCTTTAAAGACCACCTGCTCAACCCACCCTCCCAGTGTTGGGGATCAAACAAGGGCTTCACTCATATTAGGCAAGCCTAATTTACCCCTGAACCACACCCCTAGTCCAATACCATCTTTTCTAACTCCCAATTAACAGGACCCACACAGATCAAGAAAAACTTCTGAATATGCTTACTGATTGGTCTTTTCAAAGCAACCTTTCTAAGTTAATAATAATGTATATTTCAAAACAGTTAAAAGAGAAGATTTTAAATTGTCACCACAAAGAAACGATAGTTATTCAAGATGATAGATATGCTCCATAGCCTGATTTTATTGTTCTGCAATGTGTACATATAAAAAAAATCACATTGTATCCCCTAAATGCACACTATTATTTGTCAATTAAAAACAAAATAGAAGCAATCTTTCTGCAAGGACTGTAATTACAACCCTAGACAGTTGGTTCCAGCATTTCACTTCTCAGAAGAGATCAGGGCCCCGCCTGGAATATTCCATTCCTTATTTGGAGATCCCAGCTCTCGTTTTTCCTTCAGATGAATCAAACAAGTTGTGGAGTCATGGGTAAGCATAAAAGCCTGACTGTATCCGCGCAATATGTAAATAACAGATGCAGGACACAGGGAATTCAGGTAATCAGCTCGTTTCACTTATGTTGCTACTGTCACTGGACTTACTCATAAGGATGTAGATTTTCTAGGTCACAAAACAAAAATATTTTGGTGGAACTTCACATATCTCCTTTTCCTTAAGAAAGGTACACAACATATGAGTAATGATCATTAAGTACTTAAGTAATGAATGAGTGGAGTCTACCAGATCACAGTAATATTAATCTCATTATCACATGCCAAGGGTTATCATCAGTGGAGGAGAGGGAGAATGCCATGGAAGAAATAAGGGGAAACTCTCTTTCAAACAAAGCAGATAGAAATATCAAGTTCCAGAAGGTCTAGTGGGTGAGAACCTATAGTCCTTTGTGTGATCAGTGTTTGTTTTTTTTCCATTTTCCATGTACATATTTCACATTAAACTGAATATTGCTTCTAGGAATTAGCACAAGAACTTTCCTCCTACAGTAGTGTCATTTGAAATTGAAGAAAAGAAACAGTAAGAAAAAGTCTACACTGGCAAAGGTCTAACCAAAATTGGATCTGGCAAGGTTTGAACAATAGGAAAATTTTGTCACATCATGAATTTTAAAAGATTGTGTCAATCACATGGAGTATGAATTTAATATGTTGATTCCAGAGCATTGCTCCAAACTTATTAGACAAAAATCTTCAGAATTCCCCATAATTTTTATCAAACTTCTGTGATTCTAATGCAAGTGAATTACAGTTTAAGAAACACTATTAGAGGACAAATGACCTCAACTGTATTATTTGGACCATCTCTATGTCATGATGGCTGCATGGATTTGGCTTTGGAATAAACTCTCCTTTAAGTATCCCAAAGATTATCAATTGCAAGGTAACTACAACGAGGTGGAAAGAACCTAACTTTGGTCTCAGAAGACATCAGCTCATGTCTCAACTGCTTATCAACCACGTGAGCTCAGCATGTTAACTATCCAATCTAGGCCTTGGTCTATTTGTTTAAAAAATAGGAATAATGAGGCTATCTTGGAGTAATTGAAGATATCAAACGAGATAATATGTGTAAATATGCTTTGTAAATTTTAACCACTTAGAAAAATAAAATACCTAGCACTACATGGTTCATAATCTGTTTAAGGCCCTCTTTTACCTGGATGGTTGGTTGAGTGTTAAGCATTCTATATATAATGAAGTAGTCTCCAATATATAACAAACACACACACACACACACACACACACACACACACTGTTGTAGATCAAAACTTAAGAACAGATCGATCACCACTGAGAAACCCAAATTTGAGAGTCTTTATTAGCTGGTCAGTTGACTGTCTCACACAACGCCAAAAATGGCTATTGGGAGAACAGCCCTGAGCATAGGGTTGCAGGGGTTTTTATACCATCAGTCAGTACATCAATCCTAAGTGACTGTTGCTATGATTTAAAATTGCAAACTAACATCATGAGATCTAAAACATAAGCAGAAGGGGAAGTGGGTCCAAATGACCTTGGTTGGGTACAAGTTAAAGAATGGGTACTAATATCTAGACAATCATTCTCTGACAGGGTACAACATCCAAGAAAAATAGGAACCAAAAATAGAACAATTTGACATTATATAAGAATTGCCATTTTGTGTTGCCAAACATGCTATGCTAAACAACTGTTGATGGGTACAGAGGCGAGGTGTTCCCATAAGAGAAGCATTTCCTACATACATGGAGTCTCAGGGTAAAATGGAGTCTGTTTGGTCATTGCCCACATAGCCTGGTCCATAACATTTCCATGGAGTCAAATATGTCAACCCATCACAACACACACACACACACACACACACACACACACACACACCTTTACCCACTGTGGCTGAAGCTCTGGATTGTATCTTAAATGTTCCCCAAAAGCCATGTGTTAAAGGCTTAGTCCCCAGGTTGACACTATTAAGAGGTGGTAGAAACTAAAAGAGGTGGTCCTAGAGGTAGGTTTCCAGGCACAGGGTATGCCCTTGAAGGAGACATTGGGAACCCTTCCTCTTTCTCTCTTTCCTATCTCAGCCTTGAGGTGAACATTTTTGCCACACACTCCTGCTATGATGTACTGCCCCCACCCCACCAGAAGTCCAAAAGCAACAGGGTCAACCGACCATGGACTGAAATCTCCAAAACTTTGAGCCCAAACAAGTCAATTTGTCTCAAATATTTGTTATAGTAATGGAAAGCTAACATAGGTGATAAGTATTTATTTTTAGGCTAAAATGTCATACTTCAACTGATTAGTTAATGAATATTACAGAAGATGTTTAATTTGATGGAGATCAAAACTGTATAAATGTGTAACAACAAATCCCACTATTATGTATAATTTTAATGTACTTATGAAAAAATACAAAGTGAATGGTAATATAAGCATTAAAAGAGCCTTCCCATCATAACAAAACAAAACAAAACTACAGTCAGCTTTTTGTTAACAGGTTGCAGAATTTGCAAGCAAACCATCCTCCCTTCCCTTTCCTCAAATATTCTTCTAGAGGAATGACTATCTTTTTCTATGACCTCTTCCCCTATTCCCCACATCAGGTAGATGAAATCTGCCTTTCTCACAGGAATGTTGTTCAAAATCATGCTTTTAATCTACAGAAACAAAATTACTATTCTGTCAAAACTAATTCCAAAGACACACAAACTACTGTTGTCACTATAAGTAATTCATACTGTTTCAAAGATTCTTAATTGTACCTAGTTTACCTCATTAGAATTTACCTCATTAGTTTACCTCATCAGACAATTTTGGGGGTAGGGAACATTTTATACTAGGAAAAGGAAAATAGAATATATAGTTAGTATGTCCATGAATGGCAAAGCACTCATATAAACTAGTAGATCATATCTCTCTCTCTCTCTTTCTCTCTCTCTCTCTCTCTCTCTCTCTCTCTCTCTCTATCTCTCTCTCTTTTTTTTTTTTTTGGTACTGGGGATTTGGTACAGGGGCATTTAACACTGAGCCACATCCTAGCCTGATTTTTATGTTATATTTTGATACAAGGTCTCACTAAGTTGCTGAGGCTGATCTTGAACTTGTAGTTATCCTGTCTCAGCCTCTGGAGTCTCTGGGATTACAGGCATGTGCCACCAAGCCCAGCTCTCTCTAGTATTTTAATACAAAAGGAGACTTGTCTCTGCTTACCTTTTTCTCTGAATCAGGCAGAAATTAATGCAGCACATAAATCAAATATTTCATTATAGTAATTTAAGCAAGTTTAAATCACTGGAATTTGCTGAGGAAAAGAAGTCTCCTTACACAAGGGCAGAGAACTAGATACGTATTTAAATCAAAATATTATGTTTTTTAGCCTCTTTATGTTAGATATACTTAATTTGGGGGAGGAAACTGATTGCGCTTTTCTTTAGAGCCAGTGGCTCATTTTGTCTTCGGAAGTTTGAAACTTATTCGTGCAAATCTGTGGGAATTGATGAATCCCAGCAGTAATACTGATTTTTAAATCTTTCTCATTTGGAAACAAGGAAGGAAGTCATTCTATCACAAAAGCGGTCAAGTCACTCACTCATGGTTGAACTGTAGTTAGAATTATTGGGAATTGGGAATATATTTTCTTTTCCATCTTTTCCTAGATTCATTATTCATAAATGGACTTTGTTTTTGTAGAGAGATTATTGGCTTTCAGTGAATATAAAGAAAGAGATATTTGGACTTTTCTGGAACCTTTTCTGATGTGTTTCTGGCTAATGATGTGCACGCAGGAAACTTAGGAGATCCCCTTTGCACTTTTCTACACATGGGTTTTGGAAATATTATTATTTATTTTCAACTTGTTTTCAACTGCACAACCCTGGTCTGTTAAGGTTGTTAGCTTGCAAAGCATCTGAATGCTCTGAGCCAAGTGAAGAGGTGGCTAGCTGGCAGCTTCCCAGGGTACCAATTATAAGGGGCACTAAACATCCCTAGAAATGTATTGAGGTGGAGAACTACCCTCAGGAAGAATACAGTATGAGCAGGAAGGAATAGTGTTCACTTGAGTAGACAGATGAGGTGGAGACCCCATGCTTGAAGAGAAATTCATGGTTGATAAATTGCCTTCTAAGAAGGACAGGTCTGGTTAGAGGTGGGGCTTTTGTTTTGCAGAATGGAGCACACGTCCAGCCAGATGTGAGTTGCTAAAAACACGGGAACAGCAAGACCCTGTCTCTAAATAAAATATTAAAAAGGGCTGGGATGTGGCTCAGTGGTTAGGCAGCCTTGGGTTCAATCCCCAATACCAAAAAAAAAGAATACAGGAAAAGAGGGATTTGCCTTCACTGAGGACTTCCTCTTCACCCTTTCCACCAGGTAGATGTGACTCAAAATAAATGTTGTACAAATATTTAAAGAGCATCTGAGAAGTGCACCACATCATCAGTTTATGTATTGGCCCAGCTCTGTGAATGCACCAGGTTTCCATTCCTGGATTGAGCATAGTAGTAATGAATAAGTGGGCATTTTTCTCTGGGACTTGAAGATGAGACCCCAGACTAAGGGGTTGGAGAAGGAAGATACATTTTCTTTTTTTTTTATTTCCTTGTCTTCAACCATTTCCTTTAATAGGCTAACAAACACAAATTGAAACACATGTGAATCATGCTTGGTTCTGAGAGAGTGAAGGGATTTCCCCCATATTTAAACATATTCACATAGTTATATAAACCTAAATATAGAACCAGTTTTGAGATATCATTCATCATTTTTATGAAATCTTGAACATTACTAATTAAGTCCAACCATAACTTTAAAAAGGGGAAACAGTGATAGAATTTACTGAAGTGATAGTATAACCAAAATATTAATTTAACTATAGGTCAATTTTACTTAAATCAGGACTATGCAACAAAAATAATTTTGTCAGTCATTCCTGATCTGAATTCACATCAATTAAATGTGATACACATAAAAAAGCCATGAAACATTTCTGTTGGTAATAAATAAGGCAGTGGCTATTACTCATTAGTAGCTTTTTTGAGAGATAAGCTAGTAAGTATGCCCTTTCTCCCTTCTTCTTAATGCCAGCAAAGGTTATTTTTGTTCCAGAGATGTACTTTTAGGGATTTCCCAAATACTCCATCCCCAGGTGATGCCTTTGTTCCTGTTGGCATCTGTGTAAGAGAATCCAGCAACCTCACCTGTCTTCTGCCCAAACAGTCCATGGAGATTTGGCCCAGTCTTGTGTTTGTCTCCCTTTGCCATGGTGTGGCTCTGAGCACATTTCTGAACAAAATTCTTCTTGCCTTTCTCAACATCACCCATTTTTAATTCATTCTTTCATCACTAGCTCAAAGAAGGTTCCCACTCAGAAGCTGGCTATCCCAATCTCTTGGCAGATACATTTTCAATATCCTGTGAACATTTAAGAATCACTGGGTCACTGGGACTCTGAATGGGGGCTTTTGGGAAGAAATAAGAGGGGTAATTTGCCAAACTTTGCCATGATCTGCACATATATTCATTTCTGCCTTCTCCCTGCCATCTACCTACATGAGCTACCAATGTACTCTTCTAAACATCCTGTTCTGATGGGAATTTTGGCTCTTTTGTTTGTTTTTAATTAACAGGCTTTATTTCTTTTTCTTTTTTTGGCACCAGGGATTGAACTCAGGGGCACTCGATCACTGAGCCACACCCCCAGCCCTATTTTGTATTTTAATTAGAGACAGGGTCTCACTGAGTTGCTTGGTGCCTTACTTTGTGCTGAGGCTGGCTTTGAACTCGAGATCCTCCTACCTGAGCCTCCCTAGCCACTGGGATTACAGGCGTGCACCACTGTACCTGGCTAACAGGCTTTATTTCTAAGAGCAGTATTAGATTTACAGAAAAATTAAGCAGAAACTACAGAGTTCCAATATACCACCCCCACCCCAGCTTCTCTCATTGTTAATACCTTGTATCAATGGGGTATATTTGTTAGAATTGATGAGCCTATATCGATATGCTATTTTTAACTAAAGACCATAGTTTCTACTAGGGTTTATTCTTTGCGTACCACAGTTCTATTCATTTTTATAAATACATAATATAAGATATACACAACTGCATTATCATGCCAAGTAGTTTCACTGCCCTCAAAATTTCCTGTGCTCCAAACCCTAGCAGTCACTAACTTTTTACTATATTCACAGTTTAGTCTTCTTTCAGAATGTCATATACTTAGAATCACATGGTATGCAGACTTTTCCGACTTACTTCTTTTGCCTAAAAATAGGCATTTCAGGTTCCTCCACATCTTTGTGATTTGATACTTCATTTTAAAAAAAAAAGCTGTGGGAATCTGGGCACCATGGCACATACCTGTAATCCCAGTGACTCAGGAGGCTGGGGCAGGAGGATCACAAGTTCGAAGCCAGCTTCAGCATCTTAATGTGAGACCCTAAGCAACTTAGCATAACCCTGTCTCAAAATGAAAAATAAAAAGGGCTAGGGAAGTGGCTCAGTGGTAAAGCGCCTCTGGGTTCAATCCCTGGTACCAAAATAAATACTTAAAAAATTTAAAAATTGTGGTAAGAATACTTAACATGAGACCTACCCTCTGCAAAAGAAATACCCTTTGAGGGTAGCAGGTATGAGGGATTGGGTGCAGGGGCATTTGATCACTGAGCTACATACCTAGTCCTTTTTATTTTTTATTTTGAGACAGTGTCTCACTAAATTGCTGAGGCTGTCCTCAAACTTATGATCCTCCTGTCTCAGTCTCCCTAGTTGCTGGGATTAGAGGTGTGTGCTACCATGCCTGGCCTCAACAAAGTTTTAAATGTGCAATACAGTATTTATTCTTGTTGTTGTGCTGTTTCTAAGTAGAGGGAGAAAGAGAAAATAATGTAACTCTGAGGAAATAACAATTTTTAAAAATCCCTTCAGATGCTGGGCGTGGTGGTACGCATCTGTCATCCCAGTGACTCAGAAGGCTGAGGCAGGAGGATTGCAAGTTCAAAGTCAGCCTCAGCAATTTAGTGAGGCCCTAAGAAACTTAGAGAGACCCTATCTCTAAATAAAATATAAAAGGGACTGGGATGTGGCTCAGTAGTAAAGCACCCCTGAGTTC
This sequence comes from Sciurus carolinensis, assembly GCF_902686445.1. Lineage (NCBI taxonomy): Eukaryota > Metazoa > Chordata > Mammalia > Rodentia > Sciuridae > Sciurus > Sciurus carolinensis. The sequence continues at coordinate 31,453,716 of NC_062232.1, forward strand.
AACCCCTAGTACTCACCCACAAAAATCCTATCAGGTGATGGGAAGTCTGCATTTGTTTTGCTAGTTATTTTGTTGCTGTTATGAGCTACAAACAGTGGCCTTACTTATTTATCTTATCATGTTTAGTACAAAATTAGTAGCAAATTTAATGCTTATAATTTTAGTGCAAAATTAGTAGAAGTTTTATGTTCATTTTTTTCCTGTAAACCTTATATTGCTCTTAGAAATACAGTCTATTAATTAAGGACAAACTAACAAGCCAAACTTCCTATCAGAACAGGAAGTTTAGGAGAGTAAATTGGCAACTGATATAGATAGGTGGTAGGGACAAAGCAGAAATGAACATATGCGTAGACTTAGTCTATGACAGGTTGGAAAATTACCCCTCTTATTTCTTCCAAAGAAGTAGTTGAACATGTTGACTTCTAAGCTTCTGTATGGAATAGAATGTATCCTAGACCAAAGCTATATGCCACTGTACATGCTTTACATGTTTCAAATTCTTTTTTTTTTTGTACCAGGAATTGAACCCAAGGATGCTTAGCCACTGGGCCACATACCCAACTCTTTTTATTTATTTTTTTATTTTTTTTGAGACAGGGTCTCACTAGGTTGCTTAGAGTCTCGTAAGTTGCTGAGGCTAACTGTAAATGGCCTAAACTCATCAATCAAAAGACATAGACTGGCAGATTGAATTAAGAAACAAAGACCCAACAATATGCTGTCTCCAAGAGACTCACCTCATAGGCAAAGACATCCACAGACTGAAGGCAAAGGACTGGAAAAATATATCTCTCACGTGCATCACGTAAACAAGCAGAGGTTTCTATCCTCATATCAGATAAAGTGGACTTCAAGCCAAAGTTAATCAGAAGAGACAAAGAAGATCATTTCATATTGCTTAAGAGAATTATACATCAACAAGACATAGCAATCATAAATATGCCCCAAACAATGGAGCATCTACATACATCAAACAAACCCTTATCAATTTCAAGAATCAAATAAACCACAACACAATAATACTGGGTAACTTTAGCAAGTCTTGCCACTGGATACATCTTCCAAACAAAAACTAAATAAAGAAGTTGTAGAACTGAAAACTACACTTAATAATTTATACTTAGCAGACATATTAGAATATTTCATCCACCAAGGACTGAATACACTTTCTTCTCAGAAGCCCATGGATCCTTGTCTAAAATAGACCATATCTTACACCACAAAGCAACACTTAACAAATACAAAAAAGCAGAGATAATACCTTGCATCCTATTAGATCATAATGGAATGCAATTAGAAATCAACAATAAAATAAAAAAATAGAAGCTGCTCTAACACATGCTTCAAATTCTAATGTCTTGTTCATTAAATTCACTTTCGTAGTAGGTCTAACATGTTCTACTACGAGTTATTCCTGACTTTTTAAAGATTGTTTGTTTGTCCTTTGATGATTGATTATATGTCACCTATTCCTGTATTTTGTACTTATTCATCTTTGGAGAAAAGCACACTTGCTGAATTGACACTCGCAGATTGAATGAGTATCCAGTTTCTGTTTTTTAAGATATGGACATGGTAAAAGAGTCATGTTGAACAACTCTTCTTGGTGTTCAGCTATCGAACCTGCTCTTGTTTCAATTTTTGCTCACTTTTTCCTGCAAGTCTTAACTCTGATGCCATCAGTTGCTTTGCCTCCCCCCAATAAATTGGGCAATGACAAGGATCATCATGATATTCTGTATATAAAGACAGTTAATGCAGGGCGCAGTGTTGCATGCCTGTAATCCCAGCAGCTCAGGAGGCTGAGACAGGAGGATTGCAAGGTCAAAGTCAGTCTCAGGAACTTAGCGAGGCCCTAAGCAACTTAGTAAGACCCTGTTTCTAAAAAAAATAATAGTAATAACAAGGACTGGGGATGTGGCTCAGTGGTAAAGCATCCCTGGATTCAATCCCTGGTACCAAAACAATTAGAAAGAAGGAAGGAAGGAAGGAAGGAAGGAAGGAAGGGAGGAAGGAAGGAAGGAAGGAAGGAAGAAAGGACGAAAGAAAGAAAAAGAAATCCATGTAGCTGAAGTGCTGACAGAGAGTAAAGGAGAATCTGAAAGATGATCAGCTCAGATCCCACATTCAGCCACAGAAGCCCCCATGTTTTGTCAACTCTTCCTTTCAACCTCATTCTTTCTCAGCTATCCTATATGAAGAGAAAAGGTGGCAGCCAAAGTTTTAGATTTCATGTGGGAGTGTGACAGAACTGCTGTCACCCTGCAATGATACAGTAGTCACGGGTCAGAACATTTTCTGAAAGCGCTAGATAATAAATCAGGTTTCGTGGGCCATATGGTCTTTGTCACAACTACTCATCTCTGCTTTCGGAGCACAAAAGCAGCCATAAACAGTACATAAAAGAATGTGTGTGGCTATGTCCCAATGAAAACTTTACTAACAAAACCAGATGGCCAGCCTGTGGGTTGTGGATTGCTAATTTCTGTGATCCTTGCACTGAGGAATGAGGTTTATTTAATTCAGATAACAACAACAACAAAAAGAGTAAATGCTGAAAACTCTCAATATGCTTCTAGCTTTTTGAAATATACAGTTCATTATTGTTATATAGAGTCACCCCATGTGCAATAGCACACAGGAATTTCTTGCTCCTATCTAACTGACAAGTAGATAAAGTTATAAATATTGCTAGGTGCCATGGTGCTCACCTGTAATTCCAGCAACCAGGGAGGCCAAGGCAGGAGGATTTCAAGTTTGAGGCCAGGTTCAGCATTTTAGTGGGACCATGACTCAAAATAAAAATAAAAAGGGCTGGGGAGGTGGCTTAGTGGTAAGGTGCACCTGGGTTCAATCCCCAGTACACACACAGAAGAAGAAGAAGAAGGAGGAGGAGGAGGAGAGGAAGGGGGAGGGGAGGAGGAGGAGAAGGAGGAGAAATGGAAGGAAGGAAGGAAGAATAAACAAAGAATAAGAGTAGATGTTGAGGGTAAAAGTGATGAACTGTGCTGGATATTTTCAGTTTGCCCCCCCACACCTACTCTTTCCAACTTTCCAGACTTCTTTGTGCTTTATTCCTTTGCCATCTGGCTTTCAGTTGGTTTTAACCAGTCGCAGCCATAGCAGGAGATCAGAGAACAGGAGGAGAGAAAGGTCATGGTGTTATTTCCCATGCTCCCTTCCTGCTGGGCTGAAGTTTGTTAAAGCCTGTGTTCCTTCGCCATAGCTCCTGTCAGGTGGTCTTTCCTAAAACTATACCTACAAGGTTATCTTTCTTTTCTTCTTTCCTCCTTCCCTCTCTCCCTTCCTTCCTTCTTTCTTCCTTTTCTCCCATTTTTCCAGGGAGTCAAACCCAAGGGCACTTTGCCACTGAGCTATGTCCCCAGATCTTTTTATTTTTCATTTTGAGAAGGGTTCTCACTAAGTTGCTAAGGCTGACCTCGAACTTGCAATCCTTCTGCCTCAGCCTCCTGAGTCACTGAGATTACAGGTGTGCATCACTGTGTTGGCTATAACTATACCTGCAATTCTTTCTGGATTCTAATAATCACTCCCTCCCCTGACCTTCAGGTCTAGAGTAAATGCCCTCTTGATGCTACTAACTTTGAAGTGGGAACACCTCTTATTGAGTTCCTTTTACCATGTCCATATCTTTATAAATAGTCCTTTCATTAAGCCTTCTTCAATTTCCATTTGTGTCTGTCATTTGTTTCCCATGAGGATCTTGACTGAGAAAAATGTCATTAATTTTAAAATACTCACCTCTTCAAAGATGTTAAAATGTGAACAAAGCATTCACCTTAGGATCATTGAACTATGCTAGTTGGCAACTAGTCCTGATGAATGAATGAACCAATGACTGATTAGCATTCACAGTGCAGCTCAAAAACCAGTACAGTGTAGTGGTATGATAGATTGGGTGTTGTTTAGAATGAACTTCAAAAATCAGAACTGATACTGCTTCTTCCTGAGAACTTAGATACTCTTTCTCAGGCTTGCTTCTGGTAAGTAGCAAAAAGGTCATGGTCTTGCCCAAGACTCCTAGTTGTTACACCAGAAGTGTAATGGTTAATTTGAATTGTCAACTTGCTACTCCGATCATCTCAGGATATCAGACTCTCACTTCTTCACTCTTCCAAAGCAGACTCTGCCAGTGATTCTCCGATCATCTGAGGATATCAGACTCTCGCTTCTTCACTCTTCCAAAGCAGACTCTGCCAGTGATTCTCCAGGTAGTTTCCAGAAGCCCTGGTCTCAGACTAGGGCAGCACTGTTGATCCTTTTTGTTCTGGGGCTTCTGCCTCTTGGACTGCACAGCTACTGGTTCTTCCAGCTCTCCAGCTGCAGACGGCCATTATGGACTATCCAGCTTCTGGTCATGTAAGCCAATCTAATAAATCCCCCTTTTTATAATCATACTTCTTGTTTATTCTGTTCCTTTAGAGAACTCTGACTAATACAAGTAGTGAAAACATTAAAATGCTATTTAGTCATTGTGTTTCTCATGAAATGAGATAGTTCCATAGCAAATTTTACCAACATGGGTACAGTTCTGCTTTTTATGAAGCAGTACAAGTCACTGTTGTTTGTGATGCTTCAAAAACTGAGTTCCAGTCTTTTTGCAAGAAGAAAATACCCCACCACTGTGGGAACATACCAGATTCCTCAGGAGTGACAGTTAACACATTTACTGTGCTATGAGAGAGCTGGAATATATTATGGGCAAGCCTATTTTAACAGACATGGTCTTCCTTACTGCCCTTATTTCTAAAACATCTTTTAGTCTAAGTTACCTATCTAGAATTTACCAACCCTTCGGCAATACGACACATTAGAATTGTATAGGCTGTCATATTACAGAACATCAGCAAGGACTGATGCTACTCAACATAGAACAAGAGCTGCTACAACTTTGAAAAACTCTAATGCTCTAATGCATTTTCTTTCCTAATTTCTAACTCCTTGATTGTCCTGATAGAGACAGAGGGACAAGTGTCTTACCTCTGGACTTCAGTGTGGTGCTGGTCCAGGACAAGGAGCTCGCATCAGAATGTAAATCAATGTGCTGTTCCCTTCATTGAGAAAGTTTTGCTATCAAAATGTAACAACTGAGCTATACATGGTGGTACATGCCTGTAATCCCAGTGAGGAGTCTGAGGCAAGAGGATCACAAGATCAAAGCCAGCCCCAGCAATTCAGCAAGGCCCTAAGCAACTTTGCGAGACTCTGTCTCAAAATAAAAAATAAAAAGGCCTGGGGATGTAGCTCAGTCGTTAAGCACCCCTGGGTAAAATCCCGAGTATCAAAAACCAGAAAAACAAACAAAAAACCCCATTGAATTAAATGACATGTTTATTGACATTGTTGATTTACAATCTCCAGCAACCTCCTCATCTCCTTGTGCTCCAGCAATAAATGTTCTAGGGACCAGCAACCAGAAGGAGGCCACACTCTGAGGAGCATTACATTTTTCTTAGAGAAGGTTGTCCTTTCTTTCATAATGCTAATATCTCTTGGTTGAGAAGTAGTGGCAATATCCTCCTAATTTCCCACTACCCCTTTTGATTGATCATTCTTTCCTAGTCTACGCAAAAGTCCCTTTCTGAGATTCCTTCCATCTACCACATCACTCACCACCATCCCCCCTTACAGTCACCTATCTATACTCAGTTCTCTCCTCCACTCTGGTAAGTGCCTTTGAACTTTGACTCTTATCTCTTTTGCCTCAGGTCTTGCCTGCATCTTGGGAAGTCTCATCATCCATGTGAACAACTCATCAACTCCCTGTTATGATAATGTCCATGATGCTTTCTTCCTCTTTTCCAAATACCTCCTACCTTTATATTCATTTTACTCACTCTTTTTCAAATTTAAAATATTTTTTAGATGTTGATAGACTTTAGATCTTTATTTAATTCATTTATTTTTATGTGGTGCTGAGAATCGAACCCAGTGCCTCACATATGCTAGGTGAGGGCTCTATCACTGAGCCACAACTTCAGCCCCATTTTACTCACTCTTCAAGCATATTAGGATCACTAGCCCTTTCCCATATTCTTTCAGTACACCAGCCCCACTCACTACTGTCTTAATTTCCTTTCAGACTGATCCTGGTCTTTATGGGTCATCACATGATCCATTTTCTCAATGCTATAATCAGCTCCCTCAAGTTTGTCTTGCTATCACACCTTCACTATAACCATCCACCCCTGGATTAGTCCTCCAGTATGCCTTCTCTCTTCCTCAACCTGAGTAACAAAGCATTGCTAAAGAAAAATGTCCAATCATGCTGATTGATTTCATCATGGCTTATAAGATATTTCTCCTAGAGGTACTTGAATATCTGTTAACTATAGAATTGTAAGGAAGAAAAGTCTAAGAAATCTGTGTTTGAAGACTGAAAGCACCCAGAAACCACTCCAGATACTGGAACTCACACAAGAAACTTTATTAGCAGACAAACAAAGTGTCTGCTCTTAAGGACAAAAGAGAGAATGAGAGTGAGAGTTAAAGTAAAGAAAGAGCAAATAGCAGGGGAATTACCCTTAAACAGTGAAAGCCCTTGGGCCAACTGTACCAATGACTGACAAGGAAGTTAATCTAGATTACAATATGGTGTGCGGGGAGGCGGCAAAATCAGGGGAGAAATAGCTGCAGCCTTGTTCCTTACAAAGACCACACTTTCAATTTTGCTATCTTTATCATTCAGGAATGAATTACAATGAACAGAATTTACTACATCTTTTTCAAGGAAGAATTTTCTTCTGATGGAGGGCTGAAGAAATAGACTTTATGGTGAATTTTCATTTTTTCTTTTTTTTTGTGGTGCTAGGGATTTGAACTCAGGGCCTTGTGCTTGCAAGGCAAGCACTCCACCAACTGAGCTATCTCCCCAGCCCTTTATGGTGAATTTTCAAGAACAACTTCCTGAAACACCTGGAACTGCCAAGGAAACTTCCAAGAAACTGTAAAATCAAGAGTTGGTCTATCAAATTGGAAAGCCACAATTAACATCCCAGACCTTCCTTCAATGTGCTTTGGATGACCTTACTGCCATTCTGCTTCTTCCTCACCCACCCCCAATTATCTAAGTTCAAAACCAAGAGTTCAAAGCTTATAGAAGTCAAGTCTGCAATTCTGTAGGAATGGCCTCCATGCCTCCACTGCCTGGGTCACTCTTCATTAGCTTTCTGATTAAAACCAAGAAGCTCCATTGGATCCATCAACCACAGAAAACAACTATATCTGGATAAAATAGTATACCATATTTTAAAAAGCTACCTGAAAACATTGAAGAAAAACCAAAAAGCAGGCAGATACTGGAAGACAGCCATCACTTGGAAGAAAGCAAATAAACTTAATGAGTCATCAGTGTGGGCGGAGAGTGTTGTCTAAGGGCAGGTTACAGTATGTACCAGCCTGGGGTTGGGGATGAAAGGAGGCTTACATGAAGCTGTGGAAACTGCAGTCTTATTACTTGGAAGAAGCAGAGGAGAGAATAGGGACAACTTTAGCAACTGAAAAGTGAGGAGGGACATCTCAGAAGAGATAGCTAGACAGGGGGAGTCTCAGATTCTGTACAGAAGCTGCCTAAGTTTGTGACAGGTCACTGAACCATGCATTTGCAGGTTGGGAATTGGGGCAGAGTCCAAGTAGTCCAGCTAAAGTTAAAAGAACTGAACTGAGATTTCAGCTGAAGTGGAGATGGTTTTCCATTTGAGTTGATCCATTAAAGTACCTACTGCTTCCTACACACACACACACACACACACACACACAGAGAGAGAGAGAGAGAGAGAGAGAGAGAGAGAGAGAGAGAGAGATCTGCTGTATCTAACAGTGTGAACAAGACAAACTGGGGATTATTTTTTTCACAGGGTTCAAAATGTACATGGAAAAGTCCTGGGAGATTTCCAGGGAGAAATCAACTCTCTAAAGACAGCCTACTAATAAGTTTATAAAAATGCCCCCCAAGTTTTGTTATCGGGTATCTTTTAAAAAAAATACTGTAGCACTTACATTCATTGATCTTCAAGTAATCTGTGTATCTTGTTAGGCAAAGTAACTGTAATATTCTAAGCTTATCAGGAAGACTAGTTTGAAGAAACCAGAGCAGTTCCTTAAATGTCAACTTATATTCAAGGCTTGGACCTCTCAGGCTATGGGTCAAAGGCCACCAGCTGACTTGACAAGCTAGTCACATTTGACATTCCTATCCTAACCATGCCATTGACCTTTATCTGATACATCTGAAGGAGACAGAAGTCAGAGTGGCTTCTAGTATGCTTGATGAACAAAATCATATTTGTAAATGGAGTGTAAACCTATTCACAGTTTAGAAGTTACTGCCTGATCTCCAAAAGAACAGTGTCAAATCAGCTTCCTGTTTTATTCTTTTATTTATTTATTTATTCATTCATTTATTTATTTTTGGTATCAGGGATTGAATCCAAAGGTGCTTAACCACTGAGTCACACCCCCAGTCCTTTTAATATTTTACTTAGAGACAGTCTCACTAAGTTGCTTAGGGTCTACCAAAATTTTTGAGAGTGGCTTTGAACTTGTGATCCTCATGTCTCAGCCTTCTGATCTGCTGGGATTATAGGCATATACCACCATTCATGGCACTGCCTCCTGTACTAAATCTTTGATATTGGAATTTGGATTTTCTACCACTTATTTAGTTATTTGGTTTGTTTAGGAATAGATTATGAGCTAAGCTGATATTCTGAAAATGGAGGGAAAAGTTTGCCTGGGAGAGTTGAAAAGTTCAGCTCCTGGTTAAAAACCAATGCGTGATTTTTCAGGCCCAGTCACTAGCAGTTGCAAAGACAGGCCTCACAGGGAAAGTTGCTCTCCCACGGAGAAACACAGCCAGTGCATTGAAGTATCTGTGGGAAGTTGCAGTCAAGGATTCAGGATCCCCTGGCCAATCAGGCTCTTTCATCCACAGTCTCCATGGGTGATTAGTTCTAGAACCCCTGAGGATACTAAAATCTGACTACTGAAGTGCTTTATATAAAATGGCATAGTATTTGCCTATAAACCTATATATATCTTCTCATATATGTTAAAATATCTGTGGATATCTTATAATACCTAAACAAGGTAAGGGTTATGTAAATAGTTGTTATTCTGCAGTGTTTGGTGAACAAAAAGAAAAAGAAGTCTGTACATGTTCAGTACAGACACCATCTTTTTTTCTGAATACTTCAATCCCAGGTTGGTTGAATCTACAGATGCAGAACCCGTGGATAAGGAGTGGTGACTATATTTGCATTCTGGGATCCGGTGTCTTCATTTCTAGTCCTATTTATTTGAGGTCTTGGACAGAAGTTTTCTTCAGGTGCTTCTGCTGAGATGTTCTTTTCAGGGTGGGAGAGGAATGATGGAAACTTGGAAAACATTTCCCCCCACTCTGAATACTCAGTATTCGATGCTTTTTCATGCCTAGCTCTCTGCCCAGCTCCAGAGTCTATACCACCAGAATCTTTTCTTTGTGGAGTGAGATGACTCCAAATCTGCAATTTCCACCTGACTCTTGACCCACCAATACACTATTTCATGGGGGAAAATGGAACGGGGGAGCTGGTGCTTTCTCTAGGTTTAGACTCTTTCTTAAACCATTACTTTAAGTGAACCATTATGTTCTCTTCATCCTATATATAGGACACCTATAAAGACCTTTATGATTGCTCAATTTAAGTATATATAGAAAAATGGGATATAATTAAAGGCTTAACTCTCATTTTTGGCTTATTACTTTAATTGCCTACTATGCCACCTGAGAGCTCTGCTGTCTCCCAGATTAGTTGAGCTCCTGGGAAGACTACATTTTTATATTTCCAAAATGCCACAAAGAATCACAGTGCTGCTGGGCACAGTAGCGCATGCCTGTAATCCCAGTGGTTTGGGCGACTGAGGCAGGAGGACTACAAGTTCAAAGCCAGCCTCAGCAACTTAGTGTGGCCCTAAGCAATTCAGTGAGACCCTGTCTCTAATTAAAATATGAAAAAGGCTGGAGATATGGCTTGGTGGTTAAGCACCCCTGAGTTCAATCCCTGGTTCAAAAAAAAAAAAAAAAAAACCACAGTGATAAAACCATTGACCTTCCTGAGCAAGTATGGCTGGTACTTGATAAACAATGTGAGTTAATAAATTTGCTCCAAAATATTTTATTAATAAAAGTTTCATATAGACAACAAAATAGAAGAAAGTGATGTGTCACATTGAATAACATGTTGAAATACTGTTTATGGTTATGATTTCTAATTTCTCTACAAAATTAACCAGCCATGATGGAGTAAAGAGAGAGTAAATATATTCATATAGTTTTTTTGAAATATTTTGTAGTAAAAAAAGCATTGTGCCAATTTTTAAGGGCAAGGAAAGCTCATAATAAAATAGACTTTAAAAATTACAAATAAAAATCTGTACATCAAGGATATTTTTAAGGCCTTCTCATGTGCATGGCACTACGAAGAAAGAGAACAGGAACCATCGAGAAAGGAACGTCACATCAGGTATTACAGGTCTGTCCCATTTCTGCTTGCAGGATCATCTCCTCTTTTCTCAAGGGGAAAGTGTCAATCAGGTTGAAGAGGGCCACAGGTGTCACCAGGGAAACATAGCGTTCCTTGTCCATGCCATGCTTATCCACTAGCACCATACTGAAGGAGTAGAGTGGGATTCGTAGCAACAACCTGGGGCAGACAAAGAAAAGAGAATCTGGGTTAAACTTCAACTTCCAATGGTTGGGCCGACCAGAGCCATATAGTGACACTGTATACTGAGAAAGGATTGATACCATGAAGGACCTGAATCGTCCTTTAGACTTTGCTACTCAAAGTGTAGTCCTTGGACCAGCAGCATCACATGGCGATTTGTTTGAAAAGAAGACTCTCACATCTCACTCGAAACCTACCAAATTAGAATCTGCATTATTAACAGGTTCCCCAGATAATGGGTATGCCCATGAAAGGTTGAGCAGTTTTGCTTTAGATTATGGCCAGGAGGATGTCAGACCTGTAATAGGGCTCTTCACCAATAGTTGCTACAAGGCATGTTTAAGAAGGCTAAGAGACTTTGGGGGGGATTAAATTAGAGTGAATTCAAGTTTGCAGAATAGTTTGGCCCCATACACACCAGAGTTTTATCAGTGCTTATCAGCAGGTGTGATTGTAACCCTCTGAGGGCATTTAGCCATGTCTAAACACATTTTTGGTCATCACAATGGGGAGTGGAGATGCTACTGGTCTCATGAGTGGATGTCAGGGATGCTGTTAAACATCCTACAATGCACACCACCACTTCCCTGCCAAATAAATCCAGCCCCAAAATGTCCAAAGGGCCAAGGCTGAAAAACTCTGGACTAGGTAAACTGATTGAAATAACTTTCCAAATATAACTGTGTCCTCTTCAGTGGCCAACTCAGAACTGCATAGTTAGAAGGGATTTATGTTGGTCTATACCCCACATCTTCTGACTTTATTATTTATAATTTGTACCCCATATAATTCCAGTGATTTGACATGATTTCAAGTGTCTGATGTTTTCACCATTCTACTACACTAGAATTTAATCTGTTGTTGTTTTATATCAATACCAGCATGTTTAGATATGAAGAGCCAGAGAAATCAAACAGATAAACAAAGCCCAATAAAATAATGATACATTCCATCTCTTCTCTGGGTTTTTTCTTTTCATTTGAGATATCTTGAGATTGTGTGAGGCAGAAAGTAAACTGCCATCTGGATTTAAAGTGAAGTATTTTTTTTTCTCATACAAGTGATTTTAAGTTTTTAAAAAACCAGTACATAAAATACAAACTGGCTGCACTTTTTTCTGTTGAGTTTCAGGAAAGAAAGGGATAATTTATATTTTATTGCAGTGGGAAGCTAAATTGCTAAATCACTTTGAGGGACTACAAATGAAAGAAAGATAACATTACACTGTCTCCACCAGGTGTCCTGTGGCACTAAGAGGAGAGCTTGGGAGCAGATGTCTTAGCCAAGTACATTATTGAGTCTGAACACGTGAATGTAGGCAGTGTAAGTAAGGTGGGAATGGAGAGCTAAATTGCTCTGTATCTTTAAGAGTAGGGTACCAAATTTATGAGGAGAAGTCCTAACACAGGCGGGTATCAGGAAAATAGAAGGGCAGGAATGTAAGGAGGGATAGAAGGGCCAAACAATGTAGAGCCTGTGGGAAAAGTGACCCATGAGATATTGAAGCATTTGGTTTTATAGTGCTTAAGAGACTAGGAAGGAACTACCACCATGGCTACTACACACATTGCTCATGTGAGCCTTGTGCCTTGATTGGCACAGAACATAAACAGGGAAAACTGCCAAGGGTAGAAGAGGTGAGTGGTGGGATCAGTGGGCAATGACAGGAATGCCTCCACTGGGACCATGAGACCACAGAAATCTCAGGGATGGATGACTGGACACCTCAGAGGGATGAGATGCCAGTAGTATGTCTGAGTTACACAAATGTCTGTCATCAGATTGGAAGGAGTTTTTCCTGGAGAGTCTTCCAGGCAAACCTGTGGACTCAAAGAATAATGTGTGGATTTAAAATGTGGCTTTTTTTGCCCCTGTCATCTTTGGGTTTGGTGGAAAAATCACCCTAGGGAGCATTAATTAACCCATACATCCAGATTTAAAAGAAATGAGGGTCAGATCTATGCTGGAAAAATTTCCATCATGGCAAAATGGGTGCAGGCACACCAAACCATGGCAGGAAACCACAGTAATGGCACCAAATCCATGATGCAAGAGGCGAGAGGATCCTAGACAAAATATAAAATCTCTCCAGGTGTGAAACTCCAGGTCATTTCCTCTCTTGGAGGCAGATGGCTCCACAGACTTTGGAACTTTACTTCCACTTCACTATTAAGCAAACCCTTTATGCTTTACTTAAAAAAAAAAAAAAAGAGGAACAGAAAGAAGGCAGGTGGCAACCTTGTAATACCAGGCATCCAGCTTCCCCTTTCTGCTGATTCCCTTCAGCAGTTTCATCATGGTCTCAGTTATTTGAAAATAGCTTTCTAACCTGACAAGAGCATTTTTAGATTATCCAGGCATTCTGCTTTGCCTTCTCCTGTGTTCCACATTCTACCTAAATCATCCCCTCTGTCCCACACTAGACCCTGGGCTGGAATTCAAAGGGAAAAAGAAGACAACATCCACCTGTTCATGCCTCACTCATATGACAGATAAGGGGGCATGTGACCTGACATGTGATCTCTTAGTTGATGGGTTTAAGTGGTTTTCTCTGTGTGAAGTTTACCTGGATTATCTTCTAGTTATACAATAAAGACTGGCCCTCTTCTTAAAAGCAACTTGGCAAAATTTCTGTTTCAAAACCGTAACACCTTTGATAAAACTCTAGGTCATTTGTTCTCATAGTGTGATCCCTTGGGAACTTGCTAGAAATACAGATTTTCAGATTCAATCCTAAAACTCCTAAATCTGAAACCATGGAGGTAGAACCCAGCAATGTTTCAACAAAAGTCCCCCAGGGAATTTTGATGCAGACTAGAGTCTAAGAACCACTGCATAATTCACTGAAGCAACTTATTGGTTACTCAAATCATTCTCAGCCTACAGAGACTCCTCCTATAGAGGAGTCCAGACATGTACAATCTGAATGATAGAGGTTTTGTTAAGTCAGATTTTGCTGTTCCTCAAGCTTGAAGAGTTAAATATCACATCAAGATTTTATGAAGATATATATATATATGATCATGTATATATACACATATATGTGATATATATGATTGTGTGTATGCATATATATATACACACAGACATATGCATATATATGTATATATATGATATAGATGTATAATATCTGCTATCCAAAGCAGACCAGTTAGCAAATTTTGCAACAGGTTTTTAAAAAATCATTTACATGGTCTGAGCAGGTAATTCTAAATAAGCAACAGCTTCATAAAGCCTACTTTGATAATGTTCATTACAGATTTTTAGATATGAACACATTCCTCTATCTTGAGTTTTGCAGACTTCATCTCAAGGTATGCATATTATAAATACAGTCTTCAAGGCTACTATCACCCCTGGAGATAAGTAAAGCTATTTCCATGAAATTTGGTGTCATACTCTACTTACTTAGCACCAATGTGGGGTCAGGCACTCTGTCAGGTACTGAGTAGCAAAAATTGGGGAAAAAAAATAGTACTGACCTCAAGTGCTACATTCTGGGTGGCACTAGATGCAAATGCAGTAGTACAGAAAAAATACAAATGTTTAGGAGTATACCCAGCTTTCTTTTGTCATCAGTATTTTTTTCCCTAGTATGCTGAGTTTTGGGCCTTGGTGGGAATGGGGCAAATTCCTTTTGGCTGGAGAGAGGTATAAATCAACCACAGAAGGGATCAAATGCAGCTGTAAAGTAGGAAAATTAGAGAAAAAAGCTACCATGTCTACCTATAATATCATTTATTAAGAATACATTTCTATTGTATAGTCACTCAAGGAATTTCTATGAACCTCTCTGATCACATATGATAGGGTTCACTAAATACTACTTCATTTCCTTCCTGGGAATACAGAGAAACTGCATTTCCCAGTCTCCTTTGAAATTCAATTGCAATCATGTGACTGGTTCTGGCCAATGGATTGGAAGAGTGAGCAATATATGATACTTCCAAGGTGAACCATAGGAGAGTGGATGTGTGCTATAGATTGGATGTTGAATGTCTTCCAAAGGTCTATGTGTTAAAGACTTGGTTCCTGGGATGGGACTACTGGGAGGTGGTGGACCCTTTGAGAGGTGGGGCCTAGTGTGAGGTCCTTAGGTCATTTGGGGGTATGCACTAGAAAGAAACTGGTCTCTCGGTCTCTCTCTGCTTCTTGGCACTTTACATACCAGTTTGCTCTGCCATGTCCCCCCGCTATGATGTGTCACCCTCAACAGAGATCCAAAGCAATGGGACTGCCTGGTTTTAAGCTGGAAAATTCAGAATCATGAACTCAATAAATCTTTTTTCTCTATAAGTTAATTGCCTCAGACATTTTCTTATAGTAACAAAAAGCTAACTAATACAATTTGGTTTGTTTTTATTCTCCTTCTTCCCCTTTTGCAAAAACCTGAAAGCGTATGTTCTGGATGTTGATGAACAGGATGGTATAGCCAATTGGGACCCTGAGAAGAGAGATATGCACTTTACCCTGCAGTGTGTGAGAGAAAAAGCTAGGCAAGAAAGAAGGATTTTAAAGAAATATTACTTTAGTTTAATTATCTAACCCACAGTGGTCGGGAGGCTCAAGTAAAAATTTGGGTTATTCAGAAATTACCTTTAGGCTATTGAATCCTGTTTCTTTAATACATTATTACTCAGAGTCTGAACGCTATGACTCTAGCTTTGTAAATTTGACCAAAATAAAATATAATTGTTAAAAAAATGGAGTATGAACAAGTGCCCTGGAAGCATGGAGAAAAAAGAGGTCAAGGCTGGAAATACTAATTGGATGTCTGCTCACTAATAAAGCAAGGATTGCTTAGGTCTTTTTATTCAGATCTTCTTCCCCTACCAACCCAACACATACACACACATACACGCACACACACACACACACACACACACACATGCACACACACAGAGCAAAAACACTTGGATGCAGGGGGAAAGAAAAGAACACTGGTAATTACCCATTGCATAATTTACTTGGACAAGTAGCAACATGCCAATTAGCACAGTCATAATACTCCTCGAATAAAAGCAATTAACCGTTGAAGTTTGCCTGAACTCAATACTGAATAGAAAGAAATCAGAGAACCTAATCAGATACAAGTGCATTCATAGGGGATCAAATTGAAAGACAAAATTTCCCCCTACCTGAGCTGCAGAGCTAGAGCTGGAGGCATAATCTTTGCTCCTATTCTGCCGATGAGGGTTGGGAACACGCCCACCAGCTCCACCACGGTGATGTGTCGAAGATCCAGGCCACACTGTGCTTGCTGGGGAGGGGGGAACCAACAGGGGAGGGGGAAGCAGTAGTGAGTATGGCGCGAAGGTAAGAGACCTCCATGTCAAACTGCAGACTGACAGAGACAGCAATGGTCTGTTTGTGGAAATTTATCTGCCCACTCCAAACTGTCCTGAAAATGGTTGAGAAACTGGGGTTAAACTAATGACTATAAAATCTAAATATCTTCCCAGTGGAACTGTTAAGAAATGACTTGGCAATGGGATTTTGAAAACCTAAGCAATATGGCAGTCTATGGTAATTCCAGACAGAGTGAGACCTTACATGAGTCAAATTTCCTAAAAAGTGTCCAAGACCACCCCAGAGGATTCTAACTTTGTGGAGAGAAAGAATATTTCCAGAGTCCCCTTCTTTGCTTTTGTTTCCACCCTTCATATCCCCCTGTCCTACGTCCCCAAACCCAAACCCAGGGGAAACAAGGACAAAAGGTTCCAGACCTCAGAGCTGGCCTTTAGCAAGAGCCTTGAGAATGTGGCCCAGTTAACCATGTGCCAGGAGGTCTCACCAGGAGCAGCAGTGGCAAAAAAGGACAAAAATTAACATAAGTCTAATCTGCCTAATGGAAAAAAATTTAATATCCTGAATTATTAGAACACCAAATGATTTTTGCCAAAATTCCACTAAACATCATTATATGGAGTGACAGAATTGGTAGAAAAGTTAGAAAAGATAGAAATAGACTTTTCTGTTATTCTAACTGAAATGCCTAAGTCAATCAAACCTTTCACAAAGACTCTGGTGACAATGGAAATGTTAAGTATGTTGCAGGGAAGAGAGATCAAATATAAAAACATCTTGATCCAAAATATGGCATCCAACAAACAGATTAGTAATTTAGTGAGTCTCTGAAGGAACAGAGGTAGATGAAGGCAGATGGTGGCAAACATTTTCTGCAAAGAGCCAGATAGTAAATATCTTAGACTTCCAGAGGTTGGAGGCCTGACTGTTCAACTCTGCCATCAGAGTGAAAAAGCAGCCAGAAACAATACACAAGTGAATGAATATGGCTGTGTCAAATAAAATTTAATTACAAAACCCAACAAGGGTCCAAATCTGGCCCAGTGAGCCATAGTTTACCCATCCAGAGGAAAATCAAGTCAGTTGGCTTATTCATCTTTCTATGGAATAAGAAGAAGCGAGGGAATGTACGACCATGGAATATCGGCTGCAATGCCAATTTCCCACGAAAGGGAGGTATAAGCTTGCATTTTTTGAAAATCAAGTCCCCAAGACAAGGGGATACGAAATGGGAGACAAGGTGGCAGGGATTAGGAGTACAGATGTAATAAACTTGGCTCCTATCAAGGAAGCTCAAACAAATTTCATACAGTTCTTCAGAGGTCAAGTACATGGGAATAGTGAAAGAAGACTTATTATTCATTGTATCAGTGCTGCCATGAGCGGTAAATTGTAGCTTTTGATTAAACCAAGATTATTCTAAACACTTAGTCTTAATCACAGTAATAAATGAATGAAATATTCTCAAAAAATATGTGAAGCACCACTGTGTCCATGACATAGCACACATACTGTCTCTTTAGTATTCAGTCAGGTTGGTCATTCTTTTTTTTTAATATTTTGTTTTTAGATGTAGATGGACACAATACCTTTCTTTTATTTATTTATTTTTATGTGATGCTGATGATTCAAACCAATGCTTCACACATGCTAAGCAACTGCTGTACCACTGAGTCATAACCCCAGCCTCAGGTTGGTCATTCTTATTGCAAACCAACTTCAGGACAAAAATCAAACAATTTGACTGGGCATAGTGGCACATGCCTGTAATTCCAGCCACTCATGAGACTGAGACAGGAGGATCGCAAGTTCAAAGTCAGACTCAGCAACTTAGTGAGGCCCTAAGCAACTTAGCTAGACTCTTTCTCAAAAATAAAAAATAAAAGAGGCTACGGATGTCACTCAGTGGTAAGCACCCCTGGGTTCAATCCCTCAGAAACAAAAAAGAGGGACTTCTAGTATGATCCTTATAGTTTCTAGCCCACCAACACCCCACCTGGGCCCAAGCTGCTGGTTACCTCATTTAACAGCTTCAAAATTTACATAGCCAAGAAGGGTCTATTTCCTGGAAAAGTGCTCCTCAAAGTTTAAAGTACTCAGTAATCACCTGGGTATCTTGTTAAAATTTACCTTCTGATATAGTAGGTCTGGAGTGGGGCCTGAGAATTTGCATTTCTAATAGGCTCCAAAGGATGCTGATACTGCTGGGCCATTGTTCACATTTTGAGAACTACTATTCTGAAACACTCTCTAAAGTGCTCTAGGAGTGTCATCGAAATTCCCTCGAGAAGGAGCCCAAGGACTCCAAGACTCTCCTCATCTCCTGGGCCAGCCTTTTGAGCAAACAACTGATGGATTGCTTTCAGCTCAAGCAGATCCTGGGCTGGCTCAGCAAAGACAATTGTTCCCGGGTCCGGACAGTATGTCAATTAAGCTTATTAGTGAAGACAGACAAACCTCATTAGTTGGAAAACGATTGGGTTAGCTCAGGGGAGTCAATGTTAATCAGGTTATGCTTCAGCACCAGAAATGAATGGGTAGCTTTAAAGTGCTGGTTCCTGAAACTCACCCTAAATGGATTAGGCAGTGAATCTGGCCTTTGCTTTTAGTGAAGTGCCTAGGACCTTCCTGTTAGAAGCCTCCCTTCCCCACTTTACCCTGCCTCAAAGACTCACCTGCAGCATTCCCAGTTGTAACCTGTAGAGCAGGTTTCGGGCTGTAGGTGTGGACACAATGAGGAGTCTCCTTTTCTCATAAAATTGATCCAGAAGTGCAGCTGCTGTTCTGACACCCACGTTGACATTCATGGCTGAAATTAGAAAATGGCCATGTAAGTCAGTAATCTTGTGTGCTCTAGCTTGACTTGGCCTGTAATGATACAGAGCCACGTGTATAAGCAGCAGACCCTAAGAGAAGGATTTGAGTATAAGTAGTTTATTTGGGAGGTGGTCCAAAGAAGCACTGGTACAGGAGTGGAAAAGTGTATTCGTTTCCTCCTGCTGCTATAACAAATCACCTTAAACTTAGTGGTCTAAGAAAACACAAATTTATTCTCTTCAGTCCTAGAGATCGGAAATTCAAAATGAGTTTCACTGGGCTAAAATAAAAGTGTCAGCAGGATCTAGTCTAAGGGGCAGTCAGTTTCCTTGTCCTTTTCAGCATCTAGAGGCCACCTTCATTCCTTGGCTAATGGGCCTTTCCTCCATCTCCAAAGAGTGGTGTAGTATCTCCAAATCTGTCTTCTCTCTGCTCTCTCCTTCCATCATTTCTTTGTGACTGTTATAGTTTGGATGAGTTGTCGCCCAAAAGCTCCTGTGTTAATGCAGGATGTAACTGATTAGATTATGAAAGCCATAACTTAATTTGTGGATTAAGTCAATTAACAAATTGTTATTTGAATGGATTACTGGGTAGTAACTGTAAGTTGGTGGGGTGTGGCTGGAGAAAGTGGGTCACTGGGGACATGTCTTAGGGATTATATATTTTCCCTGGTTCCTACTACTTTCTCTCTGCTTCCTGCCTGCCAGGAGGTGAGCAGCTTTCTCCAACATGCCCTTCTGCCATGATGCTCCAGCTCACTTCAGACCCAGAGCAATGGAGTTGGCTCATCATGGACTGAACCTCTGAAATTGTGAACTCAAAAATAAACTTTCCTCCTCTAAATTGTTCTGGTCAGATATTTAAGTCACAGAAATGAAAAACTAACACAGTGACTGTTTCAGCAGTTCTGGTTGCCTTATTTAAGGATCCTTGTGGTGACATTGGGACCCATTGAATAACCCAGGATACTCTCCCCATCTCAAAACCCTTAACTTAATCAAATCTGCAATGTTGTGATGTCCCTTCTGTCATGTAAGATAATATATTCACAGGTTTAGGGGATTAGGATGTGGGCATTTTGGGGGGCCATTATTCTGCCTGCCTTGGAAAATGAGACAGGGAAGGAAAGAAAACCATACAGTGGGTTGTCAAGCCACTTATTGCTGTGGACATCTGGAGCTCAATGCCATTACGTAACTCTGGGAGACAGTATACCACATACTTCAGAGTTATCCTACTGGATGGATGAAATGACTGGATAAGTTATGCACCAACTGCTCTATTGATTGACAGCTGCTTCAGGGGGAGACTAAATCTTTGCCACTTGCAGCTATTTTATGCATGGACACATCATACACTCATAACCAGAAAAAAACCCTCAGACAGAGTGACCCAGGTAGTTGCAGTAAGCAGCCATCTGATTATAGTTAGGAATGTCAAAGGCATATGGGTCAAGCACCACAGTATCTACTGGGAGAAGCAGTACAGGGAGGCAGAAGGGTGAGAAAGTAGGCAATGGACAGGCTGGCTTTGGAGTGGTTCACAATCTAAGAGGTCTGCCTCTTCGGTGCAGAAGGGACAGAGGAACATAGGGCACAAAGAGTCACAGAACAAGCAACAAGGTCATGGAGGATATGGGATAAGGAAGATTAACAATAGGTCTGCCATTTAAACAAATAAATGACAACAAATCTCAAATGATTGGCTGTTCAAGGTCAATGAAGGATGCTCAATACGTAGGTCAGCAAACAGGTCTGGTCCTGGAGAAGAAATAATATGAGGAAAAATGAGGAAATTCCATGTATGGTTTACAATCTTGGTGCTCATATTTCAAGCTGTAGATTTGCACTGAGGGATATATTCATTTGCATATGCATTATTCATGCAAAATACAGTGAGTCCCTGTTATGTGCCAACCTCTATGCAAGTACTGGGATATCATACTGAGTAATGTAGAATTCTTGCCCCTCTCCTTGCCTCAAGGGCTAAGTCTAGGACAGCTCTGGCCAATAGAAATATAATGGAAGGTATTGTGTAATTTTAAATTTTCCAGTAGCTTTCTTGAAAAAATACAAAGAAATAAATGAAAATAATTTTAATGTATTTTATTTAACCCAATATATTCCAAATATTCCATGTAATCAACATAAAAGGTAGGGATACTTTATATTCTTTGATTTGTACTAAAATTTTGAAATTGGTATATATTTTACACTTAAAGAACATCTCAATTCAGGTTAGTCTCATTTCATGGGCCCCATGGCCATGTATAGCTAGTGGCTACCATATCGGATGTTGCAAACCTGGGAGATCATTAGACACTGCACCAGGCCTGAAGGGCAGCACAATGGGTGTGAAGTCTTTTAACTAGGGAGTCTGGAAGAGATATGTTCTTTCTATTGTAATGTGTGAAAATGAAGAGTCTCGGGCATTTAGCTGATGGTGTATATGTCTCTTGCTGTTGTCTGATTCTGGATGGCTGAGATTAAAGGGAAAGGATAAAGATGAAACAATATCAGGAAATGACAGAGGGGAAAAAAAGTGAAGTATATAAATACAAGATAGTTCCAGAATTTTTCAGGTAGTCAGGATTTCACATTATTATTGCTACTCAGTCAGTAAGAATAGTGGGCATGTATTGAGGGCTTACCCTGTGCCAGGCATTGGTCTATTCCACTTTTTGATGAATTACCTCATTTAATCCTCACAGCAACTCAAGAAGGTGAGGTGTTATTTTCCTCATTTTACACAGGAGGAAAGATTCCCAATGACCAAGTTCTGTGAGACTTTCAAGCCACTACTGCAAAGGAGGTACTGTATGTTTATATGCAGCAGCAAACTGATTCTGTAAGCAAGCTCCTACATTTATAGAAGAGAGGAATTAGGGTAACTAGAACAGAATTTGCTGACTCATTTTGTCACCGAAGGCTGGCCCTGGATTTCCTTAAAATACATAAAAGGGATATCAGGAGGGATAGCAGAAGCAAAAGGAGAAGGGCAGGTAAGATGAGTTGGAGCAGGGACTCAGGGACTATGTTCACTCACTCAGATGATAAGGGACAGTGATGCACTTTACAAAATATGAAATGAAACCTTCTTTCCCTGTATGTGAATCTAGAACCAAGGTGTCTTCAGGTTCTGCTGCCAAGCAAAGAGAGGGCTGTACACATACCTGCACAGGTGGGCTCTGTGCCAGACCAAGCCAGGTTAGATTGACATACTCGGGCAGGGCTACCCTGGAGCTCATAGCCACCAATGCAGGAGAACTCACAGGTGGCTCCATAATTGTCACCATCACTGGAGCACTTCATGTAACCATTCTCTGGGGCATTGAGTTTGCCACAGCGTTTGACTGTAAGGACACAAAGCCAGAGGGATCTCAGTGCTGAGATCCCTTCTATAGGATAACCAGGGAAGGTGAGGACTCAGAGGCTTGTGGAATGGGTGAGGGGACAGGGATGACTATTTGATTAGTGGGTGGGTCTTGGAATGGTGACCATCCATCCCCCCCTTTTTGGGGGGTGGGGCTAAGGATTGAACCCAGGGCCTTGTGCATGGTAGGCAAGCACTCAACCAACTGAGCTATATCCCCAGCCCCATCCATACCCTTGATACCATTGGGATCAACTGTTTCAGCCCCTTGTGTTATAGATGGAGAGGTTGAGCCCAGAAGAGTAAAGGGTAAAGATGGTTAGGAATTAGCTGCCCAAACCATGAGGCAGAAAATAATCCTTAAAAACATTTTTTTCAGGTAGATAAAAAGTCTAGAACACCAAGAACATGGTTTCCCAGTGGCCCAAGCTAGGGACTCCTAACCACCCTGGTTATAGAAGGACTTGCAGGCTTTAGCTGGTTACCCATCCACATGGATAGAAAAGTTATCAAGTAATATTCTGCTGTGACAGTCATCTATGGACCCCTGTGAGACAGATCTGTAGAATCTTAAATAATCTGCCAGCACTGAAATCCATCACTGAATTCCAGGCATTAAAATGGGACATTTCACCCAGCCTCCTCAGAGGCTAATCCAAAGCTGGCAAGTCTCCCTTCCACAGTGGGCGCTCAGAGAAGTCTTGTTTAAAGACCTCTTTCTCTTTCCCAATTGCTTTCTGATGGGGTGGGGTGGGGAGAGCCTATAGACAGTATTCTTACCTCTTACTTTAACTCGAAATTTGCAGGTGCCTTTGTTTTCAGCTCTGTCATAAACTGTGTACTGAATCTTGTGGTCTCCTTCTGGAAAATTCGAGCCTGGGGGGAGTCCTTTTAGAATAACACTTAGGAAAACAAAACAAAACAAAACAAAACAAAAAACCAAGAAAACCAAAGATGATTCTTATGAACCTAAAAAGCAGTTGTTGAGCTACTACTCTGCCCTGGACCACCATTGAACCACTTTGATCAGAACAAAAATTTCTTGAAGAATAGAATCCTCTGAGCTTTAATCTGTTTCAGAAGAACAGTTGGAGATTCAAAAACAAGGCTCCAAAGACTGGAAGGTTTAGATTATATTTTCACGCTGAAGGATAGAACACAGGGTGGTGACTCTCCAGTCCCACCCTTCTTCCAGAGTGGACCTGAATTGTCTCCCTACTGGGAGGCCGAGGTGTGGGAAGCCATCCTTATTTAGCAGAATCAGACTAGGTTGAGCCATGTGACACAGAGGCCTGGCTTCTAGGAACTGCTGGGAAGCATGTGGCACGGTGTGGGAGTGGTTCCCTGTCTCCTTCTGGAATTTTCCCCCTAAGGGGATGGCTCCCCTAACTCCACTCTATCCCATCAATCATAGAAGAAGCTCCTTTACCAGCATATTATAAATAAAGGAGATTTGGGTGACTTTGTTGTTGTAAAGAGGCCAGAGCTGATATGGTCGGATCCCCCTTTCATAAAAAGAGTATTGGCTCTTGTGTGTTTATTGAGTAGATAAGTTTTTTTGATAATAGATAGAAAAACTGCCAACATCCTCTTCTGGCAGTTAACCCTTTCCTACTCCACACAGGATGTGGCAGAGAGGACCCGACACCAAGGGAATATTTTGTAAGGAAAATCATTTGAAAGTGTAGTCCCAGCAGTCATTGGCAATTTGGGCATGCAGGGCCACAAGAACTTTCTTTGCTTTTTCTATCTGGACCAATAGAAAACTTTCCTGAACAAAAAGGCAAATTCTCTGTGAGTCCTTTGTTATCCTAATATAATAATAATCATGATAATAACAATAATTTTTCTTTGCATTTACATAAGTCTTACATGCACAGTCCTACAAAAACCCTATCAGGTAGATAGTACTCTCCATTTCACAGATGAGGAAGTTGAGGCACTGACAGGTTAAGGAACTTGCCCAAGATCACATAGCTAGGGTGGCTCCAACATATTTGTTCTTAGCTATCTGATGAGAGCACCAATAACTACAACATAACCAACTGCCAGCTTTCATTTGTTGGTTTATTTTGCAAGATACAGATATTTCCCGTTTTCTCTGTAGTTCTTAGGGAAAAATGATGATATTTGCTAATAATAGATGTGTGGAATTATCACTGTCACCATTGAGGTGGGTGAGGTGGCTGTTTACAAGGTATGAAGTGAGACCTCCTGGGAAAGTGTCAGAAATACTACCACTTAGAAATATGTCACTTTTGGCTTTAAATGCTTTAAGATCCTGAGGAAGCACAATAAAAATTCACATAAATCTGAAGGGAGTAATCTTTCGAATATGAGTAGCTGCTAAACTCTCTGAGACTCCATTTCATCTGTGACGTGCAAATCACAGGAGTTAAAAGGGAAACTCAAAGGAAACACTTGTCTCAGAACTTGACACTACAACCTTCTCTTTTAGAAACAAACTATGGGGGCTGGGGAGATAGCTCAGTTGGTAGAGTGCTCGCCTCACAAGCACAAGGCCCTGGGTTCGATCCCCAGCACCACAAAAAAAAAAAAAAAAAAAAAAAACGAAGCAAACTATGTAATGGTGGCTTGGAAAGGACATGGGAGAAGAGGGTCACAGGAGAAATGCCAGGGAAGCAAGGAGCCAAGCAAGAGCTGAAAGGGGGACAAGATAGCCTTCTCAGAACTCCTCATCCTGCTGAAGCACCTTCCCCACGGCATCCTGCTCCAAGCCCATGTGAGCTTGGGGCTGGAGAACTCTGGAGGTAGACAGCTGTGCTGGACAGAGGGTCAGGGGGCTACCAAGATGCTCTTTTAAAATGTCATGTTTCGCTAGGTGCGGTGGTGCATGCCTATAATCCCAGAGGGTTGGGAGGTTGAGGCAGGAGGATCACGAGTTCAAAGCCAACCTCGACAACTTAGACTCTGTCTCAAAATAAAAAAAAGTAAAAAGGGCTGGGGATGGAACTCAGTGGTAAAGTGACCCTGGGTTCAATCCCCAGTACCAAAAATAACTAAATTAATTAAAAATGTCACATTTATAACCATAATACACAGGTTACCCATGAAAATCCCAAGGCAGAGCTTTTAGACAAAGGGGAGACATCTGGTGATTTATTATTGTGTTTATTATAAAAGATTTCAATAGCAATTACAGTTGCAGAAATCTAAGAAAGTACTATATTATAGGGGCTGGGCCAGGCATTGTTCTAGATCCTGAAGAATTGAAGATAATAAAAGCTAACCCCCAATTACATCAACTGTGACTTTTTTTCTATTTTCTCTCTGTCTCTCTGTCTGTCTCTGTCTCTGTCTCTCTCTCTCTCTCTTGCTGTGGTAACTTACATTTCAAATCCAACTCCCTAAAGTTTCTCCTAAGGGCTTTATGTACATGTATATGTGACAGCAAGTAAACTTATTTTGAGACAAGATCTCGAAATCACCCAGGTTGGCCTCCCACTCTAGATCCTCCTGCCTAAGCCTCCAAGTAGCTGGGATTAAAAGTGTGTGCCACTATACACAGTAAAGAGTCAAACTTTATCTTTGAGAAGTTATAATGAGAAACACAACTAGTACTATTTAAACTAGGTGGTGCATTGGGGGAAGATTATCTGGATATATAAATAAAATGTCCTTTAGGTGTGAGAGACTCAACCTCTTACTAGCAGATGTTCTGTTATTGCTAATAATTGTGTAAAAATGTTCTGTCTTGCACAGCCTAGATTGATAGGGTTCTACAAAGTCTTTCCCTGCTTTATGGCTCACCAGAGGGTAAGTTGGAGGCAAACTTTTATCCACAGATGGAAATTCTATGGAGAGGTCTAATGGGGCCATGTACATTAAGGCACAGATGTGAGCATGCTGAAATGAAGTAATTGCCTCTAGGGAATGTGCTGCCAGGGTACAGGCCCAAATGACAGATTAGAACAACATGTGCCAAACTTCACCAAAGAGAACCACCCATTTTTAAAAGCATCATAGAGGAACATCAAACTACTAATGCAATGAATGAACAGGTCCTGGAGAATAGGCATCGAGGTGGGGAAGAAGACAGAGGACACTTCTGCTTTATTCATAAGTTTCTGTAAGTGTGTGATGTGATCAAAAGTTTAAAACATGAATCAAAAATCAAAAGGTGCAACCCCAAAACCAAGGGGTGGAAAAGTTCTGTGCTAAACTGTACACACAAAGCACAAGGGGGAAGCACACGGCTGGGTCTGGGAGACTTGGCGGGCTTTCCGGTGTAGCTTGAGGCCTGGGAAGGCCTGGGCACATGAATAGGAGTCCTCTGGGCAGGCCCTGGGGGTGATTCTATCCTGGAGTTAACCAGTTGGCGTCTTCTTTCTCCTGTTCTTCCTTTTCCTTTTTTTCCTCCACTCCTTCTTACAAGTACATACTGAGTACTAACTGTGTGCCAGACACAATTCTGGCCTTTTGGGATATGGCTGTGAGCATACTGTACTGGAGACAGGCAATAAACAATTACAGAGGTAAAGCATAGAGAATGTTAGATGGCGGCTGGCGGACCACACCTGAAAGCACAGGTAAACCATCATAGATACACTCTCCCACTCTGAGTTGTAAATGTCTCACATAAAAGAAATAACCTGGGCTGGGAATGTAGCTCAGTGGTAGAGCATTCCCAGAGCATGGGCGAGGCCCTGGGTTCCATCTTCAGTTCCTCAAAAAAAAAAAAGAAAGCAAGAAAGACAACCTCATTCTAACTGCCAAGTTTCACTTACTCGGTAAGAATGCCATCTGCTGTATCTCTTCCTTCTGGTGTCTCCCAGGACACGCGAACTGTCAGCTTATTGGGTTCAGCAATGCGCTCCTTCACACTTGGGCACTTGATTCTAGGAGGTTCCATATCTGAAAATATAACCCAAACATTCTCACAGTCATCAAGAAATAACTTGTCAATGGAGGAAGGAAGGACTGTATAGAGGGAAAAGAGGGGTGGGAGGGGTGGGGGGAAGGGAAAAAAATAACAGAATGAATCAAACATTACCCTATGTAAATTTATGATTACACAAATGGTATGCCTTTACGCCATGTACAAACAGAGAAACAACATGTATCCCATTTGTGTACAATAATAAAAAAATAAAATAAAATAAAAAAATTAAAGACTTTAAACATCTAAAAAAAAAAAAAAAAAGAAATAACTTGTCAAACTGGGATTCAACACTCACTTGATGTACCGAGACTTCTACACACTCCCCATTTTTGAAGAGTTTCTTCACTCTATTTCTCTTCCCTCTTTTCATTACCCTTTCTCTCCTGCTGAGTTTTGGAGATTGTTTGGGTACTCACAGCACAGAACTAAACCTGCAATCATCTTGCCTTGCTAAGAGTCCCATGAGGCAATGCATTAGCTACAGCTCCTTCTCTCCATGCTTCTAAACTCTGCTCTCTTGGCAACATTGCGGTTACCCAGCTAAAGCTAAAAGTCATATGACTTTAGTGAGCTCCTCCTGCTTTAAAGGCAGCAACAGAGAATACCAGCAAAGGTAACCTACCTAACATCTAATCTGATTCAATTCAAGGCAACAGATCTTTCAGGAGTGCCTACCTTACCCAAGGCTTCATTCCAACTGTGGTCAGAGGTGCAAGAGAATCAGTGCTCCTGACTTGTCTGTTTAAAGTATACTAGGAGGATTATATCTCCATGCATGAAATATAACACAAGGTGGAAAATGGCATGGTAAAAGTGAATGCCATGGAGGAGTCACCCTAGTCTTTCATTTTACAAATGTGCAAACTGAGGCTCAGAGAACTTGGGTGATTTATTTAAGACCATGCACATAAGTAATGGCAGTGTGAATTACATCCCAAGATGCACTTATCACTGGAGCAAGCTCCCTCTCTTCCTGCTATGTTTACCCAATATAACATGCAGTATCTTTTTTTTTTTTTTTTGGTACCATGGATTGAACCAGGGGCACTTAACCAGTGAGCCACATCCCCAGCCCTATTTTGTATTTCATTTAGAGACAGGGTTTCACTGAGTTGTTCAGGGTCTTGCTAAATTGCTGAGGCTGGCTCTGAACTAGAGATCCTCCTGTCTCAGTCTCTGGAGTCCCTGGGATTACACGCATGCACCATGCCTGGTGGCATTCAATATCTTAAAACTGGTCTGTATCTTGAAATGGTCTGCCTGGGTCCACTCTCCCCTCCAACTTCCACTACATGTGGTTTTGTGTTTTACCTTGGCTATGGCCTCCAAAGGCCTCCCAAGTTTCCCCAAACCAGTCTCTGTACCTGGTTGTAGAAGTTCTGCCCCCTTACTCTCCAGATGGTTTGATAATGAAGGCAAGAAGTAAAGAAGATGGTAATTCTGCACTGGGTTATATTCCATCTGATAACTGAAGTGAAATCACAAGAGGCAGTTTGAACTTTTGCAAGTTCTACTTGATGTTTCTGAGCAGGCAGAGAATGTATTTAAAGAGAGTACAGGACATTCAGCTTTGTATTGCTTTACTTATCAACCAACAATTACCTAAATACTATTACAACCTGAATGAAAATTAAATGTCCTTTTCATCCTGAACTGCAAAGGTCTTTGAGAATTAAATGCATCAAGTAAAATTCTTCATATACTTCCTCTGGGTCTTGTCTCATAACTTCTCATTTTATTTAGGGTAAGAAATTATGAATAGTTTGTTAAACAATTTTACCTTTAGCTATCTGAATTCATTTTCATTCTATGTCATGCTTCAATGGAGTGTGAATTTACTAATAATATACTAATCCTAAATTGAACAACTACCATGTTTTATTGAATCTAAGTCACTACTGATTGTGAGATGTATTACAATTTCAGGGATATTAAAATGTAAAAAAAAAACATGCCTCTTAGAACTCATCAAATATACAAATGTTAAGATGAAAGACAGTTTAAATGCATTTGAGGAGTCTATTTTCTAAGGTTTAAAAATCCAATTTTTTTTACTATAATAGGTGATAGAAGACATACTTTTAGAATTCCAATGAATATTTCACAGCTTTGGGTGATCGGTGATCCAAAAGACAAGTATACAATGCCTGCCGCCTGCTGGTCAGGCAGAGCCAGCACTCACTGTACAGAAAATATATTTATGAAAATAATTTAAAACAAAAGAACAGGGGCAAGGAGAGGATATAAGTTTCCATGTAGAATCTTATCATGTTACCATATTTCCTCGGAGAGAGAATTGTCAGAAGGAAGACTGACTTTTAGTCTGTGCCAAGAGAACTAAACATTTGGATGATACACTGAGGTTTTGTCCTATAACAACTCCATGTAGTGACAGTGTGAGTGAATGTACTGCAAAGTAGGTCATCTAGGTAGAGTTTCAGAGCCTCCCACGGCTAGTTCGTGTCCACTTAACAATGACCAATGGAAACTGGCCTAGTTTTTCAGAAGCAGCACTCTTCCAAACCAGAAAAAGAATAAATAAATCACTATAGATAATAGCTAATATTTCCTGAATGCTTCCTATATGCCCACCACATGCTAAGCACCCCCTCCCCGCCCCACTGCATTATTTCATCAAATTCTGACAACCACCCATTAGACTAAGCAGTGCTAATAGCATCCCACTTATAGGCTGGGAAGCATTTTCTCTCTCTGGGGATTTCTTTGTGGTCTGGGATCTTAAGACACCATTACATATTTTAAATTTATTTTAATAAGCCAAATGCTTCTGTGAGTCTGCTGGCTGTTGACACAGTGTTTTCTTCCAACCTTTGCACACATACTCTTTTGGGATTGCCTACCACAGTTTCCTCATAAACCCTTGAAGAGAGGCAGCAAGGCTTGATTCTAATGCATCCTCAAGCAGCTGCCCTTCCTCTCAGCTGATGAGACCAGCTGGCCTGCCCATCAGCTGATACTCTAGAGCCTAAGCCTGTTATTCCCCAGCCCTGGGTCACCATAGCTTCTTAAAAGTTATGATAAATTTCCATGAATGAAATGAACAAAGTTACTATAGAAACATAATTACTATTCCTTGTTGAGTCAGGATGCCTGTAGAGTCAGTTATTATGTGGAAACCCTGAAGCCTTAGTAAAAATCATGTCCTCTGCTCTCTGCCTCATTCATTGGAGACATCTGGCAAATGATCTCCTTTCTCTGTGTTCCAGTTTCTTTGGCACCATAAGTTTTCAGAGAACTATCCAGAAAGGATGAACAAAGCAAGAAGTGAAGCAAAGAGATCCACAATTAAAAGTCACCATCGTTATCTGAAAGATGCCCAACTAAAATATAAAAGATGAGGAGTAATATATTACAGTGCATCAACTACTGCAGCTTAACTACTTACTTGGAAATCTTTTAACATGTCCAACCATGTAGGTGGTGGAAGTAAAGAAGAGGTTCAAATGGACAATCACTTGTTCACCAACTAACAATAAAATGCAAAGAAAGTAACCCTAAGCCAATTACAGACCTAAGCTCTTCACAATCTGGCACCTTCAGCTTTCACTAGCTTGGAAACCAGCTGCCACCTAAAGCAACTGACCAGAAAGACCTTATAGAGAGGGTGTGTGTGTGTGTGTGTGTGTGTGTGTGTGTGTGTGTGTATGTGTGTGTGTGTGTGTGTGTGTGTGAGAGAGAGAGAGAGAGAGAGAGAGAGAAAGAGAGAGAGAGAGAGAGATGGACAGAGAGACACAGAGAGAGACACATAGAGAGACAGAAAGAGAGACTGATTCAGCCAGACCCCAGCCTGTATAGCTTCCCCCAGCTGAGGTGCAAGATATGTGAGGGAAGCCATCTTGGATCTTCCATCCCTAGTCATCTTAGCTATCACCACAAACAGCAGAGATGAGCCATCCAAATGATGCCCTGCTCAAATTTTCAAGCATTGCTCAACTATGTTAAGCAATAACAGAGTTGTTTGAAACCTCCAAGTTTTGAATGGCCTGTGGTAGAGCATTATATTACTGGTACAGATATAAGAATATAAGGTTAATGATGGAGAAGGGAAGAATTCATTTTATGGAGGCATAGGAAGTCAGTGACTGCCAAAGGCAGAGCAGAACATGGCCATTGAAAATTCTCCCAATTGTTTGCTTTCCCCAAACAAAGCATAGTCCCTGTGGATGGCTCTGGGAAGTGGGTCCATTTCTTTGGCATTCTAAGTCTTCAGAGAACATTCCAGAAAAAAATGAAGAAAGCAAGAAGAGGAGCAATGAAGTCCACAATTAATAGTCACCATCTTTACCTGAGAGATTCCCAGCTAAAATTTCATTGGTCATACCTTGATAATAGAGTGGGCCATTCAAAGTGTACCTATTTAGTTTGCACTGGCAAGTCATATTTAGTAAAAACTAGATCAATATCTCAATCAATCAAATGGTTTTAAAACTAAAATTGGATTATTGAAAATTTGAAAAAGAACCTATATTTGTCAACCTATGAAAAAATTAGCATTATTGAAGGGCCCTTGCAACAATGTACATTTGTTACTAGTTCACTGATGTTTTTTCAATTAAATAATCCAATTCAGCCCAGTTTATGTTCCTATGGGTCATTGGGTAAACCCACCTGTCAGACAGTTGGGAAAAAAAAAAGTGCTATCAATTTGCATATCTTAAGTCCTAGAGTTTTTTTTTCCGGAATTTCATTTGTGTTAATAAATATCTATATGTTCTACTCTATAGGAAGCAAAGTAATAAGTGAGCAATTCCAAAAGCAATGTTGATTTTTACACTGTCCTTTGTTAAAGCAATTAAATGGGTGCCCTCTACGTGTTGAAAGACACTTGCTGGGTTTTTTCTGTCCATGATTTTAAATCTATCATTTTTTTCTTCCTGTTTTGGCCCAGAAAAATGTGTTGGTCTAAAAGAGAGATCATGTGTCTACTCAAAATCTGGTCTCTAAATGAGGACTTGATGTAATTCCAACTATCCATTGTTCTATGTAATCAAAACTAACTGAAAATAGAAAGAGAGAAAAAAAAATACCCCCCAAAAAACAATAGTGGTTACATTCTAAAGGGTTTTTAAAAATATATCAGTGGAGGTTGTGGATCCTACAATTTACAGTATGTTTTCTCTCCTACATTGAATTTTCTATATCTATTTCTGTAATAACCATGAACATGAGTCCACTGCCAGAATGTAGTCTGAATAAGAGAATTAATTTTAACTTGTGGCACTTTCAAATTAGCCAGACCACAGAACTGACCTCCTCAGAGGCAAAGAAAGTCCAGACTTCCCTCTTCCAGACTGGTCTGGTCTGGAAGAGAACTGGGTCAACTTTCTCAGCACTCAGCACAGTTGTGGCCAAGATATCCTGGTTCAAGGTTGTGTGGAACCTGGGAACTACTCAGCCCCCATGTGTCAGCTCCTAAAGCAGGCTGAGGCTCTAATTTATGCTCAAGGAACCCCTATCCCTGCCAACACACAAACAAACTTATTAAACTAATTTAATACATTTAAAGCCAAAGGAGTAAATGATACCTTTGGAGTAAAATTCGCTGGGGACAAGCTCCAACATGTCTGGTACTAAATCAAAGAAAGTACTGCCTGCTTTCTTTCCCTATTTTTCTTTTTTCCTGGGAGCTCCAAGCCCTCCTGTGGCTCGCTGTGTCCTGTTTTGCCACCTAATTGCATACACAAAGCTCTTCTCCCAAATATGCCTGAACCTTATACTGGCAAATTGTACAATAAATCTCCTGAAATTGGGGTTCATTTCTTAGTTCCTTCTTTCTCCCTCTGGGGAAGTTCCAGGGCCATCTGGTCCAACTTTAGACATGCTTGTTGCTTTTTGAGAACAACCAGCATTTTCTTTCCATTGTTGCACACAATCTGGAAATTCGAACAGTATGGTCCCTAGTGTGCTCTGCCAAAGTTTGCTTAGCACAAAGATTTTTGAGTTTCTCTACTCCTCCCACCATTACCTCTGCCCCTTTCAAAATGAGGGAACAGAGATTCATATTTCCCCCTTTGGTTTGTTTTCAAGAGCTAACTTACATGTACCAAAGCTCAGGGAGGTACTGAAAGCAACATCTGTCAGGTGTCCTTTTGATCTGACATCTAGCCTTAGGCTATGTCTTCTAAGAGGCACATGTCCAAAGCTCACCCCTGCAACACATTCCACCTGCACCCCTCAAGCCAGACTGCTCTGCAGTCTAATTTTCACTGAGCATTGCAAGACTCAGGAAGAAAAGCTGAAATCCTCAGAGGAAGGTCAGCAGGCCAAACTTTCTGTTGGTACTTAGTTTTGCTTTAGTATCAAAATGACGTTCCTGCAGATTTCTTTTTTCTTTTTGATACCAGGGATTGAACCCAGGGGCGCTTAACTACTGAGCCACATCCCCAGTAATTTTTTGTATATTATTTAGAGAAAGGGTCTCTCTGAGTTGCTGAGGGCCTTGCTAAATTGCTGAGGCTGGCTTTGAACTCGCGATCCTCCTGCCTCAACCTCCTGAGCTGCTGGGATTACAGGTGTATGCCACCACACCTGGCTCCTGCAGATTTCTTTGCCTGGTGGGTGCCAGGTAGGTTTGCCAATAGGAGACACTTTTATGAGATTACAAGGTGGGAAAGAGGTAGGAACCATTGTGTTTTTGGTAGTAGATTCAATGAGTGTTTCCTGGGCTCCTGACTTCCTTCTCACCAGTAATGGTGTCAGGTGCAGAAATGTCACCATGGAGGTAGGCTCATGGACTTTTGAGTGACACTACCATACCACTTTTGCTCCTCTAGCCATGGTCAGTAGTGGCTTCCTGATGTAACTAATTGCTGATAACAGCATTTGTTCAATTTTGCTCCAGTTCCTATACAAAATTCCTTTGTTTGAGATATCTAAAATGGTTTCTGTTGCCCTGATTACTGCCAAATACAAGTAACTACCTAAATGATGGAAGAGAAGCCTAGAATAAATCTGAGTCAGTTCCCTGAATTTAAAAAAAAATTGGTGCATCTTAATTACACAGAATGGTGGGTTTCATTGTGGCATATTTGTACATGCATATAACATAATTTGGTCAATTCTATTTCCCAACACCTCCCTTGCCCTGATCCTCTTTTTACCCTAATGGTTTCCCTTCTACTTTTATTAGATATCTATTTGGACTCATTGGTCTTGTTAAATGGATTCAAGACACAGTCTAGGTTGTGACTCTGATATAGAAGGGTTTGGTTGCATCTTTAGGCTGGTCCCTTGGTTGTAGCTCATTGAGCACATAATTTCAGAGTGAGAATGGCTGATGCTACCAGAAACAATGGTGGACAATGTTGCCATCATGAAGACATCGTGAGCCTCAGGCCAGGGAAGTTGTCTCATGTTAGCCACTAGAGGATAGCATCAGATTTTTTTCTTACTCTTGAAGTAACTTCCTCAGACACTGAGTAGTCAGGAAGGAGTCCTTGGGGGTACAGCACATTAGCAGACTGAACTAAACTGTTCTTTGGACAATAGGCAGACACAAGCTACCCAATAGCCAGGCTTCTAAGGTCAGCTGCCTTGCCCACCCCTGCTCCCTCACCCTGATCCTTAGGGTCAGATCTATCTGATCTTAGGACCAGAGCTTTAGGCCTGAGAACCTGGAGATGTAGTCCCAGGCTGAGGTCTGCAGGACTTCAAGCAAGTGAATCCATCTCTCAGGCCTCATCTGTAGAATGGGGAATGGGACTAGAATGTTCTCTAAGAAGGTCCTGGCAGCTCTTGGGCTTTATGTTTTAGTTAGCTTATTTGAAGCTGTGACCAAAAGTCTCAACAAGAATAATGCAGAGGAGGTAAAGTTCATTTTGGCTCATGGTTTCAGATGTTTGGTCCATGGTCAGTGGACTCCATATAGCTCTATGTCTGAGATAGACAGAACATCATGGCAGAAGGTCTGGTGGAGGAATGTGGCTTGGGACATGGGAATCAGGAATCAGAGAGAAAGCTTCACTAACCAAGAAAAAATAGAACCCCCAAAGTCATACTGCCAGTGACCTACTTTCTCTAGCCACATCCTACCTGCCTGTAGTTACTGCCCAGTTAATCCATATCAGTGGATTTAATCCACCGATTAGGTTGAAATTCTCATAAGATAATCATTTCAACTCTGTAAATGATGCCCTAGAACAGTAATTCTCAACCACTTGAAAGAACTTCAAAAAACTTCAGTGCCCCAGAGTTTACAATTCAGCAGATGGAGGGGGTGGGAGAATTTACATTTCTAACTAGTTCTCAGGGGCTATGGCTGCTGCTGTTCCCTGGGTCAGAACGTGAGAACCCCTCATGCCCACCAAATCCAGAGTAAGGTAAAATATCCCAATCCCTTCCAGCTAAGCCAAGTCAGTGCTGCAGTCTACCAGTTAATGACAAGGTTAACTATATGTCAGCCAAAAGGCAATATATACATGCTCTCTGCAGGACTGTCCCTGTAAACTGCTCAATGCTATAGGACCCTGGACTATCTTGGTAGGAGTGTGCCACACCTCTGCCTGCCAGTACCTGCCTCAGTAGCCAGCCAGAAAAGAGACAAAAGCCATGTGGAAGCCATTAGTCTTGAAGTCAGCTTTAAGACAGAGACTGAGGTTAGGTCTAGGGCCAGGTCAGAAGCCAGGGATGAAGAAAGCTTCTAAAAAGCAAAGTTGGTGTTTACATTTCACTCATGGACCACTGATGCTGTCTTTAAAATCCACTATCTGAACACCCACTGCTCCTCCCAAAGCATGTGCCTCCTGAGGGCTGTGGAAGTTTCTTACCCACACAGGAGGCTGGCCGGCCACTCCAGGCCTTGTTGTCCATACATGTGACTGTCCGTTCCCCTTTCAGTGTGTATCCTGGTGAACAATAGTACTCACAGCGGGAGTTAAAGTAGGCACCATCTACACACTTAAACCCTCCATTCGCTGGCATGGCAAGGGTAGGACATCGCTTTTCTGAAAAAGAGAAAATCAGATCTTCAGCATTTTTTTATTTCTGTCCATAGAGTTTCAGAATCCAGAAACTCTATATGCATACAGTGAAAAGTTCATTGAAATGGAACAGATGGAAGCAGAGAAGCAATGGCTGCTGTATGTCACACAGAAGAGATACGAAGTTTCATGCCAGACTGGCTTAGGTTGGCATCTCAGCCAAGCCACTGTCAGAGGCTGTTTCCCAGAAGCAGTCTCAGACGAGGATTTGTCTGTGAGTGGTTTAGTAAGAAAGTGCTCCCAGGGGAGATCAGTGAGGAGAAGGCAAAAGCAGGACAGGGAAGGGGAGGGAGCCAAGTAGTGGGTGATCTCCAGCAAAGTCAACCTCAGCCTGCTCCTGCAGGGCAGCACCTGAAGGTGAATGACAGCTTTGAGCCTGTCTAACTCCAGGCAAGGAAGCTGGTCTTTGTTAATCCTTTACCACTCAGTCATTGCACAGCTGTGGGCTGCCTGTGGGAGATGCTTTCCCTTGTAAGAAAAAACAGAGAGGAGTCCTGTGAAAAAGCAGCAAGGTAGACTGAGCAACTCTTTAAGGGCAAGGTGCTCAGAAGCAGGGAGGACAGGTGACCCAGTCTGGTAAAAGGGCACTGGGGAGATCTGGGTGGAACACTGATAAGTGTCCACCACAGTCACCCAGTTGCATAATCTGCATGGCCTGGATCAACCGGCTGCAGCCCTGAGCCTCAGTTTCCCCAACAATGAAGTTAAAGTCATGGCACCCTTATTTCTAGTGATTGGTGCAAAATTTGAATGTGTGTGAAATGCTAGGCAAACACTATGTGGCTGCTTTGAATAACCAGGACATCTAAGATGGGCTTCAACAATGCTGTCCCACAAAGAGCTTTCTGAAGGAGACCCTTCAGAGCATGGCATCTGTGTGTCTTTTTTTCCCCTCTTAATCCCAACACCTCTTTAGGATCCAGACCTTATTGAACAAACATCATTTGTTCAAACATTATATTTGCTGCACTCTCTTTGGCCCTTTCCCCAAACAGCTTCTCTCTGAAAGGAGCCCTGCCACTTCTACCATGTCTGAAAAACCCACTGGTTGTCACTTACGAGAGGAGCTTTTCTCATCAACATGCCATGAAAAGCCCTGATATCAGAGCAAAAGAATTCTGACTCAGATTGTCCTTGAGGATCAGGCACAGGGCTGGGCTACTCACGTTTGCAGATGACCTTGTCGGACCACCGCTTGTTTGACTGGCAGATGAGTTGGGAAGAGCCATGCAGCTCATATCCCTTCTGACAGCGAATGTCACACCTGGTTCCCAGGGCCGTTTTGTAGTATCCTCCTTGAGGGGCCCTGCAGTACACATCCCCGTACTTCACCTTGATGGGGGAGCACCAAGGAGTGTCTGCAGGTAGCAGAAACAAAGGAGGGGAGAAATAGGAAGTGACATAAACACATCCCCTCATTTCTGTGTTCCCAACCTGTTTGCATACCTGATTTTGGACCTCCAATAGTACCCAGTGTTTCTGTAGATGTCTCTGGACAAGGAGATTATGATCTAGGAACTAGGGATTGGGGACATAGTTGAATGTGATTCTAAGTTCCTCTATGCCTAACTGTGTATATCTTGGACAAGTTACCCTACCTCTCTGACTTAATACCTATGCCTGTGCCAATAGGGCTATTAGAAGGACTAAATTAAAAAATGTCTATCAATCACCTACCACAGTGCCTAGCACATAGTAAAGGTTCAATAAATGTTTCTTCTTTCTAGTATTTCCCTTAACTGGATACATAAATCTCCTCAGAGTCCATCAATATCATTGTGAACTCTGACCCTAGCCATTCATCCACAGTGTGTGTGAGGGGGTCAATAATATACATACCACAGTAAAAAAAAAATCACAATACAATGTTGTTTGTTAATATAATGTTAATACAATGTTGTTTGAATTAAACTCTATTTCCAGGTGTTTGCAACAGTATATCATTTTGGCTTCAATCCACAGAACAATTGCTCCTCATAGGAAAGCAACTCCCTTTTTCAGATGTCCCTAATTATGCCCCATTTTGGTAAGACAGTGACATCTTTTCCAGATGGCAAAGTTGCAGGGTGTTTTGATTTCAGTCTCACTGTTGCCCAGAGCATAGCTAGAATGACACTAATAAATCAGAATTTGTCCCCTGGCTTTTTGAAAGCCATTAAATACAAGGGCAAGACTAGCTTCTTGGTAGGGAAGTTCCCATAATCCATGGGGGCCAGTGAGAAGTTCCCTCAACTCTGCCAGGCACAGTGAATGTGAAGAGCCCCTACTCTACAGAGCCTGACTTATCACTACCACAGCACCTGAGCTGTCAGAGAGTGGGGTAAGTCTGCCATCGTGTGGCCAGGAAGGAAGGAGACCAGGCCCTGTTTCGTCTTCCCAGGAGTTCTCTATGGAGCATGCGCTTCTCTGCTTCTCAGCCACAGAAATCAAAAGTCCTGTCCAGGTCTTGGGCATGCACCACTTTTTTACTTTTGTGCTTTCATATTCCTTTTGACCAATACTTTTATCATATAATGTTTTGCAGACAGTTTCAAGAGGGTCCTAAACTCAGGACTAGAGTAATATTCCCAGGATTTTCTGAGTAAAAGTGATATTCTGAGAGCTGGCCCTAGAGCTGATTAAATTTGTGTGGATATAAACTTGAGGAAGCCCACACCAGTCCTGCAGAATTCCTCAGTTTCCTTCCTAAGGGTTTTATACAAATAGTCTGTATGTACTACATATATCTATGATACATGCAAATATAAGCAGCATATACACACATCACAAATTCACATGCAATTAGTAAATTATGCCTCCTATTCTGAGTCTTCAAATTCTCCTAGCAGTGCTGGCCAAGAAAGCTGTAGTGTTGTCAACATGGTGTGTGGGGGGGACTTGTTTTAATTTATTTGCAAAAGAAATTTCTTTTGAATTACTTTCCAAGACAAATCTTTGGAAGATATTTTGACGTTTAACAGCTCTGCAGTGATAGTAATTAAAATGTCAGTGAGTGATTTGAATTTAAAGTGCAGGCAAGTGCCATGAATTAATGTGAATTAACAAAATGTTCAACACGGAGGTTTAGAAAAAGAAAGCTCTTCTGCTGCTTTAGTTAAGATGGGGTTTACTAAGTAGAATCTAAATTGGTTATTCAGGAAAGCCTTTTCAACCCCTTGGGCCAATGTGGTAAGCACTCTAGCTAAATGGAGTTCATGAGGTAGGCAGTGTAATATAGCAGACTCTAGATATGAACCAAAACACCTTTTCAGCACCAAGTGTAATGTTAGCTAGCTATGTGACTCTGACAAATCACCCACTCTCTATGTCCTTGGTTTTTCATCTGTAAATGGGACAATACTGACATATCTCTACATGCCTCCCCCTTCTCTCAATTAGTATGAATATATGATGGTATTTCAAGTTAAAGAATCAAAAGTGATGCTTACCACATACTGGGAACACAATAAATGACAGTCAAATTTCTCTTTCTTTTATCTTATTTAACTTTAATTTAATTAAAAAACACTTATTGAGTATATACTCTATGCCAGGCACTGTGTAGGGACCTGAGAGTCTAGAGCTAAACCCTTGGTTAATAAAGGTTCACCTCTAACTTTTTTGTTTAACAGTATAGGGGATTGAACCTAGGGGTACTTACTACTGAGCTACATACCGGTCTTTTTGATTTTCTTATTTTCAGACAGGTTCTTCCTAATTTGCCCAAAATGACCTTGAACTTGCAATCCTCTTGCTGAGGACTCATGAGTGC
Organism: Sciurus carolinensis; assembly: GCF_902686445.1. Taxonomy (NCBI): domain Eukaryota; kingdom Metazoa; phylum Chordata; class Mammalia; order Rodentia; family Sciuridae; genus Sciurus; species Sciurus carolinensis. Next base: position 31,493,598 of record NC_062232.1, read on the forward strand.
TGGGATTTCAGGCATGGGCCACCGTGCCAGGCCATCTCTAATTTTTAAGACTAAAAGACTTTAAGGGTAGGGGGTGTAACTCAGTAGGAGAGTGTTTGCTTAGCATTCATGAGACCCAGGGTTCCATTCCCAGCACTGAAAAAATATTAAAGGTTTTATTGTATAAATTTAAAGCATACAACATGATTCTCTGATATGCACATACATAGTGAAGTGAACACTATAGATAAACAATTTTACTGAAAATGCAAACAATTTCCCCAAAAGGATTTATTCCTACACACACAGGGCAGACTCTGGGACAGACACATGTTAGCCATCTGGTCCACCTTCCACCTTGCAACACTGTAAGATGAAGGTGGATACTGGGAATGATGACCTGAGGTCACTAGTTAACTTGCTTTGTATATGTGCAGGTTCACTGTGTATATTTTAAGAAGATTTTTCAATAAGCAATTCAAAGCAAAACAAGGATTTTTAATAAAAACCCTGAATTATTAAGAAATTGTATGAAGCAGAGCATCTTCTTACCCCATACATCTGACTGACATGTTTGTACATAACTGGTTATTTCCAGAGGCTATGAAGACAAGGAGCTATAGATAGGAACAAACTTCTGTGTTCAAAAGTGTAAGCAAACATGGTGTATGGTGGGCAATATGCCTGCTCCTAGGCACTATTTAGAAAGATTGCTCACTTCTATGGAAAATAACAGAAGTTGTTTTCCTGAAGGGTGCTCTTTAGGCTGACGAGAACTGCCCTGAAGACTCTCTTATAGCTCAGACATATCACAACAGAACAGGTCAGGGTCCTCTTGCAATAATGAGAGCAAATTTCCTGGGCAAAATGCCACAATAGAACTTTATTAACCAATTTTCTTCAAATTCTCCCTCCACTGTAAGAGGAACCAGTCAGTTTCAGAGAGAGAAAGAGAGAGAGAGAATCTAAATTTACTTTTATTACCTTTATTCTTCCCAGGGCTCCCTAGGTTTAAGAGGAATGTTTCACCAGTAGAAATGTTTGTGAACATACTTACCTGAGCCTGCATAGAAGGTTCTTGATTAGGCTTTTTATACCTGCTGGGGGTGGATTGCTGGAAATGTATAGAGATGGAGGCCTTTATCGATAAGTCCCATTTGAGTGACACACTTTACTTATCATTTTAGGAGCCACACTGGGCTCAGAAAGAGCATGATGAAAGGAGCTTATGAAAATCAAGTTTTCTCATTCCCCATTCAGCTCAGTACATTAGCAGCACTGGGTCCAGACTTGACCTTGGAGGGTTTACTCTGGATGATTCTGGCTGTAATGTATGAATCAGGCAGAACTCAGGGCTTGATTTTCACTTTTGTCAGCTAGAACTTGCCTTTGCAGAGTGAGGACAGTAAAGAAACTTAGGAGAATAAAATGACCATTGGGTACTGATGGGCAACACATAAGAGATTTCCAAATGTGATTTTTTGTTGTTGTTTTCTTTTTAAAAAATGGGAGCACATGTGCACTTATTTTTAAATATTTTTTTCCTGGACAGTGAATTGGAACTTAAATACATTGTATGGTCACTTTATTACAGTCTACTCCGCAGGGCAAAAAGGAAAGTTCTCTTGGCATCAGCAGGTCCTCATTAGCACATAAGCAAAGCAGTCACCTTTATATCTAGGGTGTGAATACCCGACTTCATCGTCTTCTAGCGGTGAGTCTCCCGATCCTACAATAAAAAAGAACAGAAACTGCAGGAAGAAAAGCCACATGGTATGGACGCATATTTCAAAGCATTGCCTGGGCTTAGTCCATGCAAGAGGTGCTATTAGAACGCAGAGCCAAGAGCAAAAGTTTCTGCCGCCATTCATGAAGGGACAGGGGACCTCTCAGAGTGAACCTGGCTGGGCCAAGATTGCCAAAGCCAATCAAAATGAGCCTTGAACCATTTTGGAATCACCACATGCCAACTGAAATTCTGGAATAAGGAATAAGAGAGAGTCAACTTCACTCTGAGAAGATGCCAATGTATACATGAATCTCATGCCAGGGAAAACGAAGTAAAATGTGTGACTCAGACACAACCCACAATTTCTCCAGAGAAAAGGAAACCCAGTGAGACCACATGTTTTTGGTAACTGGTTCTTGTGAAATGAATTTTGGTGGGTGATAAGGAGGTAAGTCAAATGTCTTATCTTAATGACAAAAGAATAATATAAAGCTGCTTTGGTATATTTGTAGGAAACAGACAATCTAGATGTTTATTCAGAACCTCTCACCAAGCCATGTTTAAAATAAAAAAAAAATACCATGAGTCTTTCCACTCCCCAAAATAACCATAGTCCCAGAGAGAAAGTCTATGTATTATTTTGAAATGAACTCATTTGCTGAATTGGAATTGTTTTTAGAATATTAAGTATTGAATTTCAGTGAGTGGTGGATCCTTAATCCTTGAAATGGTAGCAATATCTAAACTTCAAAATGTCTATCTGAAATTTAGAGAACCTCCCTCTAGACTTCAGAGTCTGATCACCAACCCTTAAGTTAACACTGTATTGACTACACATTTGCCTACAGGTACCAGCAATCGTAACAGAAAAGGATGCAGTCTACTATGAAGTTATTCAAATCCCCAGCCGAGATGAACTAATAAGAATGGTCTCCATTCCACTGGTATTCTGGATGAGAGATATAGAGTGTGGAAATTGAAAGTGAAGAGGTGATGACAGCTGGACTATATCCATTTAGAAAAACCTCCCCAACTAGAGAATCCTGTTCTGAATTCTGCATTCTGCATTGTTGCAGATTTCCACACCTGGTCTCTGGCCACCCAAGCATGTACAAAATTATAGACTATTCATTGTTCCATATTTTTAAAAAGTGACTGTAAAACCGAGAAAAGTGAATCAAAAGCCTCTGCTCAAACCTCTTGCTCCAAGTCACTCCACTACTGGGCATCTATCCCGAGGAAACAATAGAAGTGCATGTGAATCTTCAGTTATCCAAATTAAGCATGTGTGGGTGCATGTGTGCACGTGCACACACACACACACACACACACACACACACACACACACACACATCAGACATGTGAGCAGCAAACTCACTCTCACAGACACACACACACACATACACAGACACACACACATATATACATTCCCTCAGTTGTCATCCTGGTTAACCATTCTACAGCATTTAGTATGAATAACCATCCATCCAGTCCATGAAGCTTTCTTCTGCCCTGGATTCCAAATGACAACTCCTTCCTCATTCTCTTCCTTTTTTCTAAAAAGACTCTCTGCATAGCACCTCTTCATCAGCCTGCCATTTTTATATAAATGTATCTCAGAGAACCAGTTTTGGTCCTTTGCATATCTCCAGACTATTTCCTGGGCCACCCCACCAGTATAGTTCCCTCAAATAACCCTCCATGTACTGAGGACAGATTCATTATTTTCAGTCTTGAACATTTTTTCCTAAAAGTCAAGCTAGAATTTTCAACTGTTTTCTGGATATTTCCATACTTATACTCAACCTGTTGAAATCCAGATTCCTTTTCTCACCACCAAATCTGTGTATCCCTCCAGTGTTTCCCATTTTATGGGTTAATATCACCTTCCAGTTAATCTGCCAGAGGTAAAAGCCAGTCTTTTATTCTTCTCTCTTCTTCATATATTATATTCTACATAGCCCAAACAACTCAAATCTATCCCACTCAAATTCACTCTCAACTCTCCATTATCTTAGTTCAGGTCAATAGTCCTTTTTATTTGTTTGTTTTATTTTAGTTTTAGTGGATACATAATAATTATATATATTTACAGAATTCAACATGCTGTTTTGATAAAAGTACACATTGTGTAATGATCAAATCAGGGAAATTAGCGTATCCATCACTTCAAACATTCATCATTTCTTGGTGGTGAAAACATTCAAAATCCTCTCTTGCAGGGATTTTGAAATATAAGTTATAGTTAATTATAATCATTCTAGTGTTGATAGGATACTGGAACTTATTCCTCCTAACTCCAATTTTCTACCCTGTCTTATAAGACCTTCACAATAACCTCCTACTCAATCTCTTACTACTAGTTTGTTTTTACACTCCTAATGCCACATCCCTCCAAACACACACATGGGTACACACACAATATCCTTGAAATTACCTTAGGAGTTACCAAAATCATATCATTCACTTGTGCAAACACCTTTTTGTGTTTGCCTATGTCTAAAGAATTAAATGTAGTACTCAATATCACAGTTCAGGTACACTCAGTCTGGCCCCAATTAAGCCAAATACCCCATGATACTGTTTCTAATGGTGTTTGTGGGCCATTGCACCATGTTCTTCCCTCTGAATGACCTTTCCTTTGACCTTTGCTTGCCAAAATCTATCTTTCAAGTCTCATTTCCATGATACCTTTTCTGATCCTAAACATTAAAGTTTGTCAAAATTTAAAATAATTTCAACAGACAAATGAAAAAAGAGATCAAGGTCTAAATGAAAAAATGTTCAAACTCAAAAATAAAGTGTAAATTAAAATCACCAAAACACTATTTTATAAACCTATTATACTATCCAACTAAAAATAAAATTAGAATATTGCTGCTGTTGAATGGTTGATAAACTAAGCACGCTTATAGTTCAGGGAATATGAATTGATAGATTCATTCTACAAAAGAACTTACAACCAAGCATCAAATACTTTTAAATATGAAGGACTTTAACTCAATTATTCCCTAGAGTTTATGGCCTAAATTAGAATTTAGAATGCAGGCAAAGATTTACTCACATAGAAGTCAAATGCAGAACAGTTTTTAATTGCAAAAGATACAGAGTAACTTCAATATTCAGCAACAGGAAATGGTTAATCAAATTTGATCCATTCATATAACATAATAATTTTTCATTTTGAAGAATTTTAGTGTCATAAGAGAATGATTATTATAGAATGCTAAATGAGAAAGGAAGTAGACATATTACAAAAAATGCAAAAATTCATTAGAAAGATTTAAATACATGGTAAAGTTCATTTGTGAGAGCAATGGTATGAATTGAATTAAAATAATATTGTGAACAAAAAATTCCAAAAGGCTATATACTATATATATGACCCTGTTTTTATAAGGTTCAACATTTATTAACACTGAACAATAAATTTTCTGTATGTAATCAATATATGCAATTTTTAAGAAAGTAAGATGATCCTTCTACTCTTTACAACCTTCTCTTCGTGAAGAACTCAGATTTATAATTTTCAAGTGTGACAGAACAAGGTAGTCATCAGTACCAGAAAAGGCAGGGATACATGGGAAGCCAGCGCAGGGAGTCAGAGTCCAACAGGGCAGAGAAGGAAAATGGAAGGAAGTGGGAATCTACGTGGAAGTATAGCAGGTCAATAGAGCCACAGGCAAATAAAGAGGGGCTTCCATGTGGAAAAGGAGATGCCTGGCATGGGGTAGTAGAGTGGGGGTGAGAAATGTATCACAGGGGGAGGAAATAGTGGAGGAGGTAAGTGATTGGTTACATACAGGGGATCATCACATAAGCAAATAAATTAAGAATAATGAGAGTTTGGGCTGGGGATGTAACTCAGTGGTTGAGCACTTGCCTAGCATGTATGAGGCCCTGGTTGTATCCCCAGAAGAAGGAGAAGAATAAGAAGAAAGGGAGCTAGGTTTCTCATTGTTAGAGAAAAGAGGTACAATACAAAAAGAAATCAAGTTAGAATAAACTCTGGTTGCATCAAAATTGGAAGTGTCAGTGTGAACTCATGATTTTGTAGATATAGAAAGATATAGAAATACCCATGGATGGAAATGTGTGTATATAAATACGCTTGTTTACTGAAAGGATCTGGAAGAAGTACCATGACAATAGCAATAAGTCTTCCTAGCACTCAGATCATGGCTTCTAAATACCATTCTCTACTGTAAGGAAACAAAACTCCTTGAGGCAATGACTGATTCTAGGACTAGAACAGGATTTATATAAGATGTACCTGAAGCATCTTGTTGTACCAGAAAATAAAGAAGTACTGTATTAAATACATACATAAATATACACATGATGATGAGGATATGCCAAAAGGACACAGGGTCCTACTGGCTAAAACCCAAACATTTGAGCAACAAAATAAAGTAGTATCAGACTGTACCCCAAAATATAAAGTAAGTTTCCATGAACCCACACTGAAGTGAATAAACAAGTAGAGAATAGGTAAATATCCCATACAGAAAACTTCCAAATAATTTATGTAGATACTCGATCTTTTTAAGGGTGAGGAGCTTAACTTCCACTCATTAAGGGTGGGTTGCACATAGTGACTTCCTTCTATAGAGTGGAATATGGAAATGGGAGCAGTGGTGGAGAGTAACTTAAACCTGACAAACGCCTCAGTCAGGTGATCAAAATTAACATCAACAGTGATAGGTCACACTGACAGGATGTACATGTGATATAATAAGAAGAATGGCACTTTATTTCTGTGGTCTTCCTCCCCAAAATATAACCCCAGTCTAATCATGAAACAAAAAATCAGACAAATCCCAACTGAGGGTCATTCTACAAAATATATGACCTGTATTCCTCAAAACTGTCAAAGTCATCAAAAACAAGGAAGTATCCTGGGCACAGTGGTGCAAGACTGTAATCACGGTGACTTGAAAATCTGAAGCAGGAAGATAACAAGTTTGAGGCCAACCTCAGCAACTTAGTGAGACCTCATGCAACTTAAAGAGACCCTGTCTCCAGATAAAAAATAAAAAGGGCTGGGGATGTGGCTCAGTGGTTAAGTGTCCCTGGGTTCAACCCCTGGTATCAAAAAAAAAAAAAAAAAAAAGGAAAAGAAAAAAGAGGAAAATATGAGAAACTGTTAACAGTCAGGAGGAGAATAAGGAGACATGATCACTGAATTTCCATGCAATATCCTGCAATAGGAAAAGGAAATCTGAATAAAGTGTGCATTTCAGTTAATTATAATGTATTGATATTGGTACATTAATTGTGACAAATGTGCCATGTGTAAGATGTTCATAACAGAAGTATGGGAACTCTCTCCGCTATCTTCTCAGCTTTTCTGGAAATCTAAAACTAAAGATAAAATTTTATTTACAAAAACTCTATACAAAATTCTCCAGAGTTGGAGAACAAGAAATCTTAAAACTGTGAACTCTCCTCCGAACTTCTATAGAACTTACTGGTTCACTAAATTGGCAGCACTTATGGACATTAGACTTGGGTCATACTCATCCAACCTCTAGCATGATACCTCTTCTTGTCATTGTCTCTTATTATATTACCTCTATGTCACTGTCATTACTTAGAACTGATAGGCAGGAAACCTCCAAAACAGATTAGAGATAGTATACATGTGTTCATTGTTCAAAGTGTCATCTATTTCTAAATTAAGTTTAATAGAAATATGGTATGTTTCAAGTGGCTCTGAGGCACCACAAAAACAATGGGAGTGTTTTTGTGCACTTGAAGTAAACAGAAATAAAAGCATAAATCCCGAGGTACTTACAATGGGCTATTCCTCCCCTTAGGAACCCGGAGTTTTCATACCTGTGGTCTTTGCACATACTCTGCAGAAGAGTAGATACATAATATGGAAGTGGCAGCTGCCTTGGGCGACCTCAGAAATATATATCTCATGGTCACCCTTTTCTATAATGAAACAAAGTGACAAACATGCTGAGATTCTCAATTCTCAGCCTGTCTATGAGTGCTGAGCAAGGAAGCCTCAGTTTCCTAGCAATTTCATCTTCCCATGAACACTACAGCATCACTGTCCACAACACTTAAGATTGATTGGCCAGGTATGGTGGCACACGCCTATAAACCCAGTGGCTCAGGAAGCTGAGGCAGAAGGATCAATTTTAAGTTCAAAGCCAGCCTCTAAGCAACTTAGTGAGACCCTGTCTCAAAATTGAAAAATTTTAAAAGGGGACTGGGGATATTAGTGCTTAAAGACTCCCAGGGTCAATCTCTGGTTCCCAAAACCAAAACAATGAAAGAACACTACACACACAAGGAGGTATGCCAAACAATGTAGTAAGTAGCTTTCAACCAAACATCCTTTGTGGAAAAGGCTATCCTATATGTAAGTGTCTATGAATAAATGAGCTACACTAATCATATCTATAGGCACCTATTCTAGCATCTTCTGTACTCTTGCTTCTCTATTTTGGAGGCTGGAAGTTTGCAAAGTATAGTTCCTAGGACTCTTATCCCTAGGTTGTGGATGATTCACTAAAGATTTGGAAGATGAAAGGGAAGGTATTATTCTTTTTCATAGTTTTATATGTTTTATTGAGTGTGTTGACAGCAGTGGGATGTCAAGTCCAATGTCGCTTCACCAGCTTTGTTAGGTAGAAAGGATGTGGCACTGGAAGTGGCAGTAAGTCATAGCAGCAACAGTTTCCTAACCTCTAAGTGACAGGGATAATTTCTAGTATCTGAATAGAAACTGTGGTGATCATCCATTGCTCCAGTCCCTTATTTTCTGCATTAAATTCTTTTTACCCTAAAATAACTATGGGAAATTCTGTTTCTCATATTAAACCTTAACAGATATGTAAGCAAACCAATTAAGAAATTAGTATATAATTTTGGTAGCTACTATAGTTTGAATCTAGAATATTGTCCCAAGGCTCATGTGTTGAAGGCTTGGTCCCCAGGGTGGTATTACTGGGAAGCCGTGGAACTTTTATGAGGTGGGGTCTAGTGGAAGGAAATTAAGTCTTTTGGTGTGTGCCCTTGAAGTAGATACTGAGACCCTGGCCCCTCCTTCCTTCCCTCCCTCCCTCCCTCCCTCCCTTCCTCTCTCTTGCTCTCTCTGTTTCTTGGCTGCCAGGAGGTGAGTAGCCTCCTTTACAATGCCCTCCCCACAATGATGTTCTGCCTTGCCACAGGCTCAAAAAGCAATGGAGCCAGCTACCATTCATAGAAACCTCTGAAATCATGATCCAAATTGAACCTTTTCTCTTTTAAGTTTATTTTTCTCAGGTACTTTGTCACAGTGACAGAAAACTGACTAACATAGCAGCTTTCTCTTAGTAACTGGACACTACCCTAACACAGGGCACACTGTTATCTATCTATAAATATTTTGAAGATGGGAAAAGGGGTTGTGTGTGGATATGGATAAATAAGGAGAAGAAAAACTGCTAGAATCAAATGTTTTATTCTTTTTCTTAATTGGTCTATCTCCTCAATAGCGAGCTGATTTATGAGTAATGGAATTCACATGGCAAGAAAATAACACACCCTGAACTGAGTGCCTACAATATGTACTATACTAGACAATTTCAATGCATAATGTCCTGTCATCTATATAATATCCCTGGCAGGTTAATGTAATTATCTTGAATTTATTAGTAGGGAAAACAAGTCTAAAAAGTCTTGACTACTTGTCCAAAGTTATGTTGCTAGTAAGTGGTAAATCAAGGATTCAAATCCAGTCTGCCTAACCTCCAAATCTATCATGTTCTTTCCCCTAGGACTTACTGCCTCCTGCTTCTGCATTTTCACACAGGTGAGCTGGTAGGCTTTAGGATTATTGATAGGCAAACAGAAAATGGCTTTTTCAGTAGTGCAATAGCAGGTATGTCACGGTGGATCTCACCAAAGCAAAATGAAGAATCTGTGTGGCAGAAGCTACTGATTGCCCATTCTGCAGTCATTCCTCTCCTTTCTTCTTAATGAAAGATGTCAGGTTGTGCTCAGCTGCAATCTGCCCCTTTCCAGGAGATGACTCATGATGGTTTTAAATCAAAACTTAATTCCCCCTTGCCAATAACTGTGTCAGGGATAGGTATATAACCCAGAACTGGACAAATGAAAAGAAGTTGCTTTGAAGAGAGAGGTCTTACCCTGACAAAAGAGAGAACTTCACACAGAGAAGACTCTTTCCTCTTTTCTCTCTTCCTGCTTTGGAGACTATGGTGTAAAGAGGAATGCTTGAAACTGCAGTAACCATTTTGTAAGCGTGAGGTAAGAGGTCTCAGGACTAAGTATTTTCAGGAAAGGATGGTAGAATGGATGGATAAAAAGAATCTGGGGTCTTTGGCTACTAGGTCAACTTTAGACTTCTTATCTCCATACTTTTTAGGTCAACAATAAATGTCCTTTCAGTTTCAACCACTGTGAATAGCACTGTTTGTTACTTTCAGCTGAATGCATCCAAATTGATATACAAATCAATGGAAACTTTCCTGTCTATTATGAATAGATTTTTTAAATAGATTTTTTTAAAGTAGAAAGAAACTTAATGGGTATTAGTTGCCATTCCCAGGAAATTTCAGTTGATATCCAACCTGAACGTGTACATCACTTCTAAAAATGTGATTTTTCTACAAAACAGACAACCTGAAGGATACAATAAGATCAAAGACAGACTCACTATGTTCAGTAGATTGCACTTACTAAAGAACCAAAGGAAATTCATGTATGTTACAGAAAAATTCTCCACAGGGATAAAATTAAAAAGAAAGAGAAATGGAGAGGTGGCCGAGGGGAAAAGAGTTTTCCTAGTATAGTTCTATTTACAAAAAGCCATCATTCCTTTAGGATTCTGTTAATTGAGGTATTATTATGACATAACCATTAATCAGTCTGCATATGGTTCAGATTACCAGTCTTTGGAAAGAATGCTTTAGTGCTTTCTCCACACAAATACAATTTATAACTTTGACTAAGAAAACAGAAACTCAGATTCACTATGGGTACAGTGGTGCACACCTGTAATCCCAGCTACTTGGGAGGCTGAGGCAGGAGGATTGTAGTTTTAGGACCAGCCTCACCAATTAGCAAGACCCTCAACAACTTAGCAAGATCTGTCTCAAATCTGAAGATCTGTCCCAAATTTGAAGAAAAAGAAGGGGGGCCTGGGGATGTAGCTCAGTGGTAAAGCACCCCTGAGTTTAATCCCCAGTACTCCAAACAAACAAAGATATCCTATGGGGTGATAAATCATGTCTATAAATTGCTCAGTGGTGGTAACTATGTCTTCAACCTGAAGATGCAGGCCCAGAACAAATGTGCAGAAAAGCAGAAACCATTAATGACACACTGTTCCTTGGATGTTTTACTTTTCAAAATCAGTGGCAGAGTAACATATGACAAAAGGTAAGAAAAGGAAAGCACATGGAAGAAGATCCCTATTCTAAGTGGAATAAAAAGATCCAGGAAGATTGATCTCAATCTTTTGCTAATCATGGGGAATAGACTGAAGAAAATGTTTATCACCAATGTTTTTTTTGGGAGAGAAGATTCACCAGAATCTTCTGATGGGACAAGTTTAGATTCCCCTTCTCTGCCACCATCCCAAGTCCCTACATAAGCCAACAATCAACTAGAATAGTAGGTTTCAAACCGTGAGCCCAATTTAGTGGATCATGAACAGTATTTTTGTGGTGAAATAGAATGGGTCTGAAAAGTCAAGGTGCACTGTACGTAGTAGGGATAAATAATACTTGGTACATATTTTGTTTCAATTCTAGAGGTGCATGTGTTTTGTGTGGGAGGGTCCCAGTTTGCATGGCACAGTAAAATCTTATGCCTGTTGTCCCAGAATTATTATTGTTCCCAGTTTTATTAAGGTATAAACAAAAAATGTATATATTTAGAATGTATCAAGTAGCCGTTTGGTATATGTACACACTGTAAAATAATCACTACAATCAAATTAATTAGCATATCCATGATGTCACATGGTTGTTATTCACCATTATGACTATGAGCACTCCCTTTCACGATCAAAATTTTCCTGATTTGGATAATAAATAATATATTCACCCTAATAATAGTTCACACTGGCATGCATTTTTCCAAGTGAGTCTTAGTCAAAGAACTAGAGCCAGGCACAGTGGTGCATGCCTGTAATCTTAGCAGCTCAGGAGGCTGAGGCAGGAGGATTGCGTGTTCAAAACCAGCCTCAGCAACTTAGCGAGGCTCTAAGCAACTCAGTAAGACCCTGTCTCTAAGTAAAATATAAAAAAGGGCTGGGAATTTGGCTCAGGGGTTAAGAACCCCTGGGTTCAATACCTGATACCAAACAAACAAACCTAGAAACAGAGTAACTTAGAACATTTTGAAATGTCTAGATTTGTCTAGTTAATTTTTTGCTCCTTCACTCAAAATAAAGGAAATCTGAGGATCTGAGAAAGGCCTTGGGGGTGGGGCCTGAAATTGGAAGTCTTCCTTTGCCCCTGATTTGTTCAGAACATAGATGTTATGTTCCTTGGAACATCAAGCAGGTACAGAGTTTTCTCAAACACTCTTGGTCATCCCCTCTTCTAGGATGCAATTCTATGAGCCCTGGGGCTGATTAAGTTCCTCCTCCACCACTAAGTGTATAATCCTGATTGGAGAAACTATTTTCCTGTCCTGAGCCTTATTTTGTTCATTTGTGAAAGTGGGTGGCAGTAGTGGGTAGGATACAGCATATGTTTTCAAATTATGTTTTCTCAGAACACTCCAATCTTCAAACTCTAGTTGGGATAATGATACTCAGGAACATCAACTGGCCCTCCTTCTTCTCTAACTAGCAATAAACAGTTAGCATGCTGCATGACTTTTAAATCCACCAGTCTGTTTAATTTCCATTGCCTCTTTAAGTCCTCAGTGCAACTCCATTCATTCAGTAGTTATCATTCAGTAACTAGATGTAAGTAAACCTGAAAAGAGCAGTCACTCTTCGCTACCATGTTCATGACAGTACTCTCAGTTCAGAGAATAAAGTAAGTATCAATCACAGAGGAAACAAGAATTGAACTCTTCTGACCCTAAATCTCATGCAATTTCACAACTACAAATGGTTCCTGAATAATGATGGTTCTACCTACCATTTTTTAACTTAATCATGGTGCAAAAATAATATGCATGTGGGGCTGGGGTTGTAGCTCAGTGGTAGAGCACTTGCCTTGCACATGTGAGGCACTGGGTTTGATCCTCAGCACTACATAAAAATGAAAAAATAAAGGTAGTGTGTCCATCTACAGCTAAAAATATTTTTTAAAGTGATATGCATGTATTTGGTGGAAACTGAACCTCAGATGTTGAATCTGGATCTTCTCCTGGGCTATCAATACACACTCCAATCCTGCATCTGGATGCTGGGCAGCAGCAGAGACCACACAGCTCCCACTAAGTCCCACAATTACGAGGGGAAACAATGGATATTCTATGTTACACTGTGTTGCTAAGCTGGAATGGTTGGTAGGTTAGGTGGATTAAATACATTTTCAACTTACAATATTTTCAACATAACCCCATTGTATGTCAAGAAGCATGTGTACTTATTCCAGTCTTCAAGCCTTTCCTATTGCAAAAGGTATTTCAAAGCCCAGATCCTTCAGTCTCTTTTCTAATCATTTTAAATTCCATTCACTTTGATGTGCTCTGTTTAGATTTTTTGCATTAGCACTGATCTTATGTAGCTTCGGATTTTCAGAAGTCCTTTCAAATGTGTGTAGGTTGTCTTCCCAGTTAGATAGCAAAACTGTTCTGGGAATAGGATAGGGGTTTGTTTCCTCTTATTGTCCTGCTGAAACCAATGCAGTCTCTCTCCCTAAGAAGACTTCAAAAAGATTCTTTCCTACTTGAGACTAATCTGCTCATCTGCTCAAGCTGTTTCTGTAGTATCTAAATGAAACATCCCTCTCCCTCCTTGTGAAGGCTGTACTTACAGAAACAGATACTGTATTTAAGGTTCAAGAAAACTGCCCAAATAAAACTGTGATGGATACATAGTTCTTGGCAGTCAAACAGTGGTATAATTTACAAAATTCTGGCACATCATAGCAAAACTGAGAATAACTACATACAGAAAAAGAGAGGTACTAAGAAAATAGAATAAAATCATCACAATGTACTGAGATAGTAGGCAGCAAGTCTTTAATTGCCACCTACAAAATACTTCAATACAGCAGATTAAATGACAGAGAACAAGAAGGAACTGTAAGGAAAGAATACTTCCAGAAAACAGCCCTGAAATGAACATCATGAAATGTCTGTCAGTGACAGGTTGCAGCCTGTTTAGCTGAAACCTAGAGTTTCTGCCTGCTGGAACATTCTCTGATTCCTCAACAGAATACAGAACACCAGAACCCAAGGAGGAAAACTTAAATGTTGCTTAAATCTTTCATAGAGGTTTATTTTTCTTTGTTTTTGTGTTTTCAGAGTTTTTGTTTTGTTTTGTTTTGTTTTTGTTTTTGTCTTGCCAACTCTGCCTGTGGCGAGAGGTAGAATGGTTTCTTTGCTGGGTAGCTTCTCTCTTTTGAAAGCATCCATTTTCCATTCAGTACCCTCAAACTGACAAGTCACACACAGGCTGCTGTCAGTTATGGTCTTCCCTGGTAGGCTCAAGCTCTGGGGTAAAAGAGGAAAGTGGAAACTGAGCTGATGGCAATTCTGATTTTCAAAATGGCAATCTGCAGACCTTGTGCAACACCTGTTGAGAAAGGCTGAACCAGCACGCAATGCCTGGTACCACCACTTTCTAGGTGTGATGGGCATCTATTGTGTTCTCAGGAAAAAACGTTCCTACTTTTTGTCTTTTCTTTATTTCCTGTTTATTGGCACATTATAATTATACATAACAGTGGGATTCATTGTTACATATTCATACATGCACACAATATAGCAGTATAATTTGGCCAGTTTCACTCCTCAGTACCTCCTTTTTCCCTCTCCTCCTCCCTTCCCCAGTCCTCTTCCTCTACTCTACTGGTCTCCCTTGTAGTTTCACATGACATACATCCCTACCCCCAGTCCCATGCCACTTTTACTTTTTTTCTCTCTAGCTCCCACAAATGAGAGAAAACGTGTGACCCTTGACATTCTGAGTTTGACTTATGCCCTTAACATAATGATCTCTAGTTCTATTTTCCTGCAAATGACATAATTTCATTTTTCTTTATGACTGAGTAAAACTCCATTGTGTATATATATCACATTTTCTTTATCCACTCATCTGTTGATGGACACCTAGGCTGATTCCATACTTTGGCTAATGTGAATTGTGCTGCTATAAACATGGGTATGCATGTATCATTACAGTATGCTGACTTTTTAATTCTTTAAGATAAATACCAAGGAGTGGTGTAGTTGGATCATATGGTGGTTCCATTTGGAGTCTTTTGGGAAACCTCCATACTGATTTCCATGGTGGTTGTATTAATTCATAATCCCACCAACAGATTAAAAGTGTTGCTTTTCACCTTTTACTGCATATTCTCTAACCATTTATTATTGTATGAATTCTTTTTTTTTTTTTTTTTTTGATACCAGGGATTGAACACAGGGGCTTTTAATCACTAGCCACATGTCAAGACCTTGTTTTTACATTTTATTTTGAGACAGAGTCTCACTAAGTTGCTTAGTCTCAGTAACTTGCTGAGGCTGTCTTCGAACTTGTGACCTTCCTGCCTCAGCCTCCCCAGTCACTGGGATTACAGGTGTGTACCACTACACCCAGCTTTATTGTACAAATTCTCGTTGGCTGCCATTCTGACTGGAGTGAGATGAAATCTCAATGTAGCTTTTATTTGCATTTCCTTAATTGCTAATGAAACAATGTTGAAGATATTTTCATATATTTGTTGACTATTTGCATTTATTCTTTTGAAAAGTGTCAGTTTCATTCATTGCCCATTTATTAATTGGGTTATTTGGTTTTTTAAGTTTTTTGAGTTCTTTATATATTCTGAATATTAATCCTCTGTTAGAAGAACAGCTAGCAAAGATTTTTCTCCCATTCTGTAGATTCTCTTTCCACATTCTTAATTGGTTCCTTTGCTATGCAGAAGTTTTAAAATTTGATGCCATTCCATTTATTAACTCTTGACATTATTTCCTGAGCTTTAGGGATTGTATTGAGAAAGTTGCTGCCTGCACTTATATTTTGGAGTGTCGACCCTGCGTTTTCTTTCTGTAGTTGCAAAATTTCTGGTCTAATTCCTATGTCTTTGATCCATTTTGAGTTGCCTTTTATGCAGGGTGAGAGATAAGTGTCTAGTTTCATTCTTCTATGTATGGATATACAGTTTTCCCAGCACCATTTATTAAAAAGGCTGTCTTTTCTCCAACATATGTTTTTGCTACTGTTGCCAAGAATCAGATGACTGTATCTGTGTGGATTTATCTTTGTGTCTTCTTGTTTTAGTCAGTTTTTTCACTGCTGATACCAAAAGACCTGACAAGAACAATTTTAGAGGATGGAAAGTTTATTTTGTGAGATCATGATTTCAGGTCTCAGTCCATAATGGCCAAATCTGTTTCTCTGGGCTGGAGGGGAGGCAGAATATTATGGCAGAAGGGTGTGGTAGAGGAAAGCAACTGCAAACATGGCACCAGGAAGCAGAGAGAGACCAAGCTTAGTTCACCAAATGTATACCCCAAAGGTGTGCTCCCAATGACCCACCTCCTCCAGTCAAATGCTACTAGCCTACAGTCACCACTCAGTTAATCCCTATCAGGGGAACCACACACTGATTAAGTTAAGGCTCTCATAACCCAACCATTTCACCTCTAAACTTTCTTGCATTGTCTCACAAATGAGCTTTTGGGGGACATCTAATATTTAAACCATAACACTTTTATTCTATACCATTGGTATATGTGTCTGTTTTTATACCAGTACCATGCAGATTTTGTTACTGTAGCTCTACAGGGTAATTTGAAGTCAGGTATTGTGATGCCTCCAGCATTGCTTTTTTTGTGGGGTGGTGGTGGTGGTTAGAATTGTTTTGGCTATTCAGAGTTTTTTATTCTTTCCATTGAATTTTAGGACTAGTTTTTCTAGTTCTGTGAAGAATGTCATTGGTATTTTAATGGAGATTGTGCTGAATCTGTAGATCCTTTTGGTAGTATGACCATTTTAAAAATATGAATTCTGCCCATGCATGAGCATCTTCTAAGGTCTTCTTCATTTTTTTCTTCAATGTTCTATAATTTCCATTGTAGAGGTCTTTCAACTTCTTAGTTTGATTTTTTCCTAGGTATTTTACTTTTTGAGGCTACTGTAAATGAAATTGCTTTCCTTATTTCTCATACTTTTGGAGAAATGCATTACTCCCCATGTCACCTATGTGGTTCTTGTGGAGATGAGTTTACTTGTCCCTTGACCACAGGAATAATCAATCATATGAACCAAGCTGGGACAATGAGATCCTTCAGAAAATTTTCTCTCATGGCATATCAAGGAAGATGTGAGCCCTGAAGTTGTCAGTGACAAAGGTCACATCTGAGAGATACTGCTAATCTGAAAAAATGCAACCATCAAATAAAAACAAAGACAAGGGCTGGGGTTGTGTCTCAGTGGTAGAGTGCTTGCCTAGTATGTGTGAGGCACTGGGTCTAATTCTCAGTACCACATATAAATAAATGAATAAAATAAAGGTCCATCAACATCTAAAAAAATATTTTAAAAAAAGCAAGTACAAAACAGAAAAAAGATACCTCATAATATTTGAGCTCTTGGTTCCATTATTCTTTGGTCCCATTATACTCCTGCCATAAAACAATAAAATCCCCCTTTTTTCTGAAGTTAGTTTAAGATCAGTTCCTGTCACGCATCATCAAGGGTTCTGTCTCAAACAGTAGACTATCAATTCACATTTGAATGAAATGAATGACTAAAATATATGGCATGGAATTTGACTTTGGATAAGAAATCAGTCTTGGTGTATTGCCTTCAATTCTCTATTTTAAAGCAACACTGTAGCTCAGATTTAAAACACATAAGTGAACTATTCCATAAATTTAGTGAGACCAGCTTTATTTATAAGAGAATACATTTGATTTGAATTGGAAAAACACAGTAAATACTTACAACACACTGTACATAGTAAACTTCACACACTGACCCTTTACACAGTAAAACAATGATCATGAGTTGTTTCAAGAAACTTTTTTTTGGTTATAAATGTATATGCACACTATATTTTGTTGACTATAAAAGTACCCTTTTTACATTTTAATTTATCTCTCTGTAGTCAGGATGAGCTCTAGAATCAACAGAATGGAGTAATTTAATTGCACTACTCTTTCTTAATGATACCTAAAATAATGGTAAAACTCTTAACAAATGACAACTAATGGGAGTCTTAATTTGATGACATACTGTGTGCATCGATGTGTGTGTTCTGGATTGTAATGTAAAATATATTTCTTACTGCAGGTAGCAACCAAGAGTTTGAAAACAAATGTATTGCACAACTGATCTGGGGATCCCAATTTGATAATCAGAGTAGTCTTTGCTACACATATTAAGGCATTTATCCACTCTCATATTTTACATCAAGCCTTTGAAGCAGACCAGGTATCCCCACCAAAGAGATCCCTTACCAAATTTGTAACATATAAGCTTCTCCAGGGAAAACCCCCTGCCCACCGCCCCCAAGACCCTTGCCATAATCAAGCTTCTCCTCTTGTCAGAAAGATTTTTACAAAGAGTATCGCAGGATGTCTGCAGAGGGCATGTGATCTGAAGCTTCCTCTTTTTTGTAAGTTCCAGGTTTACAGACAAAAGGTGTGATAGAGTTTGTCTCAAAGACAGCTTGTTGCTATGTAAAAGATATTATTTCTGTTTTCTTGGTAAAAACTTGTAAAACCTCTGTCTAGCCTAAGAATATAGGATAAAGACTAACTGTTATGTACCCACCCACTGACGTGTAACCACCCTACTAAGTATAAAGTTTAAGTATTTCTAGACTCGAAGTTCAGAGATTTTTAGGTATTAGTTCCTCTGAACTGATGCAGCTAAAATAAACCTGCTTCCTGAAAATTCCTCAGTTGTCCAGCCTCATATGTCTTACATCAGCTTAACACAACTAGTTACACAGGGTCCCCAAAATGGCTTCTATCTCATTATGGAAACCTCCTGAACCTTATGGGGAATCATCATATTAGATCTATAGGCTTCTGGCATTATTTACACATGGTCCTCTGCCCAGCCAAAGAGAGGCCCACAGGGAGTTACAGAATTGTTAACCATCCTGCCAGGATATCAGGTTAACGATGGGAAGTAGTGGAGCCTTTAAGAGGTGGGGTTTAGTAGAAGGAAGCTAAGTCATTGGAGGTCCCAGGCCCCTTTTTCTCGCTTTGCCACTGTGAGTTAAGGGCTTCCTCTGCCACATGCTCCTGCTATGATGTTCTGTGCCTCAGTAGTTCCAAAGCAACAGGACCAGGCTACCATGAACTGAAACTTAAGAAACTGTGAGCCAAAATAAACCTGTCTTATTTTAAGTTGGTTTATCTATGGTATCTGTCACTGTGGCACAAAGCTAACTAACTAACCTACCTGAAAACCATATTATCAGTGGTAATCTGGTACCCTGGAGAATCTGCAAGACCTGTTATAAGTCATAAAGTAGTTGAACTCTAGATAATGCCTTGGAGTGGTTATGTGTGCACTAAAAGGAGAGGACATTCTCCTCCCTCCCATGCCTGCTGCCCCCTTCCCCAGGACACAGCAATCAGGTTCATTCTATTTCTAGTACAATCATCCTACTAGTTATCAGTCTTGATCTGCTGACCTACAGTCTGACAAAGAGTGTAATATGGATATGGGTACTTATGTGTGTGTCATGGTTTTTCTTACTGAGAGTCCTGTGAGTCAAGATGTTGAAGCTCAGAAATGATGCAGACACAATCATTTTTTTTCCTTCACTGCTCTCAAGTATGCTGCAACTTGCTGGTCACAGTGATGGATGCCTATAATCCCAGCATCTGGAGAGGCTGAGGCAAGAGGATTGTGAGTTCAAAGCCAGCCTGCACAACTTAGTGAGACCCTAAGCAACTCAGGGAGACCCTGTCTCTAAATAAAATACAAAGAAAAGGCTGGGGATGTGACTTAGTGGTTAAGTACCCTTGAGTTCAATCCCTGGTACCAAAAAAAAAAAAAAAAAAAAGGATGCTGCAACTTGTCTAGGAGCCTGCAGGCATCCTGGTCCCCTCGCACTTTCCTCACTGGAGAAGGAGAAGGATCCTCTATGACAAGCTCCCTTTGTCTTTATTCCAGCAAGCCATTGGTAATCAAGGTCAAGACAAGACTGCTTGCATGGAGAGGATTGGTGGGGCTAGTGAAGTGCTCATTTGCAGAGATCAGGCCCATTCTCAAACTATGGGTCAGTGAAAAAGAAAGTATATGTTTTTAAGGGAACTTTGCCAAAGCCAAGTCTTTGTGAGCAATTTTCCAGCATCTTGGTGAGAAGATACAAGTGGAAGGTAAGAAGGAAAACGACAAACAACAAAACAAAACAAAAGAACAGCAAAGAAAGCCTGGCGCAGTGGTGCATGCTGATAATCCTAGCTACTCAGGAGGATCACAAATTTGAGGCCAGTCTGGGCAACTTAGGGAGACCCTGTCTCAAAACACAAAAATAAAAAGGGCTGGGGAGGTAGCTCAGTGGTTCCCCTGGGTTTAATCCCCAGTACCAACAAAGAAAGAAAAGGAAGAAAGTGAAGGACGTGGAAACTTAACAACCCCTCAGAGGGAAAAAGGAAACCAAGGACTCTGACCTTTTGCAATTTCCCTTATCTGCCCAAGTTCCCCTGCCCGCCAAAAGTAAGCCCACCAAAAGTATATGACAAACTCCTCCCATGATGTTGCCCTGCTAAACCCTATAAAACTCAGATCCTTGTTGTAGCCAGTTACCATCTTCCTCTTGAAAATGTGCCCCTCTGCTGCTTAATAAAGCATCGCTGATCCGCTGGGGTCTGCTTCTATTTCTTTCCTTTTTGTATTCTCTTTCATTTGTTTTCATTTGGTGTCGAAACCCAGGACAGGGTGTGGGGCTCCCCACCCTTCCCCATCCTAACAAACCTCTATCATCTTTTAATCCTCCTCTCTCCCCTCTCTTTCCTTCTTTCTTCCTAACAGAGGAAGACCCTTCAAACCTTGAGTCCACTATAGCTCAATGGTGGCTGGTACACAAATTGAAATTGACCCCATTCCTGGGCTAGATTTTTGCTGCCTCACTGCCACATGGATGAAGCAAGAATCTGTATTGGGTCCTTTATTGGTTTTGAAGGCAACCGCCTTCTAACCTTACTCCCTCCAATTCTTTTCCTTTCCTATACCCTGAGACCTCTGGATCAGGGGCTGCTTTCTGCCATTTTGTTCCTGAATGCAACATGAACTTCCTCAATCTTCTGAGAAGTAAGATCTCTTCCAGTCTCTTGTAGAGGTTCCCTGCACCAGACCTTCCACCTTTTGGCTTATCCAGACCCTGTGGGTCCTCCACCATTGGCATTACAGAAAGGGACACCCTCACATTCTCTGGTGGAACTGTTTTGTCCAGTGACAGAAGAAATCAAGGAATGCTTTGATGTTGACCACTGCCCCAGTCAAAACTCTCCAACATGTGGGCTAACCAGTCCATACCACAGGACTCTACCTTAGGTTGTCTCATAAAAATTTTTAAAATCCTCCACTTCCAATGCAATCTCAAAAGTAAACACCTTATTAGGCTGAGTACTCAGATCTGGTCACAATATAAATTAGACAACCTAAGTCAATAGCCCAAATTCAGAATTTGGGACCTTTGACCCCCATATCCTCCAAGACTAAGACAATTTCCTCCAACAAAATGGCAAATGGCCTGAGGTTCCTTACCTCCAAGCTTTCTTTTACCTTCACTCAAGGCCCTCATTATACCAACCTTGCTCTGCTCTACAAATAATTCTCATTGGCTCCCTGCTCCATAAGCCCCCTGGATCAGGTCCTGATCCCTAGCTCTCTTCTTCATTTACTGTGCCCAAAATAGATGAACCCCCACCAAATGTAAGTAAAACTGGAAGCTATAAAAGATAGTGTCACAGACAGGAGTGCCTGAGAATTATCAAAAGAGACTGTCAGAGTCACAAGCTTTTTTCTGAGTCAATTTGAGACCTACAAATCTTCCTAATCTCCTACATAGGTGTGCTTGATCTTGATCTGTGTTTCTGTGTTTGCTAGTATGATTATCTAGCCCCAATATTTATCCCTCTTATTGTCTAAAAGATATAATGTGGCACATAAAAGTCCTAACTAACTTTACCAAGAAAGCACTAACTGCCACGGATAAAGGGATCTCTACTAAACACAAAGATAATGCCAAGGGGCTGGGGAGATAGCTCAGTTGGTAGAGTGCTTACCTTGTAAGCACAAGGTCCTGGGTTCGATCCCCAGTACCGCAAAAAAAAAAAAGATAATGCCAAAAGAAAGGTATTTTGCAAAAATCAAAAGTCATTAGACATCTTAACTACAGCTTATGAGGGCATCTGTGACATTAAAAATGTTAAATGTTGTATATAATAATTCTATCAAATGGACCCACGGTGATGACCACCACATGATTTCTTTTCCAAGAGGCAATTTACCTGCAGCCCTGCTTGACCTCTGTGGACAGGATATGTCACATTCCTTAGCAAACTACCCATTCACCGCAGGAGAAATGCAGGTCCAAAACACTGTTGATAAAAGGAATGAATGCAAGTTACCCTGAAGGAGGAGACTTCTGTGACCAGATTCTGAAACTCTGGGAGATAAGGATAGTGTTTCCTAGTCATAAAATCTGCAAGAATGTATGGTTAGGAATCCAATTAGAATTGGTCAGCAGGGGCCAAGGTGACCTAGAGTTACCATGACAGTAGGAAATTGAAAGTCTGATGTCACCCTGCTCTCAGTCAAAAGTCAAGAGGTGAACTGGGCTGGTCTCTCTGGAAACTTCTCTGGGATCCCCAATAAAACTGGAGTGTAAGAGAAACACATTGTCCCTCTCCTCTCTGAGCAGACCCACTCTGTCCCTTGAGAATGTCCCCTTTCCCTTTCCCTTATCCCTTTAAAAAATTCATCCCTGTTAACTCTGAGTGATATATCTGAAATCTTTCTGATTTGATTACAAGAATTGGGGTTTGAAGTAGGGGTCTTCATGGTGCCTCAGTTCCATAACATTTCAATTGATCCCCAGAGCATGTGCCAAGCAATCTCTCCCTCTTCAGAAATGCTTCTATCCCAATTGTGTCCATACTGTCTGCTTTTTTTTTTTTTTTTTTGGCAGTGCTGGGGATCGAACTCAGGGCCTTGTGCATGCGAGGCAAGCACCCTACCCACTGAGCTATATCCCCAGCCCCTGTCTGCTTCTTAAACAGGGACCCATTATGAGTGATTCTCAAGATAGAGCCCCACTAGTTTTAAAATTAGACTTCATTCTCTAGACTCTCATAAGACACATTTTCTTCTTCACTCCCTCATCTGGCAGGGAAAAGGTCAAAAATCTTTCTCACTTCATGAGAGTAAAACTACCCCTCATCTGTCCTAAATCAGGAATCTAAATTATTTATTTTCTCTAGTAGAGATATCACCCAGAGCACTAACAGGATTGCCTCCTACTTCAAATTGAGCATAATATGAAATCATGGTCCTGTGAGTATGAGAACCCCAAAGGACAAAGGAAACATGCAAGAAAATTTAAAGGCATAACTGGCTCTCATGAAGTTAATTAGCATCCTCCATTCTGAGTGAGACTCCAGTCAGGGGTCATGAAAGGAAAGGCAGAAACTGCTGACGGCTAGAGGCTCCAGGATTGGGGAGATATCCCCTAGCCAGAGACAGTTTTCTTGGCACAGGCACCCATGTTCTGTTCCCTTTCATTTTTTAAAAATTTTTGTTCAGAGGGATGACCTAATCACAGTTGAGATAAAGGAGATGCCTCATAATTTTATGCATCTAAACCTGGCCTGATTACAAACTGGGGAAATGAAAAATGGTTAAAATGCCCTGTGCATGAGGTTTTGTTCAAAACAGCAGCTTCCCTTACTGAGCTTCTGCCAGATCTCTATCTCTGCAAGTCTTACAGAGCTTGCAAGATTTAAAAGGCTTGCAGAGGCAATTGCCCCAAACCAGTTTAAGACCAAATGAAAAACATAACCTCCCAAGAGCATGCAAAAGTCATTTTCCTCCTTCACTCACAACATGACTCTCCTGAGTCCCAAAAGGAAGGAATCATGTCGATGTTCCCTCTGTCTGCACCCCACTCAAGCCAAAACCACCAAGACTTTATAGGAACCTAAAATACCCCTTATGCTCTTATCTTCTTCCAGATCTCTAACAGGGAATTCCCTACTCTGCACCTCTGCAACAGGAAATAGCCAGATATGACAATGTCGCCCCAACTCATTATACCTCTTTTAGAATCTGGAATGAAGGAGGTAGAAACTTACAACTCCTCAGAGGGAAAAAGGAAACTGAGGACGCTGACCTTTTGCAATTTCCCTTATCTGCCAAAGTTCCGCTGCCTGCCAAATGTAAGCCTGCCAAAAGTATATGACAAATTCCTCCCATGATGTGGCCCTGCTAAACCCTATAAAACTCAGACCCTTGCTGTAGCCAGTTGCCATTTTCCTCTTGAAAATGTGCCCCTCTGCTGTTTAATAAAGCATCGCTGATCCGCTGGGGTCGGCTTCCATTTCTTTTTTTGTATTCTCTTTAATTTGCTTCAGAAGTGGGGAAGGAGGGAAGGAGAGAAGGAGTGATGGAGGGAAAGGAAAGGAAAGAGTGGGCAAATGAAGTGACAGCTATTCCTTCAGCCTGTTGCCACCCAGGAGCAGCTTTGTGCAAAACCACCTTATTAGGCCTTGTTGGCCAAAATAGACACCAGTGAGTCCCAACACAGGTGTTTTTAGCTTGCAAGGAGAAAGAAGGACCTACTATTTAGTCAACATACACTACCCCAGGCAGTGCCTTGAGCAATTTACATAAATTAGGTAAGTTAATCAGTGTATTCATATGAAACCTATCTAAAAAGAAGGGGAAATGCATACGAAGTGTTTTGCATCCCTTCAAGAATTGCCAGTGACAGTTTTGTTGGTATGGGTCTCTGAATGTTTTTCTGGGTGTATCTACTCAGGTCACACTCAAATTTGCACAACAAAATCCATTAGGGTGTGGGAGCTTCTTCTTTGTTAAGGATGCATCAGGAAAGTAAAGATATGGGCATTTTCAGAGCCTGAATGCTGGTGTGCCCTACAACTGAAGGGGCTCAATTGAACCAACCTGACTCCATCTTAGGGAACAGCCTCCATCTCAGTCCAGCTCCCAACCCCCCAAAGAACAAAATGGCCCACTCCCAGACCAATCATAGTGCAAGAGGAAAGTCCCTATGAGCTCAGAAGTTCCTGTTCTGAGATCATGCCCACCCCCTGACCTATCCCCAACAAGGATAGGTACGCCCCACATACCCTTACCCAATCCTGAAACCCTAAGGCATAAAACCCCCACTTGCGGTCCCCAACTCCCTGCTTGTGGTTTTTTCCTATAAAAAAGGAACCCTTGTAACGGTCAGGGCCGCTCCTTCTCTGCCTGCTGCGTCGGTGCATTGGATGATGTTCGGACTCGAGTCTGCTAATAAATGGTCCTTTTGCATTTGCATCGTACTCTGGCTCCCTGGTGGTCTTTGGGGGACTCGTCAACTTGGGCATTTCACAACTACACCTCTTCAATGAAATTCTAAGCAAAGAACTATAAATGAAAAATTAAACCAGGCAGTAAATAGGAAACATCCTAGGCAGGTTTTTCCTCTCTTCCCTTGGTGAACACACACACAAAATTCTCAAGTATTAACAAATATCAACTTTTTGTTTTATTGTAAAATCTTGAACAAGTGTTATGTTAGCTATGTCCCCTGAGAATTTTCTATTTTGCAAATCTAAGGAGGGCAGGTTGAGGAAGTTTCTGGGTCTTTCTGAGACAGGGGCAAATGATGGAAGGAAAGGTAGTCATCTTAGATAGTAAATGATTGAGTTGGAAGGAGGAGGGCTGATTATCAAAGAAAAGGAAATGGGTTGCTAACACCTCCAGAGGACTTCCCAGCACAAGGAGTTGTTATTGTTAATGTTACCCCCTGGCTGCTCCTTCCTGCCCTTAGGAAAAAAGAGAAGGTGAGGAGAGAGAGGAAATCTGAGATCTATAAAGGGGCAAGACACAACCACCTCCTGTGGGCACCCAGTTATGGGCTCTGACTTCTCTCCAGAGCAGTTTGCTATCTTTATTCTTTTCCTTAAATAATACCTGCTTTCTGTGCTTGCCTTGGCATTTCTTGGGCATTTAATCTTCAACACCCAGGAGAATGAGGACCCTAACCTGATGTCCAAGACCAGTATCACTTTGACTCATCAAATTACTAGATTACTCCAGTCCAATTCCCCCAAATGTACTGAAAAGTAATGATTGGTTGAAAGGGAATCACTTTCAAAATCAAGCAATTAGGATGCTATTTCAGGTAGTATGGTGAGCCATTTGGCCTGACTGTGCTCACATGAAAAGTGACTCAAAATTCTGGATGAAAAATGTTTTTAAAGATTTCAAAATTTACTGTGAGCTTGCAGAAAAGCAACGAATGTTCAGAGCCAAAACCTCTGCAAAAGCAGGATGCTGGCCAGGTAAGCAGATATTGAGGCTTGCCTTTCATTTTGAGGACAGTTGCCTAAACTGAGCTTTGATTTCCATGGACTGGTTAGGTCTGGATTATACAAGACAAACTCCAGGGACCAGTCAAGGTCAGCAGTTTTAGAAAAGACCTCCCCCCTCTTCTCACCCTTGCCCCATAAAATTGATACCCTGCCACCCTGTACTTTCAGTGTACAATGAACTGGAAATAAATCTACCACTTGTATGGGAGTTACAAAGAAAATTTCTTATCTTGTACCCTGGCACCAAGTGGAAGATGACAAAACCCTCTCCTGAGAATTCATAACCATATTATTATTTGATTGCATTATTACAAAAATCTCATTAACAATAAACTAAAATCATAATGATATCATTGCTTCACACCTCTTAGTTTGAAAAAAAGTTTAAAAATCTAACTAGATCAAGTGTTTGAGCAACAAAAACACACATTGGTAGTACAAGTTCAAATTGTTGTTATCTCTTTAGTAAATAATTTGGCATTTCTAAGCAAAGTCAAGGTCAGGCAAGGTGGTACATGCCTGTAATCCCAGCAACTCAGGAGGATGAAGCAGGAGACTTGCAAGTTCAAGGCCAGCCTCAGCGACTTAGCAAGACTCTGTCTCAAAAAATTAAAAAAAAATATCTAAACGAAATCAAAGATATGCATGCACTATCATTCAGCAAACCCACTCATAAACTTCTAGAAAAATTCCTGCATGTTGTTCCAAGGAAATGGACAAGAATCTTACCAACAGCACTGTTAATAAGAATATAAACTAGCAACAACCCAACCATCAAGAGCTGAATAGGTGAACTATGATGTATTTACACCATAGAATCCTAGAAGTAATGTGTATGTGGTTTGTTTAAGCCACAACCACATGCAACAATATGAATAAATCTCAAGAATCTAATGTTGAATAAAAAGAAGCAAATTGCATAGGAAAATATTCAGTACAAGCCCACTTATACCAAGGTCAAAAGAATGTAAAAATAAGTAATACGGGGGCTGGGGAGATAGCTCAGTCGGTAGAGTGCTTGCCTTGTAAGCATAAGGCCCTGGGTTCGATCCCCAGCACCCAAAAAAAAAAAAATAAGTAATACACTGTTAGAAATTTGAACATATTCAATAATACCATAATGAAAATCTGAAAAATGGCAGGTAGACAATTTAGGGTATTGGTTTACCTCTGAGGAGACAGGGAAAGTGATATAATGCAGAAGGGGAATAGCAAGGTCCTCAGAGTAATATATATGTTCTTTTTTGACAATGTTCTTCTTATTAAACTGGCAGGGAAGTACAGTAGTGTTTGTCATATCTTTTACTCGATCCATATCATATAAATATTTTTTTGCTCGGTTCAATGTTTAATTTAAAAAATATAAGCCACAGCAATTAATTTGTCTTTGATGTAAAGAGTTTGTTTGTTAGATTTCTCTCTCATTTGTTTGCAATTATCAGAACTTGTTTATTCTAGAAGTTCTTAAGAAGAACCATTTGGGACTTCAACTAAAAGGCATGTTTTACCAATAAAATTAGAGAGCCTTAGATCTGGAAATGTTTTTGGAAGATCATCTGATGCAGGCACTAGCTTCAAGGACTGAGAGTGTCCCAGTGAAAACCCACAGTTTGGAAACACAGCCATCCCAGCTTACTCTCAAGCTGTGCTCAACATTTTACCTTCAAGACAGTCAAAAGTTCTTCCTTAAACTCCACCTAAAATCCTTCTTGCTTTAATATGCATGGTAGGAAAAGTCACTGATTAGGAAGAGGGGCTTGAAACTCAAGAGCTGCTGGCTGCTTTACTTGAGGTTAAATTTTCCAGATCCAGGGAAACTATCTCAGGGCCTAAAACAATATAGAGGGCAGATAGTGCAATTATTCAGATAGTGCAATTATTCTTCATGACCACTGAAAAATTAAGGGAAACTGTGTGAGTCAGCTTTTCATCACTGTGGCAAAACACTTGATGTAAACAATTTAAATGAGAAAAAATTTATTTTGGCTCACAGTTTCAGAGGTTTCAGTCCATGGTCACCTACTTCTAATGCTTCAGGGCCCATGGTAAGACAGAACTTACGTAATGGTGGAGAGTATGTGGAAGATCAATGCGGCTCACATTATGGCAGACAGGAGGAGGAAGAAAAGAAGGGAGAGATGGGGGGAGAGAAAGAGAGAAAAGGAGGAGAAGGAGGAAGAAGGGACAGGGGTCCCAATATCCCCCTCCAGGGTATATCCCCAGTGGCCTACTTCTTCCAACTAGGCCCCACCTCAGCTGGGACCAAGTCTTCAACACATGGGCCTTTGGGGGACATTCCAGATCCCAACAGAAACCAAGGAACTGTCAAAGACTATAGATGGGCAATTTTCAAACCTATAAAAGCACAAAATATGGAAACTATAGATATGGAATTTGTCGAGTCTACCCTCTGCTTTAATTTTAGAACCTATTATTAACCAGCAAAAATAGGAAGAGATTTTTAGAGTAGTGACATAACTTGGAATCAGCATTGGTTCAAACAAAGAACAAAGCAGGTCAAATTAAACTTATTTCCTGAGTTTACTCAAGAGAATGACTCCTCCATTATACCACATTTAGTGTGCATAAAGCCACAGTGACTTAAAGAAGTGCTGATTTATGGAGAGCAGTGATTTTTCAACTTTCCTGACCACAACCTACAATAAGAAAAAAATTTTATCTTGTGACTCAGTACACACATACATTTGCATGACTGAATGTAAGTTTCACAGAACAACACTGAAAGTGTGATGCCCTTCCATATTTTCTCTTCTTTTCCATTTTAGTTTTGAAAAGAGTGTTCTTCATGACTCATTCAATGAATTTCACAACACATTAACAGGTAATGTCCTCTTGGAAAGTGTGCTGTAGGTCTCTTTGTAGTTCCATGAGTGAAAGAATTAAGAATAAATCTGTAGAACAAAGCTGAAGAGACAGATATTAGTTTTGATTCTCCCAAAGCATACCCTTCCTGAGACAAGGACTTGAGGGTACATAGTTCATTTGTGAGGTGATCCCCAGAAGTAAGGGGTAGAGAAAGTGGGAAAAGAAAAAGCCCTTAAAATTGTGGTGATGAGCAGGTTACTTCTGGGGACAACGTGGGCTCATTCCTACTGGGAAAACTCTGGGGAAATGCAATTCAGGGATGTGGAAGCTGAGTTCTTTTATCGACTGACTCCTGCCCCTTCTTGACTGAAGGTTAGCCCCTGGGTGGTAAATCCCACATATTCCAGAACTTTCTGTTGAGCAAGCTCCCACAGCACTGGAGAAAGCCTGGAGGCAAAGCCTCTGAGACATGCAGACATCTGGGGTGAGAAGCTGTCAGTACATGTGGGAAGTATTTGCCTCAGCTACAGGTGAATGTGGTGGGCTGAGGGAAGATGGTGCCAGGGTATCAACCGTGTTCATTACAGATGGGTGAAAATAACAAATGAAGAAATCCTTATAGGTGGTAATTGGTTTGAAACATATAAGGAAGAATTTAATTGAGACTATAAACAGGAAGTGTTGTATTTCTCTTCCCACACTAAACTATACAGACAGCATGGGGAAGACTTGCCCTGGCAAACTTAAGAGAGAGCAGCCAGCCAGTTGCCCACATTATGAGCCAACAGGCAAGGAAGTTTCTAAAAAAGAGAAAGCAACAGTGGTCTGCAACAGGACAGAGGCTATACCACAGTAATCTGGCTTGTCCTAGACTGAACCAAACACACTGAAGTACCAGGCAATTTAGGCTGATTTTTGAGATGGCACCTTAAGAAGGATGCAGATACATTAGATGATGCTAGAAAGAAATACCAAAAGGTGTGGGACACAGTGGCACACATCTGTAGTCCCAGCTACTTGGGAGGCTGAGGCAGGAGGATCACTTGAGCCTAGGAGTCCAAGACCTGGGTAACATAGCAAGACTCCATGTCAAGAAAAAAATAAACAGTGACAACCATGGGCTTACTTTCGTAACAAATCAACAAGTACACAAACAAATTAAAAATTGATTGAATATTGAAGAAATTTTAGATTTGTAGTCTGAAGAAAATGAGACTTAAGAAAAATAATATCCTTGTGTTCTGATTTCTCAGTGGTCATCATATAAATAAAACTAGAGCAAGATAAACTTAACTGTGTAATTTAAAAAGTGAGAAACAAGAACAATGGCTAGAAGCTATGCAGAGCTGGGTTCAGCTTAATGTGAGGCAGGATTTTCTAAGGCTGCAAGATCATCCTAGGACATCATCCAAACTTACTAAACCTGGAAATGTTCCCATGAGGCTGGAGAATGCTTGCAAGAGAGGTAAAATGGAAAAATTACTGCACTGGGGACAAGGTGGAGCTGTAAAGCTCCCTTCAGAGTTAAGATTCTGCAGTTCTATGAAATTATTATACCAAACAATGTCTTGCACACAGATCCCAGTTCAACTTTTACATTATGGAAAATCAACCTTTAGGAAGGAAGTGGCAGACAGAAAGATGGATGTAGGGATAAATCAAGATTCTAAAAATAAAAGAGAGAAATAATAAAAAAGGCAGAGTGAAGGATGCCCCCAAAAGATCATTTCCTCAGCTGCAGGGAAGAAGGAAGGCTCTTTCAATGCACTGTTGGTTACACACTTGGGTTCCTGCCCCTCCCTCTGCTATAAAAGAAAAATGGGGAGGGTGAAGAGAGAAGCCTCAGGGAATACTGATTTCAAGTGTCTCAGTTTCAACAGAAAAAGAGAAAACCCTGTGGTTTCAGTGCTGTCATTTAGAAAATAAGCTGCAGACCCTTTATCACACATCTTGTTGGAGGATCAGAGCACAGACATGCAGGGAATGTATGGATACAGATGTGTCCTGGCTTGTTAGAATAACTCACAGCAAACATTAAACAAGAAGCACCCTGGGGTGGGGGCCAAGATCACTGAAGGATTATTGTGAATCTGGGCTGCGGCAAATGCCTCCTTTTAAGTAGGATTCTGCACAACTAATGGTACAAACATTATGCAGGCGCCAGGAAACAAAAGCACCCTAGAGAGTAGAATAAAAGGGTTTTAAGAAGAAAATGAATTGTTAGGATGGAGGGGAGAGGTGGCTTGTTACATAATGAAGGGCATTAGTAGAATATTAAGTTGTGCAACCCAAGCAAAAATCAGGGATATGCCATAAACCATTTGTCTCTTCTCTTCCCAATATTTCCCAGTCTATCCACTACTGAAGTTACTTCTCTTTTCTATACTTTGTATAAACATTTTATTTTTTTTTACAAAACACAGTTCAATGAATTGCCACAAACTAAACACACATATAACAGCACTCAGATAAAGAAACAGAACACAACCAGAACCCTGCTACCATCTTGATTTCTAACATCTCAAGTTGCCTTTTTTTCATATATTTCTAATGTATTGAAAAAAAATGTTGTGAGTGGATTAAAAACTCTGTGCTATCTTCAGAAGTGAGAATCTGGGACCAGCACAGAGTCTTTCTAGAAGACTAGGAGTAAAACAATGTAGTGGAGTGCTAAAAATTCTTATCTAGCTCACCTACTTTTTGGTCTCGTTGCTTTGGCCAGTCCCACCATATCTCAGGAAGCTTAGTTTCTGCCTGTTTAAATACAAAATTGGTGTATTCTATTAAAGATTTTTAAATTGAGAAAAAGGCATTGTACCAGAGGGAAAGACTGGATATCAAGAGTGTGAGTAGGATACACATAAAGAAGGAGCTGAAATTGATGAAATTATAGAGTGGCTGGAGAAAAGGAGAGAAGGTCTCAGATGCCAGGGTTAGATGCTATATCTACAACAGTAGGGCTCCATTTTAAATTTCAATGCTGGTACATATTCTTGAAGTGTTTTTATGAGCTAATGATGAGTTATATGTCAACTACATTGGTTCAAAAGAGAAGATTTCAAAGGAGCCTATTAAATTGAGGGATTTGACTTAATGATGATTTGACTAGAACTTGGATGTTAACACAAAAGTTGTTTTCCAAACCTCAGCTGTCACTGGAATTAGGCTGGGGTCAATTTCAGATGTCTGCTCAAAATAAGGAGGTGTGTGGTTGGCAGTAGAAATAGTTTGGATGGGGGATGTAGGTCTAGTGGTAGAGTGCTTGCCTAGCATGTTTGAGGCCTTGGGTTCAATTCCTGGAAACACTAAAAGAAAGAAAAGAAATGGCTTGGATGGAGCAGGAAATTGAGCCAAACATCTGAATTAGGGCCATTTATCACATGATCCATAAGGCTCATGGATCTAGTACAGGAAGTAGCTTCTAGCTTCACCTGACTGTACCAGGAAGGAAGTGGCACACAGTTCCTCTGTGCATAGGATGAAAGAGCATATTTTCCTGAATCTCTTCCAATTTCAAGATTTCCATTTCTCAGGTCACAAGGTGTATTGCTCATCATTACTTGGATGGGTAAGCCAATAAGTAAGAAGGACATATAGGGTTTGATGCATAGTCATTGTACATGGTTATGTTCCTTTCATTATTAACATACATTTATTGACATTGCCTTATGAATAAAAGACATTGGGTGGGACTGAGTTTACTTCAAAGAACAGATGTAACTTGTGTCTGTGCTGGGTACAGATATATTATCTTTCTGAACTTTCAAGGTAACTCCATAAATCATTATTCCTGACTTTTTTGGGGAGGTTACTAAGGATTGAACCCAGGAGTGCTATACCACTGAGCTACATCCCTAATCCTTTTTATTTATTTATTTATTTAAATTTTGAGACAGGGTATTGCTAAGTTGCTTAGGGTCTAAGTTGCACAAGCTGTCTTTGAACTTGGGATTCTCCTGTCCCAGCCTCTTGAGTAGCTGGGATTACAGGTGTGGGCCACCATATTCAGCCTATTCCCCACTTCTAAGTTTTTCCTTCTCTCATTCTAGTAGATATATCTTTGAAAAGAAGAATTTTCTAATGATAAGCATCCCAATCATTTCTCTAAATTATAATATTAAAAAACTTCATGCAAATGACTTTTCATCAGGTTCTGAAGATGTACCTCACTAGTAGACTGCTTGTGCAAGGTCTTGGGTTTTAATTCCAGTACCATTAAAAAAAAAAGACTTTTCACCATTGAAAACAAAATTGAGTCCAAAGTTATTTATCAAATTCTAACAGTATACTTATCACCATAGTTAAGAAAATTTGCCTGGGGATGAGGCTCAGTGGTAGAGCACTTGCCTAAGCATGTATGAGACCCTGGGTTCCATCTCCAGAACTGATAAATAAATAAATAATAAATAAATAAATAAATAAATAAATGTAGGAAAGAAAGAAAAGAAGAAACATTGGGAAAATAAGAAAAAAGGGAAGAAGGGAATCACTCATTTGACTACCATGAAAAAGATAATATTATGTTATGTTATATTTAAAAAAAAAACAGGTCACAAGATTCCAGTTCAGGGTAAAATGGAGTAATTACATTCCACTCTCTTTCCTACTAAATGCAGCTGAAAAATCTGAAAAAGTACTTCGAACAGTAGTTTGAAAACTCTGAAAAGTAAACAGTAGCAGGCAGATTGCAGAAAAAGGCAAACTTTGAAATACCACTGATTGTAGCTAACCCCATTTTTTCTTCCGGTACCTGCTGGACTGAAGTCAGCCCAAACACAGAAGTAGACACCTGGTGTAGAGCGTTCAAGGAGAAGCCCCCCTAGCTTTGACTCTAAGAGTGGGAAAAAGGACTCCCAATGCTTCAGAGAGAATGGGGAAAATTTCCTACATTTGTTTTAGGTCTGTATTCTCAATTCTATCATGATCCAACCCCTGTGCAATCCTGTGGTGGCAATACAGGTGCAGCTACAGCACTAGTAGTAGGGGCCTAAAATTGCCTAAAACTCTGATAAAAGGGAGTGTTTCTCTCTGGAGAAGATATAATCAAGAGAGTGGGGAGATCCTACATGGCTTTTTGTCTTTCTATGTCTTCCCTTTGCTCAGATAACATTTTTCCAATTTCTTTTTCTTTTTAGTCACTCAGGGATCTGTGGGACAAGATCAAAAAATCTAACATTTGAGTCATTAGAGTAGAAAAGAAAGGAGAAAGAGTGCAGTAGATACAGTTAAAGCAGTGTTCAGAGGAACATTTATAGCATTGGAGGCATATATTAGAAAAGAGAAGTGACCTCACAACAATATCAACTATCACAACTTAGATAAAATGGACCAATTTCTCAAAAATCACAAGGTATCAAAAACTCATCCAAGATGAGACAGATAGTCTTTCCAAGAAGAAATTTCCATGTAGACTGGGTGTGCTGTCGCATGCCTGTCTGTAATCCCAGCAACTTGGGAGGCTGATGCAGGAGGATCGCAAGTTCAAGGCCAGCCTCAGCAACTTAGCAAGGCCCTAGCAACTTAGCAAGACCCTGTCTCAAAATAAAAAATAAAATAAAGGTTAAAGGCTGGGGATATAGCTCAGTTGGTAGAGTGCTTACCTTGCAAGAATAAGGCCCTGGGTTCAATCGCCAGCACCACAAAAAAATAAATAAATTAAATAAATAAATAGAAATATAGGTTAAAATGAAAATAAATCCCTCCCCCCCCACAAAAAAAGAAATTTCCATGTATTACATATTTTTTAAAACATTCTTAGTTGTAGATGGACATAATACCTTTATTATTTTATTTATTGATTTGGTGCTGAGGATCAAACCTAGTGCCTCACACATGCTAGGCAAGCACTCTGCCACTGAGCTACAACCCCAGCCCCATGTATTACATATTTTAACAAATATTATAACAGAAGATTATATTGAATAAAATATTAATGTATTATAAAACTTCTCCATGTTATCTGCTCTTTCTAGTTTATGTTAATGGTTCATAATATTTTATCAACTTGATGTAATATTTATTTAACCATTACCCCATTTGCTTATTGTTTCCAATTTTATCTGTTATAAAATACAGACATAATGAATACCAAAAAAGAAAAAATGAAATCTCTAGGCTCAGATGACTTCACTGGTGAATTCTACCAAATCTTTAAAGAAGAAATAACATCAGTTCTATAGAATCTCTTTCACAAAGTAGAAGTGGAAAAAACATGTTCCAAGTTATTCTACAAGGTCAGCATTAATCTGATGACAAAACTACCCAAAGACATTACATGAAAATAGAACTATGGAAAGATATCTATCAAGAACACATATGCAAAAGGCTTCTGCAAAACACCACCAATGAAACCCAGCAATACAAAAATAAGAACATACCAGTATCAAATGGTATACATCCTGAGGATGTAGGGCTGGCTTAATATTAAAAAATCAATCAATCAATGTAATCTACAACGTTAATGATCTGAACAAGTAAATACACATGACCATATCGACTGATATAGGAAAAACGTTTTATAAAATGTAATATCCAATCATAATGACAAAAACTCATACGAAGTAGGAAGAGAAGAGGACTTCTCAACCTGATGAAAGGGATCTACAGAAAACCTACAATTGGTATCATACTTCATGGTGAAAGACTGAGGCACTTTCCCCTAAGATGGGAATAACACAATGACAACCACTTTCACTACTCATATTCAGCATTACACTGGGGTCCCAGCCAGCATGATAACATGAGAAAGAGAAATAAAAGACATGAAGATTGGAAAGGAATCAATAATCCTGTCCTTACTTATGAAAGACATGATTGTCTATGCAAACAATCCTAAAGAATGTATAAAATAACACCTGAAATGAAAAGTTACAAAGTCAAAACATGAAAATCAACTGATTTCTATATGCTAGCAATGAACAAGTAGAGTGGATTTCATACACATGTACACACACACACACACACACACACACACACACTTCTAATAGTGCCAGAAAACATTATAGTCATAAATCTAACAAAACATGTACTAGATACACCAAAAACTACAAAATGCTGATGAAAGAAATCAAATAAGATCTAAGTAAAAGGAGAGCTATATTGTGTTCATCGATTGGAAGATTCAAATAGTAAAAATGTCAATTTTCTGCACATTTACCAATAGATTTAAAATAATTCTAATCAGAATCTGAGCAGGGTGGCTGGGGTTGTGGCTCAGTGGTAGAGCATTTGCCAAGGATGTGGGAGGCATTGGGTTCGATCCTCAGCACCACATAAAAATAAATAAATAAAACAAAGGTATTTTTTAAAAGTACTTAAGCATGTAAATGACATTTATTAAAAAATGAATCTGAGCAGAAATGTTTTGTAGATAGACAAACTCAATTCTAAAATTTATATGTAATTTATAACCAAAACAATTTTGGAATAAAACAAAGTTGGAAGAATCACACTATCCAATTTTAAGACTTATTACAAAACTACAGTGATCAAGACATTATTGGTATTGGCAAGAGGCTGGGTACATGGATCAATGAATCAGAATAAAGAACCAGAAACAGATCTACATAAAAACTGCCCATTAATTTTTGAAAAAGTTGTAAGGGCAACTCAGTGGAGTTTATTACATGTCACGTATACCTCAAGTATAAAACTGTTTTTAAAAACCCCTGTGGGTTCTCCTCACATTTTTTTTATTCCAAGAATTTCAGGAATGTTAAATGCATGAAGAGGGGCCTTTGGGATTCACAGAAATGGAAAATTATTTGGGACTTTGCAGATGTTCATCCAAGTTTCTTGTTCCAAATTTAGAAACTAGATGAAAAATATTCTGTTACTTACTCCTCACATAATCAGTATCCTTATTAAACAGTCAGCATTGAATTTAACATTAAGTCCTAAAGAAAAATAACATATGATAATATAAAATATTTCAGACTTAACCACTGATTACAAATGAATTCAAAGAAAAAATCAAGGTCAAAGCAAATCTCTTATGTATCAGTAGTACCAAGAACACTAAAGCCCTTTGATATGGGGCCTAAATGATGCAAGTTCCTTGAAATGAAAAGACATTAGGATACTTGAGGGTAGAATGTAGGCAGTGGAAGATTTTTAAGGGAGCCCTAACAACCAGACTAGTTTGGAAAAGCATGGTGGGAGACACCCACGTTCACTTGAACTTACCGTAAATGATCTGCCTCAAATTGCTAGTGGCCAGTGGTTACTTAACAGTCATGGCTAGCAATTTGTGGATGTGTGTCACATAAAGTCCAGTAAGAGAAACAGAGAAAATGGCTAGTCAGCCCTCTCCAAGGATCAGAAATGTGTGTAAGTTGCTTTGGGGGGAATAATAACCATACCTTATATTTGCACTGTACATTACAAATCACCTCCCTATGAGAGCAGGTGACTTTGCTCATATTTGACAGATGAAAACAGAAGGTGGCCAATTTCATCCAGCTAGCAAGTGAATAACAATGTTGAGCATCTCGCTATGTGTCTTCTTTGGTTTAAGTGTCTGTCCAAACTTTTGCCTGCCTTAAAAATTGGATTGCTTGGGTTGGGGTTGTGGCTCAGTGGTAGAGCACTTGTCTAGCATGTGTGAGGTACTGGGTTCGATTCTCAGCACCACATATCAATAAATAAATAAAATAAAGGTAAAAAAATTAGATTGCTAGTTTTCTTGTTATTAACTTTAGAGAGTTCTTTATATATTGTGGGAAAAGTCCTTGATCAGATATGTCATTTACAAATATTTTCTCCAGTCTGTGGTTTGTCTCTTCATTCTCTTAACAGTATGTTTTGAAGAGCAAAAGTTTTAAATTTGGATGAAGTACAATTGATCAATTACACATTTCACCGACCATGTTTTGGATGTCATATCTAAGATATCTTTGCCTAACTTAAGCTCACAAAATTCTCTCTCATGTTATCCTCAAGAAGTGTTATACTTATAGGTTTATATTTAGGTCTGTGATCAATTTTGAGTTAATTTTCATTTAATAAAGTAATTGCCTTTGGTTAAGGATGAGAGAGAGAAGTCTGGAGAGTAGGGAAGGGAGGAGGCAATAATACCAGAAAGCACTGGGAAATGAATCTTGGATATTTCCAAGGCTGCAGCTTGACTCAGTTTTATGGACTTTCAACGAACATAGGCATGCCATATTCTATAGATAAACTGCCTAATGCACTTGAATAGCTAACCAGAGGTCCAACATTTAATCAGAATGCACTCAGAAAACATTCTAGGAAATTAAACGCATATGTCTAATATGTCCTCCCAAATCAGCCCAGTAGTGGATTACCTGCTAAGTGGACCACCATCATTTCCTCCCACTCTGCACATGCAAATCACTCCTCCCATGAAGAGTAGAATCTGCACTACCACCACCAGCCTAAATCTGGGCCTACCTTGTGATTTATTTTAAATAATGAATTCAAGAAGAGTAATGCTGTGACAGTTCTGGGTTTATGCCTTAAACATCTTGGCAGCTTTGGCTTTTATCTACTGGGAAGCTAACTTCATGGAAAGATGTCCATTTACCCTAATGGACAGATATAGAAAATATAGACAATGGAGACTACCAAAAATTGGAGAGAGAAGCCTGGCCATCCCAGCCATTCAGTCATAGAAGATGAAGTAAGTGCCAAACATGTGAGTGGAGCCATCTTGGATCCTGCAGCCCCAAATGAACCACCATGACCAATGATACCACAGGGATCAGAAATGAGCTGTTGCCACACAGCCCTGGCCAAACTATGGAATCATGAGCAAATATATAGTTGCTTATTTGAATCACTAAATTTTGGGGTAGTTTCTTATACAACAATACATAGGTGAAATAATTTCCAAGTTTGCATGATAGAAGCTCCTCTTACAGTTCACTGACCAACCCAGATAGCTCTACTCAGCAGGAATCAATTTACCAATAGAAAGAACTTCAGATGGGAAACCCAAATCTTGAGTTAAGTTCCAGCTTAGTCATTGTTTATGTGAGTTCCCTGCAAAACAGGTCCCAAGATAATGTATAAGAAGTTCATTTTGGAGGTGAGAACAGGAAACACATTAATGGATTGGAGAAGAGAGACAGAGATGGAAGGAAAAGCAATACGGTCGCTGCTTACTGGGCAATTGCTGTGGGTCATCTTACTAGAGACTCTTCTTCCCTCTCTTACAGCCAACCACCACCCTTGTGTAACTTCTTTCTCCATTAAGGATACTCTTAAATGTGTATTTTAACTTGATTTCATCCACAAAAATATGGCAGTAAAGTGGGTAGAGTGGTCAGTTGATTCCTGCCAGACATGAACTCTTGGAGTCAGCCTTGCTTCCATAGCTGCTTCATGTAAGACAATGTTCCACACTCTAGCCCAACTCTTCTGCACAAGAGCTCAAAAGGAAGGCTCTAGGCAGAGTGGATAGCACCCACAATCCACAGGCACAATAATTAGCAAAGAAAATGAAGGCAGCCTGTGACTCGTGAAATTTAATTGTGACCATATTTTACAGAGCTAACAAAAATAAAGTTAAAAGGATAACTTTATAAATGAGGGCATTACTCTGGTCCAAGGGAAAAAGAATATTTTTCCAATTTAGTCTCCTTCTATCCTTTAATATTATGAAGGGTCAAAATATGACCCTTCCCATTGCATAGAGTTGAGAGAGAGAAGAAACAGGAAAAAGACAGGCACCTAGCTGGGTGTGGTGGCTCATGCCTCTAATCCCAGTTACTCAGGAGGCTGAGGCAGGAGGATCACAAGTTTGAGGTCAGTGTCAGCAACTTAGTGAGACTTTGCCTCAAAATAAAATAAATAAAAGGGTTGGGGACATAGCTCAGTGGTGGATGCTCCTGAGGTTTAATCCCCAGTTCTATACACACACCAAAAGGCACCTTAATCTGAGGAGGTCAATTGAAAGCAGGGGTCCTCAATAGATGCCAATTCCTGTTCCCACTATGGGGCATCTCCAAAGACCTGGAGTTTGACTGTCTTCATTCAACACAGACAGATAAAAAGAATTTGCCTTTGAAGTAAAACCAGACAGCAGAACAAAAGCAAATTTTTTGATGTGGCATATGGTCCTCCAAAGTTTGATTTGTCCTCCACAGAGGTCACCTGGGACACACTGAAAATTCCCAAAAGGAAGGGAGGTTGCAGCAAGACCTTCAGCAGGACCTCAGGCCAAAGCAGAGGCTGCATGGCACCTGAGAGCCACAAGGCATGGGAGGGAGCTGCTGAGCTAGAGAAGATTTCTCTTTTGCACCATCTTCACATTTGGGGACCAACAAATTGCTTCTCTTTCCTAGCAAAGGAGATGATTTCACTTTTTCACACTTCTGTTCAGAAGGCAAAAGCAAATCAAGAATCCACTCATCTACATGAACTCTGGAGGCTTCATCTCCATTTAAACAAAGGCAGAACAAAGATCTAGGCAAAACTATTTCAAAGGTACACCTATGTTATGAAAATCTGTATAGTAGAACACTGAATATTAAAAACAGCATTTCTCAATGTAGTGCTAAGGGAATTTTGAGGGGACCAATTATTCATTGTGCAGGCCTGCCTCACACATTTTAAAGTGTTCAGCACCCTTAGCCTGGGCTCACTAAATGCCAGAAGGGCCCCTTCCCCATCATCATGATGACCAAAATCACCACCACATATTTCCAAGTGCCCTCTGGAAGACTGCTGATGATGAAAGCTGCAGAACTTTCTTAAGCCCATTTAGGCCCTGTCCACACATACCTTTGTAAATACGTTTCAGTGTGTGTGATGCTGGGATGGACCCCTGGGCCTTATGCATGCTAGGCAAGTGCTCTACCATTGCACCACATCCCAACTCATCTTTCTTCTCTATAGTCTAGTTAAACACATACAGTTCAGTGCACACATCTTAAGTATATACAGCTCAATGTGGATTTTTTTGGTGATGCTAGAGATTGAACCCAGGGTCTTGTGCATGCTGGGTCAATGTGTATTTATATATGAAATCTCAGTACAGATCAAGATATAGAACACTTCCAGCACCAAGAAAATTCCCATGCGGCCCCTTCCGCTTGCTACACCCTCCCAAGACAACTGCTATTTTGACTTCTAACACGATGGGTTAGTTTTGCATGTTGTTCTTGAATTTCAACTCAATGGAAGCATCATGTGTACTCTTTTGTGTCTGAAGTCCTCCACTAAGCTTTACGTGTGTGAGATTCATCATTGTTGCTGAGTATGGCAACACATTCCTTTCCACCTCTTATTTCTTTAAAATCATACATATCACCAGACATGGAAGTGCACGCCTGTAATCCCAGCAACTTGGGAGGCTGAGATGAGAGGATCACTAGTTTAAGATTAGCTTCAGAAAGTTAGTGAAGCCCTAAGCAACTTAATGAGACACTGTTTCAAAATCAAAAATAATTAACTAAAAAGGGCTGGGGTTGTAGCTCAGTGGTTAAGCGCCTTGGGTTCAATTCCCAGTACTAAATAAATTAATTTAATTAAAATTAAAATCACACACATAGAAAAATGTCTAGACATTTATATCAAATGATTAATAGTCGCAACTTCAGAAAAAGGGAATGGAGTCAGGAGGAAAATGAGGGGTGAGCCTGCTTTAAACTTTTATGCCTCTGAATATTTTCACACTGAGCATGTTCTATTTTTATAATTTTTTTAAAGGCGCTGTTAAAGCACATTCATCAAAAGAGAGTTTCAGCTTGCCTGAAACAGCAAAAGGGCCATTTTATTGTGTTTTTGCAGTACTGGGGACTGAACTGAGGGTTGCTCTACCACTAAGCTCCATTGCCAAACCTTTTTATTTATTTTGAGACAAGTTCTCGCTAAATTGCCCAACTGGCCTCAAACTTGCAATCCTCCTGTCTCAATCTCCCAAGTCACTGGGATTACGGGTGTGCACTGCTGCACCCAACTCAAATGAACCATTTTAAAGATAAGCATAACTATTCAGATCACAGGGTCAAAAGAAGCAAATTATAACATAAGAGTTCTGTTTTCTTCCCCAAATGAAGTATAAAAATGGAGGTTGTCAGTTGTCTCATCTATTTCTGTTGAAAATCTAGGTCTGGGTGGTTTTCTCATCCCTCACTCCCCTCTGTGGCCCTCACCCACAACACTCAGTGATACCAAGACTTTCAAACTATGTGACAACACAGCAGTTACAAACCCTCTGAGAGGAAACAAGGAAAAGTGTTCACATGCAGGCCCAAAGTTGTGACAATGCTAGCCCTGAGAAAAATGGCAAAGGAGAAGTTCTGGAATTACAGGGAGTGAGTTGAACTCTGAGAAGCAAGAGCAGTTCCTCTGTGCTGAGAGTCACAACTTCCAATCTAAATGCTTACAGAAGCTGGGT
This sequence comes from Sciurus carolinensis, assembly GCF_902686445.1. Taxonomy (NCBI): domain Eukaryota; kingdom Metazoa; phylum Chordata; class Mammalia; order Rodentia; family Sciuridae; genus Sciurus; species Sciurus carolinensis. Next base: position 31,536,224 of record NC_062232.1, read on the forward strand.
GCAGTGGCTCAGGACTGTAATCTGAGCATCTCGGAAGGCTAAGGCAGGAGGATCTCGAGTTCAAAGCCAGCCTCAGCAACTTAGGGAGAATCTCAGCAACTAGTGAGACCCTGTCTTTAAATAAAATATAAAAATGGGCTGGGGATGTGGTTCATGGTTAAGTACCCCTGGGTTCAATCCCCAGTACCAATAAATAAATACATAGTACATACACACTTCCAGGGGCTTTCCCATGGAGAGAAGGCTTACTCCCTGTGAGCTAGGACACCAGCAAAAGCCATTCGGACTTGGCTGGCCTGGAAAGATGAGTCTGGGATTTGGATTAGGAAATTTTCAGAGGAGAGGAGAGTATTCTGAAAGGAAGAAATGTGCAGAGGAGGAGAGGGAAATACCCCAAGGTTATTCCCCAGCTTTCTTCATATTTTAATATACAGAAACACATTTTAAAGAACATATGTTTGTAACAGTCAAAAGTTGGTGGCTTTCAACTTAAGGAAACTTTCCTTAAGCAAGTATGCACATAAACTGCTTGGAGGGACAGATGTAGGACAGATGATTCCACCCAAAGATTGCCTCACTTTGAGCATGCAGTAGTGACTGCCACACTAAATAGTTTGATAAATTCAATGTCATATTCCCGAATGTCCTCTTCTGAAATTAAAAACAGTTCTCATTAAAAACAACAAACACGAAACACTAGTCTAATGAGATGCTCTGAGAAAATGATGTGGTTCTCATACTTGAGTGTACATCAGAATCAGTCAGAGAGTTGATTAAAACAGATTACTGGGTCCAATTTCCCCTATGCCCTACTTCTGATTCAGTAGCTTTACGATGAGGCTTGGAAATTTTTATATCTAATATGTTCCCAGGTGATGCTGCTACTGGTCTGGGGACCATACTTTGAGTTTCTGTGGTCCTCAGCCAGGGTCAGTGGTGCATGCCTGTAATCCCAGCAACTTGGGAGGCTGAGGCAGGAGGAACACAAATTCAAAGCCAGCCTCTGCATCTTAGCAAGATCCTGTCTCAAAATAAAAAATAAAAAGGGCTGGGAATGTGGCTCAGTGGCAAAGCACCCCTGGGTTCAATCCCTGGTACCAAAGGAAAAAAAAGGGGAGAAAGAGAAAGAGAGAGAAAAAGTTTGATCGAGTCTATGATCCTCCCTATTCCTCCCTGTCCTGTCTTGTCTCAGTTACAAGATACAGCAGCATATGAATGACTACAAGCAGTTGTACAATAAAGACACCTATAACCCAGTGTCTTTAGCCATTTTGTCTTGCTGTAGTAAGACACCTGAGCCTGGGCAATTTATAAAGGAAAGAGACTTATTTGGGCTCATGGTTCTGGAGTCCGGGAAGGTCAAGATTGGACAACCAGATCTGGTATGGGCCTCATGGTGCTATAAACTCAGAGTGAGGAGGGGAAGGACAAGTGGTGGGCATACACAGAGACAAAACAGCCTCTCTATAATAACTCGCTCCCTCCATGACTAATCAATCTTGTGAGAGCAAGAACTCACATGAGAAAGGCATCAATCCTTCCCAATAACCTAATCACCTCTTAAAGGTCTCACCTCCCAACATCACCACATTGGCAATCAAATTTCAACATGAGCTGGGTGTAGTGGCAAATGCCTGTAATCCCAGCAACTCAGGAGGCTGAGGTTGGAGGATTGCAAGTAGGAGGCCAGTCTCAGCTATTTAGTGAGACTCTCTCTCAAAATAAAGAATAAAAGAGGGGCTGGGGATATAGTTGAATGGTCTAGCATCTCTGGGTTCAATCCCCAGTACCACTTAAAAAAAGAAAAAGGAAAAGAAAAGAAGAAAGAAAGAAAGAAAGAAAGAAAGAAAGAAAGAAAGAAAGAAAGAAGAGAAAGAGAGAGAGAGAGAGAGAGAGAGAGAAAGAAAGAAAGAAAGAAAGAAAGAAAGAAAGAAAGAAAGAAAGAAAGAAAGAAAGAGAAAGAGGAAAGAAAGAAGTTCAACATGAGTTTTGGAGGAGACAAACAATATTTATAGCACCCAGCATTTCCCTTCGTCATGCATCATCTGCCCACAGGACATCTATGAACCTCCCTGGGAAGTGATGCTTCAAGGAAGTGGGTAGGAGGCCATGGAGGGCTGTGGGCCACGTATCAGAATCCTGGCAGTGGAAGCAGATCTGGTGGGACCAGAGCCTATTTCCAGAAATCCAGGCAGCATCAAGGAAATTTGTCAGCAGGCAGCAAAGGCCAGTCCATTTGCAACTTGGATTAAGACACTGGGTCTTAGCCAGTGATCGGCAAGAATAAAACAGGGACCTAGTTTCTAGAGGGTTTAAGATCTCCAGATGTTAAAAGCCTCAAACCTAGAGAATGAGACACCCAGCTACGTGCCCCACAAATTAACAGTACATTCTATAATGTTAGTTACAGCATGCTGGCCCGGACCTCCAACATGAGTCCTCAGCTGAGCTGCACAGTGGGGAAGAAGCAATTCCAAACACCTAGGCCTTCTGTTAAAAGGTCAGTTCTGATTTCATAGGTCTAAGATGGTGTTCAAAATTCTACACTTTTGTAAAGCTTTCAGGTGAGGCCAGTTCTGGAATCACACTTTCAGTAACAAGGCCTTAGGTTAGAGGTTGGCAGAATATTTCTGTAAAGAAAAGGGATTTTTTTTTAGCTTTATAGGCCATATGGTCTCTGTCACAACTACTCAATTCTATTATATCACCAAGTAGCCATAGGCAATACTCAAATGAATAAACACAGCTGTGTTCCTATGACAAGGAAATTTGAATTTTATATAATTTTCATGTGTCACAAAACATTATTCTTCCCTCGAGTTTTTCAACCACTTAATTTTTAAAAAAACATTCTTAGCTTAACTGATCATATAAAAGCAGAAGGTGGAGCTGGGTGTGGTGGCACATGCCTGTAGTCATGGAGACTAGGGAGGCAGAGGTAGGAGGATTGCATGTTTGAGGTCAGCCTCATCAACTTAGTGAGGCCATAAGCAACTTAGGGAGATCCTGTCTCAAAATTTAGAAAAAAAATAGCTGGGGATGTGGCTCAGTGGTTAAGCACCCGTGGGTTCAATCCCTGGTACTCCCTCCCCCCAAAAAAACCCCAACAGCAATAATGAAAAACAGATGGAGGAAAAATCTGGACTAATTTGCAGACCCCACACCCCCAGATTACTATTACCCCAGATTACTATTCCCTATCCCAGATCTACCAAATCAAAACCCAGAAGTGGGACCTGGGAAACCTTATTTTATTAGACTCCCCAGATGACCCTATTTTTGCCCATGGCTGGGTTAGGAACCATATACCTACCAAACTCCCAAAAGGCAAGAAGTCCCCTTTACATGTTAGCAGCTCATTTTTCCTGATTTGCCAATTTGTGGAGCTTGGGGGGCTTAATGTGAAGGGTTGGGGGTGCTCCCAACCTCCCCACAAGTTTCACTCTCACCCTTTCCCAAGGAGCCACTTCCTCCCCAACCCCATTGGCATTGAATTCTGATGTGAAGATGTGTAGTCCTTCTGTCTCTAGTGGTTGCTCAGCTCTGGCGATTCTCAGCACTAGGACAGGGTCTGGTTAGAAAGGCAGGGAAACCCTGATCACACTAGCCTAGTTTTCTTAATAGGCAGAGGTTATTAATTAGGTACATCTTAGCTGCAGGGAAAATCCATGCAAAGGCCCCTGGTACCAAGCCATCTGAAAATGTGCTTTGCTGTTACTACAGGCAGGGCTGCACTCCCAGAAGGAGGACTTAGGAGGAGATGAAGTCAAAGTCCCCTAAAGAGTTGGTTTTGTTTTTGAGTTAGGGAAGGAAGGAGAAACCTAAAGGCTGTATGTGCTTATCTCTGGAATGTGGGGGACTTAGGAAAGGAAGTCTAGCAGATTCAGTGATGAAGCCAAAGCCAACAGGAAAAGGGAGAGAAAGGGAAGTGAGACATTGTGTGGCAGTGATAAACAGGCAAGCCACCCAGTCTTGGCAGAGGGTTGAACTCCAGTCATTAGACCAGCGCTTCTCAAATTTCACTGTGTCTAAGAATCATCAGCAGGATCTTGTTAAAATGAAGATGCTGATTCAGTAGGCCTTGGGTGGGGACTGAGTTTCTGCATTTCTGACTTGGTACCAGGTGACCCAAGGGTACAGGATTCTGCTGACATGCAAGCACAGCTTTTCATTCTGTTCTCCTTTTAAATAGTCACAGGCTGGTGGAGTGTGGCTGGCAGGGTGTGGTGGTGCACGCCTGTAATCCCAGTGGCTCAGGAGGCTGAAACGGGAGGATGGTGAGTTCAAAGCCAGCCTCAGCAACTTAGCGAGGCCTTAAGCAACTCAGCAAGACCCTGTCTCTAAATAAAAACTGAAAAGGGCTGGAAATGTGGCTCAGTGGTTAACAGCCCTGGGTTCAATCCCCAGTACCAAAACAAATAAATAAATAAGTAGTCACAGGCTACAAAGAGCCTGGGGCCAAACCACTGACATTCAGGACTGCATATATGGTTGTTCAGGGAGGTCCTTACACCACAAAAGCCACTGTCACACCCACCAAAAGAGCAAGCAGGGTCCCAATTCTAATTTGCCCTCCCACTCTCCAAATCTTGAGTTCCGGACCTGCCTCTATCATTTTCTTAACTAGCCCAAAGTCTGTCTCCTGACCAAGCCTTTGTCCACTGAACTACTTGGGAACAGACATGGCATCCTTGTCTCATTCACTCAAAGGTGCACAGTAGGCTAGCAGGGGCCCTGAACCAGCAGTGAGAAGGGGCAATCACCATTGACTGACTCTTGCCAGTATTCCGCCATAGTGGGAAGAAAAGGTACCGCTTTGTTCCTCAAACCTTGAGTGGAAGCTATTAATGAGCAGGCACAAAATGATCACATTTAATAAAAGAAGACAGAAAATATAAGGGTTGGAGAGAATGTACAGAAGATAGGATCATCACACACTGCTAGGGGTAGTCTTGTACTTCCTGGAAAACAGTCTAGTAGTTTCCCAAATGTTTCAACCTAGAGCTACCATAAAACCCAGCAGTTCCATTCCTAGGTACATACCCAAGAGAAACAAAACATAAGTCCACATAAAGACCTGTTTCATTGCGGCATTATTTCTAATAGACTTAAAGTGGAAACAATCCAAACGCCCGTTAAGTGATGAATGAAAAAATCAAATGTGGTATATTCATAGAATGGAATTTTTTTCTTTTCTTTTTCTTTTTGTTTTTCATGCTGGGGATTTAACTCGGGCACTTTACCACTGAGCCACATTCCCAGCACTTTTTATTTATTTATTTTGTTTTATTTTGAGACAGGGTCTCGCTAACTTACTGAGGCTGGCCTCCAACTTGCAATCCTCCTGTCTCAGCCTCCTAAACGACTGAGATTACAGGAATGAGCCAACACACCAGGCTTAGAATAGAATACTTGGGAGGAATCAAGTATTGATACATATTACAAGTGAATAAACCTTGAAAGCATTATGCTAAGAGAGGACAAATGTTGAATCAGTCCACTTAAACATACAATGTCAAAAGCAGCAAATTTATAGAGACAGAAAATGGACTATTGGTTGTCTAAAGATAGAGGTGATGAGGGATTTGGCAGTGATGGGTAAGAGCCACAGCACTTGTTTTCAGGGTAATGAAAATGTTCTAGAATTGACTATGGTAATGGATATACAACTCAAGGAATATACTAAAACCATTGAACCATACAGTTTAAATGAGTGAATTGTGTAGTATGTGAATTATATCCCAATAAAGCTGTTAAGATGTCATCACAAATCAGGTAAGGAACTCAAAGCAAGTAGTATAAGAAACAAAGCTTTTGGGACCCTGATGTCCTCAAAAGGGAGCAAGGTCTGGTTTTGGAGCAGCAACTTCTCAGTACTGTTGAGAAACATTCAAACGACCTCAGATATAAGACCTGAAGAGTGCAGCCAAGTGTCCACATAAATAATAATGCTGGGCTGACCCCTGGACAGAGGCTCAGTTAATGCTGCAAAGTGATTTATTCTTGCCTAGCTCTGGAGCCCGGCAGGGTGCCTAGCACACAATGGTCACTCAGAAATTGAATTCAAATACAGGCCTATGGTAGTGAAGGGAATTCACTTCACCGAGTTCCAACAGCAGGTCTGCTTCTAACTCTCTGTGTGACCTCAGACATATCCCTTCAACTGACTGAGCCAAGAGGCTCTTGCTAAGACCCAGAGAGAATTACGTCTTGGGCATCCTCTTAGTCTAACATTGCATAGTTCCATGAATTAGGGAGTCCACATAGCAGAGGCTAGCAGAGCCTGGGTATGATGGGGGAAACTTGTACAGGAATCTACACAGAGACACCCACCCAGAGGCTCAGGACTCGCCAGAGGCATGATCCCCAGCAGATGTCACCCATACCCACGGAAATCCTCCCAGGAACCAGGTTCCCTGCTAGTCTGTGAGGATAAAAAAATGAACAAGACCCTACAACCTGCCCTCATGGCATCAGATCTGTGAGTGGCTGATAATGAAACACTGCAATTTTGCCCCTTGAAAAGCTGAATTAAAATCTAAATGTAAACAGAATTTCAATATCTATTAGCTATTGAAGAAATTGGAAACTGGGCCCGGTGGTGCACACCTGTAATCCTAATGACTCAAGAGACTGAAAGAGGATCACAAGTTTGAGCACAGCCTGAGCAACTTTGCGAGACCCTGTCTCGAATTACAATAAAAAGGATTGAGGGGTACAGCACACTGATAAAGCATCCTGGGTTCAATCCAAAATTAAAAAAGAAAGAAAGGAATTGGAACCTTGGCCTGACAAATGCTGAGTCATTAGCAACATGTCTGTCAGAGTTCCTATAAGGAATGGCCACTCTGGGAACAGTTTGTGAAGGTGGGGGACGTAGCCACACCACCACTTCCTCATCATTCCACAATATGCCTGTAAAGCCTTGGTTCAATTCGCATCCTGTGGCCCTAATTTAACTGGTGTTTTAGAACATTCTTGGACGCCTGAAATTGGCAGATCCATTCAGCTCAGCCACCCACACAATAAGTGGCAGGCCAGGGTCAACCATTAGAGATCTTGGGGTATAACTGGCATTGAAGACATGCTCATTAAGCATAACTTGATGGACATTGCAAATAGTCGGTGACAGCTGGGAAAACAAGTCACTGGTTCATGGAGATGATACTACAGGTCAGTATAAGAGCAAGACACAAAAAGTATTACAATGATATTTCAAGGCCAAGGCAGAAAGTCTGCCCTCAATTTCTATGTTTGGATCTGTCTATTGCTCATAAAAAAAGTTTTAAAACCGATATACGCAATTTACAACCCCAAATCTCTGGGATAATCTAAACCATTATATCCAAACCCATTTATCTTCTCCCTGGAGAACAATGCAGAAAAAGGCATCCAATATGAGCTAATGATTACGGGTGAGTGAATCATTCAGCTCAGGAATGAGTGCTCCAGAGTGCGCCATGCTACCCGTAAGATCCAGGTGCAACCAATTATCATCTGGAAACCTTGGGTGTTTAGCAGTGCTACCAATGACTTTTGTCTTGCGCAAGCTTTTCCCTTAAATTTTCGTCTGGAAAGACTGGTGTTACTAAATCTCTTAGAGTAATGTCCTGGGGTGATTTGATATCCAAGAGTCTCAGCAATTGATTATGCCCTGCCTTGTTGCCTGTCCAGTTGGATTCTTCAGTTCAGGGCACTGTTAATTTCCACTGACATTTTGCTATCTCGCATTCCTTTTCCTTTGGAAAGTATCATCTTGGAAATTCTCATTAAATTCTGCAAGAATATTTGAAATAGAATGGTTCCATTCTCTGTCACAATTACTTCAATTAATTAATCAACACACAAATATTGATTCAAGATCCTCCCCCAGCTCCCAGACATTGTGCTGAGGGGAGGTACAGTAAGTTGTCCGACCAGACCTGAAGGCAAGTAGAATCAATAATTATAGCTATCTTGTTTGGTGTTGCTATTTATTCATTTTTAACCTCCCCTCTCCTTTTTGTAGGTGCTGGTGATTGACCCCAGGGCTTCACACATGGTAAGTATGCACTGCATCATTGATCTTCACCCCAAGTTTGGTGCTGCTTTTTAAATGAGAACTGGAAACTGTACAGCTGGCTATAACTGGAAAGGCCACCTGCTCATTGGTTCAAAGTTTTCCTACTTTGTTGATTTCTGTGCCCATTAACTATTGATTTCTGGGCCCATTAAGTGCACATGTTTTTTCATAGAATTCATGAAGACGATCTAGTGACAGGTGGTTCTCAGTTGGGGTAGGTCCTTCTCCCCAGAAAAAGGATATCCACACAGATTTTTGTTTCCAATTTCAAAACATTCTTAGGGAAGCCCACAGACCTCCTGATTTAACCTCCTTGGACCTTCAGCATCGCCATCTGAGCATCAGCATCTCTTGGCATCAACCTTCAGTATCCAGTCCAGTATTTCTGTGTGTCTCCTCTTTGTCCCCCTAGTATCTAGTGACCCATTTGTATTATAACATTTGCCAGCTGAGATAACTCTGTGTCTGTTTTCCCATAAGACAGATAAATATGGAAGAGAAGGAATTATATACCTTCTTCATCCTCAAATCGCAAGCATATTAACTATTTCACCATTCATACTCACTTGAAATCTCTGGATAGAGCCCAGGTTTCATGAGAGAAGGCAGAAACTGATTCTATTTCAAAACCTAAATTACCCAGAGAAGGAGCAGGATTAAAAGATCACATTCCTCCCCTCCAAAAAATGGCCCACAGAAGTTAGCAGTCAACCAGGTGTGGTGATGCACACCTGTAATACCAGCTACTCAGGAGACTGACATAGGGAGATCAAGTTCAAGGCCAGCCTCAGCAACTTAGCAAGGCCTTTAAGCAACTTAGTGAAACCCTACCTTGAAATAAAAATAAAAAGAACTGGGAATGTAGGTCAGTGGTAAAGCACCCCTGAGTTCAATCCCTAGTACCAGGAAAAAAAAAAAGTTAGCAGTCAAGAAATCACACAGTTGAGAACTAAGGGGCTGGCTTGAGACTCTCTCTCCAAACTGGAACTTGTGATTATTCACACTGCTATTTTGGAAGTGAATCTTTAGCCTGAATATTAATCATCATTTGGCTGCTACAAATTTCATCCGATGCTATAGCCTGGCAAAAGCAAACCTTCTTCTGTTTAAACTCTCTCTTCACTTTCAATTGCCAATTTCAGTTGTGTTCGCTGAAAGGGGAATTGATGTAGCACACATATTTGCATTTACTAAGGAAACCATTCAACTACTTTGGAAAGGCCTGGAGCAAAGCATCCAACAAAAATAATAAATGCAAACTCCAGCTTGTGGCTGCTCTCAGTCTCTCAACTTACAGCCCCCAACAGAGAAAGTTATTGCTTAAACAGAGGGTGTTCATGGATTTAAAAGGAACTTCTGTAGCCAGCAAGCCATAGTGTCTATATAAATTCATGGTGGCACAAGGCCCTGTTTACCTGTGCATATTTCTTTCAGGTTCATTCCTATCTAATAGCTCAATACCAGAGTTGCAGGGTATAGTTAATTCAATGAGCACAAATATCCACTTGGCACTAGGTAGCAGTGCTAGGCATCGTGAGAAATACAAATAAGGGTAAGATATACCACAGCCCTGCTTTTAAGAGCTTAGAATTTAGGAGACGCAAGAGGAGTGCATAGATTATTATAATGCATGGCATATGTGATAAATACCACCAGAGAGCCATGAAGAGCTGTGGGTCTTTAAAGAAAAGCAGAAGGTTTCCTATTTCAGGGATCAAAGAAAGGTTTCAGGGCCTGGGATTGTAGTTCAGTGGTAAAGTGCTTGCTTAGCATATGTGAGGCACTGGGTTTAATTCTCAGCAGCACATAAAAATAAATAAATAAAATAAAGGTCTATCAACAACTAAAAAAATATTTTAGAAAAGAAAGGTTTCAGGAGACTGTAGGTGTAACTCAGTGGTCAAGCACATGCTTAGCATGTACCAAGATATTGGTGTGATACCCAGCATCACTGAAAAAGGAAAGGTTTCATCAAAGTGTGTATGTTGTGGGGTGGGGGGCTGGACAATGGGCAGAATTTGGTCAGACAAGTGGCCAGGGGCAGGCGTTCCAGGTGTAGGAAACAGAACCTGCCAAGAAGAAAGAGATGTAACCCAAATTTTGTAAGGACAGGTAGTCTATTTTAGCTGAGTTATAGAAAATCAGGGGAGAGGGGCTCAAAAATTAGGCTGGAAGCAAACTGTGTACCCCATGATAACCACAGAGAAGGAACAGGGATCTGCTGCTTGGAGTTTCTGAGCAGTGGAGTAATGTGATTAAAAAAACAGTGTAAAACTTATCAAGAATACAAATAATAATAAGTGTTGGTGAGAATGTGGAGGATGCGGTAGATTTATACATTGTCGGTAGACTGAAAATTAGTGTAACCACTCTGGAAAGCAGTATAGAGATTCCTCAAAAACTAGCAATGGAATCACCCTATGACCCAGGTATCCCGCTCCTTGGTATTTATCCAAAAGTTCCAAAATCAGCATACTATAGGCATACAGCTACATCGATGTTTATGGCAGCACAATCCACAAAAATCAAGCTTATGGGAGCAACCTAGGTGCCCTTCACCAAGATGAATGGATTCAGAGGAAAGGGAACAGGGGGAGGGAGGAGGAAAGGGGAAGGGGAAGTAGTGGGGACTGAATTAGAGCAAATTATATTCCATACTTGTATAATTATGTCAAAATGAACCTTAGTATTATATATAACTAAAAAAAGGTGTGAAGTCAATGTTCTTAAAAGACCAGTATCTAACTAAAAGAAAAATGAGTTCAAATGAGAGAGATTCAAAGGGAAAATGTTACAGCAATAACCTAAAAGAGAATGGTTGTCGTTAATTATGGTGTAAAGACTGAGGACGTGGGAAGGTTTGAAGTCGGCACTTTAATGATGGTTTCTGGAGTCTCATTCAGCTCACAAATCCGTGAAATGAGAAGTAGTAACAAAAACATACTGTACCCAAAGTGTCATCAATGAAGACAATGTCAGACATAAAATGGCCTGCTCTCCCTAGCATATCTCCTTTCTACTGCAGAGTAATTTTGTCATCTGATTACATGTTTAAACCCAAATAGAAATTTCTAGCCTGCTCCGGGTGAGATTTTAATTATATAGCTTGAGCCAGGTGCTCTGTTCCTAATACTTATCTCCAAATGTGACATTTCAGAAGACTGCCTTGACTGATATGGTTTGCTTTGATGTTTTGCAAACATGCTCAGTTTTTCTCACTGGTGAAGCTACGCTACTTTACCAGTGCTCTCCAAACCTAGGAATATTCTGAAAGCCTTTCTTAGTGGCTATAGTACTCATTCCCCATCTTCAGCTTTGTTTGCTGAAGGAGGTGGAGTGAACTTCCAAAATCTCAGATGTAAGTAAGGAATAGAATCAATCAAAATTCCCATCTCAACAGCATGCAGTGGCGCATGCCTGTAATTCCAGCCGCCTGGGAGGCTGAGGCAGGAGGATTGTGAGTTCAAAGCCAGCTTCAGCAACTTAGCCAGGCCCTGAGCAACTTAGTGAGACATGTCTTAAAATAAAATATTTAAAAAAGGGCAGGAGATGCAGCTCAGTGGTTAAGAGCCCCTGGGTTTAATCCCTGGTACCAAAAAAAAAAAAAAAAAAAAAAAAAGAATTCATACAATAATAAATGCAGGGGAAAGGAACACTTTTACACTGTTGGTCAGATTGTGAATTAATACAACCACCCCTATGGATATCAGTATGGAGGTTCCCCAAAAGACTCCAAATGGAACCATCATATGACCCAACAATACCACTCCTTGGTATTTATCTTAAAGAATAAAAAGTCAGCATAACCACATTTATAGCAGCACAATTCACAATAACCAAACTATGGAACCAGCCTAGATGTCCATGAACAGATGAGTGGATAAAGAAAATGTGGTATATATACACAATGGAGTTTTACTCAGTCATAAAGAAAAATGAAATTATGTCATTTGCAGGAAAATGGCTAGAACCAGAGACCGTTATGTTAAGGGCATAAGTCAAACTCAGAACATCAAGGATCACACGTTTTCTCTCATATGTGGGAGCTAGAGAAGAAAAAGGAAGAGAAAAGTAGCTGGGGACCGGGGGTGGGGATGCATGTCATGTGAAACTACATGGGAGACCAGTAGAGTAGAGGAAGAGGACTACGGAAGGGAGGAGGAGAGAGAAAGGGGAGGTTCAATTCCCAGTACCAAAAAATTTAAAAAATAAAACAAAAAGGTTGAGGATGTAGCTCAGTAGTAGAGCACCCCTGGGTTCAACTCCCAGTACCAAAACAAAACAAAACAAAAAAACCTCCCATCATCTCTTCTCATAAGCAGACAAACACAATCACAGACAACTTTACTAGGAATTCTCCATAGACTTCATGTTTTTTGGTAGACACTGCATCTTTGCAAGGCTGCAAAAAAATAAAAGGGCCAGAAAAGCTGCATCAAATTCAAAGATGGAAGAACTCCAGAGACCTTCCAGGGGTGGGAATGGGAATAATTTACTCTTACTCTGACAGATTTGCTATAAAAGCTCAGATGGTTACATAATTGGGGTGCCGATGAGGCCCTAGATCTCTTCCTCCCTCTTTGAGAAGCTCCAGATTCAAAACCGCTTACTTTCTCTCTTACTAGAGACATGATGTCCACTCTGAAATGATCTTTATTAAAATCGGTCGCCCACACTTAGGGTGAACTCAGTTGATGCGATCTGCCTCCAGACCCACAGGTCTAGAGAGTTCCCCTCCCCAGCCTTCCCAAACCTCTGGCTTGGACTGAAATCCTCTCCTGTGGATTCAACAGCCCCTGCAGAGCTCATTTCCCAAGATATCCCATTGAGGTGTGCCAAGAAAAGGCCCAGAGGAGTGCTTTTCAAGTTGCTCCAACTGGCTTCAGCTCATCTGTGGTCTGAGCAGAGTCAGAGGGCAGGTTAGGAATCAATGGAAGTGGTGACAAAGAGGAGCACAGTGGCTCCCAGCTGGGGGGACCTGCAGGCTGGCAGAGGGAGCCAGGAAAGCCAGGGGCAAGGCCCCAGACGCGAGGAATAGTAAGTGCCCAAACTGGCAAATATCTGATCCCTTGGGTGGCTGGGCCCTGGTAGCAAGCTGTACTATATAAGGGTAGAAGCTGAGAGAAAGGAGTGGGGAGGGCAGAGAAAGGGGGGTCAGGGTCACATGGAAAAGGAGAGGAGGCTCCTCCCCAAGAAAGGCTCAAATCAAGAAGTTGCAATTCTGAGGTGGCTCACAGGCACCTCCCAATTCAGTGTGAAAAGCTCCACTTTCTCATCTCCTTCCCCTGCTCCCCTAAAGCTGCTCCTGGTCCACGTACTGACTCCTCTGCTCACTCAAGGTTTATTTTATCTTCACTCCTGCCAAAGCAGGTGGGAGCAGGGACACCAACACACTATGGGAATGGCAATTGCCTGGCGCTGAGAATAGTCTCCTTTCTGCTTTGCCCCAGGGTCAGTTCCTACAAAAAAGCTTAAAACTTACGAGAATTAGCTCAGAGCACAAATGTTCCTGTTTATTAATCTATACATTTGTTTTACACATTCATTCATTTGCCATATTCAGAGGATTTCCAACAGCCATCCCTACATCTTCCAAACATCTACCTGAGAACCCCTACACATTTTATCACAATTTGAGAGGTTCTTTCTTAGACCCTTCTTTGTTTGTTTGTTTGTTTATATTTATTGGTGCTGGGAATTGAACCCAGAGGTGCTTTACCCCAAGAACTACATCCCCAGCTCATTTTTATTTTTTTATTTTGAGACAGTCTCCCTACGTTGCTGAGGCTGCTCCTGAACTTGTCATCTTTCTGCCTCAGCCTCCCGAGTCTCTGAGATTACAGGCCTGTGCCACTCAGACCCCAGATTTAAACCGTTCATAATGCTGATGAACACAAAGCCATATATGTACAAGTCCTACGGTTCATGTCACCCACTTTCCCATTAATAGTAAATTAAGAGCCCGCGCATGGATTTCTTTTTCATTCCAAGGCCACAGGGATGCATGGCAAGTCGCTCTGCTCCCCTGAAGCTCTCGGTTAACATCACTGTAAAGAAGTTAGCTGGAGTTTTGTAAAGGGCATTTCCAGAGAGAATTTTACGCACATCTTGAGAGCTCCCCCAAAACACTAGGGTTCCCTTAGATGCTGGAGACCACGCCCTCCATCAACAAGAAGCCGCACCCCGTGCCCAGTGGAGCTGCGCGCGTCTCCCTCTTTCCCTGGGGCTAACCAAGTGCATGCCACATGTCACCACTCTCCGTTGGCACCTTTCCCTCAGAGAAGCAGACTTTCTCGGAATCCCCAGCAGGGGGGGTTTCGGAGATGCAGAGGAGGCTCCGCCCGTGCGGTCCACAGGAATCGCTCTCCCAGCCCCTGCCTGGGACTTCCAGAGGGAGGGAGTAGGGACTTCTTCCAGGACAAGCTGCCAAGACTGGAGCCCTGGCCGTGAGCGTCCGTGTGAGAGGCAAAATGCCGGGTGATGAGAAAGCAGCAAGCCTGCAGCCAAACTTTCTCTTCGAAGCCTCCTATGCGATCAAGGGTGTGATTTGAACTTTGGAGCCCTGGACACTGAAGGAGTCGGGCTTGGGTTCCGGGCGCCGCAAGGGCACCCCGCACCTGGTGATGCAAGAGACTGCTCTGCCTTCCAGGTGCCCAGGAGCGAACCCCGCTCCACGATGCCGGGTTCCTGGGCTACGAAAGACGAGTTCAGAGCAAACAAAGGGTGCCCCCCGCACCTCCCTGGGTCGAAGCAAAGTGTTCCAGAGGCGGCTCCGGGGTCCCCGGTGTCCAGCTGCAGAGAAAACCCCACCTCTGGCTCCTACCTGGGAAGCCGCGGCTCGGCGGGACACGCAGGAGGAGCAACAGCAGCAACGCGGGCTGCAGCAGCAGCGCGGGCCGGAGTACCGGGCTCCCCATGGCCAGCTGGCGCTTCGCTGGGCTCAGCAGCGCAGCGCAGCGCGCTTCCAGGGGGCGGCAGGAGACCGAGCAGACCTGGGGGTTGCGCTGCTTGCCGGCGAAGGCCAGGCTGGAAAACTCCTCCTCTCGCCTCTTTCCCTCCCTCTCTCCCTCCCTCTCTCCCTCCCGCCTGGGGCCTGCCCTCCTTCCTCCGCCTCCCTGGAACACAGCACAGTTTGGGGCTCCGACCCACCCACCTACCCGCTCCTTTTGTGTCAGTGATTCTTCTGGAAAGGAGGCTGTCCCGTAGGGCCAGAGATCGCCAGGGAGGTGCCCCAGCAAACCAAAATATTCTAAAACTATAATTCTTTGCTCCACTTACATGCCACCCCATTACCCCCAATACACACACTGGTGGCTCCACCGCCTTGCAGCTCCTGGGACCCTAGAATGATGCCATCCGCGCAAAAATCTGCCGGAGTCGCACACAGAGAGAAGTAGCTACCTAGTGGTCCAGAGTAACCCGCTGAGGCTGGATACCACAGCCAGGATCGCTGATTTGACCCTAACGACCGCGCCCCAAGTTCGCTGTTATTGTGTTCACGGTACCAAAAAGAAAATGACGCTTAGAAACTTGCCTAGGTTCATGCTGTTATTGGCAGAGTGGGAATTAGAATTTAGGTGTGCATATATGCCGGCGCCAAAGTCCATGCTACTGGGCATTTTGATTCTCTTTTGCAAAGAAATGAATCAGAAGCCGGGCTGGGTGCGTGCCTGCCGAACTAAGGTTTAAGATGGGACTTCAGGCTCTTTGCAGGGTCAGCTGATGGGAGGGAGCACAAAGCACAGAAAGTTCCCTGTCTCATCCTCAAGGATCCAGCTGCAGCTTCCTGCAGCCATATCTCCCACATTTCCTGGGTTGTTCTCAGCCACCCCAAGGACATCAGGACCAGCCCAGAGTCTCCACCCTGTGGCCTGGCATCAGGATAGGATTTCTAGGCTGTCCCCAGGATGGATTTGGTTTCTTTGAGGCAAAGAGAAAGCTTCTCACAGTTTTGATTTTTGTTGTATTTTTGATAAACCCATAAGGTAAGTCCCTTTACTGCTCAAGAGAGATCATTTTTGTTTTGTTTTTTTGTTTTTCATATTGGGGATTGAACCCAGGGTTGCTCTACCACTGAGCTACACCCCCGGTTCCTTTTATTATTTATTTGTTTGTTTGTTTGTTTGTTTTTATTTTGAGACAGTCTCAAAGTTGCCGAGGGTCTTAGTAAGTTGCTGAGGCTGGCCTTGAACTTGGCAATCCTCCTGCCTTAGCCTCTTGAGGCAAACCACAGCTCCCAGCCAGAAAGACCTTAACTAAGGCAAATTCCAATAGGGGCCACTACATTAAGTTATACAGTTTGGGCACTGCCCAAAGGCTCCAAGAGGAAAGGGCAAGAGAGAGCCCAAATCCATCTGCCTCTAGGTGCTGGGAACCCTGTGCATTGACAGGGGTCACATGCACTGTAGAGATACATCTTTCTCTTTGTCACAGTTGTCTGGTTTCTTAGCTAGGCTAAGGTCCCTGGGAGCGCTCACTCAGAAGGTTTTGAATGTGTTTATCCAGAAGGGATGCCTTTCCTAATTCTCAGGAAAGCCCCTGGGCTTGAACTTTCATCTTACACTCTCTAGTGCCTGGGGGAAATTCTTTCTATCGCCTGCTGATACCTCCTCAGGGAGTCAACAGCCCTTTTTGAGTCTCAGGAAAATGGGGAAGTCAGGCTCCTCTGTGACTTTTATCAGACCAGACTCTCTAGGGAGTAGTTTTCAATCCTGTCCATGCACAGGAAAGGCCCCCAGGGGAGCTTCATGAAAATACCATATTCAGACTGTACCCCAGACCAATGAAATCAGAAGCCTTAGGGACGTGACCTTGAGTTTGACTACATACATATTTTTGTTCCTCTCTGTTCAGTGGTAAAACATTGCACAGTGTTGAGGAGGATAAATTTGAGTTTCTCATCCTAGGCAATAGTGACATTGAGGGTCATGTAATTTTTTGTTGGGGAAGGAGCTTCCCTGTGCATTGAAGGATGTTTAGCAGCATTGCTGGCATGTACACGCTGGATATCAGTAGCAACTCCCCACTTCCTAGTTGTGACAACCAAAAAATGTCTCCAGACATTGCCACGTGTTCCCCAGGGGGGCTCTGACCTCCGGCTGGGAACTATTTTTCTAGGCTTGTGAACAAGGGTTAATGGGCACCCCAAATCCCAGGTCCAGGTTAGCTGTCCAGTGGCCTTCCTTTCCTGTGTCACCTCTAGAGCAAGGTCTCATAAATACTAGCACACATTCTATTACTGGGCTGAAAAGGAACATCTGGCTCTCTCCTATCACCTGAGTCTGACTGAATTACAAGAAGCAGCACTTTGCCGGACATGGTGCCACATGCATATAATCTCAGTGACTTGGGAGGTTGAGGCAGGAGGATCAGAGTTTTGAAGACAGCCTCAGTAACTTAGCAAGTCCCTAAGCAATTTAGCAAGACCTCTGTTTTACCAAATATCTTGGTAAACAATAGGGTAGTTAAATAGATTCACAATCTGTCAAATACCTATTGAGTTAATGAGTCGATAGAAATGAATGTCACAGAGCCATGATCTCATTCTTGGACTGCTTGACATTACCACTAATGAACTAGAAAAAAGATATTTTTGATCTGAGACATGAAGATGGGAAGGCAAGGAATAGGTCTCAAATACCTGTACAGGCAGGAATGATATAGGGACTTGAAACCTCAAAAACAGAAGGACAAATACAATGCCATATGTTAGATTTCAAAACTCAACCACACACAAAGAAACTAAGAAGTCCTAGATTAGTAGTCTCCTCTCTCCATCAAGCTCATCTGTACAAGTGTGTAGAATGTTTCTATTGAGCAGTATCATAGTAGCAAAAGGATGGTGATGTTTCTATAATATAAAAATCCATTAACAGGGGAATCATTTTCTTGAATATGTATATCTGTGTGATGAAGTACGATGCAGTCATTAAAAAGAATGAACGATGTGCACTGATATGAAATGTACTCCAAGATATCCTGTTATGAAATAACAAGGAACAAAATAATGCATTTATCTTGTTACCCTTTGCAGTATGGGGACAGTAGAATACCATACCGGGGTTTTGGGAAAGCAGAGGAGGAAGAATTGGGTTTTATTACTATACAATTCTACATACTGTTTAAATGTTTCACCGTGTGATGATATTCCCCTTTTAAAATTAAACAAATAAATAAATCATTGAAAAAGCTTTTCAAAATACCCAGCCATATCCAGGCCCTGTGGCATACACCTGTAATTCCAGAAACTCAGAAGGCTGAGGCAGGAGGATCACAAGCTTGAGACCAGCCTCAGCAACTTAGCAAGACCCTGTCTCAAAGTAAAAAAATAAAATAAAATAAAAAGGGCTGGGGATGTAGCTCAGTGGTACAGTGCCCAGAGCTCAATCCCTAGTACAAAAAAAAAAAAAAAAACTTCAACTATTCACATATATCACATATAGAAGAAGGGAACGTTAACTTCCCAGCAGTACCTGAGAGAGTGGCAGCCCAGTGGCTCACATGAAAGGTTCCAAGATGCCTCAGAAGCATGTAGACAGTGTCTGCCTTGTTCTCTGAAACTTTCCCAAGTGCTGGGCAAAGTGCCAGAGAGGAGGAGAAGAGAACACAGACTAGCAGGAGGGATGGAGGTGTATTTCCACTCTGCAGTGTTGAGAAGGTCAAATTCATTAACACAGTCTTGTCCCCTGAACCAGCAGAATGAGTTACAGTGGAGAAGGAAGGAAATGGAGTCCCAAGATTCACTCCCATTTTTTTTCCATGAGCTTGTCCTCTCAGAGCCAGCACTGGAGGAGGATGTCACAGTCATCCATCCATTGCAGGAGAGGGGTTTCCTGAGAGAGTCAAGTCTAGCCCCTGTCCCCTGTACAGTACTGGGGACTGAACCCAGGGATGCTCTACCATTGAGTTACATCCCTTTTTGTTTCGTTTTGTTTTTATTTTGAGACAGGTCCTCGCTAAATTGCTTAGGGCCTCACTAAATTGCCCAAGCTGGCCTTGAACTTGTGATCCTCCTGCCTCAGCTTCCTAGGTTGCTGGGATTACAGGCATGAGACAGCTCACCCCTCTCTATGTCATCCTTTCTCCCATACCTCCTCACTTTCCCACTCTATCAAACCAGTTCTTCACTTCTTTTCTTTCCACATCCTCTCACAGTAATGGGATGGAAGTTTAAGGGGAATTTTGGAGGCTCAGCCTTGGGAAATGAGTTGCAGTAGAGTAAAAGCCATGGAGACACTCAGCAGTGAGGCATTTTAGGGTAGTGCTTCTCCAACTATCAGCAGTGAAAAGCTGTTTTTTAAAATTTCCAATCCAAGTTGTGTGTGGTGGCACATGTCTGTAATCCCTGTGGCTCCAGAGGCCGAAGAAGGAGGATCTAAGTTCGAGGCCAGCCTCAGAAACCTAATGAGACCCTGTCTCAAAATTTAAAAAATGTTTAAAAGGACTGGTAATGTGACTCAGTGGTAATGCACCCCTCCCTGATTCAATCCCTGGTCCACACACCCACACACACAAAAATTCCAATTCATCATGGATTCATGCTTTTATAAAATCAATAAATGACTCACTAGCGAATTATAATGAAAACCAAATCAAAATTCAAACAGGATCAGTTGAACAATTTGTCCCTATGGGTCAAATTCTTCTGCTGATTCTTCAGTTGAACAACATTTGTCATGAAGTACACAAACATTACTTTGACCTATATCACATGCAGCCTGGTGGGCCAGCTCATTATGATGAGTCCTATATTAGCCACAGAATCAAATTTTATCACAGCCACGCTCTGGAGAGGGAAATACAGGGTTTTGTTTTTGTAGATACTACTCCTCAATCAGTTATTATTCATTCATCAGGATCATGCTGCACAAAATCAGCTCTCTCTCTTGCAACACATAATTCAACCTGGATCTACCATTTACTCCAATTCATGAGTTTTGTATGACATTCAGCCTCTCCATTTCTGACATTCTCAGGTCTACCACAGTAATGCCAACTTTTGTGTCACCTCTTGGCAAGCATTCCCAAAACTTTGGGTCCTATTGAAGCAAATGTAAAACAAAGTGCAAGACCATGACAGAAGTTTGTCATGAATTTGATCAAATTTATGTGGCACAATTGATTGGGAAATAGTTCTTTCAATTCTCTTTCACTGCATATAGCAAAAGAATTTCCTGTTAACTAATATGATATTTCCTTTTACTGCATATATCTGAATAGTTTCCTGTTAACTAATGTGGTATTTTGACTTTTGGTTTTAGGGTGTTTTAGTATAAATAGCCAGGGATAATTTATTCAATTGAATACATTGGAGAGACAAATTGTTCCAAAGCAATGACATACAAAATAAAAGCCTAAGATTTTATTATTAGATTCTACAAATGTCGAATTGTGGTAACAATTTCTAAAGTGCACACCAGTAATCCCAGTGACTGGGTAAGCTGAGGCAGGAGAATCTTGAGTTCAATGACAGCCTCAGTGACTTTGAGAGGCCCTAAGTGACTCAGTGAGACCTTGTCTCTATTTAAAAAATAAAAGGACTGGGGATG
The DNA here is from genome assembly GCF_902686445.1 of Sciurus carolinensis. Classification (NCBI taxonomy): domain Eukaryota; kingdom Metazoa; phylum Chordata; class Mammalia; order Rodentia; family Sciuridae; genus Sciurus; species Sciurus carolinensis. Next base: position 31,556,834 of record NC_062232.1, read on the forward strand.
TGGCTCAGTGGTTAAGTGCTCCTGAGTTCAAACCTGGGTACCCCAAATTCTTTTTCTAAAGTGTTGCCCTACTTTTTGTACTTATCTTAAGATGGACAGTATCAAATAATTCAGAGAGCAACACCAGTCCTGGGCTTAGTCTTTCACATAATGTGCCCATACAAAATAAGGATTACACCACACTTTCTAAGAACTAAAGACTAGAAGGAGAAGGTGATTTGATGCAAATCTATTGGAACCATGCTAAATGAATGCCAGATGAGTAGTGTGAGTTGGGCTAGAACTTGTGCTCACTGGTGTCTATTAAAAATCTAGCTTGGGCTGGGGCTGTAGCTCTGTGGCAGAGTGCCTGCCTAGCACGTGTGAGGGACTGGGTTCGATTTCCAGCACTGCATAAAAATAAAGGCATACTGTCCAACAACAACAACAATTTTTTTAAAAATCTACCTTAGTGAATGGTAGCGGTTGTGCTTAACTTTTTTTTTTTTTTTTTAATGCTAGGGATCAAACCCAAAGCCTCACACATACCAGACAAGCACTTTATCACTGAGCCACATCCCCAGCCCCTGTGTTTAATTTAGCATGCACAAGGACATGGGCTCAGTTCCCAGTATCCCCTACTTTCACTAAAAAGAGTTTTAAAAAATCTAGCTCTGAGAGGGTTAAAGTCAGATCACTCAAGGTCAAGATCAAAGAAGCTAAGTACTGAATAAGAATAATATCTGTTTACAATCCTCTGATTTAAAGAGATTTCTTCTCTTTTTAGGATAAAAAGGTTGAAACAAATTCTGCAGCACAAGGAAAAGGGAATATTTTTACTCTAAAGATTAAAAGGAAAACAATCTGTTATTTAAAAAAACTACAAAAAAGGCAATTTCAGAAAATATTTGGTGTTTACAGTAAAGATTCAAGGAAAATACTTTCATAAAGTAAAACTAGGTGGTCATAAGGGGAATGAAGAATGCAAAGTTTAAAAATGAAATTAACAACTTTCAGTTGCTGCTGTCACATGCTTGGAAGTCATGGTTCTCGTCCTTACAACAAGAAAAAGCTGGGCATACTGAAAATTGATGACTTTTCTCCATCTCAAAAGAGAACTGAGCTTTCAGGGCAAATTGCCATTCTTCACCATCTGGAAAGACAAGTCCAGAGAGTCACAGCCGAGATCTGAAGCAGAAGACATGCTGAAGCCATAAACTTAAATGGCAAATTGGAAAAATTCCTGGAGACTTAATGTGGAATAATATGAGAATGAGAGACTTCTGGTGGCTAGAGACATAGCCAGGACACACACACTATTGTGCACTTTACCTTCAAGAATCCTCCCAATTTTCATGATGAAGGTCTAAGAAAGACCTTTCTTGCTCTTGTAAAGATGAAAGGAAGATTCATCATTTGAAATATGCTCAGATAGCCAGGTGCGGTGAAGCACACCTGTAATCCCAGTGACTCAGGAGACTGAGGCAGGAGGATCACAAGTTTGAGGCCAGCTTCCACAATTTAACAAGGCCCTAAGCAACTTAGTGAGACCCTGTGTCAAAATAAGAAATAAGAAGGGTTGGGAATGTGGTTCAGTGGTCAAGTACTCCTGGGTTCAATCCCTGCCACCAAAAAAAAAAAAAAAATACTCAGACACTCTTCCATAAAAAAGGACTACTCTACAAGGGGAAAGACTTCACTGGAGCCTTATCCAATCCAGAAGAGGACATATTCCTGACTTCAGCCCTCTTGACCACTTTCTGTCTTACATGAGGGAGGAAATATAAAAAGCTTAAGAAACATTTGTGAAGGTCACAGTCAATGGACACAAGCACATTAAAAGATTGTCGGGGTTTCGGCCGGACCCCTGGCCCTAGGTGTGGCAAGGCTAAGATGGCGCCTGGCAGTGAGCCAGAGCAGCTAACTTTTACATAAACAACTGACATCGTATTGAGGAAGTTCGAGGGATTGGCTGAGCTCCCTGATGGACAGTGCAGGTCCATGTATGCCTGCCTTTGCTGCCTATATCTGTGCATGCTCTCCCCTCGTGCTCAAAGGCTGATTGGTTACAAGTACTGTATATATTGGAGTGTAAGTTCCTCAAAGAGGAGAACAAAGAAAGAACGATGAGGAAGTAGACGCGCGCAATAAAGAGCTGAAAAGAACCAGGTGTCGTGTCTCTCTGCGGGCAGGGAGTGCGATAGGTGGCGCCGAAACCCGGGAATCTACAGATAAAGTAAGAGGTAATTATTTATTTTCATTTATGACCTTGAGTCCGTCATTGGTATTTCATTTATGACCTTGAGTCCGTCATTGGTATTTCATTTATGACCTTGAGTCCGTCATTGGTATTTCATTTATGACCTTGAGTCCGTCATTGGTAGTTCATTTATGACCTTGAGTCCGTCATTGGTAGCCGGCAGTGAAGGGTAAAGAACCCAGAAAAAAATTAAAACTTCATAGATAGATGCAGTGGTACCAGATTGTTTGTGTGGTGTGTGTTATTTTTGTGTTTGTTGTGTGGCTTGTTTGTGTGCTTGGAGCTCTTAGTGCTGTAAGATTTAATCATAGGAACAGAACTGTCTAAGACTGGAATGCAGCAGCCTAACAGCTTGAGCATTCCTTGATACCATAAAAAAGGTCTCTCCGTGGTTTTTAGATAAGGGTTGTTAAATATATTCCTCAGTGGAAGCACCTGGGAGAGGATCTACACTTAACAAAAAAACAAAAGCTGTTACCTGTTGGAACTTTAGCCATTTGGTCCCTGATTAAATCTTGCTTACAACATAAAGATAAACAAAATCTAAAGGGACCCCTGGAAGAGGGAAGTCAGGTTTTAGAAGAGATTAAAGAGAAACGGTTCTGTTCTCAGAACTCAGAAAGAAATAATAACTCAGAAGGGGAAGATTCAAAAGAGGAATTTTCAGGGGGGGAGCTAGAAAGGACATTTGGGAAGCTAACAATGCAGTCTAAGCGCCCTATTAATGATGACATTGACACCGGTGAAGACTCGAGACCTGTGGGCAATAGTTAAAGCTTGGCCATATCCTTTACCGCTAACTAACACCTCCCCTACCCTCCCACCTTTGTTTTCTACAGGACCTAGGACTGGATTGCCGACTGTCATCATGGATCCCAAGGAAGAACCTTATAATTTTTCTACCCTTTCTCTGCCAGGTACCCTTTGCTTTGATATCTCTACCAATAACAAATTTGTTAATGACACTTCTCTTAGGCCTTGCATTCTATTACAGCGTGAAGTGCAAGGGTTATTTTTAAGACAGCCTACTAAAGGGATTGATTTCCAAGAATGTATGACTATCACCCAGGGTAAAGCTACAGGGACAAGTAAGATTACTATTTCAGGGCGAGTTGTCTTTCTTGAAGGTTTAATCCCAAAGCGACTGGAGCTGCCATCTACTGGATTTCATACACCTCGTGTTTTCCCTCCTTGTGACCCCAAATTTTCTAGTCCTCCCTTTTGGACAGGTTGTCAACATGCTAAAGGAGCAGCTCCTATTCAACATGGATTTTATTTCACCCCAAACTTTACATACCAGCAATCTGTGAACAATTTTATCCAAAACCTCGTCTACCTTGGCTTTTGTCAAGATATAAATCCTTTTGATAATTGGTTCCTATTTACCTCCCAAGCAGGATATACTAATCTTCAGCCTTTGTTTGCTCTACAAGGAGGTTCGTTTAAGGCCTGTTATTGGAATCACACTTCAGATCATACTGGCACGGGCCCTTTCCAGACCAGTGAGATAGCTTGTAACAATACTATAACATTGTATTCCACTCCTGTGTGTGTCTATCCTCCTTTTATGTTCCTATTAACTAATGTTTCTAATGGCACGACCCTCAACTGCTCTGGAACTAACTGCTATCTTTCTCAGTGTTGGAACGCAACAAAATATTCCCGAGCCGTCATTATGCGTATTCCTACTTTCTTGCCCATACCAGTCTCTGTTACAGATGATGAATTGCCAGTATTGCTTTCCAGAAATAGGAGAGACTTTGGAATCACCGCAGCAGTCATTACCGCTATAGTTGCATCAGCGGCAGCTGCCACTGCAGCAGCTGTAGCCTTAACTACATCTGTACAATCTGCAGCCACAATCAATAAGGTGGTTCAACAGACTGCTACTGCCTTATCTACTCAGCAGACAGTGGATCAACACTTAAAAGCAGGAATTCTTTTAGTAAACCAGCGAGTGGACTTGCTTCAGGAACAAGTGGACATCTTACAAGAACTGTTAAACGTGGGATGTATTTATCGTCTGACGGGACTGTGCGTTACACCTGTAGCTTACCATAACCTTAGCTATGCAGCAAACTTGTCTAGAATCTTGTCTGCTCAGCTACAAACAAATTGGTCTTATACATTTGATAATCTTACTGCTATTCTTAGATCTCAAATTGTTAGTCTCAATGCTACTAGAGTTAATGTAGCCCCTATGTCCGAAGTGCTAAGTTGGCTATCCTCTTCTTTCAGTTTTGTAAAGCAATGGGCAGGTATGGGAGCCTTTTGTATGTTCATGGTTGTTGCTGTTGTCTTCCTCACACGCTTTATCATGCGCATGCGCCGAGATCAAGCTAGAGATCGTATCATCTTCCATCAGGCCATGGCTGCCCTAGAGGCCGGCAGTTCCCCATAAGTATGGCTCACGATGCTGGATCGCTAGCCAGACGGGTAAGGAAGGAGGTGACCACCGTACCGACCTAAGACAGGAGCTGTAGCATGCTCTGCAGTTATCCGATGACGGGTAAGGACGGTGGTTGACCACTCCGCCTAAGACAGGCACGGTCCCGAGCTTTCCTTTTCTTTTTAAAAGAGAAAAGGGGGAACTGTCGGGGTTTCGGCCGGACCCCTGGCCCTAGGTGTGGCAAGGCTAAGATGGCGCCTGGCAGTGAGCCAGAGCAGCTAACTTTTACATAAACAACTGACATCGTATTGAGGAAGTTCGAGGGATTGGCTGAGCTCCCTGATGGACAGTGCAGGTCCATGTATGCCTGCCTTTGCTGCCTATATCTGTGCATGCTCTCCCCTCGTGCTCAAAGGCTGATTGGTTACAAGTACTGTATATATTGGAGTGTAAGTTCCTCAAAGAGGAGAACAAAGAAAGAACGATGAGGAAGTAGACGCGCGCAATAAAGAGCTGAAAAGAACCAGGTGTCGTGTCTCTCTGCGGGCAGGGAGTGCGATAAAAGATTAAGATTTAATCATAATATTATAGATACTTCCCCTCCCCATACCTAATCACCACACGAATAGGGTTTCAGCACAATGGCTGTGAATTTTGCTAGAAGAGAAGCAAGACACAGACTGTCTCTGAGGAGGAACATTCAGGAAGCACAAAGTCAAGCAGGAAGATAAGAACAGACACTAGAGAAATACAAAGCCCCTGGCACCAAGGGCTACAGCAGACACTAAACACAGCCCAGGTTCTACCCAGTCAGGTCCTTGTAGTTGTAAGACTAGAGTTCTGTTTTTTTTGCTGGTTATTGGTTAAGGACTACTACTAGAAAGTAGACACCTCTCTGTGCTCTGCTGTGAGTTACTCCATGATGTATAGAACAGCAGTTTTCAGACTGTGCCTAAACCTGTGTAACTCCATTTTGTAATGTAGTAGTTTGCCATAAGCTACTCCATTTTGAGTGTAAGTGCTGAGGTGAAATGACTCCCCAACTTGTTTTTACAAGTAAACAACCACACCTACCTAGTATAGCCATAAGGTACAAAATTAATTGTGCTAATAAAAATGACCACCTATGGCCATGCATGGTGGTGCACACCTGTTATCCCAGCTACTTGGGAGGTTGAGGCAGGAGGATTGCAAGTTTAAGGCCAGCCTCAGCAACTTAGTGAAAAATCTGTCTCAAAATTTTAAAAAATACATAAAAAAGCACTGGGAATGTAGCTCAGTGGTGGTTAAGCACGCCTAGGTTCAATTCATGGTACTAAAAAAAAAAAGGTTAATCCAGCCAGGTGTGGTGATGTGGTGGTGCACGCCTGTAATCCCTGTGACTAAGGAAGCTAAGGCAGGAAGATCACAAGTTTGAGGCCAGCCTCAGCAACTTAGTAAGACCCTGTCTAAAAATAAAAAATAAAAAGGGCTGGGAATGTAGCTTGGTGATAGAGCATCCCTGGTTCAATCTCCAGTACCCATCCTTTCAAATAAAAGCTCAGGAGTAGGCACTGAACATCATTTGGGGATGTTCATCTAATCACAAGATCCCTCAAACCCTGGTCATAGGTGTCATTGCATGAATTAGGCTGGATCAATAGAATTTTGCTCCCAGGTCACTGTAATTACAGGGGTAAGCACAGGTCCAAGTCAAGTCTGTCAGAGGCAAGCAATTTTAAAAACAGAAGCTGGTTGAAAGAATCCCCTTTATTTTCCTCTTTTTTAAGACACTGTATAAATGTGATGTAGGAAATGTTAGTTCCACGTGGGCCTCATGTTATGGGGCACAACTTAAGAACAGACCAATCACCACTGAGAAGTCCAAATTTGAGATTCTTTATTAAGCCAGACGACTGACTGTCTCACACAATGCCCCAAAAAATGGCTATTGGGAGAACTGCCCCGACCACAGGGTTGTAGGGGTTCTTATACCAAAAATCACATTAATCATAAGTGTTTGTTGCTATGATTCGAAATTACACATTAACATCATGAGATCATCGACAGAGGGGGAAGTGGGTCAAAATGACCCTTACCTAGGTACAAACTAAAGAATGGTTGCTAACATCTACACAATCCCTGTTCACATGGTACATTGTTTAGGAGCAATAGGAATCAAAAGAGAGCAATTCTTTACTACATAGGAGTTGCCATTGTATATTATTAAACATGTCACACCAAGTAACTGATGATGGACACAGAGGCGGGGTGTTCCCATGGGAGAAGCTTATTTCCTATATAACATGGAGTCTCAGAGCAAAATGGAGTCTGTTTAGTCATTTCCTTTAGAGTCTGGCCTATAACATTCTCATGGAGCCAGATCTGTCAGCCCATCACACCCCAGAACAAGAGAAGACTTTCATCTGGGCTGCTGTATAAGCTGCTCTGCCACTTGGGCCACGTAACCCAGGAGATCTAGTAGTGCTTAAAGTGCCAGGGACAGATAGAGGTGCATTTTGAAGTGTATGGCAAGCCCCTGTGGGACAGCAACACCAGACCCTTAGAGTTTTAAAGAAAGCCCTGTCATCCTCTGCAGGTAACTGCTCTTCAAAAACAAGTTTTGACTTGTCTCTTGGCCTTAGGAGACACTGCTTCACCATGAGTCACCAAGTTACCATGTAACCTGAGCTGTTCATCATAGTCCTACTGGCCAAGTCATAAGGTGGGTACGCATAGAATCTCACTGTCATCAAATGGAAGAGGTGTGTATGTGATCAGTTTCAAGTAGGCCCTGAACACACAAGCAAGTTGCATGAGGATGTGACCCAAAAGCCCATGGCTCCTCCTTCTTCCAGCCTACACCAATAGCCTGATGGACAGTTCCCTAAAGTGAATTGACAGAAAAGGAAAACCTAAGGACTAGTGATTCTATTTGCCATAAAGTCACCACCTGAAAGTAGACAGGAGCAGTGGTATCATTTAGATATAGGGTGTGCCTCCAAAACAACTCCTATTAGGCAATGGAGCTATATTCAAAGGTGGAATGATCAGATTATGAGAGTTTAACGTAATCACTGGATTAATCCATTTGATAGATTAATGATTTGAAATTACTACTCTACTGGGTAGTAACTGTTGGCAGGTGAGGCATGGCTGGAGGATGTATGTCCCTGGGGGTATTCATTTGGGGTTATCTTAACTCTGGCACCTTGCTTGCTCTGTTTCCTGGCTGCCATGAGTTAATGAACTTTCCTCTGCCATGCCCATCCACCATGATGTTCTCCCTCACTTTGGGCACAGAGCAATGGAGTCAGCCAACAACGGGCTGAACTTTTGAAACCATGAGCCCCAAATAAACTTCTCCTGCCCAAGTTGTTATTTTCACATACATTGTGTCACAGCAATGAAAGGCTGACAAACACAAGCAGCATCTATAGCTCTATTCTATGACATCCTTGAAAGACAAGTGTGTGTGGAAATCCTCACACCTCACAGTGGTTAGAACTATGAGTAGTCTACCTGGTTACTTGAATGAACACTTAAACTGGATATGGATTTACCTTCTCTGTTCACAATGCTTCTGCCAAAACCATCATCTCTGGACTTTTATGACACCCCACTATCATGCTATTCCATGGAGCATCACTTCCAAATGAAAAACTTATTTCACAGCAAATGAAGTGCAGCAATGAACCCAGGTTCATGAAATTTACTGATTTTATTATATTTCTCATTGTTATGGTTTAGATAGGAGATGTCCCCCAAAAGCTCATGTGTGAGACAGTGCAAGAAAATTTAGAGGTGAAATGATTGGATTATAAGAGATTTAATTAATCAGTGCATTAATCCATTTCAGTGAATTAACTGGGTGATAACTGCTGGTGGAGAGTGTAGCTGGACAAGATAGACCACTGGGGACATAGCTTTGGGGTTTATATTTTGTCACTGTTTAGTATAGCTCTCTCTGCTTTCTGATTACCATGTCCTGAGCTGCTTTTCTCCTCCACACACCTTCCTCCATGATGTTCTGCCTCATCTCAGGCCCCGAGCAATGCAGTCATCTGTTTGGACTGAATCCTCTGAAACCACAGGCACCAAATAGACTTTTTGTCCTCTAAAATTGCTCTTGTCTGGTGTTTTGGTCAGTGAGGGAAGAACTGACTAAAACCCTCATCATCCAGAAACATCTGATTTGATAGAAATCGAGTGGGTTTTGAGAACACAGTTATGGCACCAACTAGGTAGCAACACCTTGAAGGATTGGGGAATGTCCTCCCAGATGCTTTAAGTCAGAGTCCAACATGTGGTGTTATTTCTCCCCGAGTCAGTATTCTTAGATCCAGGAGGCCAGGGATAAAAATGGGAGCGCCATCACTATTAACTCTAGTGATCTAGAAGCAAATGTTGCTCCCCTCCCTGTGATATAGGCTCTGTTGGTTCTAGTTCCAAAGGGAGGAATTCTTCCAATAGGGGACCTAACAATGATTCCATTTAATGCAAGTTGAGACTCTTGCCTGACCACTCTGGGTACTTTATTCCATTGAATTAACAGGCACAAAGGGGGGTTACTGGCTAGGGTGTTTGCTCCTATCAGGGACAAATTGTGTTGCAGTTATTGCACAATGAGTTTAACAAGGAACATATTTGGGATACAGGAAATCCTCAGATGTGCCTCTTAATACTCACATGCCCTAGATTAAAGCCAACAGAAAACTATAATAATGCAATTCAGGCAGGACTGCTAATACCCAAGAGTCTGTACAAGTGAAGATTTGTGTCACTTCAGTGAGCAAAGAAATATGACCAGGTGAGGTACTTGCTGACCGCAAAATGAAGAGCAATGGGTAGAATGTGGGAAGAGGGTAGTTGCTTATATCAGCTACGACCATTGCAGAAATGAGGGCTACAATAGTTATGAGTATCTCCTCCTCATTTTAATATAATCATGTTTGTATATATGCTAACTGGATATTTTTATTTTCTTCCCTTTCTCACCACCTTATTATTTAACACAAGATACCCTTCAAAAGTTTACTTCGTATCTCAGTATTCACATATTTATGTTATGAGATTCTGAAGGAAGTGTGTAAATCAGCTTGGGAAATAATCATTCAAGTATTAAAAGAAAAAGGAACTTTGTAGCTGGGTGTGGTGACACACACCTGTAATCCCAGTGACTCGGGAGGCTGAGGAAGGAGAATCAGAAGTTCAAGGCCAGCCTCAGCAACTTAGCAAAACCCTGTCTCAAAATGAAGAAATAAAAAAGCTGGGGATACAGCTCAGTGGTACAATGCCAATGGATTCAACTCCCACTACCCAAGAAACGAAAAACAAAACAAAAACTATGTACTTTCTTCTGGGGAAAGGGTAAATTATTTTTTTCAGTTGTATAGTGTTAAACAGAAGTATGACTTTGGTATTGCCATTATTAAAAGATTAAGCACACTTTAAGGAGATGTGTGTGGATACCAAATTAACCAGGGGTGGATTTTGTTGGCTTTGTGATGTATCAACTTGCCTAGGCTGAGCTACATTCCCAGAATTCATTCTTTTGTTTGTTTCCAGTTAGGATCAGTCACAGGGGAGATTTTAAGGAGATCTGGAGGCTGGAAGGGAAGCACTAGCCATTCTGGAGCTCACACATGTTGCTGATCTGCTGACTCACCTCGTTGGTGTGAAGCAACCACTGGGCCTACAACTGGTCTTCTTTGAGTTTCTCTGAGTCCTAGGCCAGGTGGGTGCATTTGGCTCGGTGACAAGAAACCACACTTCTGCTGGAGAGCCTCATCACCAAGGTCAGAGAATAGAAGAAGTAACACGAGTTCCAGTTATCCTTCCTTATGAGGTTCCAGTTCATGCTTATTGGTTCCAGCTTGTTCTTAATCTCCCCCACTTTACATCTGTCTTTCCTCCCTTACTTTCTGCCCCATGAGATTCTGACTCCAGCATCAGACTCTGAGAAAACAGTCACACAGAGACAGCTTAACCAGCTCCCACAGTTGCGCAAAGGCAATTGCCTGTAACAAATCCACATTGATCTGATACTATCTATCCCCTACTGATTCTGCTTTTCTGCTTGATCCTGGACTAACACAGTTGAGGAGCCAGTGTGTAGAGAAAATAAGATTAGTTTTGAACATATCAAGATTGCAGTGCAGCAGGGTGTAGTGGTGCATGCCTATAATCCCAGCAACTTGGGAGGCTGAGGCAGGAGGATGGCAAGTTCGAGGTCGGTCTCAGTACTTAGCGAGATCTTGACTCAAATAAAAAGTAAAAGGACTGGGGATGTGGCTCAGTGGTTAGGTGTGGAAAGCCTACTTATTTAGCAGAATCAGACTAGGTTGAGTCATGTGACACAGAGGCCTGGCTTCTAGGAACTGCCAGGAAGCATGTGGCACTGCATGGGAGTGGTTCCCTGTCTCCTTCTGGAATTTTCCCCCTAAGAGAATGGCTCCCCTAACTCCACCCTATCCTGTCCATCACAGAAGAAGCTTTTCCTGGTCCTGGCCCCCTTACCTGTGTGTCTGTAAATAAAAGAGAATTGGGTTACTCCGGGTCGAATGTTGAAAAGAGGCCAGAGCTGGTATGACCAGACTCCTCACACGCCCTCCCTCATAAAAAGAGTATTGGCTCTTGTGTGTTTATTGAGTAGATGAGTTTTTTTGGGTAATAGAGAACAACAGTCAACATCCTCCTCCAGCAGTCAACCCTTTCCTCCTCCATGTGGGACGTGGCAGAGAGGACCCCAACAGTTAAGCACCCCTGGGTTCAACCCCCAGTACAAATTTAAAAAAAAAGAACACAATTTGAAATTTAGAAGAGAGAAGAGGGTATAGACTTCAAATCCTTGGGCTGGGGAGATAGCTCAGCTGGTAGAGTGCTCGCCTCGCAAGTACAAGGCCCTGAGTTCGATCCCCAGTACTGAAAAAAAAAAAAAAGACTTCAAATCCTTGCCTGAAGGTAAAAGCAGAAGTCAGTGCAGTGGATGAGATCTTTGAAGATATTGGAGAAAAAGAAAGACGGGGAGAAATAGGGGCTGGAGATGTATCTCAGAGAAAGAGAGCTTGCCTAGCATGCAGGAGGCCCTGGGTTCAATCCCCCAAGAAAGGAACAAAAGGGGAAGGGCTAGGATACAAACAAGGGAGAGTGAAGGAAGCCATAACAAACATCAGCTTCTGGATCTTGATGTAGGACATTTGAGTCCCAAGGGAAGAGTTTTCCTCTTTTTTTCTTTTCTTTCTTTCTTTTTCTTTTTCTTTCTTTTTTTTTTTTTTTTGGCCAAATAAGACCTGGGGATGAATATATACAAGTACGAGCAAGCATGCATGTGTATAATGGAATAAGGTGAGGAAATATCCATTGTACTGGGTTGCTACGCCTTTTTCCTGCAAGGATTGAACCCCCTAACTTCCAAGTCTTCACCTACTTTGGTTTGTGGCACTACTCTTTCTGCATAAGAAAGAAGCAGGAGGCCAGAATACTGAGGTAGGAACACTTTAATGCCACAATAAGGAAACAATCAATATGGACCCTGTAAGGAACCCAGCCTCCCAATCCACCTGTCAATCTGTGCTACGCCCACCTCTCCCTTTACAGGAATTTCCGGCTTACGTTGCCATAACCTTCCTGCCTCCCACATTAAGTTCTAATATGTCATTGGTCCATCAGTCAGTCTGTAATAATTCTCCTCCGCGATTGGTTCCTCCCAGCCCGCGAAATTCCTATAACTGAGGAGAAACCCTGCGCCATCTTCTTTTCCTTCTTCCCTTTCCCCCCAGCGGATGTGATTTGTCCGCATAAAATAAAAAGTTCCCCGTGTGGGACCTGTGTCTGCGGAGCGTTTTTCTGGGAGTTATCGACTAACCAAAACTGCCCCTAACATCTGGCCTAACAGAACCTTGAGGCTATGCATTCAAAAAGGAGTATAACTGGTATGGAACTGGGACTTTTTCTGCATAAAGACTGTCCTCAGAGGTGTGCATTCACCCAACCATTATGATATTGATCACCCCCAAAAGCAACCCAGTCCTAGGCACAGTGGAATCCACTCAGTGTCCTCCTGAGGTAGCTTTGGTTCTTTCACCTCTTACTCTCAACAAAAGTCTTGGGCTGCCAATTTTGAAGATGGTGCAACTGTCTCCCCTCCCCTGCATCCATTCAACTCTCTCTCTCCTGGCTGATTTTATTGATGCTTTGGCACAACCTGGGGCTGGGTCTTTTAGAATGCTTACTCATTCAGAAAGCATCTGCTGGAGGTTATCAGCCTTGTCACATGTTTCAAGTCGAATAATGATGTGTTGGAGGAGAGGGAAAGCTTTCATGTACTCATTTGTAATCAACCCAAAGGTCAACATCATTGCCATGACTTGGACTAGAAAATTCATCCTGGAGGCTAGAGAAGGGCTTCCAGCTGCAAGAATAGCTAACACACATCTCCTGTTTCACTCTGTCCTCCTCCCCTGTTTCCTCTATGGGTGCACTGAGCATGGGCTGCCTCTCCACGTACTTATGTCCATGACCTTTCTCCTCTTTTTCCTAAAGACCTCTCTTGGATGTTGAGCATTTCTGGCTCTTTGGGAGGTCTTCAGGGAGGCCAGAGGACATGCAGAAACCCTGCTGTTTGGCCAGAGCTCTAAGGGCTGGAGCCAGGAACAAAAATCAGGCCAAGTTCAGAAACAATGAGTTAATAGAACTTCCTGGGTTTGCATCATGCTGTTAGTGATAAGTAATCAAATGCTTCATTTAGTCAAATCCTGTTGGACTTTTTGTTCCAAGGGTTTTCCAAGGATCACTCTTTCTCTGACCCTTGTGAGCAACTAGCCAAAGAAAAGTTGATGCATGGAATGGTTACAAGAGTTGCACAAACACCCACAAGAGTTGAACATACTGAAGCTGAACAGATTCTGAGCTCAGTGTTGGAATTGATACTGCGTTCCCCACCAGTGCTGAAGATTAAATACCCGAAAGATGAGGAGGCAAGAGCAGAAAGTAAATTTTTATTTAACAGATAGGGGGGAGAAAGAGAGAGAGAGAGAGAGAGAGAGAGAGAGAGAGAGAGAGACCTCCTGAGAGGAGCAGGGACCCAGAGCTGGTGCCCGTGGGAGTATCATGCCCCTTTATAGATTTTAGGTTTCCTTTCTTCTCTTGACCAAAAGGCAGGAAGAGAGCCTTCCAGGGGGTGATTGCTTGCGTTGAAAAGTGTGATCCTCCCCCTCCCCCAAAGGCTGTTAGCAAAAGGTTGATGGGAAGTGCTATCTACCCATTTCCTTTGCTTTGATAATCAGCTACATGTCCTTTGCCCTGGTCTCAGGATCCATTAATATTTTTCATGCTGCTGCCTGAAGCTTTCCTGCATTGTGCTGGTGTGTCCTTTCTCTCTCTCTCTCTTTCTCTCTCTCTCTCTCTTTCTCTCTCTCTCTCTCTTTCTTCTTCCCTCTCTCTCTCTCTTTCCTGGTGTGGGCCGGTTTCTGTTTGTCTGGAACACATAAGATATAGGCATGTTCCCCATATGCATTATGCTCCCTTCTTTTAAAAGGAGAACAAACACAGTGATGTGTCTCTTGATCGTATGATGTGGTACTGTGAAATCCAATGTCTGGTAACTTATTCTCAAAATGGACTGTTACATGATGATCATGTCAAATAGTTTTCCTCCAACTCTTTCCTTTTCAAAAATGTTGTCTACACTCTCCACTTTTATCATTATACTCCTTCAGTCTGTGTCCTGTTCCTTTCTGTCTCAGGGTCTCTGCACATACTCTTTTTTTTATTTGTTCCTATTAGTTCTACATGACAGTAGAGTGTATTTTGACATATTATACATACATGGAGTATAATTCCCCATTTTTGTGGTTGTACAGGATGTAGAATTATACTGGTCGTGTATTCCTATATGAACATTGTAAGGAACAAGGCTGCAGCTATTCTCCCCTGATTCTGCCCCCTCCCCACACACCATATTGTAACCTAGACTGTTAACTTTCTTGTCAATCATTGGTCCAATTAGCCCACGGGCTTTCACTATTTAGGGGAATTCCCCTGCTATTTGCTCTCTTTTCTCTCTCACTTTCACTCTCACTCTCACATTCTTGCTCTAACTTTCTCTTTCAACCTTAAGGCAGACACTTTGTTCATCTGATAATAAAATCTCTTGTGTGAGTTCCCAAGTTCTGAGTGGTTTCTGGGTGCTTTCAAATATAGGAAAATTATGTCTGATTCATTCTACTGTCTTTCCCATTCCCATCTTCTCTCCCTTCCCTTCATTCCCCTTTGTCTAATCCAATGAACGTCTATTCTCACTCCGCCTTATTGTGAGTTAGCATTCACGTATCAGAGAGAGCATTCAGCCCTTGTGTTTTTTGGATTGGCTTATTTCACTTAGCATGATAGTCTCCATGTCCATCCTTTTACTGGCAAATGCCATAATTTCATTCTTTAAGGTTGAGTAAGATTCCACTGTGTATATATACCACATTTTCTTTATCCATTCATCTGTTGAAGGGCATCTAGGTTGGTCCCATAGTTTAGCTATTGTGAATTGAGTTGCTGTAAATATTGATGTGGCTGTGTCACTGTAGGATGCTGATTTTAAGTCCTTTGGGTATGTGCCAAGAAGTGGGATAGCTGGGTCAAATGGTGATTCCATTCCAAGTTTCTGAAGAATCTCCATACTGCTTTCCAGAGTGGTTGCACCAATTTGCAGTCCCACCAGCAATGTATGAATGAACATTTTCCCCACATCCTTGCCAACATTAATTGTTCTTATATTCTTGATAATTTATACATGCTTTCCTTAGTCTTTATTCTAAGGTAACATCTGTGTGTGTGTGTGTGTGTGTGTGTGTGTGTGTGGTGCTGGGGATGGAACCCAGGACCTCATACGTGTCAGGCAACTACTCTAATACTGAGCTGCATCCCCAGCCCAACATCTTATTTTTTAAATCTTATCTTAAAGGACACTTATTCAGGAAAGCTTTCCCTGATTCTGCAATAGATAATTTTGCCTGCCTGTCTTAAGAATTGTGTATTTTCCAAGATGGCTGTAACGATACTTCCCAATCCTTATGCTCTGCTTACAACATGACATTGACACTCCTCCCATAGAGTCTTTATGTTTTTTTTCCTATTTAATATTTTTTTATTGTAAACAAATGGGATACATGTTGTTTCTCTGTTTGTACATGGAGTAAGGCATACCATTTGTGTAATCATAAATTTACATAGGGTAATGTTGTTTGATTCATTCTGTTATTTTTTCCCTTCCCCCCACCCCTCCCACCCCTCTTTTCCCTCTATACAGTCCTTCCTTCCTCCATTCTTGCCCCCCTCCCTAACCCTAACTCTAACCCTAACACTAACCCCTCCCACCTCCCTGATCTTTTTTCTTTCTTTTTTTTTTTTCTTTCTTTTTAAAAAATATTTTGGTATTTAGGATTGAACCCAGGGGTGCTAAACCACTGAGCCACATCCCCAGCTCATTTTTATATTGAAAAAGGGTCTTACTGAGTTCCCCAGGACCTTACTAAATTACTGAGTCTGGCTTTGAATTTGCAATCCTCCTGCCTCAGCCTCTGGAGCCCCTGGGATTACAGGTGTGCACCACCACACAAGGCTCTTTTGTTTTTTCTTCTGTTAAAGATACTCATTCTTGGAAGCCAGCAACCATATTATGAAGAAGTGGCATGGAGACCACTGGTATCCCAGTTAAAAGTTAAAATCAACTGCCAGACGTGGGAGTAAGGAAACCTTTAAGATTACTCTAACCCTATCACTATATGCTGCAGCAGCATGAGAAACCCTGAGTGAGAATTGCTCAGTTAAGCCAAATTAAACCCAGAGATGTGAAAGATAATAATAAATGATAGATATTGTTTTAAGTCAATAAATTTTGAGTTGATTCATTATGCAGCAATAGATAAATAAGCAATAGCATGAATCTATTTTATAAACTGTTTGGATCCGTGTATTAGGGTTCTGTACAGGAACAGAATCAACAGGAGGTATGATTATAAAAAGGGGATTTATTAGATTGACTTACATGATCAGAAGCTGGATAGTCCACAATGGCCGTCTGCAGCTGGAGAGCTGTAGGAACCAGCAACTGTGCAGTCCAAGACACAGAAACCCCAGAACAAGAAAGATCAACAGTGCTACCCTAGTCTGAGACCAAGGCTTCTGGAAACTACCTGGATAATCACTGGTAGAGTCTGCTTTGGAAGAGTGAAGAAGCGAGAGTCTGATATCCTCAGATGACCCAAGGCACAATCAGTTCAAGAAAAGTCGAGCTTTCATCTGCATCTGCTTCCTTGTTCTTCCAGCTTTTATTCCATCCTACTGGACAGTGCCACCCACGCTTAGGGAGGGGCTCCAGTTCAATTCACTATCCCACATTCCAATCATTCCTAGACACGCCCTCATGGACACACCCAGAAGCCTCTTGATCATAGGCATCTCTTAATCCAATCAAGTTGACAATTCAAATTAACCATTAGGATCCATCACAGTACTTACTTGTATAAAGCATTTGAATAATATCTGCATTTCCCAATAAACCAAAATCTCCTTGATGCAAGTGGGGACAGTGTTCTATTTGCTCATTATTGTATTATGACAATAGTAATGAGCACTTGGTAGGTACTCAAATAACACTTTTGGAATCAATTAATAAATGAATGAATTCCATTTTCTGTGCAAGTCTTAAAAACTTTTCCATGTCAAGGTTGGAGATGTGACTCAGTGGAAGAGCACTTGCCTAGCATGTGTGAGAGACCCTGGGTTCCACCCCCAGCACAGAAAAAAAGGAAAGAAAGAAAGTAAAAAAAAGAAAAACATAGAAAACAACTTTTCATATGAAAGCTTGAATGAACACTTTAATAGATATAATTATATACTCTTTTTAAAAATTTTGTAGTTGTAGATGGACAGCATGCCTTTATTTTATGTTTATTTATATGTGCTACTAAGGATTGAACTCAGTGCCTCACACATGCTAGACAAGCACTCTGACACTGAGCTACAGCCTCAGCCCTGTATAATCTCTTAATGCTTATTTGAGGTGATATTTCACAGTAAAAATAATAAATGATGTCAGGGTGGTGGTGCACACCTGTAATCCCAGCGGCTTGGGAGGCTGAGGCAGGAGGATAGCAAGTTCAAAGCCAGTCTCAGCAACCTAGTGGGACCCTAAGCAACTTAGTGAGACTCTGTCTCATAATAAAACATAAAAAGGGCTGGGGATATGGCTCAGTGGTTAAATGCCCTTGGGTTCAACCCCTGGTACCAAATAATAATAATAATAACAATATTATTATTATTAAATGATGATTTAACATTAGTTCATCAAATGTTTATTGGTCCTATGTAAAGTCACTTTGGGAATATCAAGAATTACACCACAGGGTTTCTGCACTCTAGTTACTCACATGTAGAATATTTCCAGAACTTACCAAAGACCATTGGTATTTAAGGATTCCACATTCCCTGTTGCTATGGTCTGAATGTCTGAGTTCCTCCACTATTCACATGTTGAAATCCTAGCCCCTAACATATTGACATTAAGAGATGAGGCCTTGGAGAGAGAATTTACATCATCCGAGTAGGGCTTTCAAGAATGAGACTAGAGACCTCATAAAAGATGCCCAAGAGAGCTTGGTTGCCTCTTTCACCATATAGGGATGCAGTGAGTAGGCACTACTTAGAAATCATAAAGCAAGCCTTCACTACACACCAGATCTGCTGGCACCTTAATCTTGGACTTTCCAGGCTCCAGAACTGTGAGAGATAAATGTCTGTTGTTCATACACTACTTAGTTTTTTTTTTTTTATAGCAGCCTGGATGGACTAAGATAATTAAGTTTAATTTTTGGTGACAAATTAATAAAACACTTATTCAAATCTTAAGAGTTTAGCTGCTTAGTTGATGAATGAACAACCTTGACTCAAGCATCTACATCTCATTAGAATTTTCTTTTCTGTCTGTTGAATGGTCTTTCTCTCTTTCTTTCTCTTTTTTTCTTGGTACTAGGGACTGAACCCAGGGGTGCTTAACCACCAAGCCACATCCTCGGCCCTATATATTTATTTATTTATTTAGATGCAGGGTCTTTCTAAGTTGCTTAGGACCTTGCTAACTTGCTGAGGCTGACCTCAAACTTGTGGTCCTCCGGCCCCAGCCTCCCCAGTAGTTGGGATTACAGGTGTGGACCACCATATCCAGCTACATGTTGTTAAGCTGATTATGCCTCTGTATTTTTGTTTCAATTAACTTGTAATACTGTCACGTCTAGGAATCACTTGATTCTACCAAAACGTGATTAGGGAAAAGGCTGGGAAGACATAGAGAAATATCTTTAGTTTATATCTTGATGCTTTAGAGGGCCTTAGTGAATGCCTAGGATCTGGTGGGGGACATTAAAAGTAGTAAAGTAGAAGAGAAGCCAAAGTGGGATGGAGTAGTCAAGAAAACCATTATGGAAGAGGTAAGACTTAAGGCAGATTTTGAAAAATGGAAACAGCTGTGTGTGGTGGCACACACCTGTAATCCTAGCTACTTGAGAGGCTGAGGCAGAAGGATCTGAAGTTTGAGGCCAGTGTAGGCAACTTAGTGACACCCTCAGCAATTTAGGGAGATCCTGTTTCAAAATTTAAGAAAAGGGCGGGGGATGGAGATGTGGTTCAGTGGTAAAGTTCCCCTGGGTTCAATCCCTAGTAACGGAAAAAAAAAAAAAAAAAAGAAAAGAAAGAAAAAAGAAAAAGAAACAGCAATGTGACCAGAATCATGAAATTGGGCATGTGCAATGCAATAAGATGAAATACAACAGTCAGGTGGGGAATTGTGGAAAGGTCACTGGAAAGGAAAATTGGAGCCAAATTACCTGGGTATTTACAGAGCAGTCTAAAATCTACTTGATCTTAGAACCTAGAACTTACAGGTGAGTGACTGTCTAGGACAATGCAATGTGGCCTCCTGGGGTTGTCAAAAGTACATGCATCTGGATGGCCTGATTTGCACTATTCCATCTGGGGTACCCTTCTCCTCCCTACTTTTCTAGGGTCCCTTCTGTAGGGGCAAGCAGCAAGCCCTGTGACTGGTGAGCATGTTTTTTCTCTGGGTGGGTTGGTGCAAGAAGAAAATAAAATGAGAAGATTGAAATTATCTATAATATGATCTGAGGGCATCCTCTGAAGTTCTGTGGGTTTTTGCTGTTTTGTTTTTTAATACCAGGAATTGTACCCAGGGCTGCTTAACCACTGAGCCACATTCCCAGCCCTTTGTAGTATTTTATTTAGAGACAGGGCCTAAGTTGCTAAGTTGCTCAGGGCCTCGCTAAGTTGCTGAGACTGGCTTTGAACTCGTGAACCTCCTGCCTCAGTCTCCTGAGCCACTGGGATTACAGGCATGCACCACCACACCTGGCCCTTTGAGGGTTTATTTTTTTTAAGGCATAAAAGTTATACAAAAAAGGCAGGCTCTAAGGAAGACACTATGACAGTGGGTCCAAAGAGTAAGAAGAAAGGCAATCTAGAGGCAGAAAGTTGATGCCTCGGACCTTGCTGGGTATCAACCCAATATCCACTGCCTGCTTTTTCATTGCTTGGCAGAGCCCCATATTTGTCCCATTTCCACCCCTGCTCCATAAGAGTCGGGGGAATTTAACCCCACTCCCAACTCTAGGGACAAATCCTACTTGCTGTTAGTCTGAGAAGGTCCTGTTTCCACTACCAGAAATCCACTTAGGGTGCACATGTGGCACAGAAGGACACTGAGATGTGAGGGAAGACTTGTGAAAGCTTTCTTCACTTCTCATTGATGACCAGGTTCCCTGAAAAGCAGATTGTGGGATGGCGATGAGCATGCCAGAAGTTCATGAAGGACACTTATGGGAGGAAAATGAAGGCAGCAGGAGGGGCCGAGGGGCAAGTCCCCTGTGATGTAGTTTCCGTGAAGGCCTCAGATGACCCAACGAGGAACTCTGAAGATAGCTCTGTGCAGTTGTATTGAGTTGGGGTGAGGAAACAGGACTTTTTTATATGCTTGTGGAAAACTGTTATTGGATATTGGCTACTCCCTGGTAGGGAACGTGAACTTAGACAAGGCAGGAGTCTTCAACAAAGGGTATTTCCAAAAGGGCTGAGAGCTCAGGCTCTTTGCAGGAAACACTCCTAGAAGCTAGAAGAATAAGTCCTTCAGTCTTAAAGAGGGATACAGGCAGTACAGTGCAGTGTCTGCATATTCTTAAAAGAATCATACAGACATGAAAAAGCCTCTCCTTTCCCATTGATGTTCCTTCAATATGAATGCAATGTGTGGAATGAGGTGGCCATTTTACAACCAGGCTGAAATTGGAGTCAACATACAGAGAAGAAAAGAATGAAGAGACCTGCAAGAGAAACAGAAACAGAGGCCATATATGTGGTATCCAGAGCATACTTGGAGTTCTGGACTCCTTTATAAAGGTGGTAATAAATGTCCCTCCTGTGCATCAGTTGAGTTATGTGTTTCTCTTACTTGCATCCAAAGCAGCCCAGCTTTGGAAAAGCATCATCAGCTTTGGAAAACATACAGAGAATGGATGGAAAAGGCATTCGGACAAAAAAAAGTCATAAAGAAAGTGTGAGTAAAACCTTGGTCTTGGCAGCATATGGGGTACTATGGTGACTTAGTAGTTCTAATCATTTTTGGTTTTGTAGCAAATGATAGAAACAATATTCTGGCAGATATTTTAAGTGACTGATATAGTAGATATGTGTTTTGTCATAACCCAGAACCCCTCACAAGTGGTCCCCTATTTTTCTCTGGGGAACTACCTGTCCCTATTGTGAAATATCTGGTAGTATGGGAAGTCAAATGGCTTCCCCTCCAACTATTAAAGGCCAACAATTTTCAAGAGGTAGCAACTGTCCGATTCTTCCTTAGTTTCTCAATACAGTGTAAGGTATTTTCTTGACCATTTGGACCTTGAATATAGAATCAGTGACAGCAGAAATGATGAAATGGTTGTATTTTTAAAATCCTCAATAGTACCATCTGTTTCTATAAAGCCTATTTTTCACAAAGCAGCCTTTCTTTTGCTTGTATCTGAACCTTTTTCTTCTGCCTTCCTGTCAACATTGTGTACTCCAAAAATCCTACTCACTTTTCCCTAATATCCAATTTCCCTTTATTTAGTAATATAAGTCTCGAGTTTTAGTTAGGCACTTGAAATATAAGCTAAGGATGATATTTCACCTTTATTTGAAATTTGATGTGGCCATGATACTAAATTCTGGTCACTGGTAAGAAGTAGTAATATATACTACTATCAAATTGTTCCTCTGCTATGGAAAGATCATATGTTCTCCCTTTAATACTGACTGCGAGAGGATGAGAACTGGTCAGCCATCTTGAACCATGAAATGGAAGCCCCTTATTGAGGCTCACAGAATGACTTTACTAGCCTTGAACATCACATTTCTGTACTGTGATCTGAAAGAGAAACATATATCTTGAATCAGCCATTGAATAGTGGGCCTCTGTTGCAGCATCTTGGCATGTACTCTGAGGAATATGAGTTCCAGTAAGTTCTTCATTAATGAACAAATAACTTATTTAACATGCCTAGTAAATTAATGTTGATAACATGAAAATATTAATAAAATTCAAACTTCTGTGGTTTTTTGTAGCTCAAATATCAGCAGACATAAAATATTTGAACAGTTCTGCAGCCAAAAGAAGCTGCTGCAGACACTGGAATATTTATAGTGGAAGACAGGAAGACTCATGGTATTTGTGTTTCCATAAGACTGAGGAACCCTTTCCATCTTGGATCCAATCTAGAAATTATTTTTTCCTGCCAAAGCCTAACTTGGATAAGAACCTCTCCTTTACAAATCTGGAGCAGAAGCCATAGGAGGAGAAAACTGACTTTCTACTGAGCAGAGAAGAGTCACAGCACAGAGAATGAGATTGAATTTTCAGAGTTGTATGATAAAAGGAATGACCTTTTTAATTAAAAAAAAAATTTCGTACATGTATATAGGGTAATAATGTCCATCTCATTTTACCATCCTTCCCATCCCCACTGCCTGACCCCTCCCCTCACTCCCCTCTGCATAATCCAAAGTTCCTTCATTCTTCTCTACCCACCCCCCACTATGGATCAGCATCCACTTATCAGAGAAAACATTCAGTCTTTGGTTTTTTGGGGTTGGCTTATTTCACTAAGCATGATTTGGAATGGCCTTTTTGCAGTGTTGGAGAGAACAACCCAGCCTAATTATATAGTTGCTACATCTCAGGATTTCAATTTTCTATACATTTTTTCCAAAAGACCCTAAGACACACATTTACTGACCACCAAATATTGATGTGCTCCTTTACATTTCCTAGCCTTGTGGTTAGGTGCAACCATGTGGCTGGTTCTGACTGTGCAAAATGTGATGCTTCATTCCTAGGTTTAAGAGCCAACACGTTATGTTAAAAGCCTTTCCACAAAAAAAACTCTGGGCCCAGTTGTCTTCATTCATAAATGCTGCCTACCATTTAAGGCAGAATTCACACCAATTCTTATGAACTCTTAGAGAAAACTGAAGAGGAAAGAACATGTCCCTACTCATTCTAAGAGGACAGTGTGATTCTGACAGCAAAATAGACAGAGACATTATAAAAAAGAAAACTATGGGCTGGAGTTGTGGCTCAGTGGTAGAGCACTTGCCTAGCATGTGTGAGGCACTGGGTTTGATCCTCAGCACCACAAAAAACCAAATAAAATAAAGGTATTATAAAAACTATGGCCAGTTCCCAGATGTAAAAGTTCTTTAAATTGAATCAGATGATACATGATATAAAAGTGTAATACATCATGACCAAGTGGAGTTTACCTTAGGAATATAAACTAGTTTTAGCATTCAAAATCCAACCAGTATAATTTACCACATTAACAGATTGTTATGGTTTGGATGTGAGATGTCCCCCAAAATCTCACAAGTGAGACAATGCCAGAAGGTTCATAGGATAAATGATTGGGTTGTCAGGGTCTTAACCCAATCAGTGAATTAATCCCTGATGGGATTAATTGACTGGTAACTAGAGGTAGGTGAGGTGTGGCAGGAAAAGGTGGGTCACTGGCGGCATGACTTTGGGGTATATATTTGTATGTGGCAAGTCGAGAACCCTCCCTTTGCATCCTGATCATTATGTGAACTGCTTGTCTCTGCCACACTCTTCTGCCATGATGTTCTGCCTCACCTGAAGCCCTGAGGAATGGAGCCAGCCTTCTATGGACTAAGACCTCTGAAACCATGTACCCTCTAATAAACTCTTCCTCCCCTACAAATGTTCTGGTTGGGTCTTTTAGTCACAGCAGTGAAAAGGCTGACTAGAACAAAGATCAAAAAAGAAAATCTTTAATTTGACATCTATTTCTGGAAAAAATGTCCAGCAAACTAAGACTAGAAGGAAACTTCCTAAACCTGAAAAAGAATATTCCAGAAGAACTTCAGTTAATATCATAATGGTGAAGATGGAATAACTTCCTTTTAAGACCAGGATGTCCACTCTTGTCACTCTTCCCTAAATGCTTTTTTTGGGGAAGTACTGGGGATTAAACTCAGGGTTTTGCACATGTTAGGCAAGTGCTCTTCCACAAAACTACGTTCCCAGTCCAACTCTTGCCACTTCTACGCAATATTGTACTGGAAGTTCTAGACAGTGAAATCAAGCAAGAAAAGGAAACAAAATATATTTGGATTGAGAAAAAAAAAGTAAAACAGACTATTCAAAGATGGCATTATTGTGTAGGAAATCCACTGGAATCTACAAAAAAGTGGTTAGAATGAATAATCCAGTTCTCTATACTATCCATGCAATTGGAAATTGAAATTAAAAATAATACTCTTTGCAACAGCATTAAATATATGGAGGATTTATGGACAAATTTGGCTAAAGATGTGCAAGATCTGTATACTAAAAGTAATAAAATATGGTTGAAAGAAATTCAAGTTTGTAGATCAGAATGTTCAATATTTTTAAAATGCCAGTTTTCCCAAAACTGATTTATATGTTCAATTCAATACAAATAAAACTTTCAGTTGGCTTTGTTTTTGGTGGAAATTAACAGACTGATTCTAAAATGAATATGGGACTGTAAAGGACCTAAAGCAGAAAAATGACTTTGAAAATTTGGAGGAATAACATTCTGTGGCTTCAAGATTCATTAAAAGCTACATAAATTAATAGCATGGTATTGGCACAAAGGTAGATCAATAGAACAGTGAAACAGAACAGAAACTCCAGAAGTAGATTCATGCATTTAAAATCAATTGATTTCATTTTTTCTCTTTCCTTTTGCTTTTTCTTCCTTTGTTTCTTTTCTTTCTGATTTTATTTATTTATTTATTTATTGGTGGTACTGGGGACTAAATAAGAGCAATTGATTCCTGACAAAGATGCAAATGCAATGCAGTGGAATAACGCTAGTCTTTTCAACTAATCATACTATAACAATTAAGCAGCCATATGCCAATAGAAAAAGAATTTGATCCATATTTAGAAGAAAACAGAAGAGAAAATTTATGTGACCTTGGTCTAGGAAAAGATTCCCAGATATGACAACAAAAGCATAATACACAAAAGAAAAAAAATAATGTTAAGTAGACTTCATCAAAATGGAAAACTTTTGCTCTGTAAGACAGTGCTAGGAGAATTTAAAGATGAGCCACAGATGGGAGAAATATTTTCAATTACTCATCTAGTATATATAAAGAACTACTAAAACCAATCATAAGATAATAACCCCCCATTCTTTTTGTACTTGGGATTGAACCCAGAATGACTTAACATTGAACTATATCCCCAATTCTTTTTCTTTTTCTTTTTTATTTTAAGACAGGATCTTGCTAAGTTGCTTAGGGCCTTATTAAATTGCCCAGGCTGGCCTTGAACTTGTGATCCTCCTGCCTCAGCCTTCTGAGTTTTTGGGATTACAGACATGTGTCACCATGCCTGGCTTTAACCCTTCAAAATTTTGCATAGATATATCAACAAAGTAAATATGCATATGGCAAATAAGAGCAGACACAATATTCAACATTAGGGAAATTAAAATTAAAACCATAATGAAATATCAATAGATACATATATTCTTATTTAGAATGGTTAAAATTTAAAAGAATGAGCATATATACTAAGCATTCTCCTACCTAGCTGGCAGGAATGTCAAATGGGACATTCAAAAGATTTAGGCAGTTTCTTTAAAAAATTAACTACCCACTCACTATACGATACAGCCATTCCACTTGAAATAAAGTTGAGTGAAGGAAATCAGACAAAAATGAGTATATATTGTATGATTCCATTAGTATAAATTCTAGAAGTTTCAAATTAATCTATAGTAAGAAAATCTTTTAGTGATTGCCTGGGGTAGGGGATGAGAGGGTGGAAAAGAAGAATACAAAGGGATATAAGTAAACTTTTGGGAGTGACATATATGTTCATCATATTAAGTATGGTGATGGTGTCAAAACTTGTCCAACTGTGCACTTTAAATACTTGCATATATTATATTTCAGTTATACCTCAATAAAGATCTTTTTAAAAAGTACTATAAAGCTCAGATTAAATTTGTGGCTTTTACTAATTTCTCTGTGCATAAAATTACTCAGGGAAAAATGTGATTAAGATTATGTCTTCCTCTGTTTCTTGTAGACTCCCTTGCCATGAAATCAAGAAAGAGAAAGAACAAGGATTAACAAAGTAGCAATATGTGCACCAGATCTGTTAACTATATTCCCCCAAGACTATGGATGTTGCCACTACATGGAATTGACTGAAATCATATATTAAGAAGTTCAGGGTTGGGGATGAAGCTTAGGGGTAGATGGCTTGCACAGCATGCTCAAGGCATGGGTTCTATCCCCTAGTATTACAGGGGAAAAAAGAAAGTCACACCTTTTAGTAAGTTCCCTTTTAATGTGTATAATTCAGTGATTTTCAGTATATTCACAAAACTATACAATACCACTAATTGCAGAACCATTTTATCACCTCAAAAAGAAACACCATACCAATTAGTAGTCACTTCCTTTCTTTCTCTTCTCCCAATCCTCGAAACCATGGATCTACTTTCTGTCTCTCTGTTTTTGCCTTAGAATTCTTGAATTTGACTTGTTACAGAATAATGTTTTTGAGGTTCATCCACATTGTAGCATGTGCCACTACTTCATTCCCTTTTACATATGAATAATATTCTATTATATGTATATACCACATTTTGTTTATCCATTCCTTCATTGATAAGTCTAATAATTTTTTTTGTGGTACTGGGGATTGAACCCAGAGCCTTATGTATGGTAACCAAGTGCTCTACCACTGAGTTACATATTCAGCCCTTTAACAAATTCTAGTAGAGAATTTTTTTCCTTTTTTTGTAGTACTGGGGATTGAACCCAGGGCCTCATACATGCTAGAAAAGTGCTATACTGTTGGGTGTGATGGTACATGCCTGTAATCCCAGGAGCTTGGGAAGATGAGGCAGAAGGATCACAAGTTCAAAACCAGCCTCAGCAACTAGCAAGCCCCCAAGAAACTCAGCAAGATCCTGTCTCTAAATAAAACAAAAAATGATGTGTATGTGGCCCAGTGGTCTAGTGCACCTGGGTTCAATCCCCAGTACCAAAAAAAAAAGTGCTTTACCACTGAACCACACCCAGTCCTTAAAATTTTATTTTGAGAAAGGGTATCCTTCAGTTGTCCAGGCTGGCCTGGAGCTTGCAATCTTCCTGCCTCAGCCTCCTGAGTGGCTGGGATTACAGGTGTGCACTACTGTGCCTGGAAAGTCTTAACAAATTTTTAAGACACTTGTACTGCTAGAGTAGCCACAAGTCTGGGCAAAATATACAAGAGAAAATATAGTCAACATTTGATTATTTAAGAATTAAAACCATCCATTAGGATGTGTAATCTTTATTTATCAATGAAATAATTAAAAAAAACTATCTGTGGGTTCCCAGTTTTCTAAGGACAACAGAGAAAGCTATATAGATTCAAGGAGGGCATATCCTTCAGTACCTACTAAAGAAGCAGAATAGAAAAGGAAGAACTTCCACAGGACAGACTGAATGATCACAAAGATCAGTGGATAGTAGTTCCTCCATGAGGGAAAATTGGAGACTGATTCAGAATGTCCTCTGCTTTTAAGGTAGGTGCATCCAACCATCTGCAGAACAGGGTTTTGGAAGCGCCATATTTAGTAGCTGCTGTGACTCCCTCCTTTACCATTCTAAATAGAAGTGTTTATTTCCATCACTATATGTTAGGTGTATGTAGAAATTTGAAAAGGCCAGATAATTTGTCCTTCTCATTAGGCTTCTGGACCAAGAAGAACCAGGACTGGTCCTGATGTGGAGACTTCCATGCATCAGCCAAAGGTGCAAAATTATGAGCTAGATTCATTAATACATGAGATTTGAGGTGATATTTGTTAGGGAAAGGCTGATGGTGTTTTATATGTGGTAATGTTTCAGATCAGGTTTCCTAGAAGTACAATCTTAGATTCTTATTCAAGTGATTTATTGAGGGTGTTTTCTCTAGACAAAGGAATTTAGGAAAGGAACATAGAGCAGGAGGAAAATACAAGAAAAATGTGGTATTAGATATAGAATAACTTCATTTTGATATGTGGACTAATTCTGGAGCAATAGAATTAGTTTCACCTTGAGGCAAGAGATGACCTTTAGAACCTATGTCCTTCAGTCATTCACTGAGGTCCACCTCCACGGACACAGGCATCGCCTTCTGTTCATGGAAGTTTCTCTATGACCAAAGGCAACTTTCTGGAAGGGGAAATAGCTGCGAGCCATTGACAAACATTCACAGTAACTGGGATTTGTGTGCACCTGCCTGATGAAAGGGATCAAATGGAACACCAAAAGCATCCACCACAGGGGAAATGGAAGCAGAGGGATATTTGATGAACAGAAGTGTGAAAAGTGGCAGAGATATTTCCTGGTCATTGAATGTCCATGTGTTTCTCTACATTTCTACATTGGGTCATGTGACCAAAGGGCTTGGAGAAGTAACATTTATCATTTTCAAGCCAAAGCATTTCAGAGCCCTCTAATCCCTCTCTTTCCATGTCTCAGCAATCATGAAGCCCAAGCATCAAGATGTCAGCATCTCCATCAGCCTGTGTCACTGAGTGACTATGTGGAGCAACCCCAGATGTCCTCCTTGTTGACCCACGTTGGCCTCATGTCCTGAATTTCATATACATTTTGTTATGTTAAGTCACTGGTTTAGAGGATAATTTATCATAATATGAATTAATTTGTTAAGCAGGGTTCAATTAGGAAAGCAGAACCCCTGTAAGTGATATGAAATGTAGAATTATTTTTTTATATTGAGAATTGAACCTAGGGGCACTTAATCACTGAGCTACAATCCCAGTCCTTTTTAAAATATTTTATTTAGAGTCAGGGTCTCACTAAGTTGCTTAAGGTCTCACTAAGTTGCTGAGGCTGGCTTTGAACTTGTGATCCTCCTGCCTCAGCCTCCTGAGCTGCTGGGACTATAGGCATGGGCCACCACACCAGGCTGGAATTTAGAATTATGATAAGGATTGGATCTTAGGTAAGTGGGGAAGCTGACAAGGAACTGTAGAGCAAGTTATTGTCACTGCTACGGTGAGCCTGACATCACCACAGATAGCAGGGCCAGCAGTCAGAAAGAAAAGTTGAACATGTAATGGGAGAAAGCAAGACAAGCTGGAACCCACAAAGATAAACTGGAAACCATCTATTCCTCCCATCTTCCAGCTTCAGTGATGTGGATGACCCACGGATGCTGGCATCTTTTGTGTGGAGCTGCATATACATCTGGTTCAGAACTCAAAGAAGTTGCCAGGTGCGGTGGCTCATGCTTGTAATCCCAGCGGCTCAGGAGGCTGAGGCAGGAGGATCACGAGTTCAAAGCCAGCCTCAGAAACTTAGCAAGACCCTAAACAACTCAGTGAGACCCTGTCTCAAAATAAAATATAAAAACAGGCTGGGGATGTGACTCACTGATTAAACATCTCTGGGTTCAATACCTGGTATGAAAAAAGAAAAGAACTCAAAGAAGTTAAAGGAAGTTGCTGAGGAATATGTGGGAGCAGCTGCCATCCCATGTCAACAAAGCAGGACAGCATATCAGCAACAGCATGTACACCCTGCAGAATTGTCTGGCACTTTTGTGCTATCCTGAAAGAAAAAGAGGAAAAAAGACACCATGTCCCTGAACACACCTTTCATTTCCAAGTACCTGGTCAAGTCAAGGGAACAAGGAGAGCAGGCCCAGGTCAGGAATATCCAGATAAACTAGAAGGACACTGACTTTCTCTCATGTATGCTAGGAACTAAGGCAAGTTCATGTTATCTGTAGAAAGCTTCTTTCTTGCACGTGCCCCAAGACAGCTACTCATCATGCAATGGACAAAGCAAGCTAAACTGATGCTGCTTCTGTAATCCAGAAATCTCTTCTCCTTGTGGTAAACAGTGTGGACAAGAGCACCACAGAGAGGGAAGGGCTAGTCCAGGCAACCTTGCCTGGACAAAGCATGGAGATGGGTAAGAGGTGCTACCCCTCTGGCTGTATGCCAGAGGACAGCATACAGCACAGGTATATTTGTCCAGCCCATCAACACTGGACTATCTGATGAAGCACCTGTCCAGCCTATCACCAATGGACCTCCCCTATCAGCATGTGTCAATAAATCCCATATCTCATATCCCATCTCTGGTTGTCTTCCTTGGTCTCTTGGCAACCTATCCCATTGCACTAGTACAAGTGGGCAGTAAATGGTACAACTTGACACTGACCTTCAGAGAATGGCTACTATTTCACCTTTACCTTCTAAATTCTCAAGTGGCCTACCATCAAAAAGAACCACATGGGGAAAGAAATTCTGCAAAACACCATTTCAGGTTAGCTAAGTTGACATACAAAGCCTCCATATGTGGCCTAACTTAATAAATCCCAATACAAATGGCAACAAAGTGAACTTACCAGAAAAACGTAAGCAACACAAAGTAAATCAAGAAAGAACCAAAAAAGCCAGGCATGGTGGCGCACACCTGGAATCCCAGCAACTTAGGAGGCTGAGGCAAGAGGGTGGTAAGTTTGAAGTTATCCTGGGCAACTTAGCAAGAACATGTCTCAAAATAAATTTAAAAGGGCTGAGGATGATGCTCAGTGGTAGAGTACCCTTGGGTTTAATTGCCAGTACCACAAGAAAAGTAAAATTAAATACATAAAAAAAAAGAAAGGATCAAAATGAAGATAATTCTTTTAGCCACACCTGAGCTGAGGATATTCATCAATTCTTTGTAGGAAAAAAAAGGAAAATAATGTAGGAAATAAATTACAGTGCTATACACAATTGAAAGTGTAGGGGCTAAGGGAACAGGTTTTATAAAAATCAGAAATAAATTTACAAACTGTGTATTCTTACACAAGTTACTCATGTTCTTTGTGACTCATTTCTACATCTGAAAATGAGGATACTGAAACTTTTCCCATAGGGTCATTGTGAAGATTAAATGAATTAACAAAGGGAAAGTACTTAGAACTGTGTGTGGTAAATACATGCTTATAGAATGTTAATATAAATTTCATAATTATGCTTTAATTTATAATATATATGTGTCCATGTCTCTCTCTCTCTCTCTCTCTCTCTCTCTCTCTCTCTATATATATATATATATATATATATATATATATATATATATGATTCTCAGTAAATTTCTAGGTGATCTTCAAGAAGTTCTGGGTGAAATACTTCCTCCATGTGCCATGACAGCTAGATAACCTGAATGGGGTCCTCTGCCTAATGGTTGTAGGCAAGATTCTAGTGTCAAGAATGGGCAAAACTAAGTCTGCCATCTCTCTTGCTAAATACTTCTCATTTAAGAAGGCATCTGATAATACTCACCTCCTTGACATGAATTACCTCTTTTATTTTTGTTAGTATAATCTCTTTATTCAGAAAAAAACTATTTAAAAGTTTTCCAAACTCAGAGTGGAGAGGTATGGTGATGGGGAGGTATCTGTCCATCCAACCCTGGTCCCCCACCCATGTAGTTTGGGCAGGAATAAAGGACTTGTTGGAATGATCCCGCAAATAAAAATAGCCTATGGGTGTATATAGTAAGGATGTACAGAACTGTGGGAAGTGGAGGAGGACAGAGAGGGATGAGGTCAGTAATGGGCATACCACAGCGGGGGAGGTCATTCATTTCATAACATTTTTCTTTTGGTATTGGGGATTGAACCCAGGGGTGCTTTACCACTGAGCTACATCCCCAGTCCTTTTTATTTTTCACTTTGAGAAAGGGTCTCACTAAGTTTCCCAGGCTGGCCTGGAACTTGTGATCCTCCTGCCTCAGCCTCCCGTCACTGGGATTATAGGCATGAGTCACTGTGCCCAGTCTCATATCTTGATCAAACCATCACAGACACCCAACCTTCTCTGCCCATCAGCAGGACTAACATCTTGGCAGTCATGGTGACAGTAACATTGAAGATCGGGGCTCTGCCTGTGTTCTTGATACGAAGATCCATGGTAAAGTCCCCATCCTGCAGTAGTGAATCCTGGGTCACAGAATATTTCTGGCCCCCAGTTGTCAGAGAATTGTGAAAAAAACTTGACTGGTCTTTGCCAACCAGGATCCCAACCTCAGCTGACATGATGCTGATGAAGCTTTTCCCAGGGATGATGATGGCCCAGTCAGAGGGTGAGTCCAAGTAACCCACAATGGCCCTGTCCTGAGAGGTCCCCTCTGTCAAGAGGTTGTGGATTGTGGATGTCTGTGTTCCACCTGGCCAGGGCACTGATAATGGGGGTGGGGGAAGCTGAGAGTTCAAGGAAGTGCCTTTGTACCTCTACCCACTTTTACATCTTTACATGTGCCATTTGCCCACTTTTATGTATTTAAATGTGTCAGTGACACAGGATTTCTGATCTAGAAAGTGATCATATTTACATTTGCTCATAATGAGAGAAAAAATAAAATCTGTCTAGTTAAAAAAAAATTCGTTTAAAATCTTCCCTGTATGATTGGTGAAGGCCTCTTGTTGAATATCAGACTCAATTCTGGATCTCCTGATAATTTTATTTATTTATTTATTTTTTTATTGTAAACAAATGGGATACATGTTGATTCTCTGTTTGTACATGGCGTAAAGGCATACCATTTGTGTAATCATAAATTTACATAGGGTAATGTTGGTTGATTCATTCTGTTATTTTTTCCATTCCCCCCCCACCCCTCCCACCCCTCCTGATAATTTTCACACACAGATAATTTTCTGTACTGGTGTGTGCCTGCACACATATGTTTGCGTGAGAGACTGTTTCCAATCAGAGTTTGTATTCAGTAGATTTCCACAGTCAATTTTGTTGACTGTATTTTGTCCCTTTAAAACATTCTGTGCCTTTCTGGGGGTAGGACTGCAGAGCCATGATTGGGCAAGACCAAATTGGTTAAGGAAGTTTATAAAAGAATCATCTCCTTTTTCTAACATAGATATAGCTAGGCCTTTCCAATTTCCTTCATTGAAAAGAATAGAGGACTTCAATGATATATAAAAAAAATTATAGAATGCCCAGTGCTAGGGCACATGCCTACAATCCCAGTGATTTAGGAGGCTGAAGCAGGAGGATCACAAATTTGAGGACAGATGCAGCAACTTAGTAAGACCCTGTTTCAAAATAAAAAATAAAAAGAGCTGGGAATGTAGTGTCCCTGGGTTGAATACCTAGTACCAAAAATAAATAAATAAATAAATAAATAAAATAAGAGAGTTCTATTTATTGAATCTCATGTCTGTGTTCTTTCCAAGGTCCTTAGGGTAGTGGGTGGGGCTCTTTGTAGCATCTGATGGTTGTAAATTGCATGCCATGGTTCACCAAAGAATTAAATCAGCCCCCTTTTCTCTAGGTGGGATCATAAGGAAAAATATTATCCATATTTCCCCCTCTCTCTGGTTATACAGGTTCAAATTTAGCTAGATCAATGCGGACTTTTTAAACAGAAGGATCTGTGCAACCAAGACTTCTGTTTAATAATAGAGGCAGGAAGAGCCTAGGGATGTAGCTCAGTGGTAGAGGGCATGCGCAAGGTCTTGGGTTTGACACCTGATTGGAAAGGGCAGGGAGAAAGAAAGAAAGGAAAAGAGTCCTGATTTTTAGGTAGTTGTATGTCTTCTAAGAATAAAAGACCTCATTTTCTGGATTCCCTTGCTGTAGGAATGTAATAAAGTTCTGGTCAACAGGATTTGGTGGAAGTGGTGTATGCAACTTTTGGGGAAGTTGTTTGAGAGAGGTGACTCAGTTGGTGGGGTTTTTTTGCTTTCCTCCCATTCTATTTTCTTCCTGGAATACAGACATAAAACTTGTTTTATAAGCAATGCAAATATGGTCTGTTAAAGACATAAGGAATTGACAGAATGCATTGATTATTCCATTTGTTATGTTTAGGCCCACCTAAGAAAATGTGGATAAATGCCAGTCTCAGTAGAGCAAGACAATTTCCATTATTGTTTCCTTCTCTTCTCACCTCTTCCCACACATACTCACTACCAATGCTATTGCCACCACTACCACAAAAACCAAAGAATCAGTGTGGGAGGTGGGAAGGGAGGAAACACATCTGTTCGAATATTCATTGGATATTCTACAGAAGAACAAAACTGACAGACAAAACCTATAGGGCAAAATCCTCCACTGGAGTACAAGGAAAACAGTTGGAAGTAACGTCAGCGGGTCCTTATGATCAGAAGTAAGAATGGGGCTGGAGGCCTTTGAAACCCAAAAGATCTCCATAAGAGAGTTATAGTTTTGACACCAGACCTTGGAGATAGAGGAAAAGCAGATTCTGGGTTCTTGGAGGTCACAAGTAGGAGACTTGGGAATGAAAAGGGAAAATTGTGTTAATCCTGTATGAAGCTCGAGTATATTTATATTGGTAAAATGGAATTTGGGACTCAGTTAAGCTCTTTTACGTATTTTTCTAATCTTAGGACCATTAGGGTCGTGAGTTGTTATGATGTTACATTGTCTCAGCACCCACTTTGAATATAAGTTGGACTTTCTCAAGTCAGGAGCAGGGCTCAGTCACCTTTGATGAAGTTCTCTGCTTGTTTCCAGCTCTCGGCTTGGTCCCAGTTCTTCAAGGTGATCGACCTAGATATCTGCTTATATGATCAGCTCCTGTCAACCACTTATGCCTGGGACAGCTAGATGCAACTTACTTGACTTGTTCCACTGACCCCACATCCTAAATGAACTGCACATATGCTATAGTGACCACCTCTCAGTAACGGGGGGTACTCCACAGAACTTACGCCTGCTTGACCTACACTCACTGAATTAGAACTCTCTGTGGGAAAGCTGCTTGGCTAATGCCCTTGACCCCAAGTAAAGGCTTGAGTCCACAGGTCTCCCTCTCTCTCTCCTGCTCCCTACTGCTGGTTGAGCACATGTGGTTAGATAGCTCCCCCTTTTCCACTGAGCCCACAAAGTGTACCGTCCTCTTCTCTAGGGAATCTGTGACACACTACTCTATTATGTTTTGCTGTGCTGCCTCCTCTGTGCCTCTCCTGACCACATACTTGACCCCAACGTTTTTACTGGTTAAAGCTCACCTAACAAGTTTCCATCTTTTTTTTATTTTTTGGTACTGAGGATTGAACCCAGGGGTGCTTAACCACTGAGCCACATCCCCAGCACTACTTTAAATTTTATTTAGGGATAGGGTCTCACTGAGTTGCTTAGGGCCTCACTAAGTTGCTGAGGCTGGCCTTGAACTTGCTATCCTCCTGCCTCAGCCTCCTGAGCCACTGGGATGACAGGTGTGCACCACCACCCTCAGCTGAGAGTTTCCATCTTGATAGGAATAGACTGGACTCAGTTCAGACAAGAGCCACAAGGGTATCCTCCAGTATAAATGAATTTCCTGTGAGAAGGACACATGGTCAAGTTTGAAAATCAGGTTTTAGGATGTCTACCATGATAAAGAAGTATCTTGTGAAAGGTGCACTATAAACAATCATGACCTCTCCAAGAGTCCATCAGAGCAGGACTAAAGTTCACAGCCATCCTCCAGAAAGAGATCTCAAGATTAAAGAAGAGGATGTTTTGGAAACTTGACCGTTTTATGCTGTTTGTCTTTTACAAAATGAATTTAAACGAGTATAAAATAAATATTCCATACTCCTTCATTCAGTTAAATGTGAAAACACACGGAATTGTTCTTGATTGGCACAGAGAGTAAGAATGTTGAGTTAAGGCAATTTTTTTCCCTTACTGGGCTCACAATTAGCCTACATTTTCCAATTTCCCTCACAGCATGTTGGACTCATGTCACTGAATGCCAATGGAATGTGGGCAGGAGTTATATGTGCCATTTCTGGCCCACAGAATGTCAAGGCTCAAAGAGAATGCCAAAGTCACTAGATGACAGAAGCCAAGGTCCCTGAATGACTGGGTGGAGCAAGACCACCTGTTCACCCTTGGTGGATTAACACATGAACAAGAAATGAACATTCATCATGCTGAATGACTCAGATTTGGGATGTCTTTGTTACAGCACTTAAGTGGGCCACATTAATGCAACCCTTTCAGAGAAAATAACATAGAAATTTTACTTTTTACTAGAAGCTTGTGTGTGAGAAATAATATTCTAAAGGTTTATAGTAATTTGGAAGTTCATATCAGTTATTGTCCACTTATATTGTTGTATCAGAATTATATAGGAAGATATTTTAATAGACATATTCCCCAAATGACTAGGCTTGACCTAGTGAATCAAAACCAGGTAAATCATAGGCACTCATATTTGAAAAACTTGTGTTTTAAATGTACCTTTGGCTAAGAATCGCTATGGTAAGATAACCCAAATTTTATCTTTATATCAAGCTATACTGTCAGACCTCATTGTTTAGCATCCATATAATTTATTTCACTAAATTGAGTTTTTAATATTACATTATAAACTATATTTTATGATAGGTATGAAATTCAGTGATCATGTTTTGAAACTCTGCATAGTATTGGCTGTTTTGCACATCAACTATATATTTCACTACATAAATTGAGCTATTTTAAGGGGTATTCTGATTGTATTTTAAAAATTAAGATATAATAAAACTGACCTTTTGGGGGGGTGTACAGGTCTATGAAATTTATAATTTCAAGCAACACCACCCAAATAAGGATACGGAGCAGTTCCATCACTCCAAAATACTGCCTCATGCCATCCCTTTGAAGTCATACCCTCCTCCCCATCCTTTACCCCTTGAAACCTTAAAACCCTTTGATCTGTCTCCCATTATTGCTGTTTTGTGTTTTTGATAATGCCATATGAATGGAATCATATAGTAAATAAGCTGTTCAGACTGGTTTCTTTCACTTAGCATAATACTTTTGAGACTCATTCAAAATTTTGTCCATAACAATTTATATCTTTTTTATCCCCAGCCCTTTTTCTTTTTTTATTTAGAGTCAGGGTCTCACTAAGTTGCTTAGGGTCTCACTAAATTGCTGAGGTTGGTTTTGAACTTGCCTCCTCCTGCCTCAGCCTCCTGGAGCTGCTGGGATTAGAAGTGTGCACCACTGTGCCCAGGCAATTGTCTTTTTAATGCTCAGGAAAATTCTATTACACAGACCTACTGTGCTTTGCTTTCCATTCACCATTGAAGGATATGTGGGTTCTTTCTAGGTGTTGTGGATTGTGAATAGAGTTGCTAGAAAAATTTGCATACTTTTTGTGTAAACCTAAGTTTTCCTTTCTCCAGGACAGTCTTTGTTTTAACTTCAAAACAAAAAAAATCATTAACACTTTGGAATGGAGAATTCTTCTGTTTTGGGGAACTGCCTTGTGCATTGTAGGGTGCTTAGTAGCACTGCCAAGCCTCAACCACTCCCCCCAACAGCAGCAGCAATCTCCTTTCCCTCCTCGTGTGACAACAAAAAATGTCTCTAGATATTGTCAAATATCTCCTAGGGTGGGGAAGAGGGAAAATCTCCCTGTCTTAGGGGACCAGAAACATATATTAATTTAGTATGAACCTGCTAGTGACAAATATCATCTATTGTCTTAAAAATTTCTATCTACATTTCTGAAACAATGTTCCTCTGGATATAGAATTCTAATTTGGAAATAAGGTACAGTGGTACACCTGTGTAATTCCAACTACTCCGGAAGTGGAGGTAGGAGGATTGCAAGTTCAAGGTCAGCCTGGACCATTTAGCAAAGCCCCATCTCAAAATTTAAAAAGGGGGGCTTGGGATGTAGCTTAGAGGTGAAATGCCTTTGTGTTCAATCCCCACTACTACCCCACCACCACCCTGCCAAATTATATTTTGGCTTATGGTTCTGGAGACTGGAAAGTTCAAGATCAGGTGACCATTCTGGTGAGGGCCTTGTGTTTCTTTATTCATTCTTTCTATTAATCTATTATGAAATCCATATATGGATGTCTTAATTTCATTGCTTATACTTCTAGAATTTTTTATAGCTTCATTTTTTCTACTAAAATCTTCACTTTTGTATTAATTCCTTGAAAATATTAAACTTTAGAAGCAATTAACAGCTCTTGTTGGAAAGCAGTCTCAGGTACCAGGTACATCCATTTGGGCTTCCTTCCTATACCAAATTTTAGTCCAACAATTCTTTACTGTCTTGGTAGCACTCTGATACTCGCAAATGCTTTTTAAAGCTATATACGTTTGTCTTAACTTTTCTGTTCCTAGTGGTAAGCTGGTCTCAGCAACTTATTAGGAATTACCAGAAGACTAGAGACTTGCTTTTAAATGCATACAATTACATTTTATTAGACAATTGTTCCTGTTTGTAAAAGGTCAGTGCCATGGAAAAAACATGGGGGAGGAAATGCTTCTAGATTAAAAGAGACTTAAAAACAGTAACAACCTAATACAATACATGGATTTTTACTGATTCCCAGTTTAAATTAACTAGCTTATAACTAGCTTATAAAACACTTGAGAAGAAAGGAAACTTGAATATGAGATTGGGGAGTACCTGACATCAGAAAATTCACTTTGTTAGACAAAGTACTAACATTGTGGTTATATACAAAAAAATACAAAATGTCATTTTCAGAACTGCTTCCCTGATGTATTTAGGTGGAATGTCAGGATATCTAGCTAAAATAGGAAGCAAACACAGCAAAGTGTAAATGAAAAATCTCTACGGATATTTATTACATTAATTTTCTTACTTTTCTGTACATTTGAAATATTTCAGAATAAAAAAGTTTTAAATAAGCACAACGAATCAATTAAAAAAGTTCCTTTTAGTTGTAGATGAACACAATACCTTTATTTTATTTATTTTTATATGGTGCTGAGGACCCAACCCAGTGCCTCACATGTGCAAGGCGAGCACTGAGCTACAATCCCAGCCCCACAATGGATCAATTTTAATAAATGTGTTTCATAGAGTAAATTTTCTAGCTTTAATATCTTGTCTTCTTCTTTTGTTTATTTTTTATTTTTGGTACTGGGGATTGAACCTAGAGGTGCTTTACCACTGAGTCACATCCCCAGTCCTTCTTATTTTTTATTTAGAGACAAGGTCTCACTAAATTGTTTAGGCCTTCACTAAGTTGCTGAGGTTGGCTTTGAACTCGTGATCTTCCTGTCTCAGCCTCCTGAGTTGCTGGGAATACACATGTGTGCCACCACACTCAGCTCTAGCTTTAATTTCTAAAATATTACATTATCTAATTATTACTGAGGAAATCAACTTACACATCCATTTGATGCTTAAAGTTTTCTCAAATTGATTTAAACTTTTATATAATTTTCATAATTTTAAATTACTATATGCAGTGAATTAAATATCATAATAACAAATCAATATAAATGTGATGGCAAGTTGGAAAATGTTACCTATTATAAATATGAAATCAACCATCCCTATGCATGGAATTTCAATGATTTTTAAGTAACTGTAAACTAAGAATACAATAGAAATTTTTTCTGTTGTAATAACCTTCAGGCCACAGGAAAAAATTCTGTAAAATCTTTAAAAGTAGTGTACTACTATTTTTACAAGTTCTCAACAAATTAGGTGGAAAAATTGCTTCTAAGAAATATCAAAAGGTTTTCTAGAGTATCAAAAAAATTGTGTACTTTGGGGTAGATTTTTACCACTGAAACATATAAAAATTTTCTTAAGTAAAATATATCTTATCACTTACACATTCCTTAAAGTTAGAGACAGCTTTCTAGTCGACTGCTACTAAAAATATCTCATCTGCCAGGTGCGGTGGCACATGCCTGTAATCCCATTGGCTTGGGAGGCTGAGACAGGAAGATAGAGAGTTCAAAGTCAGCCTCAGCAAAAGTGAGGCACTAAGTGACTCAGTGAGACCCTATCTCTAAATAAAATACAAAATAGGGCTGGGGATGTGGCTCAGTGGTTGAGTGCCCGAGTTCAATCTCTGGTAACTCCCTGCCTCCAAATATCTCATCTAAGCTGGGCATGTTGGCACCTGCCCTAATCCCAGCAATTTGGCAGGCTGATGCAGGATTGCAAGTTTGAGGCTAGCTTCTGCAATTTAGCAAGACCCTGTCTCAAAATAAATAAATAAATAAATAAAAATAAAAAGGACTGGAGATGTAGCTCAGTGGTAGAGCACCCGTGGGTTCGATCCCCAGTAAACCCTCCCAAACCTGCCCACCCCCAGACATTTCATCTATTGTAATAAACAAATTATCCATACCACATGAAAATGGAAGCCGTTGAAACTATATGGGAATGTAGCTTGCCCTGTTCAGGTAAGTTTTCCTGCTGTGTTTTTTGTAAATTATTTTAGGGTTAGGATAATGTTTCCTGATGTTTTCCATAATTAGTAGTGTAAGTAATAATATGCCAAAGTAGTCACTGGTCATAGCTGTTGACTACATACCAAAAGCCTGTTAGTCTGCTGTCTATTTATGGTAGCTTTTTCCAGCAGAAAAAGTATTTCCCCAGCTCCCCACACTTCCAAGAAGGTTTAGTATGGATTTGTATGCAACAAAAATTTAAATTACCTTGGGAGAATACCACTTTTCTAGTTAATTCTTTAACTCTCATTTGCTTAAAATCTGAGATCTTAGGGAAGATTACAACTGAGATAAATCCAGGACCTAATTATTTCAATATGCTTTCCTTGTAAACTAATTTCTCTTGCCAAAATGATGTACTTTGTTTAAAGAGAGGTTACAACTTGGCTGGCCAGATTTGGTCTGTAGTGGTTTGGCTCTAAGTTCACACACACACACACACACACACACACACACACACACGTGTAGGTGAATGAGTTATCCACACAAAAGTACAGATTTTCAGTTTCTTTTTGAAATAGCTGAAGGTCTAGCAATCTGAACCTAGTATTGGGAAATAGCAATTACCAGCTAGAATAGGGCAGTAACTCCAAAATGCTTACCTGCCTATAGCCCCTAAATATAATTTAATCATGTGACCCTGAAACACATTTTGTGTTTAATAAAATATCCTCCTCATTTCTGAGACAAAGATTGTTCCACCTGATGTATCTCTTTTCACTTATTATTCTTTTTCTGGGGGGGTTGGGTAAATAGTGATTGAACCCAGAGGTGCTTGACCATTGAGCTATATCCCCAGTCTTTTTTACTCTTTGAGTCAGGGTCTTGCTAAGTTGCTAAGGCTGGCCAGGAATTTGTCACTTATTGATTTATTATTTATTTATTTTCAGTACTGGGGATTCAACCCAGGGCCTTGCACATACCAGGCAAGTACTCTTTATCACTAAGCTATATCCCCAGTCTGCCAATTTCTTATTCTTTATTTTTATTTTTTTATTGTAAACAAATGGGATACATGTTGCTTCTCTGTTTGTACATGGTTATTCTTTATTTTTAAGAAAGTAAAGCACATTTTAAAGTCTGCCTAAAAACATACTCAAAGCTTTTAAAAGAATTGAGCCTCCTGTTGTCTCTTAACTTTATTGCAGCTTCTTCCAGCAGAAACAGCTTCACTATATTCCCCAACTCTCAACATGAAAAATCTTTAAGCCATGTACCCTGGCAAAAGGGACTTTTAAATATGGAAATATTTTCAACTTTCATAGCCTCACAAAATCAAAGTGAGCAGAAAAACTCTTTAAGTTGATAAGCATAATAAAGGAAATCAGTCTGGCTCTGTCCCAAAATAATTATCGTGAGCCTTGTCTCTAATTCTATTGTCATGCAATATGGGCAGAGGTCTAATAAGAACTTGGGCTTTCATTTTCATTGCCAGCCCCGATGATTATAAAACTAGCTGGACAAACTTTCCCTTTTTAGATGCTTTTGATGGTGTTCACTGCTTCAGCTGGAAGAGACGAAGCCTCTCCTGCTCATGGAAAGATTTTGTTTTCCCTCTATGGATTTATAATAGCCTATGGGTAAAATTGTACTGTAATGAACCATATGGTGAATGCTTTAAAGAAATACTTTAACCTTAAAAGTGTGGTGCACAAATTTCTAAGAAACAAATTCCCATCCAAACTCTAAAACCCTAACTATGTCAATTTATTTGCTATTCATTTAACTCTCAATATTTGCTCACTGTGTCTAGAATCCCAATAAAGGTGACTCCACTATAATTCCTGCTTTGATTGGTGTAACTGGTGACACATTAAATGCAAGTTTCAACAACACAGTGTATCTCTATTAGACATATCATTAAAGACCCAGGATTTAGCAAGAGGTTCTGCATTTTAGGAAAGCAATAGTAAGAATTGAAACCATTTAAGCTATAAACAACAGAGGGTTATTTTGTATGACCAGGAGTTCTCAAACTGAAACACTATTATGGGTTGAATTGCATCCCATCCCCAAAAGATCTGCTGAAGTCCTAATCCCCAAAACTTAATTCAGAAAGTGATCTTATTTGGAAACAGGATCTTTACAGAGGATCTTTAATCTAGTTAAAATGAGGTAACTAGAGTGGGTTATATTCTAATCGTGATTGGTGTTATTAAAAGGGAAATTTGTAAAGAGATATACATAGAAGACAAATATGAAGACACATAGGGAGAACCCCACGTGAAGACAAAGGATTGAAATGATGTATGTACAAGACAAGGCATGCATAAGACTGTCAGAAGTTAGGATTTGGAGCAGATCCTTTTCTAGTGCCTTCAGAGGCAGCAAGGAAACACCAACACCCTGATCTTTGACTTCTGCCTTCTGAACTGTGAGACAAAATGTTGCTTCAAGTCACCCAGTTTGTAGTACTTGGTTAAGGTAGCCCTGGGAAACTAATATAACACCTTCCCAGAACTGTACATTTTCTTCTTCATACATAGAAGGGTCGGGTCTTCATGACTACTATTTTTTTCTTTTATCTTTCATGTTTTGACATGAATTTCTATGATATTTTACAAGATATTAAAAATCTTATGACTGTTGATATTTAAAAAATTAATATCCATTTAACATTGATCTTTAATATATAAGAACAATGTCAATGATTCCCCAATGTTCAAGTTAATGGTTTCTATTTTCAGGTCCCATTAAAGTCAATAAGAAAGTCTGAAGCAATATCATTACAGAAAGGAAAGAATGAATGAAAAAGATAACAAAGATGAATAGACTGGGCATTATAATTCATTTAACTTTTTGTAAAGTTTAAGGTTATTGGTAAATACAACTTTTTTGTTAATTGATTGGTACTGGGGATTGAACCCAAGGGTGCTTTACCACTGAGCTACGTTCCCATTCCTTCCTACTTTTTATTTTGAGGCAGGGTTTTGCTAACTGGCTTTTAACTTGCAATCCTCCTACCTCAGTCTCCTGAATCACTAGAATTATAGGTGTGTGCCACCAAGTCCAGCAAATACTTTTATTTTTGAAATTAGTATATTGTTCGATTTAATCAATGATTCTTTTAAAGCATTCTCAAATATGTTAGCAGTTTTTTGTTTAATATTTACTAATCTCCTTTCCATCCAATTAGGAAACTTAAGTTTTTAAATTGCCCTATTATCTCCAATTGATAATTAGAATCACACCCCATATTCTTCATTTTACTCCCACATGACTGTGACTTTCCATTTTCTCAGTTTCTGGCATAACATCTAGCACATAGGAAGTAGTATTTCTTCAATGTAAAAGCCATATATAAAACCAAATTTAGAAAAGAAATATAAGCATTCACAGTCCAGGGACAGATTGTTGGTATGTTTTTATGAGTTTGTGTAAAAGCATTTACTCTTACCATTAAAACTGATAACTTGGGTGTTGATTCTCAAAAAACCACTTTATTCCTAAATTACTTTAGGAATCTCCAATAGAACGGGGGTATTTTATCAGTTTTGTGAGGTTTATCTCATGTACCTCTTCCAAGTGTTTCTGACCTAATTCTTTTCTTGGAAATAAGCTATTTGATTTCTTTCTTTTATTTTTGGACCCAATGGCTTCTTACCACTGAGCTACATCCCCAGTCCCTCTTTTTTTAGGGTCTCACTAAACTGCTGAGGCTGACTTTGAATTTGCGATCCTCCTGCCTCAGTCTACTGGGCCATGGGGATTACAAGTGTGCACCACTGTACCCAGCTGACTTCTTTTTTAAAATAAACCTTTCCTCTTCATTTTTACTTCCATTTTGCCTATTTATTTGTAGTACTGGGGATCAAACCCAGAGCCTTGCAAATTCTAGGCAAGCACTCTATCACTGAGTTACCTCTTCAGCCCTGACTTCTTTTATTTTGGAACTCTAGAGCCTCTTTGAAGGGGCTTGCCTGATTTAAGTCAGGGCCACCTTGGATTAGCTCCTTTTCCCCTTTAACTTAATCAACTAGGAATTTTACTTACATGTACAAAATCTTTCACTCTTTCCATATAGTGTGACCTGAGCAAGGGAGTGACATCCAATCATATTCACTGGTCCCATCCATACTCAGAGGAAAGGAATTATTCAGGGCATGTGGCACCAGTAAGTGGGAACCTTAAGGTTATGTTAGAATTCTGCACCACAAATGGTATGTCTTAGTACCATTTGTGAGTTGTACTTACACTTGGCTCCTATATAGTTTGTCTTGGTATTTTTTGCAATATTGTACTAGTAAACATTGAGTTTAAAATTGCATTTATCTTTAATAAAACTAGAATTCTATTAAATGTAATATTCACACAAAA
This sequence comes from Sciurus carolinensis, assembly GCF_902686445.1. Lineage (NCBI taxonomy): Eukaryota > Metazoa > Chordata > Mammalia > Rodentia > Sciuridae > Sciurus > Sciurus carolinensis. The sequence continues at coordinate 31,601,625 of NC_062232.1, forward strand.
GACCATTTTGTAAGATTTAAAAATCCTATCTACTCTGGATTAATGTTCTAATAATCCTTGTGCATGAAACACAGAGATTTGTTCTTTGTTTAAATGGGGCAACGATTACTGTGATTAAAGAATAAAATGTTTTATTCACAAGCAACATGGGGAAAATGAAGGTGGTTTGAGCCATTTAATAAATGGCACCTGTGAGAAAGGAATGTTTCTATCAGAATAGACTTAAAAACTTTATCCTTCCTGTTCCTTGTGGCAGTGCACTGTGTCACTGAGTCAAGTTTGATTACCAATGTCAGTGCTAGAGACAGTTGAAATGAGCAAGCATGCCTACGTTCAGGTCTTTTAAGGTGACAATCTGTGACAGGGTCAAATGCTCCAGATCACATCATATAATCTATAGTTTTACAGATATTCAATCACCTCCCTAAAGAAAGGAATGAGACGCAAAGAAATTTCAACACTCAGTTTCTCCAGAAATATGTTTTGCTGACACAGTTGCATTCATATTTTCTTTACTCAGGGGAAACATATTTTGTGTCCTTCAATATTTTAAAAGTCAGATGTTGTGCTCTCATGTGAGCAATGGCTAACTCCATGTACCTCCAAATTTTATTCATACTCATCCATTTTAACAGCAGAACCGACCAGACAAAGTTTATTAAAATAAATTCATTACAAATAATTTTGTTTCAGTTTTTAAAAATTGCAAATACATTAAAAACTGTTACAGTGTCATGAGATTGCAAACATTGTCTTATGAAATTATAAAGAAGTAAACCTGTTTAGTAAAAACTATGAAATATCTTAATTCAATTTTCACATATAAAAATATATTGTTTTATGCAACACTGAACAGTTAAGGCCACAACACTTCAAGAAGTTTGAGATGCACATATTTTGAAATTGCCTGTTAAAAAATTAGCATAAATAAATATCAAAACCGGTCGTACTATTTAAACTGATCCAAACATATTAACTTATATTTTAAAAGTCTTTTATCAGAAAATTTCCTTCAGAAGTCATAACATTTTTCAAGTATAAATTATGAATGTGCTCAGTGACCATGAAAACATAAATGTACATTTATAGTACTGTACAGGATTTTGACTTTCCCTCCATATTTGGTGGTGAAGCATCCTGAAGGTTTTGCCCCATGTGGTTCTGGTTTGCATCTTTCTTATTGCTTTGTAAAGCTATTTGATCTCCTATTGGTTTTATCTCTGGGAGTGGCTCGCTATTATTCTGCATAATTTTCTGACCTGTCAATGACATCCGTTTAAAGAGGAAAATCTAGAAAAAACACACAAAAGATTTCATTTCAGTAAGTGAACTGTTCACTTAGTATTTAGGGGCATCATTTTTTTTTTTGTGGTACTGACTGGGATTCAACTTAGGGATGCTTTACCACTGAGCTACATCCCCAACCCTTGTTTTATGTTTTGTTTTGAGACATCGACTCACTACATTTCCTAGGCTCAAACTTGTGATCAGCTTCCCAAGTAGCTGAGATTACAGGCATGAGCCGTGGCACCTGGCTAGGGGTATAATTTTTAACAAGTTCAAACATGATTTCATCACATCGTTATGGGGTTGCACATGTATAATGGTACATTCTTAGCAACCATCAGTCTTCTCTTTTACCAAAATGCAGTCCTGATTCCACCCTAAAGAAAGACCTTTCAGGATCTAATATCCACACATCAACATCTAGCTCATATATTATCATTTTTCTTTAAAGGACAAATTTTATATTTCATTTTGTTGCATTAAAGGAGGAAAAAAGATGAAAACTAGGATATGATTTGCTGTAAAATTTAAATGTAACCAGGATGGATTGTTTTGGGGGCATATCTGCCACCCCCAGTGTATCACAGTTACATAGAATTTCTGTTGTAATGTGCTGGTGAAGGAAGATACATCTCCCTATTCCTGTGGATCAGATCTTTTGGCAAAATGTTAGTGCTGCCAAGTAATAGCAGTCTGCACCCTGTGGGACTGAGTAGGTAGTAGGAATATGGAGCTGCTACTTAGGCAAGGCCAGGGCTACTGTAGATATGCAGAATACTGATAAGAGCTGAAGAGATGAAAGCAGCTCCAGTAACCTAGGGATTCCTGGTAGGCAGAAAAGAAAATGAGGCAGCTCAGAAGTCAGAGGAGGCAAATACAAGAAGGGAGTGGACAACAGGCCTAGATGTAGGAGAGATCAACAAGATAATAATTCATCTGATTTAGGCTCTTTGAGGATTTGGCCAGAAAGAAAAACAATAGGATTATTAAGGAGTTACAATATAAATAATGGTTCTGACAAAATGCCAAAACCAGAAAAAAAGGAAGTAAACACTAGATGAAAACTTGTATCTTTCAAAATCCAAAATGGTGCTAATAATAGTAGCTAAACCTTTATCTTTAAAAATAGGAGAACTAAAATGAAAACTTGTAACCCCAAAAGTTAAGGGTCTATGAATCAAAATGCAGGAATTTGGGGGTATTTCTGTTTTTGCTATATTGGAAGAATACACATCTTGAAAAATTCTGTCACCATTAAATATCGAGAAATTCTGAATAAGTTTAAAAAATAGGATTTTATAATGTGTGAGCAATCTCTCAAAAAAATTAAAGGAAATTCCCTGTGGACCACAAAATAAGGACAGAGCTTCAAAAATCCTCAGAGGTGAGTACTGACATAGTTATCTCATAACTCAGATCCTTGCTTGGATTTTAACAGGTTTTAATCTCACAAAATGTGGGAAATTAGATCTGAGACCCCTACATAATGTGGGAATCCTCTAAGGACTATGTCTTTAATGTAAGTCCACATACAAACATGGGGGATAACAAAATAACATGCCTCTCTTGGCCTGGCATTTGAGTGAAGAAAAAAAATATTTGGTTGAGGTTGTTCATAATACCAGTGTGAGTGGGTGACCCTTAACCCTTAGGTGCTTCAGAACTAACAGACTAATAAACATTCTCCATGGATGGACTCACTTTAATCTGAGTTTTACACAATTTCCACAAAGAACACCTGGTTGAACATGAACTTATAATCCAAATTTCAAAATGCACATGGAAATAAGTAATTCGTAGCAAGTCAGCCAAAGCAACACATAGATTTCACTCTCAAGGACTGACTACATTGGAATTAAGAAATAGAGAAAATAAGTAAACAAATTATTTAAAGCACAAAACAAGATGTTAATTTTTAAAAGACCAGATTGATAAGAGGAACTATAGAATCCTGAAATTACCCAGAATATCACTTAGACATAGAAAATATGAAATTGACATTAAAAGATATGGACAAGGGCTTATAATGTAGCTCAGTGGTTGAGTACTTGCCTACCCTCTGGGAAGCCCTGGGCTTAATCCCCCAGTATCTCCAAAAATCAAAAAACAAAAAATGAAACAACAACAACAACAAAAAATTCCAAACAAACCAACCATAAAAGACATGGACAACAATGAAAAGTTTTATACCCAAGTTTGAAGAGGAAGAGAGGAAATATACAAATATATAATAGATGAGAATTTTAAAAACTATGATAAATGATATAAATTCTCAGATTTAAGAGTTATAAAAATTTCGAAAGTTAAAATAAAAAAATTTACACCTAGATATCTTATTGTGAACTGAAACATATCAAAGACAAAGAATCTAAAAAAGCAGCCAGAGAAATGACAGACTATATATAAAGTTATCAGCAATTACACTAAAGCAATATTCTTAACAATGGTAGCAAACACTAAGAGAAAATAACTGCGAACTAGTCATTCTATCGTTCAAGAACTACAGTAAAATAAAGATATTTTCAAATGAACAGAAACTCAAAGTATGAACCACCAACAGACATCTATGACAAGAACTTCCAAATAATTTCTTCAGGAAGAATCATATGGATGCCAGAAAGGACGTTTGAGATATTAAAAGGAATGTGAGTAAAGCCAAGTAGTAGAGAAGACAAATAACTTGATTTGTAAAGTGAAAAAATTTAAAATGCAGGGTATGATGAGTTGTAAAATGGGAAGGAAGAGGTTATAGGAAAGAAAACTATTCTAAGATCCTGGTATTATTGAGGAAAAAGATAGGAACACCGATTAGTTTTAGATTTTACGTAGGCATGTAAAAATATCCCAAAGACAAAATCCAGCTATATAGGTCATTTAGAAGGCATCTAAAACACAAGTGAAAAGAGGAACAAAAGATCTATCAAGCAAATGCAAACTAAAGAAAGCTAGTTTATTAAAATGTAAAATATCAACCTGATATTCTTCATGTATTTTTGGGTCATAAAAATTTATACTAAGATAATGAAATGATGTGGATCACCATATAAAAAGCAGAAGGGGCAATTTGATACTTGGGTCTTAACACTAAAATGGAAAATTCATTTCACTTACCTTTTTGGCTTTTTTAATATCCTTATTTGGTGTTGATTCGCTAATTTCCGAAGCTTCTGAAGAACTGCTCTTCACACGATCATATATGTATCCTACAATTGAATACAGTTAAAAATATTGTTCCAACTGATGACAAGAAGAAAAGAGCTAATGTTTACTTCAGCACAACTCTATTGATCCTGAATTATAGGGTAATATGAAAAAAAAAAGTATACCACTGGAGTAAAGGGCAATGTCTATACCATGTATTTCCTAAAAAGGTTAGTTAAGGTTAAATGCCCAGGATGACCTGACCGGTGTTGAAATGTTTCTGTGATCAGTATCTAAATATAGTCATAAAGGTAATAGGAAAAGTTAGAGAAGGTTTCTGTAAAAATATAAATTACTTTTTAAAATTTAACCTAGTTACACTTAGATTCTTTGTACTCAAATGGACATGTTATTTTTTGGTATTTCAAATTAACCCACATATTATGTGGTTGAGTAACAATTTTTAAAGTTTACTTATAAAGCATATGAATAATTTTAATGTTACAAACTTCTTAGAGCTTATATTTAATTTCCTTTTGACACTATTAGCTATATGCTAAAAATACTTCAGAGGTGATAAATACTTTAACATTTTGTTTAAAATATTCTAAAACTTACTACTCTTTTTGTAGAAGTTAAAAGGACAAAAGGATTAACAAAGCTACTCCTTCCCCTGCTTAAGTTTAGATCAGATAGCCAGTATTATGGACAGTTATTTTAAAAAACTGATTGATTAATTGTGGTATTGGAGATGGAACCCAGGGCCTTGCGCATACTGTGCAAGCACTCTACCACTGACCCACGACCCCAGCCCATGCAGTTATTTTTAATGAGAACATGATAAAAAGCACACCCTGGTGTGTGGGGTATCAAAACATAATTTAGGAACCATACAGTAAAAACACACATGATTTGCATCTAGAAAATATAGGTCTTGAGGGCACTGATAATCTGTTCTATTCCATGGCACTTGTTCTCTAATGCTAATAGCCTGGCCTGAGAAAGGACTTCTCGTCAATGCCCGTTTAAGGTCAGAGACTCAGCTCTGGACTCTGGAAGGAATAACTGGATGGCTGCTAGGACTCCTGGCCAACCTAACATAGGCAAAGAGATCCACAGTACTCACCAGAGATATAAACTGGGATTTGGGGCAAAGGTCCAACTTAATAATACTGATTGAGTAGGAAAAAAATAGGTAATAAAAAGTCTGTTCTAAATCCTCGAACACTGACACCTGACCACCCCTGAGTACTGTGAATATTTGCATGTGAAAGAGCTGTGGTGGTTAAAAATGAGAACAGATAAGGGTGTGCTACACATTTCATAGCTTGTTATGAGGGTCTTGTGACATAAAAATATAAAAAGGAATGTATTGTGAGAGTTTATAATCACCCAATCATGGCGCACACACACACACACACACACACACACACACACACACACACACACACATGTTCATATGAATATATGGTATGTATCTAGATTTTTTTTTAAAAATATGCTTTTTGAACTGAGGTATGTTCATACCTTTTGGATTTTCATTGTATTCACAAATGGCCCGTTCATCTAGGTTGCCTTTTTCTTCCTATAAATAACAAAGAAACAATATGACAAAAAAATTTATGTGGTGGTAGAAAATTTAGTCTCAGTTTGAAAGCAGGGTTCCAGTGTAAGCCTCTAGCTGATGACTTAAATGTATGATGATTACTTCACTTTGCTGGGCTCTCGTAAAATGAGGGTTTTAGATGTTAACCAACTGCTAAAGTCCCCTGAGCTCAAAATTGTATGTTTGTGTATATATATATATATATATATATATATATATATATATATATATGTATATCATACTATACATACATATATATCATACTATATATATTATATATGCTATATGGTTCAAGAATTCTCCTCAAAGAAGATTCAGGAATACCAATTGGTATATGACTTGTCTTAACATTTTACAATGTCAAATTGGTGTTTAATGACTCTATATTAAAAACTTTTAGGGAACATTCTAACTTGAACTCATAAATGTTTTCTATGAACAGAATCATTTTCCCCTTCTGAAAAAAAAAACAATAACTGCTTAGAATATTGTTCCTCAGTGTGAAGAAGGAGTCTTAGAAAAAGAAGGAACCAATGAAGAGAATAACCTCTATAGAACAGTAACATTTTGTAAGTTAAAAGTACATGCATATAAAACAATGCTTGTTTCATAAGTACACATTCAAATAAAGGGCAGATATGATTTAGTAGTTGTCCAGGTTAGGGAAAAGGGAGACAGGCAGAGGCCTAAAAGGGAATGAAATTAAATAGGAGAGAAGACCCTGGCACAGAGAAAGGATGAGAGTGTTTCAGCTAGAGGCAGGACCAACTCAGTGTTCTGCATGAGAGGTCCCAAAAGTGAAAATGAATTAATGTTATTCAGCTTGGGGTTTCAGAATTCTGTGCCTTTGAAATGAATCCACAGTACTGTTAGCAAAACAAATTACTTCAAACCTACCAACTGTCTCCTAGCAAGGTCATTCTCAGACAAAATCACCAAATGGAGATTATATTTTTGGCATTTCAAGTTCCACTTTCAGGATAATCTTTGCTTCCCAGTGATACTCCCTCTTATTTCTCCTACATATACTTTTGTCTAGAGTGCATCTAAAAGAACTGATTCCAACTTCAAATTCTGCTGTGACCAACTTTCTTTGCCCATATACATATTCATATACATATAAGTATTCCATTTCTGCCACCAGCACGAGGCTCCTAACTTTGCTTTTTCAGCATTTCAGACTTTTTGGTTCATTTCCCAACAGTGTACTATTGTGGTCCATACCAGTTGACTTCCATTTATGCAGGGAACAGAATGTGACCAAGCAGTGTAGAAAGTGTGCTCCAGATGTTTGCTTGACTCATAAACTAGGCAAAGTCTTTCCCTGGCACATAAATGAAGTTATTCACAGAACTATTTCTGTTCCCAAAGAAAACTGTAATCTTCCCTCTGCAGGGACCACGAGACCCACATGCTTCTCTTTGGCAGGATCTCAGGACTTAAGCATCCATCATCATACCTCTCTATCAATTTTAGCTGAGTTGTCATGGATACCACTCAACTCTTCTGTTTCACCATCATCATCTTCAGAAACACTTTCATCACTTCCTATAGATTTCTTTTCTTCTATCAGATTTTTGGCATTAATATTCTTATTCATGTCTTCTGGTTCTGCTTCTTCAGTTTCTGAAGATTCCTCATTCTGTGACAAGATTGATAATGGGAGAATAGTAAGCTTTTCTTTTTTAAAAATTAGAGATTTGATACCGCTGTCATAAATAATTTATACCACCTCAAAGAACATGTAGGACATAAAATCACATACAGAAGTTGAAGGACTAAAATAGTGTATAATCCATGATGAATATCAAGTTACTATATTTTATGCATGCTGCTGTATTTCAATGACTAAGGTTCCCAAAATTCTATTAGTACCTATGGCAAGGTTAAAATGTAAAAAAATGAAATTCATTTTCTTAGCTGCCTCCAGAGTGCTTTTAAACTTGAGAAATTATAACATTATGTTAATTTTCTAAAACATAGGGATTTAGAATTCCTTGAGAGGTACAATTCACTGATATTCAGAAGAGAGGTAAGTATAACTATTTACACTTCAGGAAAAAAGATAAAAGGACATAGTTTAAATGCTTTGCACTTGGTTATTAAAAATAAAGGGAAAACCAACCGGAGACAGAATTTGGTTTATCTGGCTATTATTCACCTAATCCAAATTATAAAACACCTACTCTATGGATCAAAAAGATGGTTAGTAAATCATATAATTATTAAGTAAAGACAGAAAATACTTTTAGTCCTTGCTCTATACTGAAAAACATATTTGTAGTCAGGTTAGGTAGGTTTAACCATGAGGTAGCTACCACTTACCAAATATTTCTAATTTGTTTTTTCTGCATGATTTTCCCTCTACATGTATTATATAGTAATTATGCCTAGCCAGATACACATTATTGGTAGTTAACATTATAAGGGATGACTTCACTTTGAAAGGGAATAAGAATCAAGACTACTAGATCAAAGAGTAATGGCTGATAAATAGATGTATTCATAATACATAAATGAAACACATAAATGAAAGGCTAACTAGAAAGAACAATGCTCCTGAGAAACAGAATTTCAGACTATGCCACCATGCCCCCACCCCCATCTCACAGAGGGAGGGTAAATGAGCAGTGTTTCCAGAACAATCCTCACCTGGAGAGTTCGGCTAATCTAGCACCTGGATCAACTCCAATCAGGCTTGTTAACTAAGGTATTAATGTCATCATAGGATAAGAGCATGCTATTATAAAAAGGAATTTGACGTTTTACCTTATTTAAAAATAAGCAAAACACAACATCTGTTCTAATGAATTACAATCTTACTCATTAAGAAAATCTACAATAATTAAGAACTACTGAACTCTAAAATTTGAGAAAGCTATTAGAAAAAGACATTGTGCACTAAGAAATTACATCAATTTTAAGACTTTGAGATTATTAAGCACATTTAAACTATTCTATACATATCTGGACAACTAAATCACAGAAAGCACTTACCTTCAAACTGAAACAATTTAGGAGAGATTGGCAGAATACTGTCATTTTATAAAAAGAAAGGGGTGAAGTTTAAGCACATTCTTGGTACTAGAAGCATATAAGACATATAAGGTAGTCTGAAATGGTCAAGTACGTGTGTTATGTTAGGACCCCAGTAAAGAAGTAAGTGGGCCTTGACCTCTTGTTCAGACACAGCACAATGAGCTGAAGTCTTTGGTGTGGTCCCACATGACATTTTTAAAAATATTTCTGATTGGGATTATCACGAAAGCCAACATTCCTTGTAAGTTTCAGTTTGCTTAAGAATATAATTACAGGGCTGGGGGTGTCGCTCAGTGGTAGAGTGCTCGCCTAGCATATGTGAGGACCTGGGTTCAATTACCAGCACCTCAAAAAAAAAAAAACTACATTGCATATTTTAAGAACTAGAAATTTCTGTTAGAAATCAGCATAGTGGTTACCCTGGGGGAGGGGATGGTAAAAGACGGGAAGGGTGTTGAAGAGGAGCTTCTGGGGAGTTGATACTGTGCTTTTCCTTGATTTGGATGGTGATCAGTTTGTAATGTGTGTTCAGTTTGTGAAAAATACATTGAGCTATGTATGTATGAGATGTGCATTTTGTGTATAGTTTTATACAGTTAAAAGAACCCTAAATTCCACAAAATTATAAAGCATAAAATATTGTGCTATAATTCTGTATTCATGAAATGCTTCCATGTCATTTAGTGAACTTTTTCCAAATAAGTTAATATTGCATAAAAATTTATATCTTAAGTTACAGCTGTCAAAAAAGTGTCCTTTTTAAACTTCAATTTCAGGGTTTTTTAAAGGAAAAGTTTTGTTTTTTTTCCTTTGTGTGTGTATGGTGATCAGCCTTTCACTGCACTTCAAACACCGAGGGCCTTGTGCATGCTAGGCACGTACTCTACTGCTGAGTTATACCCCTGGCCTTCATGTTTTAACTATACTAGAGATTGCCAAGGTAGTAGTGGGGAGTGGGAAGGACATTAAATACAAAGGTTTAAGCACTGTTTTTAAGCCATGTTCTATCACTCACGGCCTCAGCATGGCACCTAATCAATGTACTTTACAGGCTATCTGTAAAATGGGAAAATAACATTAGCAATGCCTTATTCAGAGAGTTTGTGTAAAGATTAAAAAGAATACTTACATAAAAATAACATGAGCAAATAGTGTATATATTGTATATAAATATTACTGATTTTGTATAGACCCCTCCATAAAAAGAGTATTTCTAGTGTGCATTGAGGACTGTCAAAAAACAAGAAGGTTGGACATTTTTTGCCATAATGCCCTAGATCTTATTATTAGAAAATAATTCATATAAATTACCCTTGTATTTATTCTACCTTCATCTACAAATTCTTTTCTTCTGAGCCAGGAGTCCTACAGCTAGGGCAGGTGAGAAGACAGCTACATACCTGTTAGAAGCAGCCAGGAGATCCCAGCAAATTGGGGGTGGGCAGCCTTGACTCTACCTCAGGCCAGGGTTGCCCCAGAGAATGATGCTCCCAGACACTCAGGCTTTCCAGGAGAAGTCCAATTAATATTTTAAAAATATAAAATATCCCCATATTCCAACATTGGCAACCAATCCAATTTTTTTAAAAAAATCACTGTGTACATAGGCCAGATCATATTCCCAGGCTACCAGTTGTGACCTCCAAATTCTTGGCTTGATACCATTTTAAAATCTCTAAGTCTTCCTTCTTTCTAGGCACCAATCTCTTATTTCATTCTTAATTCTATATTTTAACTGCTGAATGTATTGTTTAACTCTGACAGACACAGACTTTGTTGGTGGTAGGCATTTTCAGATTTGTTGTTTTTTATTTATTTCCCTCTTCTTTCCTTAGACAATTTATTTCCTTTTTGTATCTTAGACAAAGGTATGATCCATGATTATACTTTCCATGCTAATTACTTTTTATATAATTTGACAACAATGTTGGCACACAGGGAAATCTGTTGTGTGCACTAACACCTACACTTTAGGTTAATCACACAAGTGTGATCAGCCTTTCACTGTACTTCAAACATGGAGGGCCACTACTGACCCATATATGGTGTATAAAAGCAGTTTCACTCCACCTCTTACTTAAGGGTTATCAATATTATCATCTACTTTATTCCCAAAGATCTATTTCCATAAATTATTTTTGGTTGGTACACTGTATTTAAACAAAAGCCAAATTCATAGCACTACAACTCATGCACATCAGTCAGTGACTTCAAAATTCCTGAGTGTACCTTTGTATCTGACTTGGTGTGATCAGACAGGATAATCAGAATGATATAGAATACCAATGATGAGTGCTCATAACATGCTTCATGTATCAAGTACTCATTAAAGGATCCCTCCTTTATTAAAAGAGGAAATAAGACTCAGAAAGGTAAACAAAACAATAACTAAAAACAAAACAACACTAAATAACTACAACAATAACTAAAAACCTTTTCCAGGGACACGGGGCTAATCAAGTGAAAGGCTGAGATCTGGAACTCAGGTCTGGACCCTAGAACCCATGTTCTTTCCCAACTCTGCCCAAATAATTTGAAGATCATAAGGGCTGCCCTCATAGCTATTTTCATCCTCCAACACTGATATTCAAAGCATTGCAGACTCTTCTTCTGGTTCATAAGCTCCTGCCAATAACATTCTATTCTTATGTACTGCTGTACATATTAATAAACAAAAATTTAGGATGTTTTCACCAAAGTACCCAAGTCTTCAGAACATATATTTTCCTTTTCTAAACTGAGATATATACCAGGAGCACTCTATGCTTGATATTTATTTTTCCAAGTTTAGAACTGATTCTATTCCCCTGCAAATCAGACTTCCTGAAGTTCAGTTTTTGGTGCCAATGCCAAGTCTCTCTCCATTATACATATCATCTGTCTTCATCCCCACTGTCCTCTTCCAGGTTCTCTTCATTCTTTTGTCTGGTTACTACAACTGCTTCCTAAATGGGATCCCCAACTCATCCTGTACTCTTCAAATCCACCTTCCATATTGCTACTGGAATGATCATACAAAAACCCAAGTGTGGTTAATTTCTTTTTTCTTTTAACATCCTGGTTAACAAACGTATCAGGCCCTTTACCTCTATTTCTAAGACCAAAGTGTACCCTAGGCTGTCACTACCTCAAACATTCCCATGACTCCCATCAGCCTGGAAAGGCCCCATCTCCTTGAAACCTTTGCCTGATTTTTTTATTTGACAGGATTCTGTTCAAGTTTTCCCATTTGTTCCTGGGAAGTTCTTTCTTAACTGTTGTCTGTAGTAGCTGAAGTTCCAAACAAACACTATTGTACTAGTAAATTTCCCATTCAGACTACAGAGTTCCTTGAGATCAGGAGCCTCATCTTACTACCTGCATACCCTTTCCTTCTTATTCATTAAGTGATTTAATGGAGGAAAGCCACAGACTTGCTTAGAGGGTCATATTTTTGTCTGGGCAGTCCTGGCAAAGAACATAGGGGTACAAATAAACAAATAGCACTGTTAAGAAATAGTTAAGGCAGAGCTGCCTTGGTGTTCCCTGGTGTCCTTTGGAAAAATATACCTAAAGTCCCTGATAGCTAAGAGGACCACAGGAGGTGGACTGTAAGCTGCCCTCACTTTTTGAGATTGACCTGAATTGTCAAAGCTTCTACTGCTTTTTGGTGTTTGGTACATAAATATTTGTTGAATTAATAATATGTACCAAATATTAAGCTATTATTCAGCTACTGGTACTGAATTTGCACAATGAAAAGAATAAAGGAAGGAGTTACAGCACCTTCCTCCAGGTGCACATTTTATTTTTTTATATATACATGAATAGCAAGTTTATCTCCATAGTAAATTAAAAAAAGACATTTCAGTTGCACTCACCTTAAGTGCTGCTGTTCAGCAGCAGCAGATATTTCTGTGGTACTCCTCAGCAGCATACCTTAAAAAGTCTTTTTCTGCCAAAGTCCTCATTAGGAAATGGTAACTCAATGGATTCTACATATATAACCCATACTTCCCTCAGTGATAAACTACAGTAAAAGCTCAAGAAACCAGCAGATAGGAATGATAAAGAAGCAACCAGTTATTTTAATCTATGTAACCAAGTGTTAATTCATGAGGGACAATGTTCTCTCTTTCTTAACTTCCTTTTCTTTCTCTCCTTATCTTTATATAATATTTACAAATAGGTGATTTATATATAATATTTATAAATATGCAAATCCTTTCTATTCATGAAGGTCTCCGTTCTTTTAGCCCCCACACCATCCCACCACTAACTAGCAACAAACACCCCTTCATAAACTTCAGAGGGCAGGAGACCTGCCACATATGTAATTAAATAAATGGCACTGAAAGTTGGCATGCTTAATTTAGGATAACTATTTACTTCATTCTAACTGCTAGTATGCTTGAAGGTGGGGTGATTTTGGTGACTGGACTCAAGATTATTTTTCCCGAGGAAAAAAGATATCAGCAATTCTGGTTCTGACAAAACTATAGTTGGTAATGAATACCTAGTGTTCCTACAGAATTACTTAAGATTGCCCATTTTAATTTTATACTCTGCCAGATGAAGAAACCAAAGCCTGTAAAGGTGAAAAAACTGGCCCAAATTCATGTGGCTCAAAAGTACAAAGCTAGAAACAGGGCTTTGGCCTCAAAATGACTAGGTCAGTGCACTTTTGACCAGAACACTATGCCTATAGAAACTACTACTTCTAAGATTTTGGCCATGGAAATGCAAAGAAATGGGTAAGAAATGTCGTCTAAAAGTGGACATCCAGACCAGTTCAAATACTAAGATGTGCACGTTAGAACATGATCTCAGTATTGCTGACCAGTTATCTCAAGTGGAAGATGAATGCCACTATCTTTAACATTATTAACTTGAGTTTGAGTTTCTCATCTCCCTTGAGTTACTTTATGAACTCTGTGTCTATCATTCATCTTATTTAATCCCTTTAAGTCTACTTTTCAATAACCATGTTTGGCACATACATTTTATCACAGTATTAATCTTACTTCTCAAGCACTTAAAGAATGTGGTAGAATTTGGTTGCAGGTTGCAATGCCAAATCAATGTACTTGGTTAGCTATGGGAAGCTACCAGAGATTCCAGCAGTTAAGACACAATTTACAGTTGTTTCTAGAAAATACTTCACTTTGTTTGCTAGTCTTTCTTCTCACATTTGTTTTTACTTAAGAGAATTAAATGAGCAAAGTATTCATCTACACAAAATTTACAGGAAGTTTACTATCAAAATTTCCCTTGATTAAAGTATAAGAAATCCCTCATGTCAAAAATATGGAAGTGACTGGGAAAGGAAATTAGTTGAAAAGGCAGCAATGAATACACAACAATCAAACTAACTGCATTATATAGATTGAAAAATTTATAAGAAGATTGAAATTACTCTAGTGGAAATCTAGCCTCTCTAAAATTCAATATCTAATACTAGACAGTTTCTTTTCACACACAATTACTGACTGTACACATTTAATCTTTATTTTACTGGTAACATTCTGACATGTAATAGACATACTGAGAATTACAGAATAGTCAATGAAGAATACATCAAGGGCACATGACAGAAACTGGGTTTGAAGGTTCTGACAGTACAGTTAGAGCTCAGAAATTATAGGAATTTAGAAATACAGAATTACAGAAGACAAGAGACATTAAAGCCATCAAAACTTGTTAAGAGTAGAAAATAGTTTATAAAAATTAAGTTAATTTTAAAGTATTTTTTCCTTAAAAACATATACAAATAACAAAAATGATAGAGCAAATCAGTCTGTCAGAATGGAAAGAAGGTTAAGAATTAGAAGGGACTATAATTATATTGTCTCATCCACTCCATTTCATGAATGAGGAAACTGGGGCTTACTGAGAACTTTGCCCATCTGATATACATACATACATTCAGATTATACATTTAAATAAATCTTCATTTCATTAGACATACTGCCACTAGAGAGATCAATTAGGATGTAAGCCCTGAACATAGCTGTCACTTTGTAGACAAAGACTGAAAAACTGTGCTAACATATTTATAAGAACTCAGAAATTCTGATAGCCCTTAAGGATCTGTACTATTTTTAAATAGATTGATTATATATACAAACAAAATACTCTTATAGTATATTTCTATTTCCTAAATCTGACTTAATGTTGAAAATATAATGTCAATTATCTGTTATGATGTTTTAATATTTTCTGGTTATAAATTTATAATTTGGGGCAAAAATACAATGAGATGCTAGTTTATGAGGAACCAATTTTGCAGTGCCTCCTGCTGCCTTTGACCCCTTAACACAACCTTCATCAGTTGCTTCTTTACCATATGTAAAATACTACAGTACAAAATCAATTTAGTAAAATGAGTGCCAATTACATGCAAGGTGTTCAAATGATTTGACTGGCCACAAGGAGGTCAAATTTGAAGTCTATCACTTCAATTCCAAATAATGTGGTAACACATTATTCCAGAATTTTTTGGAACCTGGTGGCCCATTCTCTGAAAGTTGTTTTGACTGCACCGACATTTTGAACCTCTGCTCTTTCCCCTTTCCTTGTGGGTTAGTTATAGGCTTTTTTTGGTATGTTCTATGTCTGTCACATTTCACAGATCCTTTTATTTGGCTCTCTCTTTTTGATTTTTCTCTGTTACCCTGACTTTCCTTCTCTTTTTCATCCATCCCCTGGTATTTCCCCTCTTTTTCCTCATTGTCTACCTCTTCTTCCTCCTCCTCTTCCCTATTCCTCCTGTTTTTCTCCCCTTTCCTCTCCTTCCTTTCCCTTTCCTCCCCTTCTTCTTCTCCTCCCTCTCCTTCCTCTTCTTCATCTTCTGCCTCTAGTTCCTCTTCACCCTTTCCTTCTTCATTTTCCCCTTCTCCTTCCTCTTCTCCCTCCTCTTCTCCCTCTTCTTCCTCACTTTCTCCTTCTCCTTCCTTTTCACCTTCCTCCTCTTCCCTCTCTCCTTCCTCATTTTCTTCCTCTCCTTCCTCTTCCCTCTCTTCTTCACCTTCCTCTTCCCCCTCTCCTTCCTCTTCACCTTCCTCATCTTCTCCCTCTCCCTCATTTTCCTCTTCTCCTTCCTCCTCTTCCTGCTCTCCTTCACCTTCCTCTTCTCCTTCCTCCTCTTCCCGCTCTCCTTCTTCACCTTCCTCTTCTCCCTCTCCTTCCTCATTTTCCTCTTCTCCTTCCTCTTCTTCCTCCTCTCCTTCCTCATTTTCTTGTTCTTCCTCTTCACCTTGCTCCTCTTCCCCCCCTCCTTCCTCTTCTTCCCCCTCTCCTTCTTCCTCTTCCCCATCTCCTTCCTCATTTTCCTCTTCTCCTTCCTCTTCACCTTGCTCCTCTTCCCCCTCTCCGTCTTCCTCTTCCCCCTGTCTTTCTTCCTCTTCCCCATCTCTTTCCTCATCTTCACCTTCTCCTTCTTCTCCTTCCTCTTGTCCCTCTCCTTCGTTTTCCCCTTCTTCCTCTTCCCCTTCTTCCTCTTCCCCCTTTCCTTCCTTCTTTCCCCTCTCTCCCTCCTCTGTTTCTCCATCTCCTCCTCCTTCTTTCCTGTCCTCTTTCTCTCTATTTCTTTCCTCCCCTCCCTTCTCTCCTTCTTTCTTTCCCCCATCTCCTTTCTCCTTACCACTTTCTCCTTCCTCTTCACTTTCTCCTTCCTCTTCACTTTCTTCTTCCTCTTCACTTTCTTTTCCCTCTCCCTCTTCTCTTTCTTTTCCCTCTCCCTCTTTATTCTCTCCCTCCTGCTCTCCTGGCTCCTCCTCCCTTTCCTCCTGCTCCTCCTCCTGCTCTCCTTGTTCCTCCTCCCTTTCCTCCTGCTCTCCTTGCTCCTCCTCCCTTTCCTCCTGCTCTCCTGGCTCCTCCTCCCTTTCCTCCTGCTCTCCTGGCTCCTCCTCTCTTTCCTCCTGCTCTCCTGGCTCCTCCTCCCTTTCCTCCTGCTCTCCTGGCTCCTCCTCCCTTTCCTCCTGCTCTCCTGGCTCCTCCTCCCTTTCCTCCTGCTCTCCTTGCTCCTCCTCCCTTTCCTCCTGCTCTCCTTGCTCCTCCTCCCTTTCCTCCTGCTCTCCTGGCTCCTCCTCCCTTTCCTCCTGCTCTCCTGGCTCCTCCTCCCTTTCCTCCTGCTCTCCTGGCTCCTCCTCCCTTTCCTCCTGCTCTCCTGGCTCCTCCTCCCTTTCCTCCTGCTCTCCTGGCTCCTCCTCCCTTTCCTCCTGCTCTCCTGGCTCCTCCTCCCTTTCCTCCTGCTCTCCTGGCTCCTCCTCCCTCTCATCTTCTTGCTCCTCCTCCTTTTCCTCCTCTTCTTGCTCCTCCCCTTCTCCTTCCTCCATCTCTTGGTTTCTTTCTTCCTGGTGGTCTTTGTCCCTCTCCTTTTTCCTCTGTTCTTCATCCCGTTTCTCCCCTTCTTCCTTCCCTTGCCATTGTTCCACTTCTGAACTACCCTCCTCACAGATTTGGTCCCCTTTACCTTCAGTCCCATCCTCTGCCTTTCCCTTGCCTTCACTCACCTCTGCTCTGTCTGAAAAGTCATCTGACAGGGTTTCTGCTTCCTCCTCCTTTGTTTCTCCTTCCACCTCCACATTTTCTTTATGTGCCTCTACCACTTGCTCCTCTATGCCACTTCCTTCCGAATCCTCTGCTCCTTCCTGCTCCTCTGGTATCTCTGACAACTGGTCACACTTAAAATCATACTTTGTCATGAATCTGGACATTCTGGGTTCAGTGTCAATTCCTTGTTCGACAAACTTTCTGCTGAACCACATGTGATGATCACTTTCCACTTCATCATCTTTCTCTTCACTACCAAATTCTATTGACTTGGGCTGCTGGAATCTGTCGGCTTTACCCTTCTGTCTCTGGCTTTCACATTTCATGTAACTGTCTGGTTCTTCTATCAATTCTCTTTCAGGGTCAAAGATTATATCTTGCTGCCTATTCCTTTCCTGAGAAAAACCTTCATTTTCTTCATCCTCAATATTCAGGTCTTTTTGTGGTAAGTCATCAAAGAATGTATCATATGGTAAACATTCTATATTCTCTTCTCCTTCTCTTATATCTTTCAGGCCTGCCATTTCCATCAGCTCGGTATTCTTCTCAGAGACTATTTCTTCTCCATCACTTTCCTTTTCTACTTCCTTAGTATCCAGTTCATCAACATCACTTTTACTTTCATGTCTAAATATCTCTTTTTGTAAACCCTTTTCATCAGTGTTGGCCTGAGGCTCCTCCTGGTCTGAGTCATTATCTACTTCCTCATCTGAAAATGTTTCCATAGTCTCAGCTGCTTGCATCATGAAGATCCCTTGAACTACCTGTTTCTTACATGCTTTCCCTTCTTTCATTTTTGAGACCTCTTCATATTCATATTCATTACTATCATCATCATTTTCAGTACAAGCTGCAGGCTGAATCAGTTTCTCAACTGCTTCTTGTTTCTGTAAATTTTTGAAGTAATCATCATACTGCTATTAGTTGACAATGGTAACTTATCTTCTATAAATTACTGCCAAGATTTTACATTTTTAAAAGTAGAATAAAAATGTCCACTTTTACCAGATATTTTGCTGAGGTTTTATTTTCTTTAGAGATAACTTATGCCACTATCTAGGTCTGTAGTATATCTAATTTTGACTTAGTAACATGTATCTGTGTTTGTTTAACTTTCAATTTTAATCAGCTGCCTTAATTTTGTCATTAATCACAACACCATCAATATTTATTATCTGCCCTTTTCCTCAAATGGAATCAATTCTTACATTATGACATTTCCAGATTGATTTTGCAAGATGCTGTTTAAAATTTTATGCTGCACTTGCATGTATCATTTCAGTATAATTTTTCTACCTTCTCTATCATTTTTAATTTTTGAATTTTGATTAGTATTTTGAGTTCATTAAATCCACAAAATTAAAGAAATCAAAATATGAAAATTTTTAAAATTGAAAAAATGAATAGCTTATTTCTAGAAGAAAAAAACAGGAATGAAAACTGCACATGAAATCTTTTTTTATTTATATGCTAATAAAAGTTTTTCTTTCTTAAATAAAATCTTCATATGGGTTTTCAAAATTTACACCCTATTATATTCTTTAAAATAATTTTTAAACATGAAAAAAATCACTAAAAAGAAAAAATACTTAGGGCAAAATGCAAGATTTAGGTAAAAACTATGAAATCAAACATTGAGATTTGAATAATATATCAACAATATGAAAATAATTTCCTGAACAAAATACGGCAAAACCAAATTGTTGGCCTAAATTCTACAACCTAATGGATTCAAATATCTGATAAATTTGGATCTCTGAATGGTAAAAGTTCACAAAATCAAATTTTATAGATTGTAATGAGTGTTAAGGCATAGGAAGAGGTTCGAGGTTTGCCAAAGAAATTATTGAACCAGGACAAGTTACAAATTAACAGACTGATATAGAGAAATGGTATAACAAATATTTTTTTACTCACTAAAGTAGGCCTGGTGGAGCCTAAACTTAAAAGGACTATCTAAGTACAAAATACATATCAGCTTAAAAGGAAGTGTTTTCCTCTTCTATTTGTTCTAGGTCTATCATTTTCAAAGGGCTAAAATTTGAAAGTTCTTTCCAGAACCCTAAGAGAAAAAAGCCCAACAGTCAGAACTGATTTCTAAATGTATGTGGCCTTTCTTTTCCCAGAACAATAAGGCAGCCCAGAAGAGGCAAAGCCCAGTATAAGAGCAAAGGAAGGAAACAGGAAAGATGGAAGTATAGTCAGTAACTAAAGCAGTTAACATTCGTTAAGCTTCCACAGCTGTGGTAGGAGAATGGCACTCCCATAGTCAAAGGCATACTGTTATTCACCATGACTCTCACTGATATACATAAGTCTAATGAGGACTGGCTCTAACTTTTTATGATTTAGCAAGATTTTCTTTCATTTCAGTGGCTATGGTTTGAAGAATTTTTATCTTAATGTGGCAAAAGCACTAGAATTTCTCGACTTTATTTTCTTAATCCCCAAACACCTCATCCTTTTATCCCACTGGTGCTTAAAGCCAGGAAAAGCAAATAATTTAAGGGAAGGCTTTTATTTCTCCAGGGTTGTGGAAAACATAGACTACTCCTTCCTTTTGCTATTTGTTATTCATTAAAGATCTCTTTTTCACCCATGAATAGTCTTTGATTAATTTCCAAATATTTATTTTAATCATGTTTTATGCTATCTGCTCCTTGACAAATTAAAGACCAATCCAAAAACTGAAACTTATTACCAAATATTTTCACTAAAATCAGAAAATATCAGACCTAGAAAAAATGTTAATATCACCCAGTAAAGTCAGCTGTAACTCATTCCAAGTCATACTCAACCAAAGTCAGAGAGCCACTCTGATAAACAGTAGCCTCCTATAAATAAGAACTACAATTATGCACTATTGCTAGACAGAAGAAAATATAACTATCAAAACTTAAGTTAGTAACTCCAAGGAGCAAATTTCAAGAGTGAAATTCTAGCACTCTGGTTGCATCACAGAAAATAAATACATACCAACAGAACAAACAAATGGATGTCATCTACATTGTGCTCCTCTGTCCTTTAAATTCTTAAATAAGGGAATACTTACCTTTCTTGTGTTCTTCCCAGAAACTTTTCAAAGTAAAATAACTTTAAACTGTTCTTATCCACCATATTAGAAACAATTTTCTATATTATACCTTTTGTTTCTGAATTGGCGAAAATGTTAATGACTTGTCATTGGAACTCAGGCTCATCATATGTGTCTGAAATAAAAAAGTATATGTTCTCAAAAATATAGGCTATATGTAGGCTAATGTAGGCTATATATATGATTATACACGTATGCATTCTAAATACACACACACACACACACACACACACATATATATACATACACATACACACACAAGTAAAATGAATGCCAAACGGTTCATATAGTAATATAATCTCTCAATCGCTATATTAATGATGTGAGAATAGAAATGTTTTTCATCATGTTAATTATACTTTGTTTGCTAATTTTTAACCAATAAGGTTGTTTAAAATTGGTAAAACCAAAGCATGAGAATATAGAAAACACATACAGGTTCACACAAACACATGAATCAAAACTTACACCAAACTTGTATCTAGATAGATACAGAATCATTACCATATTTAAGATATCAGTAGTTTCTCCAAGGCTTTCTGAATCTGCTGCTGAAGAATTTTCTGTCTCTTTCTCTTTAGTCACATTATCTTGAAATAAGTCTGAATGATTAAAAGGGAAAAAGGAAATCCAGATTTCAATAGAAATATGAAAAGCAACTAGACAGAAAACAAATCATTCTGTAATACAATGTATGGGTACAATTTTATCAAAAGTCGTTTGATCTCATTTCAGGGGAGCTGAATAGAACTCATCCACAGTGATATGTGTTTTAAAATCTCTTTTTCAAGGTTTAAAAACTTTGACACCAATTTGATAATAACTGCATCATTTATATGGACAGGTATATACTGTTCCTTTGGGATAGATACTACCCCATATCTTCTAGATACTACCCTATATGTATCTTCAAGATACATATCTTCTTGGGTGCAAGTCCCAAGAAGAGCCCCGATCATCTACATCCTCTGGCTTCTTACCCCAGTGTAGTTCACCTATACATCATATCAGGTATGGCCAATTAAATAAAGCAGACATAACTGTGATGTCATTCTAGCTCCTGTCTTTGTGCATGCGTTGTCTCTCTTTTGGATCATCTGCTCTGGAGGAAGCCACATTGTGAGCATCTCTACAGAGAAGCCTATGCGATGAGGACAGGAAGCCCTCTGCTAATGGCCACATGAATGAGCTGGAAATTCAGAGCTTCAGATAACTGCAGCCCTATATGACAGTGTAACTTTAACCCTATGAGTGAAACTGAGCCAGAACTACCTATGCTCCTAGATTCTTGACTCTCAGAAACTATGTGAAATAGTGTTTGTCATTTTAACTTGCTAAGTTTTATGATCATTTTAAAATGTACCAACAAATAACTACCTCAAGCACCTTTCACAGAAAATGGCAGGTTATTACATCATAAAGCAGAAAATTAAAAGTCATGCACTCTATTTGACCTTACATTTTTCTAAAACTTCTCATTATATCCTTTTGGATCACCTGTCCATTTATTTGAGGGGAGTTTCCTAATGAAGTCTTAACTACAAATGCCAGACCACACTGATCTCTCCATTTTACATTAATTCAAGTGAATGATTAAGTACCCATTTTGTGTGTGTTCCATGTATGGTAATATGCAGAAATAACATCTTAAATAACTGCTAATTCTTTTGTTGTCATTATCTATATTTAAGGTTTACAACAGATGTTTTGATATGCATAGACTGTAAGTTCATTAAGAAGTAGCAATTAGCAAGGGAATATAATAACATAACATAGAGGAAAGAGAAATCACACATGAATGTTGGGAATCAGGAAAAGTTTCACTAAGGAGATGCATGGAAGAATGTGTAGTGTTCTAAGAGGTAGGCAGAGATAGAGATGAAAAGGGAATAAAATGAAGCCCATTCCTAATAAAGCAAAGGAGTAGGAAGAGATGGACAGAAGAAAGCAGCTTGGTTAAAGGCTTCCTATGTCCTAGGAACATACACTTTTTTATGTGTTGGATTAATCCTATGACAACAAGAAAAGTTAAACATACATTCTCATTTTACAAATGAGAAAAGTATACTTCATTGACCATTCTGGTACCCAATGTCAATCTCAGGTCTGTCTAACTCCACAGCCCATGTTATTTCTAGTAAGTCATACTCTGAATTGCTCAGTTTGGTCAAAGTCAGGGGTTTCAATTTTTTTTCTCTAAAAGGCCATATAGTAAATATTTTAGAATTTGTGAGCCACATAGTCTCTCTCCTAATTTAACCTCTGACATTGTAGAATGAAAACAGCCATAGACAACACATGAAGGAATGGGTATGGATGGGTTCTAATAAAAGTTTATTAACAAAAACAGGTGGCTGGCTAGATTTGGCCCACGGGTCATAGTTTGCAGACTACTGATATAAATGAAGGTTATAAGAAAAAAGGTTACTGGGAGGGAAAGACAGAAAAGCAGCTGGAAGTTGTAAGCGAACATTTATTTTCATAAATACCAGGGATCCTTTGAAGACAGTGGAGCAGATGGGAACTGAACTGGACTTAAGGGAGATTAATGTGAAAAGTGTTACACAGGGTATATTGGAGAGAAGAAAATGTAAGTTTAGAAAATAGAGTAGTTTAATAAGCTGATGGCTTTGTCTCAGACTGAGAAAAGAAAAGTCATTAGACATGATGTGCTTGAGCTTCTCACCAACAAACATAATACCATTACCTAAATTTGTACCCAACTTCTCACTTTCTGTTAATGTAAAATGTTTTTCCTGTTACCAAAGACTGCTCTGCATGCCAGCCTTTCTTGTCTTCCAAGAGTTTTGCATTCTGTCTCCTAGGGCTACCAAACTCTCCTGACTACAGGTATATAAATGTGTTCCAATATTTCCCATTTAATCCATAGTTCCTTTTAGCTGCTAGCCTACTCTTATGGACTATCTCATAACCGAACAGGCAAAATAATGATCTACAGTCTATCTCCTCTTCACTTCCTCATTCCCTATTCATGCTTTAATACTTATCACTCTGGCTTCTGTGATCTTTCCCTGGAACTGCTCTTTGATGAGGTCACCACCAGTAATCTCCAGGATACCAAACGCACTGGATGTTTCTTTGAACTCTTTTCCCTTGATCTTTGATCATAGCTGTGCATTCATGCCACTACTCTTTCTTAATTTCCCTCCTCCTCCCTTACTGACAGATAAGACTAAGAAAGGTAAATGTTATTAGGACTATATATCCTGGTCCCTTTTCTCTTCTGACTGTACTCTCTAATAGTTGGTTTTACCAACTATGTGAATTTTAAATAGCATTTCTCTACTGATGGTTTCCAAATTTCATCACTAGTTCAGAGCTCTTTTCTGAACTTTAGGCTTGTATTTTTCAACTGCCTGCTTAATTATTTCCACTTTCATGTCTCATAGATAACTCAGGTTCACTTCTTAAATTTCTTACTCAAATTGTCCATCATCCTATTGCTTAAGAACAACCCTTAATTCTTCCATTTACTTCACCCCTATGTGTAATCTGTTAATAAGATAAGCAAGTCTGGTTGGTTATATGTCTGAAATGTATTTAAAATAATCTCCACTGCAAAGACCTTGGTCCACACATTGCCATCTCTTACAAAAAAAAAAAAGGCTGACAAGTATTTATCTTATTTCTAATATGGTTTCCTAGAATACACATGGAGGTAGAAGTGATCATCTTAAAATATAAACTGGATTGGAACACATCAGTCCACTCTTTAAACCACTAATTGCTTTCTATTGTACTTAAAAATCATTCAAACTAGACATGGTGGTGCACACCTGTAATCCCAGATACTAAGGAGGTTGAGGCAATAGGATCAAAGTTTGAGGCCAGTCTCTGCAACTGAGAGACACTATCTCAAAATAGAAAATAAAAAAGATTGGGGATGTAACTCAGCAGTAAAGTGCCCCTGGGTTAAATCCCTAGGGACACACACACACACACACACACACACACACACACACACAGACATACACACACACACATATACACACACAGAGAGAGAAAACCATTCAAATCTGAATATAAACTGAGGAATAATTTTTCACTCTCTTCTCCAACATCATCCTGTTCTGTCTTTTCCCTCACTTTATAGCCCTACTGGTATTTCCTTTTCTTTGCCTCTTATTTTCTCTGCCAGGAATGTGCACACTGTCAATTTATGTGGCTATATCTTATCCTTTATGTTTTTTAGCATGAATGGCACCTTCTCAGCAAGACCTACCCTGATCCGTTTTCTTCCATTATAAAGACAAAGTCTTCAAATGATTTAGAACAAGTCGTATTATACACTGAGTACAAATTATAAGCTACTTCTTATCAAGAGAGTTTTATCAGTCACAAAAAGGGAAATTTTTCCTTTTGATCTAGGTACAAAATTATGTATATATTTACATTTAAATCTCTTGAAATGGGAAATGACTTTACCCAAACCACATACTTTTCTTACATGTACATAGTGCTTGTCAGAATCTACCACACTTTCCATGTCCAGGAATGAAAAGCATCATTTGACATAGATTTTTTTTTTTTTTTTTTTTTTGGAAACAGGGGATTGAACGTAGGGGCACTTAACCACTGAGCCATATCCCCAACCTTTTTTTGTATTTTATTTTGAGATAGGGTCTCACTGAGCTGATTAGCACATGGCTAAGTTGCTGAAGCTCATTTTGAATTCGTGATCCTCCTGCCTCAGTCTCCCAATCTGCTGGGATGAGAGGCATGCGCCATTGCACCCAGCCTTGACACTGATTCTTATTTCAAAAACAACCATATAGGGGTTGGGGTTGTAGTTCAGTGGTACAGCACTTATCTAGCACATGTGAGGTACTGGGTTCAATCCTCAGCACCACATAAAAATAAAGTACTGTGCCCATCCATGACTAAAAAGAAAACATACAAAAGTTGTGGGTCAGATGAAGGAAATCAGTTCATTATCAAGGTCCTGCCTAGATGCTAGATCTCAAATATACTAAAAACTATGTGCCATGGTTCTTATTTCCTGAAGCTCAGGTTTATCTTCTTTCTTTTTTGGTACTGAGGACTGAACCCAGGGGCACTTTATCACTGAGCTACATATCCCAGCCCTTTTTAGTTTTTGAGATAGGGTCTCTCTAAGTTGCTTAGAGCCTTGCGAAGTTGCTGAGTCTGGCCTTGAACTTGTGGTCTTCCTGATTCAGCTTCCCAAGTCACAGAATACAGGTCTGTTCCACCAAGCCCAGTCAGGTTTATCTTCTTAATTTCAAATCTACTACTTTCTCTGATCTCTTGGTCCTGCCCCTATCATCCAAGCACACACCCTCTAATACCATACAGACACTCCTAAGTTACCCCAATGTCTATGAACACAATTATGTGGAACAGGTATATAATAGTGAAAGAGTTGGATTAAAATTTAAAGCATGAAATCTATACCTAATAGGCACCGAGACCGAGGTGTTAATAATAATCATAAGTGTATTTATTAAGGAGTTTCTAGAGGTGCTGAGCTCAATGCTAAGTGTTTACATGCCTGATATCACTTAATCATCAAAATCATTCTCTAAAGTAGGCATCATTAAAACTAAATGATAAGGAAACTGAGGCTTAGATTTAGTCACATAGTTAGTAAATGTCAGTGGTAGCATGCAACTGCAGACCAATTTTAACTCCATATTCCATGCTTGTAATCATGATGAATCATTGCCTAAGTATAGAACTTGAAATAGATTCAAAAGATCTGCATTTAAACCCTGTCCACTTCACATATAAACTGAGTGACCTTGGGCAAGTCACTTGATTTCTTCAGGTCTAGCTTTCCTAATTTGTAAAATAAAGAATATAATTTCCACTTATATCATGGAGTTGCTTCAGGTTTTATAGAAGGTAATATAAAGGTGGCATATATATTATCCATTACTCTATAAAGACATGCTACTGTGGTTACAAGGTTCACTGACGGTGCTTTCTATTTGTAATGGTATTCCTGGATTTGAGTTCAAGTGGATGATATCAGGATCTAACTAGGGACAAAACAATTTAATGAACTGGGGAAAACATCTTAAAATAAAACCTGAAAGCAATAGGAATAAAAGGCACATTTCTCCTAACAGCAGGCACAGTGACAAATATTACCTGGATCCAGTGGCTCCATGATGTCAGAGGTGGATTTCTCTGGGAGGTAATCCTCAGGCAAATTGAAAGAGATTGAAGAGGAGGAAAAATAAGGTACGGAGGCAGGCTCTTCTAATGGAGGTAGTGTTCGAACCATGTGAATAGAATCCGGGGATTTCTCCTTTAAAATAAGCAGGTTAAATAACTGTCAATAATATTATATATAGCATTGGCATAAAGTTTCCTGTGGTTGCTAAAAATATTTAAGAGGAAGAGTTCAAAGTCTGCCAACATTCCATAATATTCACTTCTTAATAATCTCCAAGGGATCAAAAACGTTTTGTTCTGTTGTCTCTGTATCTTAGTTGCTCTAAATTGTCAATCTGAAAGCCTGTTTTTCACATATTGGGTAAAAAAATGTATGTGTGTGTGTTTTCTCTGCCTTCTCTTACAGAAACAAAAAATTGCCCAAAAGATATAACAATTACAAAAAACAGATGGAATATTTCTCAAGCTTTTCATATATACCTTTTCATAAGGAAAAGTCAGGCTTAACTTTTACTACAAAAGGAAAACATTTAAAAACTTAAAATAATTTTCAAAGAGGAATGTCTCCTTTAAATATCTGGCATTTTCATTTTTTAAAAAAAGTGTAAGTGTCACTGAAACAGTAATTAAGATGATTAAATCCTAGACATCTGCTGTACAGCAAAGCACTGTGCCTATGTTAATAACATTTTATTGTACACTTAAAAATCTGTTACATGGATAGATCCCAATACTACAATAATAGAAAAAAGCAGGAGACAAGTTAAAGTAGAAGAAGAATCACATGAAGTTAAAAAAAACAACATAGCATCCACTCTGAGGTGATAAGAAAGGCCTGTAAAAGGATGCTTTGCATACTATCACTTTCTACAAGCAAAGGTTATCCATGATAATGTGAATTTTCTAATTTGTATCTTTTAATGGCTTACTCTGAACTCATTTTAAAAGTCCAAAATCTTCAGCTCTAATCACTTTATTAGCAATTTTATCTGAGAAGAGCCTTCGATTTATAAAGAAAATAGATTTTTCTTCATGTTTTCTTCACAGTGCTATATTATATATTATACAGAATAGGCCACAACTGTACCCGCTCTCTTCGTCGCAGACGTGCTGATAAAGTTTTATGCAGTAAATTTCCTGAGGTCAGATCACTGAAGGGCAGAGAAGTAGCTGCAGGTAAGGAAGAATCGTTTATTTCATCAAATTCAATTTCTCCTACTATATTGAGCCGTGGAGTGGCAAAAACTAGCATGTGACATCCACCACAGGCAACCTGCAATCATAAATTCACAGAAAAAATAATCAACATTGGTATCAAACACAAATGAGTTTTTAAACAATTATCAGATCAGCTAAAAGAAAGTTACTTATTGGTATGCAGTAGACTTCCTAGACTGACTGACTCATCAATTCTCTTTCAATCTCTCTTCTCTCTTTCCCTTTACACACACACACACACACACACACACACACACGTGTGCATGTACATAACACATGTATGAATTATATATATATGAATTAAAGTATATATTCTTTAAACACCACAATTGAAAATTAGAACATGTTTAATTCACCATTTAACTTTGTATTTAATATAATACAGAGGAAAAAAGTACTTCTTATTTTGACACAGGGTCTCGCTAAATTGCTCAGGCTGACCTCAAACTTGTGATCCTCCTGCCTCAGTCTCCTGAGTCACTGGGATTATAGGCATGCAACTACTGTACCCAGCTCCAGTATTTTTAATACACAGATTCTAGCCATTTTATAGTGTTTTGCCTATATCTTTCTTTTATAATATTTTCAAACTTAAAATTCATCGACATTTTTATTTATCACTGTTTGAAATGATAATCCCTATAAGATTATAAGCATAATGAATGAGGATTTGGTTATTTTCTTCATCACTAAATACTCTGTCTTCCTAATACTTAATCCAGTATCTTGCACATAGCGGACTTTGATTAAATGGTTGTCCAATCAACAAATGGAAGTGCTCCATAGTATGAGATGATGCATCTTTGGAGAAGTAAAATTATTGTCAAGTAAACAGAATTTTCACAAGTCTATACAGCTCTTAACTAGCAAAAGTATTAGAAACCATAAAGATACACTGTGTGATGGTGATGTGAAACTAAAATCATATATTCTTATCCAAATAATATTTAGTCAATAAAACATATTTTCAAACCTCTTCATTTATTATCAGATTTCCTCTTGTACAAGATTTGAGAGTCTTAGTAACATTTAATTGCACAAATATTTACTGAACACTACTGTGTTTCAAGAGACATATGAAAATATAGTAGAAGAGTTAAAATTTCAACAAAAAGGAAAATGTGAAGGAGGAAAATTAGAAAAGGGACAGATTTTAAAGTGGCATAAATGTCTGAAATTTGGCTTTTAGAAAACTAGTTATATTGAATAGATATATCTGTGATAGTCTCTAATATAAACATAAAAGTATTATCTATGAAATACTGAAAAACTCAATTATAGGAATATAAAAATATAAGGAGGGGAGCATGATAACCTTACCAAATGAACTGTAAATCTCAAAAAATTAGAGCACAAAGTTGGAAAGAATTGATTGGTAAAATTCTCCAGTCCAAGTCCTAATTTTCCATGTCGGCCATCTCCAAAAGTATACATAAGGCCTACATCTAAAATGCAAAAATAAATAAATAAATAAGGCGAATTATACAAGCGTTACTTGTATTCATCTATTTATAATCAGATGAATATATTAATTCACACTGCAGTTATAATTTTCCCATCAAATTCTGCACTGAATTTAATCTGGTCCATTGATCTTTCCACACACTCTGATTTCTGTGGTCCTACACATACCAATAGGCAATAGATAGTCTGAAAACAAATCACTAAACCCTGGTGGTTGGTGAAGTTGAAGTCTTCTGGTGCAAGAAATTTGTATGGAGCACCAGTGATGCAGCATGAGATCTTGTGATATACATTATATTCTCAAGGAGAAAGAGATGCTTTGTATTCTGACCTCTTATGTCCTCATATAACCTATTTTATTTTTTTCCTCAGATCACTGATAGACCATTTTCTCAACCTCAGCACTACTGACAGTTGGGCTGAATTATTCTCAGTTGTGAGAGTCTGTCCCGAGCATTTAACCACATTCCTGGCCGCTACCCCACTACATGGCAGAAAAATAACTCTCCTCTGCAGCTGTGACAATCAAAAATTTCTTCAGACATCACATGTGTCTCCGGGGGGAACAAAATTGTCACTGATAGAGAACTACTGACTTAAATCAATCCAACTATTTCTTTTACTGATTAGTATCCTGGGCTGAATAATGCTACCTAAGGAACTACCATAAGCCAGTCAATGATGCTGACCAGTCCCTATAGCAATAATTGGGTCTCATCTATAGCTGGGCTGATGATGATTAGTTCTCTCCAGTTAACTTTTTTGCCTGCTACCACAGCAGATATTCTGAACTGCAGCTCCTCTTCTCAGGCCTCTCCTTCATACACACTGCATCTCAAGTG
This sequence comes from Sciurus carolinensis, assembly GCF_902686445.1. Lineage (NCBI taxonomy): Eukaryota > Metazoa > Chordata > Mammalia > Rodentia > Sciuridae > Sciurus > Sciurus carolinensis. The sequence goes on from NC_062232.1 coordinate 31,632,007, forward strand.
AAGTAAGTGCCATGGAGGCAGAATCAACTGGTACCAATATGTGTGCAGAGAGGGATTCCCTCAGAGTTTGAGGAATAGGGAAGGTGTTCAAACTGAAATCGAAAGGATGACTAGGGTTTAGCTGGAAGAAGAAGGAATGAAGAATTCTCTAGGAAGACTCAGCAGTAAGTAGAAACACCTGAATCAAGAGAAAACAAGGCTAAGACAAGAAGGTGATGGCAACCAACAAGCCCAGAGCACAAAGGGGAGAGTGTACGAGATGAGTCTGAGGAGGTAAGACAGAACCACACCACAGAGGGTTCCATTAGTTCAGATCATAATCATAATTTTTGAATTCTAAGGGCAATAAGAAGCCAAATGAATGGTTTTAGACTGGGAAATGATTAGATGACATTTAGGGACTTCTGGTTTAAAAAGGCAAAGTGATTGCATACTAAAAAATGTATAAAAATTGAAAAAATGACTATAAACAGTTCAGTAAAGCAACAAATTAAAAAATTAATTTACAGAAATAAACAGATTTGTATAAATAAGCAATAACCAGTGCAATAACCAGGTATGTTAGCTCTTTTAATTCTTACTATTTCCTTTCTTTATATACTCTATTACTGTTATCCCTTCCTCTTCCTTCTTTTGATCCCAATTTCTTTATTCAAAAGCGATTTTAAAGCTTGACTTTCTAATTTGATTATCTTTTGCCTAAAAATCTCAACTCTGATCCAAGCTGCCTGATTACACTTCCAACCTCAGAGTGCTTTAAAAATTACGAGCCACTGGCTATAATAGGGAACTGATAAGAACTTACAGACAACTCACTACACACCTCTCATCAGTCTGGAGGGGAAAAAACTATAACATTCGTCCTTTCGGGAAGACAGATGAGCAAAAAGGCAAGTGAAGTTAATGTTCAATTATTTGTGCTATAACTCTTTTTAATAGGAAGATACTATAAAATTTTAACTAAATAACCTAATTGTATGTTAGATGATACATGAAAGTGTGTGTTTACCATCAAAGGCAATTTAGTTGATGAAAAATGGCAGTAAGGACAAAGAAACTGAGATTAGGATCTCACAGCAAGGGACACATATCAACTCTAATGAATTAGACAACAAATGAATAACATTTCTTTACATTCTACACAGTGCTGTTGCATGCTACATTAACAAGAACATCACTACTTGATGATAGGCAGGCCATCCTCTCTGAAGTGTTTGGTGGGGAAAAAGAACTGTGTACCTTCTGTGTGCTGATTCCTACTTCCCCTAACCAGCTACCATTAGATATGCTCCACTGCAGCAGCAGCATTTTTAGAAAGAAGGAAAAAAAAAGTAGAAATACAAATATCTGGATTATTTCAATATACTAGATGATTTCTGAATATTTGGTGCGTTATTTCATCTTTGGATAGAAAAAGTGAAATTACAGACCCTCTTGTTACAAAGCATTTAAATTTGTGGAGTATATCAATTACCTATAGGTAAGTGGCTGAATTCTTTTGGGGAAGAATTTTCTTGAGTTCTACACTATTAGCAGCACTTAATTTCTGAGGTTAAGAAGCAGGCCCAAAGGAAAATCTTCCTGGATAAGGCAGAAGCCACAAAGTGAGAGAGGTATTCACTTAGGGGTCTTTGAGTATCTTTCTCTATCATTGCGGAAAGAGGAGTCATTCCTGAAAACGCCTCCTGGTGGCAAAAGCAGCATTAAGAATTTACTCGGCCTGAATGTAGCTCTGCAGCTCTGCCACAATGAACATGAAGAATGCTTAAAAATAAGTTCTCTTCTGAAAAACTTCTTTCTTTCTTCCCTGTTGCTTGCACAGCATTAAAAGTCTTCAATTTCAATAGGATTCTAACTTTCTGCCAAAGTATAATATTATGGTCTTCTGACATCAATTGGTCTGTTTTGAGGTTCTAAATTTACATTTTTTTTTGGTGTTGGGGATTGAGTGTACAGGGTCTCATACATGCTAAGCATGTGTTCTACCTCCAAGTTAAAAGCCCAGACCCTACATTTATTTTAAATTGAATTAAAATAATAAAAAGAACTTTATAACCTTTGGAATATTAATCAAAGAATTTCATTTTTATCAATCATTAATTCTTTTACTTGGATACATTCATTCCATATATTATTTATTTTATAATAAAATATACCCAGTTCTATAAATATAAAACAGAAAATCTAATCCATACCTGTTATCAAAGCTGTGTGATTTTCTCCACAGGCAATATAACTTACTCTCTGGTCCTTAATATTTGCAATGTCTTTGGGTTCTGAAGTTTCAAAAAGAAAAGTGCCAAGGCCCAGCTGACCAAACTGTCCTAGCCCAAAGGTATACACAGTTTTCTCTGAAAGGAAAGGTACAATACAAGAAAAGGATTACATGGAAGCAGGCCACTGTCACCATCACATCTAAAAAGACTGTAACATTCTTCCCTTTATATAACAAAGGTAACTTGCCTTTGAAAGAAATACCCATTAAGAATACTAATACTGAAGTATACATTTTTCAGTGATGAAGAAAGAGAAAAATCAAAAGGCACACAATTAGCTGTGTGTGGTGGTGCACACCCGTAATCCGGGCTATTTGGGAGGCTGAGGTAAGAGAATCACAAGTTGGAGGTCAGCTTTGGCAATTTAGCAAGACCCTGTCTCAAAATAAAAAGGGTTGGGGATGGAGCTCAGTGGTAGAGCACTCCCAGGTTCAAACAAAAACAAACAAACAAAAAGAAATAATGAAGAAAATGTACACACTGTAAAAATTATGGCAGGGGTTCAGTTTTATCTTTCATATCTATAACCACAAAAAGAACTTATATAAGTAAGCAACAGATACAGTAAAAGATACATAAATCAGGGAACTAACCAACATATCCCTATAACTACCATGTCAATTCAAAAATCCTAAATTTTCAAAAGGCAATTTCACTGCTCAAATAAAAATATGACTAGTGTCTCCTACAAAAACATTTCTAACTTTTAAATGAAGTTTAATAAATCTATTTTATAAAACACAATTTCAGAAAAGAATATGTAGAGAATTAATGGATTATGATGGATATGCTAGATTTAGGCATAAGTAAAGCTCCTTTACTACTGAAGAAAGGAGGGGGAGAAGTTTTCCTCTACATTGATACTTCTGGGGTGAGTCCAAAGGATCTCCAATAACTCTATTGGCTCTTATGTTTTCTAGAAATGCAAAAGTACAAAAGCAGGATATATGCGTGGTGACAAATGGGTTTTTTTTAGACACAATTTTCCTGGTCAATGCATTAGGAAGTACAGTCTCCTTGATTCAAGTATGTGAAGAAAGAGCAAGAAATGTGCATTAAGGCCCGAACTCAAATGTCGTTATTACCAGCTGTGGCAAGAACTCAAGTTACTTAGATTCTCTGATGCTATAATCTTTATTTAATAAGATTATATGAGGGGCTGGGGTTGTGGCTCAGTGGTAGAGTGCTTGCCTCGCATGCATGAGGCACTGGGTTCAATCCCTAGCACCACATAAAAAAAACTAAATAAACAAAATAAAGGTATCGTGTCCATCTACAACTAAAATTTATTTTAAAAAAGATTATATGAGAAAACATACAGGTAGATTTGAAGACATTCAGCTGTAAAGAACAACTTATCTTTGAAAAAGTAATTATCTAATCGACCCATCTAATTCTGACAATGGGGGTAACAGATGAATTCACAACTGTCTAATACCACATAGTTTTGCATTATTTCCTGTCTAATAAGAATGCGTGCTTTATCAATAAAACATAGATATTACTCCTGATAGAAAATATGCTGTGTCGAGGTTTTTCAAGATGGCGGACTAGAGGGCGGCTGCATTTCACGTTGCTCCAGGACTCAGGATTCAAAAGAGGAGATAGTGAGAGACTTGGGACCAACTCAAAGCCGCCTCTCCCGTTGGGGAGGCGTCCCGGATGGGGCGGTAGCCCCGGAACGCAGGGAACTTTGTGAAGTAGAGTTGCTCGGCGAGACGCCCCTCCCCCCGCTGGAGCGGTAAACACGGACAACTGGGAACATCGTAGAGGAGGCGGCTCAGCACAGCGCTTGGACTCGGAGCAACCACTGGGGCTCCGGGTGGCTACCTGAGGAGGAGCTATGTGGCGAGCTGCTTAGACTCAGAGCGACCGCTTCTGAACACCGGGGGGCAGACCAGAGGAATAGGAGAAGCACGGTGGGTTGCTTGGTCTAGGAGTGACTGCATCAGAGCCACAGGCAGCTGCCAGAGGAGGAGGCGAGTAGTGAGTTGATTGGACTCAAAGCGTCCGCTCCTGAACACCGGTGGCCTGCCTGGGGGAGGAGCGCAGTGGGTCACTTGGTCTCGGAGCCACCGCTCCTGAACACCCGGGGGGCTACCCTGAGGAGGAGGAGGAGGAACAGGGCGGGTCACTTGGTGTCGGAGTGACTGCCTAGGGCTACGGGCGGTTGGCGGGAGGAGGAGACGCGAAGTGAGTGGCTTGGACTCCTAGTGACTGCTTCGGTACACCGGGCGGCGGTCCGGAGGAAGAGGTGTGTGGCGGGTCTCTGGGTATTGGAGCTATTGTACGGGGCTCCAGGTGGCGGCTCAGAGGAGGGGCCACATAGCCAGGCGATTAGGTGCAGAGCAGGGTCCCAGGAGCTAGGCGGCTTCTTGCTGGAAGAGCCCCAAAGAGACACGCCTAGGGGCGGAGCGAAGTTTCCAGGACTGCGGGCAGATTCTCTGAGGAGAGGCAGCCTAAGGAGACTCGCCTGCGAAGGGTGAGGCTCCCAGGCCCAGGAGGTAGGTCCCGGGCCACTGGGAATGTTGCAGAGGAAGACAGCCCAGCCCAGGCGGTAGTTGTAGATTGAGGGCAACCTCTAGGAGGGGAACTGACCAGCGAGACCTCACCACCGGGTGAGTCTTCCCAGCCGGGTGAGGTTTTCCCACAGGGACGGTAAAACCAGAGACACAGGCACAAACAGGCCTTGCCTCAGCCCGCAGCCTAGTTCCCCTTTGGATGACCATTGGTCAACAAGTGGAGGCACTTCTGCCCACTATCAGGGAATATACCCCACCTGAGGGTCACCACCCCTAGAGAGGCAGCTTCTTCATGGAGCTCCGCATTATCAACTTCCTCTAAGACTTCAGGCTACTTAAGGAAAAGAGGGGATATACTAGCAATCTTCAGGGACATTATAAGTCAATAGAGGAAATCTGCAATATCTTAATGACCCACTGATTCCTGAACAATATGAGAAAACAAGGGAAGAAAATGCCCCAAACAAATCTAGATGTTACATCAATAAAATCCAACGACAGCATGGCAGAAGAAATGACAGAAAGGGAGTTCAGAATGTATATAATTAAAATGATCAGGGAAGCAAACGATGAGATGAAAGAGCAAATGCAGGCATTGAATGATCACACCAATCGACAGTTAACAGAGCAAATACAGGAAGCAAAAGATCATTTCAATAAAGAGTGAGAGATATTGAAAAAAAACCAAACAGAAATCCTTGAAATGAAGGAAACAATAAACCAAATTAAGAACTCCATAGAAAGCATAACCAATAGGATAGAACACCTGGAAGACAGAACTTCAGATATTGAAGACAAAATATTTAACCTCAAAAACAAAGTTGAACAAACAGAGAAGATGGTAAGAAATCATGAACAGAATCTCCAAGAACCTTGGGATATCATGAAAAGGCCAAATTTGAGAATAATTGGGATTGAGGAAGGCTTAGAGAAACAAACCAAAGGAATGAACAATCTATTCAATGAAATAATATCAGAAAATTTCCCAAATCTGAAGAATGAAATGGAAAATCAAGTTCAAGAGGCTTATAGGACTCCAAATACACAAAATTACAACAGACCCACACCAAGGCACATTATAATGAAAATACATAACATACAAAATAAAGACAGAATTTTAAAGGCTGTGAGAGAAAAGAACCAAATTACATTCAGGGGGAAACCAATACGGATATCAGCAGATTTTTCAATCCAGACCCTAAAAGCTAGAAGGGCCTGGAACAACATTTTTCAAGCTCTGAAAGAAAATGAATGCCAACCAAGAATCTTTTACCCAGCAAAACTTACCTTCCAATTTGACGATGAAATAAAATCATTCCATGATAAACAAAAGCTAAAAGAATTTACAAAAAGAAAGCCAGCATTACAGAACATTCTCAGCAAAATATTCCATGAGGAAGAGATAAAAAACAAAGAAGCAAATCAGCAAAGGGAGGAATTATCCTAAAGGAACTGTCAAATAAAGGAGGAACCAAGTTGTGTCAAAAACTAAATAAATAAATAAATAAAATTTTAAATATGAACCAATGACCGGGATTACAAATCATATCTCAATAATAACCCTGAATGTTAATGGCCTGAATTCATCAATCAAAAGACATAGACTGGCAGATTGGATTAAAAAGAAAGATCCAACAATATGTTGCCTGCAAGAGACTCACCTCATAGAAAGAGATACCCATAGACTAAAGGTAAAAGGATGGGGAAAAACATACCATGCACATGGACTCAGCAAAAAAGCTGGAGTATCCATCCTCATTTCAGATAATGTGGACTTCAAGCCAAAGTTAGTCAGAAGGGATAAAGAAGGACATTTCATACTGCTTAAGGGAAGCATAAATCAGCAAGATAGAACAATCATAAACATCTATGCCCCAAACAGTGGCTCATCCATGTATGTCAAACAAATCCTTCTCAATTTTAGAAACGAAATAGACCGAAACACAATAATAGTAGGTGATTTTAACACGCCTCTCTCACCACTGGACAGATCTTCCAAACAAAAATTGAACAAAGAAACCATAGATCTCAATAACACAATCAATAATTTAGACTTAACAGACATTTATAGAATATACCATCCAACCAAGAGCGAATACACTTTCTTCTCAGCAGCACATGGATCCTTCTCTAAAATAGACCATATATTATGCCACAAAGCTAATGTTAGCAAATACAAGAAGATAGAGACACTACCTTGTATTCTATCAGATCATAATGGATTGAAGTTAGAAATAAATGAAAGAGTAAAAAACAGAAACTACTCCAACACCTGGACATTAAACAATATGCTATTACATGATGAATGGATAACAGAAGATATTAGGAAGGAAATTAAAAAATTCTTAGAGGTAAATGAGAACAAAGAAACATCATATCAAAATCTCTGGGACACTAGGAAAGCAGTACTTAGAGGAAAATTTATTTCATGGAGTGCATTTAATAAAAGAAGTAAAACTCAACAAATAAACGACCTAACACTACAGCTCAAAGCCCTAGAAAAAGAAGAACAGACCAACACCAAAAGTATTAGAAGACAGGAAATAGTTAAACTCAGAGCTGAAATCAACGAAATTGAAACAAAAGAAACAATACAAAAAATTGACAAAATAAATAGTTGGTTCTTCAAAAAAATAAACAAAATTGATAAACCTTTAGCAACACTAACAAAGAGAAGACGAGAGAAAACCCAAATCACTAAAATTCAGAATGAACAAGGAAATATCACAACAGACACAATTGAAATACAAAACATAATTAGAAGCTATTTTGAAAATCTATACTCCAACAAAATAGAAAATTTCGAAGACATCAACAGGTTTCTAGAGACACATGAATTGCCTAAACTGAACGAGGAGGACATACACAATTTAAATAGACCAATTTCTAGTAATGAAATAGAAGAAGTCATCAAAAACCTACCAACAAAGAAAAGTCCAGGACCAGATGGGTTCTCAGCCGAGTTCTACAAAACCTTTAAAGAAGAGCTCATTCCAATACTTCTCAAAGTATTCCATAAAATAGAAGAGGAGGGAACCCTCCCAAACTCATTCTATGAAGCCAATATTACCCTGATACCTAAACCAGATGGAGACACATCGAGGAAAGAAAATTTCAGACCAATATCCTTAATGAACATCGATGCAAAAATTCTCAACAAAATTTTAGCAAATCGCATACAAAAACATATTAAAAAGATAGTGCACCATGATCAAGTGGGTTTAATCCCAGGGATGCATGGTTGGTTCAACATCAGGAAATCAATAAATGTAATTCACCATATCACTAGACTTAAAGTCAAGAATCACATGATTATTTCAATAGATGCAGAGAAAGCATTTGATAAAATACAGCACCCCTTCATGCTCAAAACACTAGAAAAAATAGGGATAGTGGGAACATTCCTTAACATTGTAAAGGCCATCTAGGCTAAGCCCATGGCTAATATCATTCTAAATGGTGAAAAACTGAAAGCATTCCCCCTAAAAACTGGAACAAGGCAGGGATGCCCTCTTTCACCACTTCTTTTCAATATCGTCCTTGAAACTCTAGCCAGAGCAATTAGACAGACCAAAGAAATTAAAGGGATAAGAATAGGAAAAGAAGAACTCAAACTATCCCTATTTGCTGATGATATGATTGTATACTTAGAGGAACCAGGAAATTCCACCAGAAAACTCTTAGATCTCATTAGTGAATTCAGTAAAGTAGCAGGATATAAGATCAATGCACATAAATCTAAGGCATTTTTATACATAAGCAATGAATTCTTCAGAAAGAGAAATTAGGAAAACTACCCCATTCACAATAGCTTCGAAAAAAATAAAATACTTGGGAATCAATCTCACAAAAGAGGTGAAAGACCTCTACAATGAGAACTACAGAACACTAAAGAAAGAAATTCAAGAAAACCTTAGAAGATGGAAAGATCTCCCATGTTCTTGGATGGGAAGAATTAATATTGTCAAAATGGCCATACTACCAAAAGTGCTATACAGATTCAATGCAATTCCAATGAAAATCCCAATGATGTACCTTACAGAAATAGAGCAAGCAATTATGAAATTCATCTGGAAGAATAAAAAACCCAGAATAGCTAAAGCAATCCTTGGCAGAAAGAGTGAAGCAGGGGATGTCGCAATACCAGATCTTCAAAGCAATAGTAACAAAAACGGCATGGTATTGGTACCAAAATAGAAAGGTGGATCAATGGTACAAAATAGAGGACATGGATACAAACCCAAATAAATACAATTTTCTCATACTAGACAAAGGGGCCAAAAATATGCAATGGAGAAAAGATAGCCTCTTCAACAAATGGTGCTGGGAGAATTGGAAGTTCATATGCAACAGAATGAAACTAAACCCATATCTCTCACCATGCATGAAACTAAACTCAAAATGGATTAAGGATCTCAGAATCAGACCAGAGCCCTTGCATTTTATAGAAGAAAAAGTAGGTCCAGAGCTTCAACATGTCGGCTTAGGACAAGACTTCCTCAACAGGACTCCCATAGCACAAGAAATAAAAGCAAGAATCAATAACTGGGATAGATTCAAACTAAAAAGCCTTCTCTCAGCAAAGGAAACTATCAGCAATGTGAAGAAAGAGCCTACAGAGTGGGAGAAAATCTTTGACAATCATACTTCAGATAGAGCACTAATCTCCAGAATCTATAAAGAACTCAAAAAACTACACCAAGAATGCAAATAATCCAATCGACAAATGGGCTAAGGAAATGAATAGACACTTCACAGAAGAAGATCTACAAGCAATCAACAAACATATGGAAAAATGTTCAACATCTCTAGTAATAAGAGAAATGCAAATCAAAACCACCCTAAGATTCCATCTCACCCCAATTAGAATGGCGATTATCAAGAATACAAGCAACAACAGGTGTTGGCGAGGATGTGGGGAGAAAGGTACACTCATACATTGCTGGTGGGGCTGCAAATTAGTGCAGCCACTCTGGAAAGCAGTGTGGAGATTCCTTAGAAAACTTGGAATGGAACCACCATTTGACTCAGCTATCCCACTCCTTGGCCTATACCCAAAGGACTTAAAATCAGCATATTACAGAGATACAGCCATATCAATGTTCATTGCTGCTCAGTTCACAATAGCCAGATTGTGGAACCAACCTAGATGTCCTTCAATTGATGAATGGATAAAGAAAATGTGGTATATATATACAATGGAATATTACTCAGCCATAAAGAATGATAAAATTATGGCATTTGCAGGCAAATGGATGAAACTGGAGAATATCATGCTAAATGAGATAAGCCAATCTCAAAAAACCAAAGGACGAATGATATTGCTAATAAGTGGATGATGACACATAATGGGGGGTGGGAGGGATTAGTGTTAGGGTTAGAATTAGGGTTAGGGAGGGGGGCAAGAATGGAGAAAGGAAGGACTGTATAGAGGGAAAAGAGGGGTGGGTGGGGTGGGGGGGAAGGGAAAAAAATAACAGAATAAATCAAACAACATTACCCTATGTAAATTTATGATTACACAAATGGTATGCCTTTACTCCATGTACAAACAGAAACAACATGTATCCCATTTGTTTACAATAAAAAAAAAAGAAAATATGCTGTGTCAAGGATATGAAGCTACACAGAGGCAATGGCAAAGCAGATTCTTGTTTTAATATAAAATATTTTAATTAATTACTAACCACATGGTATATTTCCAGTTCTAAATGTTCGCTTAATAGTAGAATGTTGGGTAAATTAAAACAATTATCTATTGTTAGCTGTTCAACAATTACTCATCTTTCCTTGAGCTATCTGATATTAGCCTGAGAAATGAGGCCATTTAGGCAGCTTAATCATATTTAAAAAGTTTTATTTGTTATCCTGTTATGTTCACTTTCAGGTGCTTGGATGATGAGTGATGATAGCAGTTTCTACTTTTTAAATGACCAAAAATTCATCTAAGGACACTACGTATAAAAAACTAATACAATTTTTGGTCATATCACCTTTGTCATACTTAACAATGTAATTTATCACCCTGTAGAAGACTCAAGTTTGTCCAAACATAATCTGGAGAAGTTAAATTATCATTTGCCTTAGGACCCACAGACTTCATGTGGACCCCCTCCTATAACTGGCCTTTCTCATCTTCTGGTAACTGCTATGGGTAATGTACAAGACTACATGGATCACTCTGTCTCAGTGTGTCTCAAGTTCCATTCTGGTCCTTTCTCCATAGCAGTCCACTGTTACCTGCTTCTAAGGAGAAACTACAATCATGCCATCACTATAACCCATAGTTGTATTTTCTGACCTACTATGGTCACATGCCAATAGTACCTTTTAGATAAATTCATCAGCAATGAGCTGCTTATCTTTAAAATGGCTTGATTCAAACTGATTTTAAGATCAGAGTTATAGACACATGGAAAAACAAAGTTGGGGAGGGCCCCAAATGAATCATCTAATCTCTACGTAAGTGAAAAGAATGAGCTAAATCAAATTTTTACTTATTTTTCCCCAAGTTCTCAGAAAGTATTCCATAACTTTCTTAGCTATCCAATTTAGTACTTAGTGAAAATGATGATCAACATGCTCTTCAGGTCCATTATTTCATTACCCTAGGACTAAATATTAAATTTTTCTGTCTAATTCCAGAACACAGGTTCCTTACCAGGGGTGGCTAATAACAATAGAGCTCTCACAGGTTCACGGAGAAATGTTAAAAACAGGCAAAATAGTGAATTTTCCATATAGATAAATTTTACAATTTAACTAGGTATCTTTTATTACACATTTAGGAACTTTTGTTTTGAAAATGTTCCTTATTTTATGACATGATAGTGAAAACAGTCACTTTTTTCAATGCCCATCTTTAGGCAAATGCAAGTCAGAATTTGATAGCCATCTGTTATTTCCCTTATGTTTCCAACTTAAAGTTTAAATTCTTCTTAAAAAGAAAATAAGTTCTTCACTGTTTCCAAGGTTACTCATGAATTATACAAATTCTATCTTCATATTTTCCCCTGTATTACAAGTTTTTATCTTCTATTCCCCTGTTCAATCTTGTCTACCACAAGTGAACAGACAGGAAACACAAAGAAACTTTTTTCCTGCATCCGTAGTGGAAACCTTAGCAGTGGACAGTAATTGCTCCAGATTTAACAATAAATATATCTCATAATTTTTTTAAAAGAACTTCACTGATCTGTGAGATCCCAAAGTGTAAAAATCTGAAGAGAAAAATCAATTTATGGAAACATGATTTGTAAACTCAAAATCAAGTTCACAGAAAGCTAAATGCTATAGGAAAAAAAATCACACTTTAAGTGTATTCATAATTTTAAGAAAAATTTAAAGTATCATTGATTATATTTTTGTTCACTTTTTATATTTCACAATGTATAGTTGAATGGTTTATTATTATTATGTAATCAATATCTGTGTCATGCCAAATAACCATGAATCACACATTAAATTTTCTAGAGAAAACCCATAATGCATAAAAAATAAGTTGTATTTTTGACTACAGAATAGATTTTCAGATAATTTATAAAGATTTAATTTAAAATATATCTTTTAAAATTATATGAAAATTCATTTTACAAGCAGGAATTCAAAAAAATCTTAAACCTTAGAATTATTTCCAAATTTACAGTGGAGGTTTCGAAAAAATTATTTCTAACTTAGAAAAGATTCCATCTAGAAGTTGTAATTCTGGGAAACCAAAGTTTAATATACATGACTGGGACTAGAACAGGAAATCCAAGAAAAGAAGTGCAACAAAGGAAAATCTAAAGATAAAATACTGCTCTCCCCCACCTTTCAGCATTAAGAATATTATCTAAGAATTGGCTTTTATTCATAATTTGTCTAGAAGACTTCTAACTTTAGGTTACTGAAGATTAAGTAGTGACTATAAACTGTTAATTTCTTTTTGATCAAAAAATCATGATAATAATTCACCATCTAATTACATTATTGCTATATTACTCATCTAAAATAAGTCTAATGCTGAAGAAATTTGAGTACATCCATTTAGCAAGCATATTTTCAAGTAGTGAGTATATTTCAATATATTGACTAGAATTCTAAGAAAGGATATGTCACTCGAATATGAAATTCGGAAGCCAAGTGAATTATTAAGGTTCTAACTTTTATTATCTATAATTTAAAACCTTACCACTTTTTAATGAATTACCATAACAATGTAAAATCACAAAGAAATCCCTAAGTTATACATTGTAAATATCACAAAGAATCATCAATGACAGGTTGGAAATAGCATAAAGAGGAAGCTTCTGCAAAAGAAGATATTTTAGGAAAAATAATGTCATATCTTTCTCTCTCTCTCTCTCTATATATATATATGTATATATATATATATTATATATATACATGCATATGAAGAAAATGGTTTATCCTTGAAAATAATCTAAAACCATTATTTTCTGCCATTAAAGGATTAAAGGTGTTTAAGGCCATGAAGATATCAATTATGTCAGCAGAAACAATTTGACAAGATTCACTTTTTTCTACTTAAAAATTCTTCCATAGGCCAGCAATGTATATTAACTACAGAAATAAAAGGTGGGGCTCCTAATGGAAAGAGATGGAAGGCTAGCTTTCATGAGGAATCTAAAAGAATCAAGCTCATAAAAGCTAAGAATAGAATGGCTGTTGCTAGGAGCTAGGGGTGGGAGAAAGGGGAGATGCAGTACAAAGGGCACAAAATTTCAGTTATACAAGAAAAATTTTTAAAGATCTGCTATGTTGTGCCTATGGTACATCAATACTGTATTACACACTTAAAAATCTGCTTAGAAGTTAGATCTTATGTTAAGTGTTCTTACCACAATAAAAAAAATCATTCAAAACTGTTGTGAGCTACCCCAAATAGCAGGAAACAGAAAAGCAGATTCCACACATACCTGTGAGAACCACAGTATGCCCTCCACCACAAGCTACTTGGATCACCTTCTCAGGAATTTTAGCCACCAGCTGTGGTATTCTGTGATTGATCAGCATCTGACTGGGAAGACCTAACTTTCCATTCTCAGGTTCTCCAAATGTGTACAGTTCGCCATCCACTATGGAAGGAAAAGTAGAGTGATCAATGATGGCATAAATATGAACAAAGTACTGGTCGTTTTAATACATATTCTCATGTTCCATAAAAATGTAGACAATGACAACTAACTAAATTTGACCTTTCTGGAGATATTTTTACTGTATGGTAAAGGAAATAAAACTAGATTTTCTTTTTCCCTTGATTACTTTATTTCAATAATCTTCATGAATTCATGAACATCACTACTAATAAACCACTAACAAATAATTTCAGTTCTTTTGCAAAAGATATCTTCTGCTCACTTTTTTCCCAGGTATTTGTGAGAGAAACCCAGGGCTTCGCACATGCCGGGTAAGTGCTCTACCACTGAGCCACACACCCAGTCCTCTGTTTGCTTTTTAATAAAGCAAATGACAGATATTAAGCACCCACAACTACACAGATTTTTGTCTTTGTTACCATGGTGTCCCAGAAACCCAGCTGTATCACGTACAAGCATTTAATGAATACTTGTTGAATAAATGCTTTCTATGAAACTCATTTTAGAAAACTCACTTATTTGTTAATGACTTATATGTTGAGTGACTCTTAGGTTAGCAGACTTTATGGTAGACAGCACATTCTCCAGAAAGACTCTCTTACCCCAGGAACTCCTAACACTTTCACTGCCTTGTCTGTAACAACACTAATGGTTTGCTTCTGTATTATTCCACTTATCACACTATATTATGACTGTGAGTTTCCTGAAAGCAGAAACTTTGTAAAATTATATAATACTGTCAGTTACTCAATGAGTCATACTGAGCAATCGCTGTGTCCGTAAAATGGGAATAAAAGTACCTATGTTGTAGGGTTGTTATTTAATAGGAATAAATTAATGAATGCATTCATGAATACTTTTTAGAACACATAGTCATTGCCCAGTTATTATTAGTTGCTACTACATCCTTTTCCTCCTCATGTGAGTTTAGAAAAACTGTGTGCCAACAGAAGTCCTTTAGGCCTATAGAGTCTAAAGATCAAGGTCCAAATTCTGGTTCTGCAACTCAGCTGCAGCATCACTTTTGATACAGAAATGTTCTAAACCTGCCTTTGCATATGTAATCAAGAGACACCACTGCCTCTCTCACAGTTATCATGAGATTAAATGAAATGTACTTGTACTTGAAAACACTTTCTAGATGGCAAATCCTTATACATCTCAGAGTTAGTAGACTATAAACTCCTAGAAGATAAGTACTTGCTTTAATCAACTTGATATTGTAAGAAATATCCTTTAAGATGACTTATACATGGTAAGCTGCTAAATCATTTCTCACGGTATCAACTTTTTAAATTGTTTACCTATAAAGGGTTAGAAAAGATATTTACTGTAGTTACAAGTAAGACCCTCTTTAAAGGTGTAGATAAGTGATTTTAATCCATATAAAACATTCAATTTAACTTCAAATTGTTTTTCTATTTACATATGAAAAGAAAATAACATTTATCATGATAAAGAAATAGATGATTTCATCTTACTCAGTTTTACTTTATTTGAGCCTAATAATTTTTATATAATTTGGATTCCTCAAACTACCTACCTGGCTCTGATATCTGCCTTCTCTAAGATTCTGACCTTAACTACCTTGCCATGTGTCTTTTCTCTAGTCTCTGAAGTCTGCTCCACACATCCCTGCCCTGAGTTCCCACAATCCAGCTCTTTACTTATATTCTCTATGGTGTTGCACATAATTCCCTCTTACTATATGATCCATTGGCTGCAATGCTCAGACCTCAACCACTAACACATCAGATGAAAGATGCAGAAATCAGTGATGATACTTGAAAAATCCATATATTTTATTTCAAATATTTTAAAATTAATTATTTTATATAACTTAAAACCATGAACTTGAATTTAGAACATAAATACAAGCACTCAAATATACAAGTAAATTAAAAATTTGTAGGAAGTCTTAAATGTAACTATCTCAGTGATATGTTCTGCATTTTTATTAAAAATTAAACTGTTCCTTTTGGTCTCCAGCTTGACATATACAAAGAGAAAAAGATAACTAAAGTCCTTTTCTATATAACATTTTTATCTATCATGAAATATATATTAATAAAACTCTTTTATACTTGAGTTCTTTCCAAGATGTGTAAAAAGTTGCTTTAAATGATCAAAGTCATAAAATAATGGCTGGTGTGAAAATTACTGACAGTTCATGTCAGTTGGTATAAATGAATCTCCAGCAAAATGTTTAGTATAACAATTCATGGTATATATAATTCTATGACTATACTAAAAAAATCTTCAACTGTATATTTTAAATGGGTGAACAGTACAGTATGTAAAGTACATCTCAATAAAGCTATTTTTAAAAAAGATATAAAAACAAAAAACTCAATGTAATGCCAACTGCTTAATATAACAATTCTGCATATTCCTCTAATGGCTAAAGCAGAGTTCATTAATAAAATTGACTTACTCCCTTCATATTTATTAAGTTTGTTCAAGAAACCAGAGATACAGTGATGAACAATACCAATACAGTCAGGTTTGCCTGTTCTTGGTATCATGCTGCTACCACTCTGGGAACACTGGGATCGATCAGTCAGTACTTCTAAATTTGAATCTGTAGTATGCAGAATAAAGAGTATATATTTCTTTATTTTTAAAAATAATTTGACCTTTATTTATTATTATGGTGCCAAGGATGGAACTCAGTGCCTCACCTATGCTAGGCAAGTGCTCTACCACTGAGCTACAACCCCAGATCCAAGAGTAAATATTCAAGTAAATATTTAGAGAGGTATCTAAGAAGGTGCACAAGACTATTTTCTCCAGAAATTAGATGGAAATCCACAACCACACTTTTCCTATTATTACTAGTGTAGATGCAGACTACAATAGTGTCCAACATTTCAAATACTTCCAGGCAGAAAAGCCTGTCAGTAGGCCCAGGAAAGAGAGAAATTTGGGATGCTGAGAAAAGGCCCATCCAAGGAAACTGTATCTCATATTGAGCTTTCTTCCTTCTCAATCTAGTCTTCACCTCACTTCCCACTCATTTACTTGAAACAATAAAAGAAATGATCATTACAAGAGTAAAGAAGGTTAAAGTGGGAAGGAAAGTGGGTCCAGAAGAAAGTGGGTCATAGGTCTTTTTTTCAATGCCAAAGGGATTTAAAAATCTTGAGAATCAATATTTAGATGGGTTTCAAACATATCAATTATATTATTGTAATAGACCTACCATTCACTGAAAAAGTTAACATGTCAGAGAGAATCTAAAATTATAAACTCTTACTATAGAAATGGAGAAACACTGTGACCTAAAACAGACCCAAATCTTTTCATTACATGGATAACCATGACATTATTTTTACAGAACTGTAGAATACATTAATATCATTTTATTATTAATTGAGTAACAACTTAGAAATGAGAGATAATGTGATGAATCCAAAAGTTCTGCTTACTTGTTACAAAAGCTGAATGGTAATATCCACAGGAGATCCAGGAGATTGGTTTCCCAATCGTCACTTGATGAGGCACACACACATTACTCATATCTTTTAAACCAATTTGCCCTTCAGAATTGTCACCCCACATAAAAAGTATTCCATCCTCTGTAAAGAAAACACAATGAGAAAAAAGGTAGTAGGGCTCTCCAGCTATTGCATTTCCAACAGATCATTTATTTTTTTTAATTCAGAAAAATTATGTGGCTTAAAAGAAAAGTACTAAGACATTTATACCAGCTGGCTACTAGAATTCAATTTCTATTATGAAATACTTCAATAATAATAAAAAACACAGAATGACTTGATTGTAAATCACTTTGGTTATACTCATACTTTTATCTCAATAGTAAACACAGGATGTCATTTCCTATAATCACCTAGTCTCATTCTAATGTCGCTAAACAAAAATATTTTCCTCCTTCCAAGCAGCCTACCTGCCACTGAACTGAGAGCCAGTACAAGTCACACTAGACATCTCCAGATCAAAAGAGCAACTCCTAGTCAAAAGTGATTGGAAGAGGTTGCTCTTCAGAATGCTGTGTAAATGTTTTAAATGGAAAAGGAGAAGAAAATTTTAAATGGAGGAGGAGGAGAAAAAAATATATTTAACTAACTTCTTTATACCTGAAAACACAAATTTTAGCTTCAGAGAATGAGGAGATATATTAGCAAAAATTTTAGAAAGGAATTACTAATATTTATTTGCTTTAATTTTTTAATTAAAAATCTTTTCAAAATCTTTGAAGTGGTTTAATAATAAGTAAAATAAAATGGTAATTAAAAACTAGAACTGAAAGAATATCAAAAATCTAACTATCTGGTTGGCAAAACTGAAGAGAAAGCACTTCAGATACAACTCTGACTTTCTTGATGAACAGAGCAACACTGGAAATTTATAGTCTCCTACTTGGAACAAAGCAGACAGCAAACAGCTTCAGTGACACCAAAGTGATCTTGACACCAACTTTTTTTTTTTTTTTTTGGGTGCTGGGGATCGAACCCAGGGCCTTGTGCTTGCAAGGCAAGCACTCTACCGACTGAGCTATCTCCCCAGCCCCTTGACACCAACTTTTAAAGAAAGTTCTTGTATGTGCTTTTGACTGGGAAGGTTGAGAGATGAATGAACATTACAAGATACATTTTTATAACATGCCCAACAGATTTCTATACATGCTTCTGATAGTAACTTCAGTTAAAACTGCAAGTACAACTTCTACGGCACACAATGAAGATAATATTTCAGAATATCTAAATTAGTAGATGGACAGCAGAGCTTAAAATTTAAAATTTATTTACCAATTACCCTCTAAATGTATATTTATATCTCATGCAAAATATATTGAAATATGAGGCACACACACATTACTCATATGTTTAAAACCAATTGTGCCCTTTGGAATTGTCACCTTACATAAAAAACGTTCCATCCTCTATAACAAAAACAAATGTCTTGTGAAAGCACATAGTCAATGCAAGAAAATTAAACGGTAATGTTGTCTGGAGTTTACTGAGTTGGTATATCTTGTCTAAAGGAAAGTATGTGTCCCAGATTGAAATTGAAACACATCTTACCAGTTAGTGCAGCTGATGTGTTAGATCCAGCAGAAAGCTGTTTAATGCTATGCTGGGATGTAAAAAAGCTAATTCGATGAAAGGTGTTTCTCTCTTCAGTGTCACCAAGTCCCAATTGCCCTTCATTATTTCCTCCAGCTGCATATACACTGCCTCCTTCTGTACATGGGAAAGAAACATTATAATACTATAGTCATCCTGTTTACAAGACAGGTTAGTAGGTACCAGATATTTCCTCTACTAACAGTGAAGAAAAGTATAAACAAAGGCAGACTGGTGAGGAGGAGCTGAGGCAGAGAGAACAGTTTGTAGACAGAAGCAGCTTAGGGATGGAGGAAAGGAAGGAGATAAGAAGGACTGCTAAGTAGTCAGGAACTGCTAACTGTTGCATTTGTTAAAAATATTCTCCATTGACTTGCCTTAGCACCTTTGTCAAAAAGCATTGGGGCTTATATGTGTGAGTCTACTTCTGTACTCTATTATATTTCATTAGTCTTTATCTAGCTTTTTGCCAATGCCACGATGTCTTGAATATTGTAGCTTTATAGGTCTTGAAATCAGGTAGTATCAGTCTACAATTCGGTCTTTTTCAAAATTATTTTGGCTATTCTATGTCCTTTGGTCTTTCACATATATTTTAGAATCACTTTGTCAACTTCTACACATACATACACACACACAGAGCCTGTCTGAATTTCAATCAGAACTGAGCTGACTTTGGGTGGCTTCCACTTACCCTCAGTAAGGAAGAGGGAAGAGCAAGAACAGGAGCAACTAGACTTTGAGGTGTGCCTACAGGTAAAGAGATGCTGTCCCTTGATATAACCCAAGAAAAGCTTTTTCTTTAGTCATTCAACATTTATCTGCATATTGACAAAGGCAAACGTGCACTAAATGCATTTTTTAAAAAGCCCTAATCTATCTACTGCCAAGGTACCATTTTCTATTAATCTTACAAACCCCAAAACATTACCAGAGTGAGATCTCAGTTCTCAAAGCCGGGCAAGAAGTCATACCAGTTAAATACTATACCTGTTGAAACTAGGGTGTGGTTCCTTCCACAGGCAGCAAGTTTCACTTTTTCAGGTTTAAGAGCTAAAAAATATGAATATGAAAATTAAAATACTTTATGGTTATGAAAATGATAAATAGTCCAGGTCAAATGTTAACTAAGTAGTAAAAGAGACTGCTTATTTATTTTGGTGGTGGGGATCAAACCCAGGGCTTTGTGCATGCTAAGCATGTGTGCTACCACTGAGCTACACTCCAGCCCCAGAACTGAGATTAAAAGTAGACCTATCTGATTCCAAAGTCGATGTTCTTAACTAGTTGTACATCATAACACAGTGAGTCACTGTCTGAAAACAGAGTCGGTGGGTCTGATGTAGGGCTTAGGTATCTGTATATTTTTAAAATCCCACAGGTAATTAACAGGTGCCAAGATCCACTGCATTCTGTTGTGTTGCCTCCTCACCAACCTGATCCATTACCTAACCTGCCATCACCATTATCAAGCTCACCTTTTCCCACACTCAATGGAAAACGGTAAGCCATACACCCATGTTAAAGTTGCTCATTAACTTATCTACATATTCCAAAAAAACATTTCTAGAATATCTTCTAAGTGCTGGGCATAGCATCTACACAGATTAAAAGTCCCTGGTCTCAAGGATCTCAAAGTTTAGACTATTTTTTAGACTATTAGATAAGATGTTAAAGAGTAAGCACCATAGTCACCATGAATACCCACAAGCGTTGAGCAGGTTGTGTTCAATAAATAGTTTTGACCATGTGGAATATTTCAAAAGTCCCATAACAATATCTATAAATAGTATGGATAAGATAAATTCACATTGAGATTTTGAGCTGCAATTTAAAATTTAGCTAGAAAGATAAAGAATACTGTTCTTGTCATATCCAAGGAATCTCTATCAGTCTTCAAATTTAGTTGATGTTCATAAGCTTTGCATATAACAGTGAGAAAGGTTTTTTTAAAGGGTATTACACATCCACATATTCTGTGACAGTCCTGATTTCAAATGTTTAGTCCTGTAGTTCTTGCACACCAGTACTAATCAATCCCAGTCTTAATGTTTTGTTCAGTTTATCCCCTCATTATATACTTCAGGATAATGCATGTTTTATAAAACTAACATATGACCATGATATAAATCAGAGCTCAATAACTCTAGCACATTATAATGTCTGTTATCTATATATGCAATAACAGTAATATTTAAGTCATTTTACAAAGAAGCAAAAATAGGATGTACAAATGCAATACTGTAGAATCATAACTTCCTTTGTGATCCCTGGCTTTAAAATCAATGTGATTTTTAAAAATAAAAGTAGTTTTGAATTTCATACAAAGTTAAGTGCTGATAATATTCAAGTAAGTGTTACAAAATGAAGAACTAAAGACTTTGTCATTTACTACATTAAACAACTACACAAACTGTATGGAAGTACTTTATGTAGTTTTTAAAGTATTTAAAGTGATAAAGAAGACAAGACCCCAAACCTTTGACACACGTTGGCTTGTTGATGGTTGACTTCGATCCTAATCCTAATTGACCCCAGTTGTTACTGCCAAACATGTACAATTTATTATTTCCTAGTGGAAGGGAAAAAGAAACAACAAATTGAAGCACTTTTCACATAAATAATGTGAGATAACATCATCACAAGACAATAAAAAAACTATACCTAAAAAGTCACTGCTTTGCTATGTTGAAACAGGTTACCCTGTCCTTCAATGTATGACCAGACTTTATTAGTGCTTCTAAGATTACAGAGCAACAATTTTTATTACATTGAAACAGATTTACTCCGAGAAAGTTGTGTGTATAGAAAATCATATTTTAATTAAATATATTAAAGTAACTTAAAATCGAAAAGACTCTTGATAAGTCAATTTGTGAAGAGGTCTCTGGAAATATAAAAAACAACACCTTTTATATATCTTCAACATGTTGAAAACACAGCACATCTATATTATTTAGGATTCTCTAAATATTATTGTTCTTCATTTAGGACTGTAATACTAACCTGTAACAATAGCAGTATGTTCATCTCCACATGAGAGATATGTAGGTATGTCATGTTTAAACCAGAATTTACTGGGCATATTTTCAGCAAATTTAGTTTTTCCAAATGTAAACACTGCACCCGAATCTGCAAATATAAGATAGTTTCTATTTAACAACTTTTAATATGCTGCCAGTTATGAAAATATACTTTTAGTAATTTATCCACACAAATCCCTGTCTCACAACAGTTCTGCCTTTGCTGGAGCACTTTTTTTGGGGGGGAGTGAGGTTACTTTGCTGGAGCATTTTTTTGGGGGGGGTGAGGTTACTAGGGATTGAACACAGGGGTACACTACCACTGAGTCAGATCCCCAGGGCTTTTTAATTTTAATCTTGAGCCAGGGTCTCCATTAAATCACTGAAGCTGGCTACAAACCTGTAACCCTCCTGCCTCAGCCTCTAGAGTAGCTGGGATTACAGCCATGCACCATCACATCCAGCTTCAAGCACTGTTTAAGTTTTCCTTCA
This sequence comes from Sciurus carolinensis, assembly GCF_902686445.1. NCBI lineage: Eukaryota > Metazoa > Chordata > Mammalia > Rodentia > Sciuridae > Sciurus > Sciurus carolinensis. Next base: position 31,654,505 of record NC_062232.1, read on the forward strand.
TCCTCCTTAATTCAGTCTTACTCCTTAAACTTCATTCTAGGTTGACCTATGAAATCTATTAAATTGATCATGTATTATTCATTACTGGTATAATGTGAGAAATATGTTATCACAAGGAAGGCAGTCATCTATTACTAATAGTTCTGCTGTCATCAGGTAGACATCTGATCCTGGGAATGAGCTGGTACAATGTGTGCCCTATTCACTTTGGTTAACACCTCATGGTCTGGTCCCTGGACCAAGAGCTCTTTTCTACATTCAGAAATAGGACAGTATTGAGTTTTCTGATTAGGCTCACCAGGACATCCTAGGGGGGGGATCTATATAGTTCGGATTTTCTTTGGTTCAGTTTTTCAAAAAAACCTCCAGTGTTCTCATACAAGGGAAGGAATATAACCACAAATAGTTAACTATTTCTCTATTGGTAATTCCAATGAGTATCCATAAAACTAGGGTCAAGACAGAAACAAATTATTCACACAATACCTCTTTCATTTGTAATACAGGAAGGCAGCTAGACAAAAGGGCTTTAAGGGTAATTCAGTATTCAAATTCTCACTCTGTGAATAATTAGCTATGTGATCCAGAACAGGTCACTTTACCAAGACTTTGATGACTAGTCTTTATTGGATAGTGTCTTAGTACCAATACTCCTTATTATATACCCTGAATCTCACACAAGTACAAAAAGGTTAGCTAAATAAATGCAAAATGTATTTATAATAGTGTAAATATAGGGCTACTCCAAACTCATAGGGTTGTTTTGAGGATTAAATGAGATAGTATATGTAAAGAACCTAATATGGTGCCTAGAATACCCAACATGTTAGCTCACAGCCATCTCTGTAAACACTGCCTTTATTGTAAGAGCCGGAAGTGATTATTGGTTTCTCTGAATTATGTGATGTACAGAATTTACATGGCAATTAACTATGCACTATTAAGCTACCTCTCCAAACATCTTTTGTTACTCAATTTTTTGTTTTCCCACTTATATTCTAAAGTTACTGAGAGTAACAGACCTTTAATAAACATCAATTATTTTTGAGTCTGTGACTTTACACATAGAAAAGTTCCCTCTCACACACATACATTCATAACTGTTTTCAGGTCATCTTAATGGTGAGAAGGTAGTCAAACATAACTTTTAACACTTTCAATGTCAGGGATAAGATTATCTAAGTCTTTAATACAGAAGCATTTCAGTTTCCTGCTATTTCTACTGAGAACTGAGGATTCAGTTTAAGGATCCAGAATAAAATGAAAAAATTCTCTCAATAGAGCTACTCAGGAAGCTTCTCATTAGTTCTGGAGAATTTTTTTCTCTCTCTCAAGCTCTGCAAGGGAACGAATGGTTTATTTTGTTCCTCCAAACACTATAACAAAATGCCATGGTTCTTGGAGACTGGGGAACAGCAATGTCAAGATTTAACATTCTTAAATTAAGTCATTACTTGATTTGAGTAGTATTCACAAATTGTTTTGGTCCAGTGCCATTTTGAAGAGAGTGAAAACCCCTGCAAGCTCCCAATAACCACTTAAATACATACACAGGCCCATCCTAAATAGGCCAGATCCAGTTTTTGAGGAAATCTCAAGGAGGATCATCACACAAACTAACTGGTACCAGAAAGGAAAATGTAGCAAATATAAGTATTAGTATCAATGCACAAGAGACCAGTCACTATGGAAAATCTTTTGAGAACCCTTGTGAAGCATCACAGTTCAAATTAGTAATTGAGAGTTGGGAAGCCAGGGTCGAGAACAGTTTCCCAGAATGAATCACTAAACTGTTTTGTCCTGATTCTCTAGGAAGCCTCCCCCTGACACCCCACCCCAAGAGTTTAGTGGCTCTGTTCTGGTTCCCTGGCATCTACCGTCAAACTGCACTTTTATTTACTTTCTTGTAACTTTCATTATGCTTGAACTCCAGGAGGCCAGGAATCTAACTGTGTTTGAGTCAGGAGCATGGCACAAAACACAATACACATTTCATGACTATAATTCTGTTCTGATCAGCGTGTTTTTTTTTTTTTTCCAAACTGTTGGTCATGATCCATTAGTGGGTCTGAAAAATCAATTTAGTAGATCACGATCAGCATTTTTAACGAATGTATTATAGAAAACTCCGAGCGAATCCCAAGAGGTGATAACAAGTAGTGCTTCATGGAACTTCTGTGTTGTCGTAGGAGATACAGGTCACAATGTCAAATGTATTTCAAATTGTTGAGCTTTGCGAGGGGAAGTCTTAAAAAACAAACCCCAAATCGCTCGCTCAAGGTTTCCTCTTCTACCCCTTTCTCTAATTCGTTTCTTCCACCCCCTCTAACCCCAACCTCCTCAACACCCCCTTTTTACTGCACTCAATATGTAACTGGGTCCCGAGGACCTCCAAGGCGCCCAAGTTTGAAGCCGGTACTTCGGGAAGTTTGTAGTGAAGAAAAAAGTGTCCCTGCCTTCGAGAAACTCATTGAAAGTTTATTTAAAAAAAAAGAAAGACAGGAACCCTTTTCCCCACTGCCCCCTGTCCCGTTCGTCCCGTCGGGTCCTCTCCCTGAGTTACTCTTGGAAGCCGGGCAAGAGCGCCGGTATTGGTCGGGTCGCTAAGGCTCGGGCCTATACCCCAACCGGACCCGCCCGGAGGCGGGGCCTGGCCACTCGCCCGCCCGCGGACCCTCCCTCCCGGCCCGCCGCCACCGCCGAGGGCGCGACTCACCGGGCACCAGAATCTCGGGCTCCCCCATGCCGAGGACCGTAAGGGAAATCTCCGTCTGGACTGGGAAGGGCGCGGGGGCAACTCGGGGGTGCTTAAGCCAGCGCTTCGGCGCCAATGCGGGCCTCAGTACCCCCGAGGGTCCCCATAGCGACCCTCTTGGCATTGGCCGCTGCCGCGCTCCCGGAAGTCAACAAACAGCCGCTATGGGCAACGGAGGCGGAGCGTTAGGGCACGAGGCGGGACAGACGCCGTGTGTGGGGATGGGGGAGGGGAGAGGAGGCGCGGCGGCCAGTGCTGCGCAAGCGCAGATGGCAGCGGGCGGGGCGGTAGAGACCGCGCGCCCTCTGGCGGCTCGGCGGGGAGGGGCGGCCCCACCGGGCTGCGATGCTCAGTAGTGAGCGCTTCTGCTGGGAGTAAACAGGCCCCACAGGGATCCTGCCTGGATAGTGACAAACGTCACAAATCTCACATACTTGCTCACTGGGGCTTTGTGACATACGCAGACGTCGACATACAACTATGAAAATTCTACTAATAATGACCACATATAGCATTAAATGAGCTAAGCTTTCTGCTAAACGTTTTATATACTAAATTACATTTGTATCCCCAGTATGTCAACCAAGGCATAGAATATACTAGGTTTTCATTAAATATTTATTAAGCAAATGAGGGCTATTACAGTCCTGTAAGGCGGCTAATGTCACCCCTGTTTACAGATGTGCAGATTATACACGGGGAGAATAGGAGCCATACTTAGCTTGTCCAGCTTGTGGTCTGAACAAACTTGCTTCCCAAAGGAGGAAAATACAGGTGTATAGAATTCACTCTACTCAGTGAATATTGTGTTTTTCTGGTTACACATTGGTTTCCCATGCATTAACACATAACCATCATAAAATAAATAGGCAAAAAGTTATCTTCCAGAATGAGTACATATATATGCCTGTGGTAGTTGTAAGCAAGGGCTCTAGAATCAGACAAAGTTGGATCCAAGGATCCTTGAATTACTTGTGTGAACTGGAGCGTGTTCCCAACTCTTTCTCAGGGAAAAATGTCATTAAAATTCACATTAAAGTGGCAGATTAAATTATCCATTAATTATTAATCATTTACTTACAAAGCACACTGAGGCATAGTAAGAAAATATTTAACAAGAAACACTGATCTGGTGTGGGATGTTAAGAAAGACTCATTTAGAGAAAGGACTTTAAGTCTAAAAACTGAAGTAGGGAAAGCTGAAAGGGAAATGAGACCTCTGGGCAGAGCAAGTTGGCCATGCAGCTCATGAGGAAGTTTATTCTTTCCAGGAACTCAAAGAGGCTGGCTCCAGGCTCCAGGTGAGGTGGCAGAGTTTGGGGCCTGTTAAGGAATCTGAGATTTTTATCCAAAGTAAACCACTGAGGGGTTTTAAGCCATGGAGGAAGAGGACAGGATCAATTACATGTGTTCCTGAAATCATTCTGCCTGACTTGGCTTCTCTGTGGAGAGTAAATCAGAGCAGTGAGAAAAGTTCAAAGGGTATTGCAGGTATACAGATAAGTTAGTGGTCAGGCTGCCTTGGAGTCCAGTGCATTGGCACTGGAAAGTAGCAGGCAGATTTAAAAATATTTTAGGTGGTAAGACCAACAGGAAATGGTGTCTGATTATCGACTCTTAAAAAGTGCTGGATTGGGACTGGGGCTGTGGCTCAGTGGTAGAGCCACACATGAGGCACATGTGAGGCAGTGGGTTCGATTCTCAACACCACATAAAAATAAACATAAATAAATAAAAATAATTAAGTTATTTTTCAAAAGTGCTCGATTGGCAGTGGGTTCGATTCTCAACACCACATAAAAATAAACATAAATAAATAAAAATAATTAAGTTATTTTTAAAAAGTGCTCGATTACCACCTAACAGATCAACAGCAAAGAAAGGGCCCAAAGGATTTGATGTTCATTTTTAAAGGATCATAATAGTTACTATGGGAAAATCAGAATTTCAAAAGACTTACATTAGTTATGATATGCTTTCATTTGCTTCTTTTAAACTTTCAGAATGCGGTAAAGCACATTTTGATGCTGAGCACTCCCCTAAGCATTGATGTACCCTACTCCCAGGTTCCCAGCATAAGCAAATTGGAGGGGTATGGCACAACTTATGGAGGAAGGAGGCTCGGGTTAGGTAGGTAAGGTGCAGAGAACATAGTGAATTCAGCCTTGAGCGTGCTGACATCCAGGTGTTGAGCTGAGCAGGAAATTGATAAGCAGAAGCCCCACACAGAGGCACATATTTGGTGAATGCCTGGGTTTATGTGGTGATAACAGCCTTGGGAACAGGTGAAAGACTGGAAAGTTACTATAGAATGGGAAGGAAAAAGAGGAAGAGGCTATTATGAGTAGTATAGAATGTTAAAATATAATGGCTCAGCAAAAGATGATTGACCATAAAGGGAGAGCCTATGGAAAAGTGTTTCAACAAGAAGGGCATGGCCAATTGGGTCACAAAATGTGGACAGATAGGGTAAAAGCCAAATGCCCACTTCATTTAGCAATGTGGTGATCATTAATGTTGAAAAGAGCTGTTTGGTAGGGTCATTTGAGTAGGTACAGAGTGGGAGAAACTGAGGAAAAGACATCAAAGTGAAAGCTTTGGATAGGATATAGAGATGGATTCAGAGGGAAGAGGAGACAGTAGTCAGGGAAGTTAGTTGGATGGAAGGCTTTTGTGAAACTAGGAGAGACTTGAGAATACTGAGGACTCAAATGGAGTAGATGGAGAGAGTGCAGATTCAGGAGAGTGAGATAATAATCAATAACATAATGCAGGAGGAGATGACATCCAGACCCCATGTGGATGAGCTTCCCTGTTAGAAGGAGACAACATTTCTAGCATACAGGAAGAGAGGGAGAAAACCCTCTTTTCACAATATAATATTGATGTATATGATACATTTATATATATAGATACATGATATCTATATACCATTAATATATATGATCTAGAGTTATGTCATATGTATCATACTTATAGCTATGATATAGGTCTAGATCATACATGATACAGTATATGATGGTACTACTGTCCAGCTCAGAAGGTTGTTGGGAGATATTAGGTAATGCATGTGAAACAACTTGGAGCCTGGAATAGAACTGCACTCAATAGTGTTAGCTATTATTAATGAGGCAGAGTTGACTATGCCAACTGTTTTCATCATCAAAACCTAGGATATGCCACAGTTCAAACACCTGAATCTCAGTAACCTAAACAAAGAAGTTTCTTTCTCACACATACTATATGTTCAGTATGGGTCAATGGGGAGATCTGCTCCATCTGGTTACACAGGAGCCCAGGTTACTGAGAGAAGGTTGATTACATTATAGCTACACCATATGCAACTTGTGATCTCTTTGAATGCTGTAGCAAGGCAAGAGAGAAGGAGCAGGAAATTGAATGCTTCAGGCCAGAAGTGATATGTTTCTCCTTCTTATAACCCATTGACCAGATCCAGCGTTATGTGCCTCTGTGCTCCTCGGGGACTGAGGAATACGGGAGAGCCCTTGGACATTCAGTGAGCAGTTAATACCTCTGCTGCAATCACTGCAGTCAGATTGCTTCAGCCCATGGAGTTACCTCCTTCATGTTGGAGAAGGTAGGGTTTTCCATGGCTTATGACTCTCAGCAGTACTCTTGTGCTCTTTTGATGCCCTCTGCATACATGGCCAAACACTCAAGATAATCCTCAGGAAATCATGTTGATGCACAAAAGTCATCGTACATCTGAAAACATGTACAAGTCTCAGCAATTTCCTCTATTAATTCTAGTTGTTATTCATTTCTGGAGCATTTTGTGTCAACTAAAAATAGAGGCATGTATGAACAAGGAAGACATTTGATGGATTGTGCTTCCTAGCTGAATTCATTTCTTTTTTTGACAGCATTCATCAAAACTTCCAAGGCCTGCATTCCGAGTTGCTTTACAGTACAGCTGCCATTGCTATTTATTTCTCTGCGTGTCTCCACTTTGCAACCTTGATTGTGAAATTTTCACAAACATCCAAAATTTCAACACAGATTCTAATGGACTTTCTGATTTCTGAATTTTTTCATGCAGCTCTGAGGTCTCACAAGTCCAAATCCTTTTACTTATGAAAAAGAAGAAGTTCGGGGGGGTGTCCATGATGCTACCCAGAGAAAAAAAAATCTGCATTTTTGTTCCTTTCTTAATTATTTGGTCCAGTATTTTTAAATCCTTAATTTGTATACACATCATCTAGACATCTTGTTAAGGTTCTGATTCTGCATTTTTAACAAGTTCCCAGTTGCTGCTGTTGCTGTTGGTCCATAGAAACACTTTGGGTAGTATGTTAATCAGTTTTTCATCGCTATGATCAACATACCTCACAATAACTACTTAGAGGAGAAAAAGTTTATTTTGGGCTCACAGTTTCAGAGGTTCAGTTTATCGTCTGCCAACTCCATTATCTTGGGCCTGAGTGAAGCATAAGATCCTGGTAGAAGAGCATGACCGAGGAAAGCAGCTCAACTTATGACAGAAAATAGAGAGCACAAGGAGCCGGGGACAAAGTATAAACCCCAAAGTCATGTCCCCAGTGAGTCACTTCTCCAGCCACACCCTACCTAGCTTCAGTTACCACCCAGTTAATCTATTCAAATTATTAATCCATAAAATCTGATTTATCTACTGACCAGGTTACTAACAGCTCTCATAATCTAATTGTTTTACCCTGAACATTCCTGTATTAACACAGGAGCTTCTGGGAGATACCGCATATCCGAATGACAATAAGTAATAAGAATTTAAACTGTGGAAAGGCATAAAAACTAGTCTATAGAAGCCAGAAAGGAAAAGACAGATATATGTGATTATAGACATTTAATGAACAAAGATGCTAGTATTAAGAATATGTATAGACATCAATAAATCAATAAGGAAAAGGCAAAAGATGATAAAAATGGGCAAAGGATATAGCATGCATTCATAGAGTTAAAAATCCAAATGGTCAATATGCTTACTAAAATATGTTCATCCCTCCTGGACATAAGGGAAATGGAAAATAAGTAATAATTAGATAACACATTATACTTGTAAGATTGGCATTAAATATCAATAATTTTAGTTTTGAGTGTTTATACAGGCTATATCTTCATAGGAAGACTATTGGCAAAATTTGTGTAATCACATTAGACATTAATTTGCCAATACTAAATAAAATTGAAAAGGTAACCTGTGCCAAAGAGGCATATATGAGGATTCTCATTACAGCAGTATCCTAGGAAAAAAAAGTGGGTATTATTTGGATAAGATTCCTCGAAAGGTCAATGTGTTAAAGGTTTGTTTGATAATCTACCACAATAATGGGAGATGGTGGAACCTTTAATAAGTAGGGCCTAGTGAAGGAAGTTAGGTCATTGTGGGCATGTTCTTGTAGTAGATATTGGAACTATGGTCTCTTCCTGTTTCTTTTGCCTCCTGGTTGCCATGAGGTAAGAAGTTTCCTCAGCCACATACTCCTTCCATGATGTACTGCCTTGCCACAGGCCCAAAATCATGGGGCCAACCAACTGAATCGCTGACATTTTGAGTCAAAATAAAACTTTCCTCCCTATAAGTTGCTTATTTCAGGTATTTTGCCACAACAATGAAAAGCTGACTAACATTTAACCTCAATGTCCATCACCAAAGGAGTGGACACACTTTATTTACATAACAGGATATTATGTAGCAGTCAAAACTGATGAACCAGTTCTACATGTATAAAAGTGAAAAATTCATGAAAACATAATTTTGAGAGAAAAAAATCACAAAATGATGTGTATTATATTATGCTATTTTATTAAAAAATTTAAACTCATAAAATACCTTCCCATGGCTACTGGTTTCACCCATAAGGAAAGCCAGAGTCCTAACCATAGCCTACAGGACCACATTGTATGGCTCTCTACCTCACTGAGCTCATCTCCCACCCCAAATCTGAAAAGAAAGGAATTATTAAATCACTTTACATATGTTATTGATTTGCAAGTGATTCTCTTAGCAAATACTGAACCAGGATTCAAACCTAGTTTTATTCACACTAATAACTGGATTCCCTCCATTACATCATACTCTAATAAAATGGTGATTTTTTGCTGTAATATAAGTAGGCATCACTCTTTGCTAGACATGATTCATATATCCAAATGAGACAAGTCCCCTTCTTTGGGAGGTCACCTAACCTAGCATTGTTGCAAATTGCTAAGAAAATTCTTTGACTCTTCTTTTGGAAGAGACACCAAAGCATGGGATATGTGCTGGTTAAAAAGCTATGGAAATGGAAAATCCTTAAACTTTGCCTATAAGAAAGATTTTTAGAAAACAGATTTATTCTGATTATATTTTTGAAAAAGTTATTTTGAACAATAATTTGAAGCTTAAGTTGATGAAAATTTAAAATACTGTCAAGAAGAAAAATAAGTCACAAATACAGGGTGACTACAAAGAAGTACATCTGATGATCTTGGATGGGTAATGAATTAAATCAGGATGCAGTTCCAAAAGAAGAATTTTTTAGTAACTGTGACAGTAATTGTATGATGAGGCAATTTCCTGGATAGCTACTTTGAAGGACCATGGAGTATGGTGATTGTAGCTTCGGTTAATCTCTCTTATTATACACTAGTTATTTCCTAGGCATTCTACATATTAACTGTTCAACCCCATATATTACAGGAGAGAAAACCAAGGTATTATGTTATCTATGGTCTCTCAGCTAAAATACAGTAGGGCTGAGGTTTGAACTAGAATCTATGCTCTTAAAAACTACACTCTACTGCCTCTTGAAAGAGCACTGAGTAGTACCCTTCAAACTTTTTAGATTATTCATCTTCACTTCCAATCAACCCAAAAGCCAGAAGATATAAGAGCCCATTGATATGGCCCATGCAAATCAGCTTTCCTGAGTTAATATCTTGTACTTGAGGCTATCAGCTGGTACACAGACTCGGAGAGGAGACTGAGGAATGAGGCTCAGACAAGAGGGCAGAGATCAGAAGATATTACCCAGCAGAAACAATAATGTGTATTTACATATTTATACTACTGTGTTCATATGTTGTATGCACTGTAAAACATTCACAAAAAATAGAGAATTTAAAATAAGATTAAAAAAATAACTAAAAGTTTTATTATTTGTTTTGCTTCACTAAGATGGATTGTCTTGAACATCCGAGGGTGACACACACCCCACATTAGAGACTAGGCTTGGGAAAGTGAGGTTTTGAATCCAGGCATTACCACTGATTACCTTAGTAATCTGGGCAAGTTGCTTGCTCTCTGCCTCTGATTCTTTTTCTGTTAAATCAGGACAATAACTTCAAATTTGCAGAATTCGGTGGTTTAAATGAGATGATGTGAACAAAAGCTGTAGTTCCTGGCTTTCAGCAAGCTCTTTACATATTACTTTGCCTCATAGTTTTAATTCCCCTTATTTGTGTTTCATGGTCTGTGTTTTTAAAGTTTCATTACTTTGTACACACTCCTATAATTAAGTTGGAGGCAGCCTTGCAGTTAGTCTTGGTGCATCTAGATGGAGCCAGATTAATAGCTTTTCCATGCTGCCTCATTCTAAACATGGCGCAGCTGTTTCTCTTTCACAGCAAAGAAAACTAGGGAGGAGACATCTGGAAGAACCTGTGTGCATTTTACTTTGTGCAAAGCACTATAGGAATTGGGAGGGAGAGAGGGAGGACTTAATGACTGTCAGACACTTAAAAATGAATAGCCCAACTGTTCAGCAATTGTGTCTGTGAACAGAGGTTCCCTTTTACATCTGCTGTTTGTCATTGCCCTTTGTGACTGGGAATCAGGCTTGAAAACTCTCCAAGTGTATTTTGAGCCATTTTTTAATCTCAGCCTTTCCATGGGTGACTTTTTCCTAACAGGGTCCCTTGGATACATTCAGCCCATTTACTATTACCATTCACTGAAAATTTCACCTTTGATCCCAACTCTGAACTTTTGTTCCTTCCTTATCCTTCTCTTAGAATGCAAAGTCTGTTGGGTTTCCTTGTCATAAAGTTAACCAGAAAAGGAATGTAATTGAAGGTCCATCAGCTAGGTTTCCAACTAACAGATGACAAACTCGTGTTAGGATAATTTCAGAGTTTAAAAGGAACCAATTTTAGAAGTTCATTGGATTAGACAAAGGGGAATGAAGGGAAGGGAGCGGGGATGGGAATAGGAAAGACAATAGAATGAATTGGACATAACTTTCCTATGTTCATATGTGAATTCATGACCAGTGTAACTCTACATAATGTACAACTACAAGAATGGGAAGTTATACTCCATGTATGCCTCATATATCAAAATACACTCTACTGTCATGTGTACCTATAAAGAACAAATAAAATAGTTTTTTAAAAAGAAACCAATTTTGAAGGGGTTGGGACAAACCCAAGGCATAGTGCTAATAGCAATGTTGGACAGACCCAGAGCTAACAGCAGTGGAGTTGTTACTATCCCTTGGCCCAAAGATATAAAGGGATGGAGAGTTTATTAGAACTTGGAAGGAGAAAGAGTCGTGTAGAGCAGGTCACCTTGAATGGAAAAGTAAATCTCTATTGAAGAGCAAGCCAACCCATGATATCCAGATAGGGAGGGAACAATGAGAATAAACAATTTTCACTTGCCCTTTCCCCACTCTCCTGCTGGAATTCCAATAGTCAAACCAACCAAAAGCTGGAAGATGAGAGCTCATTGATGTAGCCCACACAAATCAGCTTTCATAGGTAGATATCTAGCATGTGAGGCAATCAACTGGGGCACAGAGTCAGTATGAAGGCTGGGGATGACTGGGGAAGGAGGCTCAGAAACAGAAAAGACAGAGATCAAGAAAGGCCACCCAACAGGAATAATTTGGCTAAGACACAACTGCTAGATGTAGCTGCTGCTTTCACCATACTTCTAATCTCACTGATTGTCCCTTCACCATTTGGTCATACTCCCAAGAGCAAAGTCCTGAGTGGGAGCATCCAATTGGCTGAGGCTAATTCACCTATCCACACCCTCTTTTCCAAGGGTTGGATAGAGGAAATATTGCCTGCCTTTGGCTTTTCTGGTGGGAACTGGGACACTGCCTTTCAAAACTCACACAATGGGAGATTTCTAGATATTAAGAAAAAGTTCAGAAACAAGACTGTGTCCCTTCTTAAAAACAGACAAGTCTCTACTGACAAATGACCTCCTCAGTCCCTTTTTATTAATCTGTAATAGTAAGACTATCAAAAAAGATTACTGACTTTTTAAAAAAATTCTAGTTCCCTCCCTTTCCACTCTCTCTCTCTCTCTCTCTATCTCTATCTCTATCTCTCTCTCTCTCATATATCCTTCCTTCCTCCATTTCCTGATCTCAGGAAGGCCTCTTTGTCTCTGTAGATCTTTATGAAAGAGAGCAAGATGAAGATACACAAATTTAGTTGGGAATTCAAATGCTGGGCAGTCAACAATATATACGGGTCCATCCAGTAGAATTCTCTAGTCAATATTTTCTTGGTAGAATGCTTAAGACCTCTTGGGTTACGGATGTGTAAACTTCACTGAACATGCATTTCCTTTAATATGGTGTTGGAGATTTTCAGCTGCTATCTTTATAGGAAACATTTATATTATATTTATGTCCTTAAAATGAAATGCAACATTTATTAACTGAGTAATAAACATGACAGACATAAGAGGCTCCTCCACCCTATATGGCTTCTGGTGTGTATTCATAGGGACATCAACATTCCTACCTTCTGAGAAGTCATTCACATTTTCCTCAAAACCTCCTTGTCTCCAGTCTTTAATCTTGTTCTTCCAATGTGCCTAATTATCTGGCCAAATCATGAGCCACTGCTCATAAAGTGGTATAGATCCATGCCTCAGATCATCTCTCCTTTCAGTTAAAATGCAGTGAGGTACACTGCTTGAAGTATTGCTCTCTGGGAACATTTACCTTATTTCACTCCTTAGATTCAAAATGGCTGCTCATCAATCTACAGTGAATCTTGAAGTATTAGACCAATCTAAAATTACATTTCTCATCCTCCATCAAGCATCCTTATACTTATTCCCATGTACACTTCTCAGAGTTTTACCAACATAAACTACAAGTTTGGAAGTTCATTGACTTTCTCTGACTTTTGACTTTGTTAGAGCCACCTTCTTCTTGGGATCATGCTGACGTCTGACAATCTTGGGAATTGTTGGGGAAAGGAGAAGGATGAAGCAAACTGACTTCATCTTGCAGGGTAACTCCCTCAGGTGAAAGAGCATCTTCATTCAAGGGAAGAACAGTCTCATCAGGCAAGGTAGGAAAGATTTCTTAAGCTGGCAAGGAAGATTCAATGAGAATTAAAGGTTCAGCATTCGTAGGGTCCTCTAAATCCTCTCATATATTTCCATGTCAATTTTCCACTTTCAGTCTAACCCAGATAATGCCACAATATGCAACTCAGAAACCTGTCAGGACTGTGAATACTACTGATATTGTAATTCATCAACACACTGGATCAAGTCAAAGTCTGAATTTATCTTCAACCATCTCAGATCTGCTGAGGCAAATGACTTTTTTACACCATTAAGCTATTTATTATAAGAAGCAGTCAACTCATCAGCTGCCATTGAACTCCTCATGCCCTTCATACTATTGTCCTTTGAATTGGATGTTCATTGGACATTCCAGGTGACCATAGGCAATTGTTTAATAAACTGGTTTGCTGTCGTGTTTCTAAGGGGGAGTTTTACTGTCAGTCAACCAATTCCAGTTTTATCAATTTTCTCTGAAGGTCAGTTGCCTCCAGGTTATTTTATGATACCAATTTCTGAATCAGTCAGAGTTCTTGGGGGGGGGGGAAGATTTAGTGGGAAACCATCAGGGAACTCAGAGAATTAACAGGAAGCCTGGAGAGGAATACTTGGGCAAATGTGGGAAACTAGGGAGGGGAGGCAATAGGAAATCAGGTTGTGGTGTAGCCAGTATCTTAGCTGTTGTCCACAGCCACCACTGGACCTAGTCACTAAGCAAGACATTGCTAGCCACTGAACATGGCCAGAAATACTGGTGGATACCAGCATGGTAAATTTCATTTCACTGCCTCTTTTTCTTTAGTCATTCGAGATTCAAAACCCAAGGTGGGAGCATCCACTGGATCATGTGCCAATAGGCTAGATTCATGGAGGGAGGGTAGAGAGAGAGTAAAACTTTATACTAGCTGAAGTGGGGGTTTGGATGATGAGCAGTGAAAACTTTTCTCTCAGTAAACAGTAAAAAATGCTTTCATTAGAGGTCCAGAAGTTGTTTTTGTTCTAACATTTGCTTTCTCTTTCTCCCCCCTTTAACTGCTTTGGAGGTCACTGTACCTCTCTAGTCCTCTGGAGGAAAGAGTTAGATTAAGATGTTCAAGGTCCATCTATGTCTCAGACCTCTCACAAATCTAGTAAGGAAGCTATGAGGTTAACATTAGGAGTTTAACGAATGCATAATTTAGGATCTTATTTTTATCTAGTGAGTTGTTTTAAATGATCATTTTTGACCCAATTGCTCATTAAATATAATACTTCTGCATATGTCACATTCTACATATTCATTGAATTTCCCTATAATATTAAATACTAAAGCATTTGTTACCTTATGTGCCTTTTGACATTTCTTGTTGATTTTAATAGTTTCCTTGGTAACCACCTCCCCTGCCAATTTAAAATGCATATAAAAATCAAGGTGAATCTTAGGGAGAACAGTGATAAAGGAAGTTGATATTCCAGGAAGCCTTAGGGTCTTATCAAGGTTGATGCATCACTTTTACTTTAAATCTCTTATCTATCTAATTATTTCACCACTTTGATTAAATGAAGCTAAAATTGGTATTGATGAAAAGAGAAAGCACAATCAAAGAAGCAGATAAGCAAATAATTGAACACAAATAACTTTTAATTATACTCTCTTAATAAAGTTAAGGAATGGTGTCAGGTGCCAACATCACTTTGTCAAATCAAAGGGCAGAGTCAGGATGAAAAAGAAGAAAATAGCACAGAATGTTTTGAAAATTGTGGTCAATTTCAAAACTATAAAACATTTTTATAATAATTTGGCTCCAAAACAACCTTAAATCCTGGACCAAGGATATGTTCATGCTCTCCAATGAAAATTCAATTGTTTACATTCCTCCCCTTTTGTAACCATTTGTAGAATCCTACTGAAGTCCCTGGAATTCTTTAAACTCAAAAAAATAGGTAGATTTCCAGACATGGCAGTTACACCTGGCAAGTTTCAAATGCTGTTCAATTTGGAATTAGAGTAGTGAAACTAGCAAATAGTTTTCACTTTAAGGTGATCAAATAGTTTCTTCTAAACTCAGTAATGCATTTACCCTTTGCCCCCTTCCTAACACAAAGGTTATCTGGATTATTTATCCTCTCTGTGTAGTGTCCTGCTGTGATGCATAGTGCATGAGAACAAATACATGGTAGTGATATATAGATGGTTCCTAACTTATAACCGTTTGGCTTTCTTTTTAACCTTATAATGGTACAAAAATGATATGCATTTAATAGAAACTCTACTTTGAATTTTGAATTTTGTTCTTTTCCTGGGCTAGCTCTGTGCAATCTGATACACTCATGATTCTGACCAGCAGCAACAAGCCCCAGTACCCAGTAAGCTACATAATCACAGGGGGGAACCAACCAACAATTGTCATGTGTTGTGTTACTAAGCTAGGATAGCCAGTAGGATAGGTGTATTAAGTGTATGTTTGACTTAAAATTATTTTTTTCCACTACTGAGGACTGAACCCAGGGTCACTCAGTAACTAAGTTCTATCCTCAGCCCTTTTTATTTTTTATTTTGGGGCTCACTAAGTTGCTGAGGCTGGCTTTGAATTTGTGATCCTCCTGCCTCAGTCTTTAGAGTCACAGGGATAACAGGCATGCACCACTGTGCCTGGTTTCTGAAGGTGATCTTCATGTGTTATTTTCATATGGACTTTGCAAAATGTATTGTTGATGTCTCCAAAGTCATTCTATGTTCAATTGATTGGGATGAACCTCCTTTAGAAAATGACTGCCTTGTTTTCATGTCCCTCATTGCTTTGAATAAGCAGGCTGTAACTGTAAATTTTAACTGGCAAAAAGAGTAGTGGCCATGATAGTGAAGAGATTTTATGATCCATTTTTATTATACTTCTTTACACTGGAAGGCAATAATCACTCTTGGCATTTATAGAGTGCTTTGTATTTTTGAAGCACTTAACAATCATTAATTACTTTATCTCATTTCCATCTCAAATGGGATAGGTTGCTTAGCATGACAGGGTCACAGAAGGACAATAAAAGATTAGAAACTTACAATGTTAGGCAGTTGATGTACTGAGGAGAACAAAGTTCTTTGTTTTCACATCATTTATGGGAAAAAGGAAAAGGGAAGAAGAAACCATATATAGGTGCTCACTGAGAAGCATTACACTTGTTTCTTATTTTTTATTAATTTAGAGGACAACAGGGTGGTTTGAAATTTCACACAATTCCAAAGAGTGAATGAAAGAAAGCAGGGGTCCTCAATATTTTTATTTCTAGGAAAGTGACTATTATAAGCCAACCACAGGACCAGAAGTGGGGGTTCTTACCACATGTACTGATTGTAGTAATTAACAAAAGCTAACATTTATTGAACACTGTTGGGTCAGGAACAAACATGGCTATACTTAGGCTCCTTCACCAAGACTTCCGGTGGGCTATGTTATGTTTTTAGTGTGTAGCCAAGGCTGGTAATCGGTTATGTTACGGTTAGTCAAAGCCAGAAACACTGTAATTCAGTGTATAGATTCAAGGTCATAAACATTAAATTGTGAGCATGTGCCCTCTTATGTAACCTGTTGGCAGTGTTCCTTCTTTGTTTGGTCTGCATATAAAAGGGGCCTATGGTAATTGGCCAATGGGGCTAATTGGGACAAAATGAAGACTAAAAGGAAACTGGGGGCTAAAACTGAAGCTGGGGGCTGGCTAATGGCTATGGTCGCCTCCAAATAAAGGATGACCAATAGCCCCACCATGCTGCACATCTTTCAATTGCCAGATCTTCCAGCCTTGTTTCCTGGGTCAGAGTTCCCTCATGGTAAACACTGAGCCATGTACTCTATAATCCACTATCACATTCCATCCTCACAACAAAGCTACAAGTCGGAACTAATAGTGCCACCAATCAACAAAGGAGGAATCTAAGATTTAGAGAAACTAATTTGTTTAGGATAAATTGCTCTCCAGGTCATAACTCACTCCCAAACCCTTGGATTAACTCACCTATACTGTTTCCCAGATGATCTGCCTATTCCTTGATGGCAATACACTGGGTAACAAGCATGACCTGGGAATGAACTCCTTGGTTTTCCAGAAGAAATGATTCTGAACTCCAGTTGAAGAATTCAGGAGGAAGAAATCAGTGATGGTGAGTACCTAGTCTCATAATCCAGCCTCCAAATATTCAACAAAATTGCACTAAAAGGACTTGTTTCTCTTTCATACTGGGGACAAAAGATTCCCATGGCTTATCTTCTAGATACTGGATAGGTTCTATCTTTACAGGCCACAGAGTTGTTTCCATTGATCAATCTTAAGAAAAGAAGGCTGTGTTTAACCAGTAGCTGAAGGTAAGGGCTGAGCACTTGCTTAGCACATGTAACCTAATAAAACAATCAAGAGCCGGTCAAGATGACTTCCTGAGTAGGGTCTGGTGAGAGGTATCAACTATAAAGATGACTGCACATTTCACTAAGAACTAGAAATGGGCAGAGAAGGCATTCATGAAACATGACTTTTGAGTACATGTAAGAATATGTGTCCTGGACTTGAGGGGAGAATATTGTCTTGGAAATTATTACTGAGACAGTGCTTCTAGACTAAGCCCTGATCAACAGGAAGCAATGCCAATGATCTCACAAGGCCCTCATCACTCAAGCCCGGAAGTGTCTAGTAGTCCCAGGGAGCTTCAGGGATGGTGGTTGAGACACTGGTGAACTTTGAACATCTGTGATTTCTCTGTTTGCTTAATGCCTGATAGCCTTTGGTCTGCTAATAAATCTCCTTTATGCACAGCTTGACCTCTGCACTTCCAAGGGGAGGAATTGGAATCAACCTATGAGGAAAGAGAGGCTCTAGGATTCTGGGTGGGAGCTTGAGCAAATAAAAGGGTACCCTTGGAAAAGAACTTGCCCTTTGCATCTCATTTACCTTTGACATGAGGTTGGAACATTAACCATAATTTTTACCCTTTTCCTGTCTCATAAATTGTGCTGTGCATTTCTTAATCTTGTCTGCTATGTTGAAATTTACTAGATCAGAAAATAAAAAGCATTAGGCATGAAAATTTGAGATTCTTGTCCCTTTCTAAGCTCTGGAAAATTCTGAGCTCAGATTAAAACCAAGAACTGCAAGATTAAGTGATCAACAGAAGGATGACTTCAGTGGCAATGTGCTCTAAATGGCAGGAGAGAATAAAGATTATACTTAAATTTGATGAACTCTGTTCAGAATTTTGGACTTCATGGGGGAACTGATTACCTTCTTCAAGAGCCTCAGTTGGAAGTATACAGTGGGAAAAGGGGTGTAGATAATCTTTACTGATTTCACAATTTCTCTTAGGGTCTGCCATTTGAACACTCATCAGTGATATAGCAAGAAAACATCTCCGAATCAATATTTTTAGACAAAGTTCCATTATCATCTGTTAATTGAAAAATAATTTTCAGATTTTCTGTAAATCAGGAGCTCCTTGGGTAACACATATACATGTGGAGAGAAAAACAACCAGCTGAGAGGTGATTTCTTTCACTATCATAATTCTAATTTCTTTCCTATTGCCAGTTCCCATGCAGATCCAAGTCACATAATAATTCTTCCATAGGGCAGAGCTTTACAGCTTATGAAGCATCCCAGGGATATTAATGCATAAGAATTATTGGATTCTTCCTCATACTGGATATGATCCAGGACATAGAGCACTCATAAGAAAAGGGAAATTGGATATCAATATGTGGGGGGAAACCCTCAATCTAAACCTCAAACCCTAGATGAAACTTATCTCAAATGGATCATAGATCTGAATATCAAATATAAGGCTATAAAATTTTCAGAATGCATAGAACATCTTTGTGACCTTGGGTTATACAAAAAGTTTGCAGGTATAGTATCAACAGCTTGATCCATAAAATGAAAAACATGGTAAATTGAACTTAATCAAAATTTAAAATTTTTTGCTTTGCAAAAGATATTGTCTGATCAAGGGGAGTGAGGAGGGAAGGGAAAGGGAGAATACTGGGGAATAATATTGTCCAAATTATGTTGTTATATTATGCACATGTACAAATATGTAACAATGAATCCTTATTTTTTGGGGGGGCGCTGGGGATCGAACCCAGGGCCTTATGCTTATAAGGCAAGCACTCTACCAACTGAGCTATCTCCCCAGTCCCCTGAATCCTTATTTTATTTTATTTTATTTTTTTTATTATTGTAAACAAATGGGATACATGTTGTTTCTCTGTTTGTACATGGCGTAAAGGCATACCATTTGTGTAATCATAAATTTACATAGGGTAATGTTGTTTGATTCATTGTTATTTTTTCCCTTTCCCCCCACCCCTCCCACCCCTCTTTTCCCTCTATACAGTCCTTCCTTCCTCCATTCTTGCCCCCCTCCCTAACCCTAACTCTAACCCTAACACTAACCCCTCCCACCCCCCATTATGGGTCATCATCCACTTATTAGCAATATCATTCATCCTTTGGTTTTTTGAGATTGGTTTATCTCACTTAGCATGATATTCTCCAGTTTCATCCATTTGCCTGCAAATGCCATAATTTCATCATTCTTTATGGCTGAGTAATATTCCATTGTATATATATATCACATTTTCTTTATCCATTCATCAATTGAAGGACATCTAGGTTGGTTCCACAATCTGGCTATTGTGAACTGAGCAGCTATGAACATTGATGTGTGAATCCTTATTTTATATACAACTATAAGGCAATAAAAATATGGAAAAAAGACACTGTCTCAAGAACAAAATATAAGCTAGAGACTGGGGAAAAATTATTGGCAAGTCATATATACAATAAAGATCTTGTATCAAGAATATGTGTGTGTGTTTGAATATATATACACAATAAGAAACAAATTAATTTTTAAAAAGTAGATAATAGGTTTTAACAGACATTTCATCAAAGAAGACATGCAGATGACAATCAGGTGAAAAGATGTTCAACATTATTAACCTTTTAAGAAATGCAAATTAAAACCATCATTTGCACTACATATCTGTTAGGTTGGTGACACTGAAAAATACTGACAATACCAAGTGCTGGAAGGATCTCTTATGCTTTACTTCTGGGACTGCAAAATGATGTAGTCATTCTGGAAAACAATGTGACAGTTCCTTCAAAAGTTAAGCATATAAGTACATTAAGATCCAGTCATTCTATTCTTGGATGTCTGCCCTAGGTAAAACAAAACAAAACAAAACATATGTTCTCACAAAATACTATATAGAAATGTTTATAGCAGATCTATTTACAAACTCCCCAAATGGAAACACCCCAAGTATCCTTTAGTAGGGGAATGGATAAATAAACTGATAGGTTCTTACAATTGGGTACTGCTCAACAATAAAAGGAACAAACTAGTGATACATGCAATAAGGATAAATTTTGAACAATAGGTTCTGAACTAGACATGATTTTTTCCATGTTGTCATATGAGAACTCTTCAAAACCTAATCCAAATTGTGTATCAGTAGGCATTTGGCTGCAAGAAACAAAACCCCAATTCAGAGTGATTTAAACAACAAGGACATTAATCATTTCACATAACAAGGTGTTCAATGGTTAGGAAGGTCATTAGGTTGGTTGATTTTTAAATTTAATAATGTCATAAATGACTGAGACTTTTTCCTTTTTTCCACTCTGCCAACCACAACTTCGTTCTAAGGATACTCCCTCTCATGTCCACAGGATGGGTATTGGTCTCAGACAGGGATACAAACTTCTTTGTTCATATCCAGTAGAAAATACAACACCTGCAACCATTTCACAGAACTTGGAAGACAACTAAAGGGTATACTGCATGCAAATGTTGTAGTTTCTTTAGGAGGCTAGACAACTAGCTATAAACATTATTTATGTAATTAGTAAACTCTGAAATAAACCAGAGCTTCTCACTGCAGTAACAACCATTTTCCTTATTTGTATAAAGCCCAAATTTGCAATAGTTTCTTCGGTCATAGATACACTAGGCTATTAGACACTGTTTGTTGAGCAAAGTTTCCCAAGCACTGTCATAAGTCATTTTATTAAAAAATTTGTTGGACAGATAAGGACTCTGAGGGTCTCAAGTAACATGACCAAGTTCACCATCAGTCAGTGTCTGAGTCAGAGGTCACATTTGATCTTCAAGCATTTCTTTCTTCATTCTTTTTTATATCACATTGATTCCCTGTTTAGTGCTTGGATTTTACTAGGGATATAACTGGAGGAACATCATGTTAAGCAAAAAAAGTCACACAAAGAAAGACAAGTATCATGTTTTCTGTTAATAAGGGAATTAAAGAAACAAACAAGATGATCTGAAGATAGAAGAGGGACTACGAGGGACTGGGAAGAGGGTTGCAGGTAGTGGGGAGAAAGGGAAGGGGAAGAGAGTAGAAAAAGGAAAGATGGACACAATAATGCAGCATATATGCATGTATGGAAATATTCCATTAATTTGTACAATTACTATGTGTTAATCATAATAATAAAAAGAAGTGTCAGGTATGTCACGAATGACTGAATGCCAAGAAGGTACAAACAGGACACAGACACTCAAGGTTGTACATTTTTCATGGCATTCTTGGTGGCAGCAGGACTTCATTTAAATGGTTAATGGATGGGGCAGCCTCCTTTCCATTTGTGAATCATTGGTCGTTTCCCTATACACTCTATTTATCCCTGCCTCTGTGTCTACTCAATGGTTTCTTCGTTGCTGTAAAATCCTTTTAGTTCCTTCAAATTTTGAAAACTCCCCAGTTCTTGCAATTCATCAAAGATCAGTGCCACCTCCTTCAGAAAACCTATCTAACTATCCTCTGATGGTGGAAGCTGATTGAGGGTCAAAGCAAGCTGGAGGATCTCATGTGGCCTGAAGAAGGGAGTAGATAACAAGTTCCTCTCCCCTGGTTGGGATGTGTGGGGTCAAAGGACAGAGACAAAAGTTGTATCCTAGAGTCATTCCAAATGATGGATTTCATGTGGGAAGGGACTCTCCTATCACTATATTCCTCAGAGCTCACCCAACACAACTATTTTTGGAGGCAGAAAAAATATGACTTATTGGAAGACTGAATAAACAAAGGGAACCAGGTAGGAAGTCAAACAAGGAGTTGAAGCTGAATTAGAGAAATAATTGAGGACTGAACAAGAGCCCGTGGATAAATTCTGAGGATGAACAACAAAGCCAGTACGGTAGATAGGTTCCACATATGGCTTAATCAGTGAGATAGCCTATCTTTTCAGATCCAGTGAAATTACCTTTAATCTCATTCCACATCAAGTGCAGCTACTAATCTCCATGGATAGCATCAGTTTCCCTTAGTCCCCTCTAACTTTGAGCCCCTACTTCCTTAGAATTAGGATTTGTGGGTTGCTTCTGCATCTCAGAAGCGGTATCCACGTTCTCTAGCTCAGAACTGCAAACACTTCTTGACCTCTCCCCAGTATTGCTCAGGCGAGTTGTTTGTGTGGTTAGCACAATTTGCTGACGATAATAGGGTGACGATAGGCGCTTTCTGTTAGCATGCAGTTTGGCCTCTTCTCCCTCAGTCTCTGTGCAAACATTCAATTTCCCTCCCTGTATTACGTGAGCAGTTTTGCTCTCTGGAACCTATCCAACAACTGGCTGCGTTTTGCCTCTTCGAAGATGCTTTACTGTCTTTTCAAACAAAGCAACCGTCTATTCTCCTACTTGGCACATTCACTTTCTACTGTCTCATCTCTGTGCCTTTACAGTTGCTTCTGCTTGGAATATTCTTTTCCAGAATGGAAGATTTGGCCAAGGTTCAGAAATTTGTCTTTCTCTCTATCTGACATCATTCTCCATAAGCAGAAGGGAAGAATGTCAAGATTTATTTCTCTGCTAATATCAATATGGCATCACAACTATCTTTGTCCCTGAAGTGGCTGTAGTTGGTTTTAAAATCACACTAATTTTTGTATTCTACAGACTTCTATCAAGAGCTGTCCTAGCTTGGCTAAGTCACATAAATTGACCAGAAGAGGGGGCACCCATCCCTTTCCCTTCTTCCTAGCCTCCCGTCCTTCCTATCTTGGAACACTACCCCTTCCCTGTGATGCTGGAAAAATTTATCTGGACCTCTTCCATGGGACTGTATTATGGATATTTATTTACAAATATTATCATCTTTCTTGAAATGTAAACTTCCCAAAGGTGAGATCATTTCCTTTTCTGAAATTCTAGTCCAGCCCAGTATCTGACACAATAGACTTTGGAAACATCCAATTTATAGCTATGGATGGATGAATGAATGTGAAGCTATGGATGAGCCCTTGGTGATCTGGAGAGACTGCCAGGAGAAGGAATATGTAGTAATCACTCCTCACTTCTACTGACTGTCAGCTCCTGATAGGACCAATAAGCAGTTATTTATTTGTTGAAAACCCACTATGTGCAAGGCACAAGGGGAGCTCCAAGACTGAGATCTTTTTATCATACCTTTGTCCCACCTCTAGCTTCCTGTCACACACACACACACACACACACACACAAAGCTTCCAAGCCACTTCTTTCTATTTGCTTTTGTGGAAAGGCTGGGACTGAGACGTAGGAAAGTGGTAATCAGTGGAAATACTCAGGGCTGTCACATCTACATCTGGGGTTCTGCACTGCCAATTCACATTTTCTGAATGAGTTATTTCTATGTACCTTCACAGCAGCCAGCACTGCAGTGCCTTGCATACATTATATGCTCAATGGGTACTTGTCAACTGATTTTATACAAGCATATGACAGTATAAATACATTATGAAAAATGAGGAGGCTGGGCACTAAAAGAGTCAGGGTTCTTTTTCAAAAAATACACAGCAGTGGAATTAGGCTTAAAGTTCAAATGCTCTTGCACCCGGCCCTGCAGTATCTGTAGCCAGGACAAACGGTTAAGGTGTTTGAAAGGTGATCCAACCTTTGCCCCCTTCCTGCAATTGAAAGCATTCACAGTTTTGAGGTGGCTCCCACTGGCTGATTTGCTGTGGAGTTTTCAAGAGCATAGAATTATTCTTTACACTATCAAAAGAAGATGCTGTTTAATTTGAGGATCCTGTTGAACAATGCTGCTCTTAGAAATGGTCACAATTTTGTGGTACGAAATTTTCGGTAAGTGACAGTCATTTGGGTCTGATTTAGGAACCATCGTGATAAATGTATTCTGCAGAGAAGGGCAGTTGCAAAAGACGTCTTTGCAGAGTGTAACACCACAGTCTATCTTACGTGAGACATCTTTCTCTAATTCCAGCTAAGCTTTCATTTCTCAGTCTTTTGGAATCAGATTTCATTGTGCACTGGGTTGGTGGAAGCTAACTGTGGCAGGTATAACAGACTAAATGCTCTTGACATCTTCCATTTGTGTACATTTGAAACAAGCAACTGACTGAAGGAAATGAGAGGAACTGATTTACGCAGGGCCTTCAACTTGTATTTGGGTTTTCTGGAAAATAATATATCACTCTAGGGTTTTGGGACTAATCAGTTCCTCTTAAAAATGAACTCCAAAGAGCAACTGGGAAAATATTTACAAAGCTACAGTAAAAGAGCCTTATATGTGATGGGGATAACTGTATTTTTTTTTTTTTTACAAAATCCAAATTTGAAATTCATCTCTAAAATTGTTTGTGGCATGTGCAAAGGAGGTTGCCTCCAATGAATTCATGATAAAATCTTACGTCCTGCTTGCAGCCATTGAGCATGCATGTGGTTGAAGGTGGCATGGATGGTGGCAGTGGGGAAGGGGGAAGAGCAAGCAGGGAAAATGAGTTAGCTGGTAAGCAAGGTCATCAAGTGCAGACATGTTTTCCAGGAAGCTTCTAGAGTATAGTTGCCTGTTGATGATCAGAATTTCCCTAGAGCCTCTTTACACTTAACAACCTCAAAACGACCTGACTTCCTAAAGGAAGAAGGTTTTGGTCTGAAATTTTCTCCTACTATTAGGAAGTGGACCTAATCTGACAGTGGCCCTGGGCCTCACTTCTCAGGACCACCTGGCAACTCTAGGTTCTCTGGACTCCACCATTAGCTCTCCTTCTCCTCCTCCCTATCCTTCTCTCTCTCTCTCTCTCTCTCTCTCTCTCTCTCTCTCTCTCTCTCTCTCTCTCTCTCTCTGGTACTGGGGATTGAACCCAGGGGCACTTTACTACGGAGCTACACTCCCAGCCCTTTTAAATATTTTTAATTTTGACAAAGGTCTCACTAAGTTGATTAGGGTCTTGCTAAGTTGCTGAGACTGGCCTTGACTTGCCATTCTCCTGATTCATCTGCCCAAATTGCTGGAATTATAGGCATCTGCTACTGCTCCTGGCTAGCACCACTTCTTTGGCAAACATAAAGCTCTTGGAAGTCAGAATGGCATAGTGAATGATGATATAAATCAAGTCCATAGTATTAGACTTAGGTGAGACTTCATAGCTATGAAATAATGTCTTCTCTTATTTTACAGATAACATAAATGAAGTCCACAGAGATTATGGGGTTTACCAACTAGTGCCAGAGTTAGACCACAAAACCCAAGAATCTAAAGAAAACTCAGATTTTGGAGTCCAAGAAACTAGGTTTCAGACCTGGAACCACCACTAACGGGCTATATGACCTTAAGCAACTCATTAATCTGTAATGTTGCTTCACCTATAAAATGGGAAAGGATAATACTGGTTCTGCCCACATTATAAGGTAGTTCAGTCATTAAGCCTACAGAAATTCATTGAGCACCTAATTTTTGCCATGCTGTATGCAAGATTCTGGAGATATAGTAGTAAATAAGGTAAAAATATACTTCATTCCAGCCACATAAAGTCACAGTCTAGTGATAATCAATGAGACAGTGTGTGAAACCTGTAAAGTAACAGATCAATGTCCATTGTTTCTTTATTATTTTATTCCATTGAGTTACAATTTTTATCAATTCACATTGATAAAAATGTGATGGAATTTTATTCCTTAGTTTTTAACAAAGAAAAAAACACATCGAGCTGAAAATACTCTAACTAATGGATAACCAAAACTTTAAACTTGTACTCTTCTTGGAAAATCACTGTTGTTTGATTTTTTAAATGATTCTTGCAGATTAAATTTGGCAGGTAAAACTTTTTCCAAATAATTGGATATGCACTAATATTCTCTTCTCTATATCCAATTAGCTAGACTACATTTCTGAAAATTCTGGTTAGCTATCTTTCACAGTGAGGGAGGCTAGGGCAAAATATGGCTAAAGTAAGTCAAATCTATACTTGCTGTTTGAAAATAAAAAAGCCTCAAGTCACCCAGGTTGTGAGAAATCCAATAGTGTGTCTCCATTGAAAAATAAGATATCACTGAAACAGTTTCAACATGGTGTTCTCATGTGGTACAGGTATTTTTCTTTCCTACTATTTTGTTTAGCCACACTACCTGCCAGCTAGATGAATTCAGAATTTCTGATCTTTAATAAGACCTACAACCTTTCATAAAAAAAAAAAAACCAAAAAACTCCCCTCAATGAGAGAGAAAAGTTCCTGGGAAAATTTGTGTTATAGTTCTACACTTTTATTTTGATTTTCAGCCTTTCAGTGGTTCAGGCATGTAATCCCAGAGACTCAGGAGGCTGAGGCAGAAGGATTGCAAGTTCAAGGCCAGCCTCAGCAACTTAGTGAGGTCTTGTCTCAAAATAAAATATACAAAAGGCTGGGGTGGTGAAGTGCCCCTGGGTTCAATACCCAATATAAAAAAAAGTCATGGAGTTCTTTGTCTTTTTCCCAACTCTTAGAGAAAGGGAAAGATCTTTGTTATGCAAAATACCATGTGAGTTTACCACTAGAGAGTAATGGGAAATAGGTGGTTAGGGTTTGGCAGTGCCACAAAAAAAGGATTGCACAGTTTTGAAGTGAGGAGCCATTTTGCCTTGGACATGATAAAATAACAGCTGAAGTGAGACTGAAACCATCTACACAGGCCCCTGGATCAATCATTTTTAGTCAATTAATTTTTTTTTTTTACAAAATCAATAAGATCAGACACCAAGACTGCTGAAAACATCCAATCCACAGGCTTTCCATCTCACAAACAAGGCTCTGGAGCCTGGCTGTGTTTGGATAATAGTGTCCTATGATTTGTTGCCTATTAGGGAAACCACTTAGAGCTTTTAAAGAAACCACTAAAAATCTCTTTCTTTATCAGAGAAGACCAATTTGTAAGCGCAGTTCAATTTCATCTCACAAATAGAAATTTCTTCAAAGAATATTGAGCTAAGCCACCAATTCTGTAGAGGTTATGGATTGGAGCTGGAGGTGACTGGTTTTCAGCTATTTCATTCCAGACCTCTATAAGGACTCACATAACTCATTATGTTCCCTTCATCCCACACACATGCCCATCTGTACACATGTGGACACACAGACAAAGCAATTACAGACCTTCCATTCTCTTGTATATAGGAGAGAAAACAGTGCTCTTTGATTATTCACATTTTATGTTGAAACTTAAAATGAATGCCTTTTGAAAAAAACATATCCTAACTTGACTTTAGAAAACCATGTAAGAATGATATCAGGACTGGAATGGAGACATGATGTTTCCTTTGACCAACAGTAGAATTGTTTCCTAGTTCGTTGGTTTTAGCAATTGAACTAAAAGAAAAGAAGCCATTTATTTTTAGCAGTTTCAGATTTCCAATCTTTAAATAATGAATCTACCTAAAGTGAGCCCTCATCCAAATTCTTCAAATCTCAGAGAATTTCCACAAATTTAGAATATTAACAATCTAAGGTATTTTAGAAACACCGTGTCACTCAGTTATCAATAGTAATTTATACTGCTTATGGGCATAAGGAAAGAGTAAGGAAGATTTCAAGGGAATTCTGGTTAAAAATTGTTATAGATGCTAAAAATAAAATTAATAATTTTGGAAAAGATTCATAGCTTTTTTTACATCCATGGGATCATTTAAAGGTTTTGTGAAAATAAAGTTGCTTTTCCTTGCTTACTTCCTAATATGCCTTTTTGAGAATGAGAGAAAGGGATGGGATTAAAAAGAACTGAGAACTGAGAAATATTGTGTTTGTAAACCTCATGAGTATTGTGGAAGACGAAGACATGGAGAATCATTAATTTAGTTCATTTTCTCAATTTTTTCAGATGAGTAATTGAAACCAAAGATGGCAAACAACCTTCCCAAGGTCATAGTTTATTCCTCCAACTGGGCCAAACTAGGGCTACAACTCAACTTATTAAAGTCACAGTTCTTTTCATTATGCTAACTTTGGTCCCTCCAAATTGATCAGGTTGGCCAATCCACCTTTGCCCAATATCTTTTTGATGTATGACCAGAATATCTCAATAAAGAAAAAAACCCAAGAAAATATGCCTTAACTCTTGCATTAATGAAAAGTGAAGAAAACATTAATTTCAGCCATCAGGCCTATTGGCCCTCTCTTCTGACTCCAGAAGCTAAAGTCTTTATCTCAGATTCTCAAGGGGGTTCAGAATACCATTTGACACTGAAGTTTTTCCTATTCTGGCAAAGTCAGTTTCTGACTGACCATATTTTACTCAAATCAAGCACTTTCTTTTCCAACAAAATGCAGTTATACCAGAGAATCCATTCAAGTCTCTCTCATCCCCCAATTTACCAGATTTGGAAAATGCAGACTCAAACAATGAAAGGTTTCATTTTGCTAGTAGCAAATACTCTTCCATTTTCTAACTAGTAAGATATTTGGGCAAATCTAATTCAAGAATCTATTATTACCTTGGCTTAGCTTCTTAGCGTTCAGTGATTTGGGGTTAAGAAATCTCTGTAATTACTTTTTTAAGGGGTAAAATTAATATAAGGAACAAGTCATGCCTTTTTTCAAAGGCTCTGGCTCTAACCAGCCTGCAAATGACATTTTAAAAAATCTTTATTTTATTTTGTTTTTTGATTGACACATAATATTAGTACACATTTATGAGGTGCAATGTGATATTTTGATTCATGTATATATTGGATAGTGATCAACTCAGGGTAATTAGCATATCCATCACCTTGACAGTTTTGATGGAAAATCTGTGTGTGGCTCCCATTGTTTTCCCAATTTTGTCTCCTCCTTATTATGTGTGAGCTAAAGAATGATAATGTGCTATAGGTCTGGTTTAGCAATGCAATTTCTTATTTCCTTCTGGCTTACTTCTTGCACACTTGTACAACATAAGAAGACCAAACTTTTGATGGAAGGATGATAGTGATTTGGGCCTTGGTTCTGGAATTTGTGATTGAGAGTAGACTGTCTCCAATCAAGGCATGGAGTCTCTATAGGAACTTAATGACTTTATAGCAGCAGTCTGACTAATTCAAGTGTGCATTTATCATCAAAAAGCAAGAAAATGCTTGATACAGACCAGATAAAAATAAGCCCATGTTAGAGGCATTTTGACATGGCCCAATTGTGGAGCTCTAATTCTCTAATTTTTATTAACTTTGGAAAGAGGTGTGGCAGTTTCATTTTGGAGCCAAAGGGAGGTCTATGAGGAGATAGTAAACAGGATAGGAATTTAAAGTAGGACCATTGTGTTTGCTTTCCTTCCAGTGATAAATTTTCCTGGTTAGTTCTTGATATCTCTGAAAAACAACTCTTTCCCAAGCTACCATTTCCTGCCCCACCTCTTGGATAGAATTGAGGGAGGTGGTGACTACTCTAATGACTTTTCAACCATATAAACAGCATGACCCCCTTCATCAGTAGATCTACAATTTTTTAAATTTTCTAGTTAATCACTCAAGTCCTTGCATACTGGTGTGACAAGATGTACAGTATCCATCTCTCTACCGTTTTTGTTCATAAGAACCCTGAGGACTTATTCTCTCCAAAAGGGGTTTGTCAATCACTGTTGCTGTACTTCACATTCACCCTTCACCATGCTATGGGCAAACACTGGTCCTACTTGGTCTTCTCTCCAGTTTTTCAGGTTGGGAGCATTTTACTCAGGGAAATGTTCTTAAGATACAAGGTTATAATGCTCTTATTTCATGAATGTATGTCCAACCTTTGTTCCAAGTAGGATAACTACTATACCAGACTAGTTGGTCCCTAGAACCTTTCAGCTTTAGCAACACTCTAGTCCACAATCAACTGTCCTCCATGACTCTTTTATATTATACCACGAATTGAACCCAGGGGTTCTCAACCACTGAGCCACACACCCCAGTACTTTTTATTTTTTTTGCTTTGAGATAGGTTCTTACTAAATTGCTTAGGCCCTTGCTAAGTTGCTTGAGGCTGGCTTTGAACTTGAGATCTTCCTGCCTCAGCCTCCCCAGCTGCTGGGATTATAGGCATGTATCACCACACCCAGCCCTCCATGACTCTTAAGCCTTGTGTTTAGCCTGGTTCACAGACTACACTTGCTCTTGCCTCAACTTGATCTGAAGGCTCTTGGTGTCTTTTCTTGGATCAGAATTTGGTCAGGACATTGAAAATCTATCATGGTAAATCTCTCTAACATCATTCCCAGAAATCTACTGAATTTGATTTACTTGGTCCCAAAGACCTACTATCATTTTTTCATCCATTTACTTGAATTATTTATTGAGTGCCTACTCTATCCCAACTACTGCAGTAAACACCGGGTATATATGAGTGAATAAAACAGGTAGAGTCCCTGACATCATAGATCATCTAACCCAATGAGGAGTTTAAGGTAAGCAACAGACAGACACAATAATATATATTAAAAACCATGACAAATGTTATGAACAAATTGAAGGGAAAATTAAGAATACTTAGCACTGTTAGGGAAGGAATCTCATAGGAGATGGTATTTAAGCTCCTAGCCCAAAGAGAAGGAAACTGCCTTGGAGCTGAGGGGAGAGTGTTTTAGATAGAATAAATGACATATCAAAGTGTCCTGTCATGAGAAAGCATTTGGTGTAAAGGCTGCCTTTCTCCTGCATTGTTTCAATGTGCATGAATTTTAACCACCACAGTTTAGTTAATAGCACTAGTATCCCAAGAATACAGTTCAAAGTTTTGTTACCATTAATTATAAGTAATTATATAAAGAAAAATCTTTATTGCTAATTCTTTGGTCCACAAATCAGTATGTGATTCACAGATGTGCAACATGATCAGTGACCAATCACATCACTTCTTTCAAGTCTGTTGGTAATTGGTCACTGCTCACCTATTATTCAGTTCACATAGACAGCAAAAAGTGTAGTTGTGCTGCCTCCTTTTCTCCTAGTGATAAACCCATGGACATTTTATGAAAATGGATAATCAGAAGAGGGAATTGCCAGCTGGCATGAAAATTCAGTGGAGAAAGAAAGTGATAGCACTGCAAGTTAAATTTGAATTGAATGTAGATAGAATTATGGAAGAAGCAGCTGATTGAGACATTGTTGACCCTGCCTCTGTTCCTCTGTTTGAGAAGCACTAGATATACAGCCAGAGGAATTTAGTGAAAACAAAGCTATTGACGTAAATGCTGAAAATGGTTGTGAAGAAAAGGATAAAGATGTCCCAAAGAATGTTATTTTTTTGTGAATTAATTAAATAAATTGAACTTCTTCCTCCTCCTCCTCCTCCTCCTCCTCCTTCTTCTTCAAAAAAAAAGATGTCCCAAAGGAAGTGACAAAACACTTGACATTAAAGGAATTCTAAGAGATGCTACACAACATTGAAAGTGCAAAGGATAAAATGTTGGAAGTTAGTTCTAACTTGGAAAGGAATATGATAATTCACCAAAGCACAGAAAAGGTGCTTGCTCTATAGCGTAAGTTATATGATTAGGAGGCAAGCACTTTGAAATCTACTTCCAACAGTTTTTGCAAAAAATAAAATACTATAATTCTCAGTGTTTCTTTTAAAATTGTGGTGTAGCAAATATACATAAGTTTTACTTTTTTTCACTTCTGTACACAATTGTAATGGGCAATAAAAGTGTTTTTAATGCTTTAACAAAAATATTTAAACTCATGGAATGACACCAGGCCCTAGGCACAGTAGTTCAGGCATGTAATCCCAGAGACTAAGGAGACTGCGGCAGAAGGATTGCAAGTTCAAGGCCAACCTCAGCAATTTAGTGAGGTCCTGTTTCAAAATAAAAAATACAAAGGGCTTGGGTGGTTAAAAAAAAAAGTCATGGAATGATCATGATTTTCCCCACTAACTAACTATTAAGGTTACTTTGTACAGTTTCAAATTTAATGGTTATTTATAGTCTTACACTGCTTTGCAAAGCCAGAATGGCCTACCTATTTTTTAAAAAGCAAGCCTTGGAAGACATTATGCTATGTAAAATAAGCCAGTCACAGAAGGACAAACATTACATGATTTCACTTATATGATGTGTCTAAAATAGTCAAACTCATAGAATCAGGTGATACAATAGTGGTTGTGAGGGTCTGGGGAGTGATAGCTGTCCAGAGTTGTTCAATGGACCTAGGTTGCAGTTATGTAAGATGAGAAAAATTCTAAAGATTGGTTGTACAACTTAGTGCCTATAGTTAGCAATATGTACTATGCCCTTCAAAATTTGTTAGGAAAGTGGACTTCACGTTAAATGTTCTTACTGAAAAACAAACAAACAAAACCAAAAAGGGACACCCAAAGCTTTGGTGGGGCGAGCTTATCTATTGCCTGTTTATTGCTGGTGCAATCTCAGGGCAACAAGACAGAGAGCAAATTATCAGCGGCCATTATCATGGAAGAGAGATTCTTCTGACACATATACTCCAAGAAGAAGTACAAAAATACAATTTCTGTACTATATAAATTTGAAAATCAAAGGTCTTGACAAAAATGAAAGATTCAAGTAGGATGTTTGCTCTTTCTACCTTTGTCAGTGGAGATAGAAACTGTAGCATCTCACAATTTAATCTCAACAGCAGGACATAAATCTGAACCCTAAACACAAGCTTAACCTCACCTCCATCTCAGAAACTTCTCGAAGTGTGTAAGAACAAATATGAAGAAGCCACAGAAATCTTATACTCCTTAAATCTGTCTTTTTTTTTCTAGCAAGGGAATGGTAATAAGAACTAGAAGGTGGAACTTTTGAAGTAGTAAAGGAAAGTTCTCCCTTTTCCTGTATCCTTTCATGAATTTGGGGAGAAAAGTTTAGATCCTTGAAAATCTTCCATTTCCTTTTTATTTCTAGTTCGATTTCTCTGAGGTTCAACAAAAACTACATAATTGTAAAATCTATGATATTATTTTAAATGAAACTTGTAGTCCTATGATGATTGAGAAGGGAAGTATATGACAAAATCTTACAGGAGATGAGAGTGGCAGAGGATATTGAATCCCTTACATTCAGCTTTTGTGAGCTCCAAAGTAACTAGAAGTCTGAGCTTGAGTTCCAGGAAAAAACTAAGGCCTTGAAATTAGATCAGTAGTTGCTTTTCCTGTTGTTGGTGAGGTGAGTTCTACAGCTGTAGTGGTTTCTCAAATTCCTGAAACATAGGAGTAGACTTTTCCAGCAAAGTATTTTTCTTCTTTTAAAATAATGCTGGAGGAAGTCTTAAGCTATGGAATAGTAACTTGTTTATGTAAAACATGTAGTCAAAAGAGTGTATCTTCTTAAATTACATGTTGCTTTGATCTTATTTCAGAGTTAAAAAAAATTTCAGAACTGCCCTAAATGTGAATTGTTAAAGATTAAGCTACCATGCCTCATTCCAGGCCAGATATGTAAAATAGATTTTACAGACCCTCCAAAGGTTCCTGTTGACCCTGAATGAATATCCATCAATGAGTCTACTTCTCAACAGTGTCAGTACTGGTATATTCCAAGTGGTGCTTAATATTACCACTAATTAATATTACCAAGGCCAAACACATAACTTAAATTCTCACATAAATTCAAATTTCCTACCAAAATGTCATGCCTCCAAAGCTGTTAAAGTTATCACAATGACTACTATGATTGAGATATTATGTATAGTTATATATGATTTTTGCTAGGGTTACAGTGGAAGGAAGAAAATGAAGATCTATTATAAAAACTTCTTTAGCCAGCAGAATGTTTTTGTATATTTACAAATGAAATTTTAAAATATGTTGTTCTTCTTAGTCTCGATAGTTTTGTTTATGTTTTGCTATGTGGGTAATCTATTAGTACAGTAGCACACATATTTTAAATAAGTAAACAAACTATAGATCCATGTTTGTAATTTTTTAACATTAGGGGTATGTAATTAGAAATTAAGGACATTATTCACAATTGCCTTAGTTATTACATATTGTATACATGTATTGGAACATCACATCATACCCATAAATATAGACAATTATTAATTTTCAAATAAAATAAAACAAAACTTTTAAAAAAGGAAAAGTAACCCAAAAAAGGGGGAGGAAAAAGAGGAGAGTGTTTTAGAGAGTAAGTGTAACCTTTGTGTATGTTGTGCCCCCATTGAGTAGGTACTCTTTCCTCAGTTTAAACATAGGGAAAGTGATTCCAATGGGACATATATCCTCAATAGGAGAGATTGGGGGCACTGCAAACAGACATCAGGCCTATGACTGAGAAAACTGAAGTAAGAAGTACTGACTAATTAGCTGTTCTGATGGCAAAACAAAACAGAAGTCTATTCTGAAATGGACCTGACCCTTGTCAGAGTCATGAATATGGAAGATATGGAAGGCTTGACATGAACCAGTATGTAGTGGGAAGGAAACCTAGCATGATATTGTTTCAGATCAGGACCAAGAGATCTCCTGGAGAAGTGGAGAAATCTTAGAAAAAAAAGGTGTATCCATAATGGGGTGTGGGAAGGGGGCAAGAATGGAGGAAGGAGGGACTGTATAGAGGGAAAAGAGGGATGGGAGGGGTGGAGGGAAGGAAAAATAACAGAATGAATCAAACACCATTACCCTATGTAAATGTATGATTACACAAATGGTATGCCTCTACTTCATGTACAAACAGAGAAACAACATGTATCCCATTTGTTTACAATAAAAATAAATTTTAAAAAAAGGTGTATCTATCCTTCAATGCCAGAGCAAATGTAATAATGTAATTGCGCACATTAAGAACTGCTGTGAGAGATTCCTGGTGATGATGGAACTCACCAAAGGACCTCCCAAAGCATCCCACAAGACAGTCAGTCTCAAACCCCTACACCAATGCTAGATAGCCAGAACATAACCTTAGAATAGAACCAAACTTTCTACTGGCTCTTAACTTCTCACCTTCCCTTGGTTTCATTTGGAAGAATGGATGGCAAGGAAACAGAAGGAAGAGCTCATCGCCCTTTTTCCCCCATAGAGGAGGCCTGCTTGTATCAAGCATGAGTTGGAAGAGAAAGGTGTCAACTTGCAGTAAAGTTCTTAAGCTTTTTTTTAAATAATTCTGTTATATTATTATTACATATTATTTTACTGAGACTCTTTGGGTTAATATAATAAGCAGAGGTCTTCATGATGTTTCTGAAAGTTCCTAGAAAAGCTACAGGGCCCATTGTATTTTCATTTAGGAATAAAGAACAAAAACCAAAGCCAAAACACAAGTCTTCAAGAACACATTTGAAAGGGAGTTGGGGGTGTGAAATGGTATTCTACAGTGCATTACAAATTCTGCTTATGCAGTTTAATGATTTTAATAATGATAACTAAAAGGTATCAAATGCATATTACATACCAGGCACTATCTGTTTTATATGTGTTAAATGATTTCATCCTCGCCAACAACCCTGTAAGATTATTATGCTAATTTTCTCAGCAAGAAATTTAGGTGCAGAGAGAAGTTAGGTAACTTGCCTGAGGTTCCATGACTAGTAAGTGTCAAAGTTACTCATATGGACTATTTCAAGTGAATCATGTTATGGTTTGTATGTGAGGTGTCCCCAAAAAGCTCATGTCTAAGACAATGCAAAAAAGGTTTAGAAAAGAAATTATTGGGATATAAGAATCTTAACACAAGCAGTGAATTAATCCACTGATGGGATTGACTGAGTGATAACTGAAGGCAGGTAGGGTGTGGCTAGAGGGTGGCTCATTGGGAGTGTGACTTTGGGGTATATGTTTCATCTGGTGAGTGGAGTCTCTCCCTCTGCTTCCTGATCATGATGTGAGCTGTTTCCCTCTGCCACACTCTTTCTCCATGATGTTCAGCCTCACCTCAAGCCCCAAGGAATGGAGCTGGCTGTCTATGGACTGAGATGTCTGAAACCATGAGCCCCCAAATAAACTTTTCCTCCTCTAAAATTGTTCTTCTCAGGTCCTTTAGTCAGAGCATCAAAAAAGCTGACTAAAATCAGAATTCAGTTTCTTTCCACAAATTATTTTCTCTCGACCATTCAAAGTACTGGATATCTAAAATATGAATAGTGGCTATATCAGTTTCAAAACACTAACACTTTGTAGGCACACATGAGACTACAGTGAACTTTGTCATATTTTGTTTGATGAATAGAAATGGACCACAGTACAACATTTTTTTTGTTAAATCAATGTTTCTCTTCTTCGTTTTCTTCTTTTGTAGGTGTGGACAACCACTACAAAATGAAATACAGTTGAAGGGTCGTGACCTTCTTACTCTAAAGAACTTCACAGGAGAAGAAATCAAGTACATGCTGTGGCTATCAGCAGATCTGAAATTTAGGATCAAACAGAAAGGAGAAGTACATGACATTTTCTTCCTATCTTCCATTACTACCAATCAGCCTTTTCAAAGGCAATCTTCCCAAAGAATGAGGGAAAATAAAATACATTAAAATTCCTAAACAGTAGCTAAGTAATGAAACCTCACAGTCAAGGTAATTGATTATCACTGAGTGTACAGGCATATAAAAAGCATAAAAATCAGTTATTCTATGACAAGTCATTGCACTCCTTTCATGTGGAATGCTAAAATTCATTATTAACTGGATCAGAACCTAAGGAATCATTTGTCTGGAAAGATTTTATTTTTATACCTCTTTTTTTCCCCTCTGTGTGTTTTCTATCAAGTTAAAAATAAGGATGGTTTATTTTTTCTGGCAATAAATTCCAGTTCTAGAAGCATATCAGATATAAGATTGTTAGGATAATATTTGAAAATTCTCAATGATGTGATGGTGTCTAAAAAGCATTAAATTAGCAAGGAAACAATTAAATGGTAGCCAAGTAGAGAAAGAGATGGGATATGGTGCTTAGCTATAAGCATTATTCTGCATTTTGAGCAATTTCTGTTTGAAACATAGTTAATTAATGCAGTAGCTTCATTTAGCCTGCTTAATTGTGAAAGCATTTTTATATTCCAAGCTTGTTCAAAAGCTTTTTCAAGAGCTTGTTTCAGGTTGATAAAGTTCGACACGACCTTGATTTTCTTATCTAGTTGGCTAGCTCTCCAAGCACCAATGTACAAACAGGGGACAGGAGTGACTCCAGCTGCTGTGGGTTGGTGTTCCCATAGAACCCTTGAAATGAAGAGAGAGGTGTCCCAAGATCCCAGGCCTTTGTTCTTCACAGTCTGTACATGAGGAAGGTTAGCTGGCAGGAATCTATTTGTTCCAGAACTTATCCTATCAGGAAGTCCATCAACAGAAGAGGAAGGAGGAAGAGCTCCACCCCACACCCAAACTCTCCAGATTGTTTTCGAATGACTTCCAGAAACAAAGCCTTTGTATTCCCATGAGAATGCAAAACAGTGTCTAGTTGAAAATCTGAGACTTTCATTACTGACCTAAATAGGAGTCTTAGTGTTTAGTGATCCAGTAGCTTATTCCTAGCAGAGAAAACACCACAGAACAAACATTTTCAGGGTCATGAACAACTGAATGGGGATTTCAATGGGGTTATGTAAGACAATGGTTCCAATACGAAATATCATTAGACTTTGGAATAAATGCCGAGGTTGAACCCATAATAATTAATATTACTTTCCTAATTGCATGTCAATAAACTGTGGGAGTTACTATTCCCTTTCCTCATTTGTATTGAAACAGAAAAATAAAACTGCTTTAAATTCACTTTTTAAACAATACTGTGAATATTTATTTGGAAGTGATGATTAGTTATTCTATATTTTTAGTAATGTAAACAATAAGTTTTGATATATAATCCCCCATGTTGGATGTGAAATATATTTTGCATTTTAATTATATTTTGTCCTTGATTTTCAGTATTTGCCTTTATTGCAAGGGAAATCCTTAGGCATGATTTTTGAGAAAAGAAGTACTCGAACAAGATTGTCCACAGAAACAGGTGAGTCCACTGAAAAACATTTGTGTTAAAGAGGACTTTGACCCACTTGTTGTCAGGTAAGGACTTGGGAATGTAAGTCAGTGGGGGAATTTGTCCCGTTAGCAACCACAAATAGCAAACATTTTCACTGGGAGCAGCAGTGTAAGCCCATGAATGCTTCTTCCAATTCTCATAAGAAGCTGTGAGCAGAAAGGTTAACTTCATCTGTAGGAATTCCATGATTTGAGTACAAGTTCCACATAACCCTTCATGTTGAAGGCAAAATGTAGATGGACACAAAAATCTCAGGCCTCAAACTCATGTGAGTAACAAATGTGTCTATTTTGATAACACATAAAGAAATTTTTCTTGTGTGTCCCATTTCTGCTGCCTAGTGGAAACAATTTCTGCCACAGTAGTCAATCCTCAGTTGTTTCAGGGTTTTCTTTGTCACTTTCAGGTCCTCTCCCTTTCCCCACAGGCATGGCTAAATCCTGGAGGGTATCTGAATGTCAAGATATCTAGGGATCTTGGTTCTTGGTTATCAGGACTTCATCATCAAATGTCTGTGCTAGAGTCTGCTGGGACTTCTATATTTCTGTTGGATCTTGGCAATCTCCAATTTACTGCAGGGTCTGCTTCACTCTAATCACAAGACCTGAATATATCTTTGTTTGGTTCTCTCAAATTCTTGATAGCTATCCAAGCCACACTGGGCCCAGAGATACTGAAAGTTTGTCTCTGCTCTATTGTTCTTTCAACAGGCTGGGTGCCAGGGAGCTTTGGAACTGTCACCCCCTCTTAGAGCTCTGTTTTAAAAGCAAGAAACAGTTTTTCTCAGTTCTGGGGTTCTTCAAACTCATCTGAGATTTCTATCATGTTTATTGCCATTTGGAAATTGGCCCGGGGAATACACATCTGGTACAGTGTCAAAGGTCCATCCACTTGTATTTCTGTGGCTTCCTCTCCCTTACTCCCCTTCCAGTTCCCAGTGTTGGAGGCCAGGTGATAAAACAGGAGGAAAAACTGGCTCTGACTACCCATGTGTTCTTCCAAATCTATTGTTTGTGCCTAGAATCCCAGGCTGCTGAAACTCAAATTGCCTCATTTGTCTCAAGCTATTATCTCTGTGATGAGTTTCAAAAAGTCTATTTTGACATTTATAAGCCATGAATTGCCTCTTTCTTTTTCTCTACATTTCTGCTCCATCAGCCCTCCCTTGAATCCATAATATGACCACTCAAATAGACAATCAGACAAGGTTGAGGAGGAAGTATCACAAACAAAAATATATCAGCTTGTTCTTTTAGTATCATATCCTACCTTATAAGCATCAGAGCTTTCCAGGGCTTACACATAAACAACTACTGTACTACATGTGGTTTTTGTGTTACTTATAATGAATGATCAATAATGAAGTTCATCAATAACAAAACTGAAATTCAGGGAAATTAAGTGACTTCTCAGTTCACTCAATTAATACAAATAGCACCAGGATTCAGATATCAAACCCATTCTTCTTGTTGCTGCAATCCCTTTGCTCCTTGAGAGAAGGAAGCAGGAAGAGGAGAAATATATAAGGTATCACCTAATTTTAAAAGTCCTAGGAAAAAAATAGAAGAGTATATTTTGCTCTGTAAAGCAACTACCAATCAATAATTCTCAAATTCTGCTCCCTTCTGACACTGGTCTTTCATGAGTTGGGCAGAATTTTATTTCATCTTTTTCAAAAACTTTAGCATTACAAATTAAAACTACACTGAGATGCCATCTCACTCCAGTCAGACTGGCAATTATCGAGAATACAAGTAGCAATAAATGTTGGTGAAGATGTGGGAAAAAGGTTCACTTATACATTGCTGGTGGAACTGCAAATTGGTGCAACCACCATGGAAAACAGTATGGAGATTCCTTTGAAAACGTGGAATAGAACTACCATTTGATCCAGTTATCCCACTCATTGGTCTATACCCCAAAGGACTTAAAATAAGCATACTACCGTGATGTCGTACATCAATGTTTATAGCAGTTCAATTCACAAGAGCCAAGGTATGGAACCTAGGTGTCCTTCAACAGATGAATGCATAAAGAAAATGTGGTATATATATATATATATATATATATATATATATATATGCAATGGAATATTAGACTTAAAGAAGAATAAAACTATGGCATTTGCAGGTAAATGGATGGATGTGGAGACTCATGCTAAGTGAAATAAGCCAATCCCCAAAAACCAAAGGCCCAATGTTCTCTCTGTTAAATGGCTACTACCCATAACAAAGGAGGGTAGGGAGGGGAAGAATAGAAGTTCATTGGATTAGACAAAGGGGAACGAAGGGAAGGGAGGAAGGATGGGAATAGGAAAGACAATAGAATGAATCAGACATAACTTTCCTGTTTTTTTTAAATAGCTTTTTAGATGTTGACAGACCTTTATTTTATTCATTTATTTATATGTGGTGCTGAGAATCGAACCCAGTGCCTCACACATGCCAGACAAGTGCTCTACCTCTGAGCCACAACCCCAGCCCCAGCTTTCCTGTTTTCATATGTGAATACACAACCAGTGAAATTTCACATCATGTACAACCACAAGAATGGGCTCCTACTTAGAATAAGTTATACTCCATATATGTATATGTCAAAATACACTACTGTCATGTATATCTAAAAAGAATAAATAAAAAAATTCAATAGCAAAGAAAATTAGTATTAGTCCTTAACATAGGTAGTCTTCTTCAAAGTCACCAAAAGCGATGATGAATAGATTTTTGAATTGATGAATTGACTGAAATGGATTTTTCTTCATTGTTTGTGTTTCTACCACTTTTCTCTGTTCAAATGTTATGTTTAATATCAAAATGTCCCTGAAGAATTGATCAATTTCACCATTCACAGTAATGTGATAGTTAAGCTATTAATGAAAACAAGAGTGAGGATTTAACATGTTTTTAGACGTAGACTTTGTGCCAAATACTCTATATTAATTGCATGGATTATCTCACTTAATCCTTACAACAACTCTATGAGGACAAGACCATTAATAAAAACAGGCTTCAGTGGATTCAGGAAATGACCAGTGGAGACACAGTTAATGAACAACAGACCCAGGATTGGAAGTTACTATTAAATGTATTTTTTAAATACCTAGTTTAATTCAGGCATGTAATGGTCATGTTTTATTCTAGTAAATTTTTTTCTACAAATGGAATTAAACCTTCTGTTAAATGATGATTTTCTCTAAAGAAATGTTCTAAAACCTGTATGTAATTATAAACCATCACAACAAATATATGAGGAAAGGGATGTTCTTCCCTGAAAACTTAAGGTTCACAGAGTATTTGGTATTATCCTCGATAAGTACCTGTGGGTCTAATTACTTATGGCATGCTGCCCAACTTGGTAGTAGGGCAATCAGTCAGAGTGAGAAGCTGCTTAAAAGCTTATGGAAATGGTACACTCCAATCAGAATCATGGCAGAGAACTTCTATTGATTTGTGCATCTTAATAGTCATTATTTGGTATAATTTTTTCAACAGATGCAATAGGCTCGACCTGTGTCATTGGTGTTTAGAATGAAAATAGGATGTAATTAACTAGCTATTACTGTCCTCAGAGATGTATCAACCCCTAGGATGGGATGAGCCTCACATGATGGTCCTTGAGAGGAGGAGTGGGGGGGAAGGAAAAAATAACAGAATGAATCAAACACCATTACCCTATGTAAATGTATGATTATACAAATGGTATGCCTTTACTTCATGCACAAACAGAGAAACAAGTTGTACCCCATTTGTTTACAATTAAAATAAACTAAAAAAAAGAGTCAAAGACCCAGGGGCTGGGAATGTAGCTCAGTGGTAGAGTGCTAGCCTAGCATGTGTGTAGCTCCCCAGCACCAGAAACAAACAAAACAGCAGAAATATACTTACTTCAGGGAACAGAATAAAATCATCCACTCAATTTAAACCATATTAATTGTTTATAGAATATGTTCATTTAAATATAACATGTCAGCCCAGTGTGGTGGCACATGCCTGTAATCCCAGCAGCTTGGGAAGTTGAGGTAGGAGGATTGTGAGTTGAAAGCCAGCCTCAGTAACTTAGCAAGGCCCTAAGCAACTCAGTGAGACCCTGTCTCTAATAAAATATAAATAGGGCTGGGGATGTGGCTCAGTGGCCAAGTACCCCTGAGTTCATTCCCCAGTACCAAAAATAAATAAATAAACAAATAAATAAATAAATAAAATGTAGCATTTCTATAGAAAAACACACAAATCACTAAGTGTATATGTAATTCAATGAATTCTTATAGTGAACCAATCGGTAAAACTAACACCCAGATATAGAAACAGAATGTTAGTAGCAACCAGAAGCCCTCTCCTCCCATGTTTTATTTCCTTCCACTTGCCCCATCCAAGGGTAACCATTATTCTGGCTTCTAACACAGATTCATTTTGACTCCTTTTGAACTTTATATAAATGGAATCATTAAGTATGTGTGCTGTGGTATTTGGCTTCTTTCACTCAGCATGTACGTTTGTGAGGTGTATCCTCGTTGCTGTGTGTACTTGTAGCTCATTCACTCCTCATCTACTCTGTGTATGCCTCCCTGGCATGCCAGGCAATTCTCCTGTGTGTCTGATGATTATATTCTTTTATTCCAAATTAATTGAGCTGATAGACAGATACATTTATTAATCTCAATAAGTGCAGTAGCTGATAGAAAAATGCACAGGGCATTCTAAGAGATGGTTCTTTTCATCATTTAACTGATATAATTCATTTTCAAGGTGAAATAGAAGTTGTGCCTTAGCAGCTGTTTCAAGTTCATCATCTTTAAAAAGATGCCAATACAAAAATTGTGATACTATTCCGCAGTTATAAAACTCAAGCACAGAGAGGTTAGTAAGACACTGTCTCAAAATTTAAAAAAAAATGGGCTGGGAGTGTGGCTCAGTGGTAAAGTGCCCCAGATTAAAAAGCTTATTGGTTACAATCATCACTAAACTCCAGTAGCTCACTTCACAGATAATAGAAATTTGTTTTTTGTATTATTAAAATGAGGGAAAGTTTGCTAATGTGGAAAATGAGTCCTCTCTCCCAAGTCCTTCCTTCTTGCATTCAAGGAGTGTTTGTTAGCACACAAAAATCGACCAGGATGCAAACCTCATGAGTCATCTCAGTTGTTTATTCAGGGGGGTGCAGGGAAGAAATGGCACCCATGGACCCACTTTTCTGGTGGAAAATGAGCCACTGAACAAAGAAAGGACCTGGGTTTATATAGGTTATTTTGAGGAGTGGATCAGTGTGCATATCAGTTTTCTTGGGCACCTGGGAATTTAATTTTTTGGGGGGTTCAGAGTCTGTGGGCAGTGTCTGGAGAGGATTACTTTGAAGGAGATTAATGCCTCCTAGAGACTGTTACTTTAGGGATGATAAATCACCTCTTCCCTGTCTGCAGCTAGAAGATGCACTTGGGAGATGAAGGCTGTCAGTGCATGGCCTCTTTTTCACTCCCTTTTTCTCAGACTTCATTATCTTGGGGATTTCTCATTCTCTATATCTATTAGTATTTCTTGAGCACTTACTATTCACCAATATTTATTTTAAGTGCTTGAGTGATACATCAGTAAATAAAACAGGAAAATCCCCCCATTTGTGGAGCTTGCCTTCTAACGTGTACACAGACAATAGACACAAGAAACAAATGGATGATATAATATGTTGGAAGGTGATTAGTGCTCTCAGCAAGCAGAAGAATGTGATCAGAACTGAGTGAGAAATGTACACCATTCTTGGGACTTTAGTTTTTACTCTGAGTGGAATATGGGCTCAATGGAGTGTTTTGGATAAAGGAGCAACAAGATCTAACCTGCACTTTAAAGGATCACTCTGATCCTTTTGAGAACAGGCCATGGCGGGTGGGGATGTGTAGAAACAAGATAGAAGCAGTGAAACTTGTCAAGAGAGGGGGGAAGGGAGGGACTGGAGCCAGGTTGGTAGTAGAGACAGGGGCAGAGGAACACATTCTAGATATGTTTGGAAGGGAGAGCCATCAAGATGACTTATGAGGGACTGGGTTTGTGGCTCAGTGGTAGAGCATTTGCCTAGTATGTGTGAGGCACTGGGTTTGATCCTCAGCACTACATGAAAATAAATAAATAAGATAAAGGTATTGTGTCCATCTACAACTAAAAATATTTGAAAAAAGATGATTTATGAATTTGGTAGAAGAGTGATATCAAGGATGACTTCAAGATTTCTGCCTGAGCAACTGTGAAAGGGGAAGATCAGAA
This sequence comes from Sciurus carolinensis, assembly GCF_902686445.1. Taxonomy (NCBI): domain Eukaryota; kingdom Metazoa; phylum Chordata; class Mammalia; order Rodentia; family Sciuridae; genus Sciurus; species Sciurus carolinensis. The sequence goes on from NC_062232.1 coordinate 31,698,987, forward strand.
GTTCATTCTGGGGTATATTGAGTTTAAGGTGTTTATCAGATATACAAAGAAAGATGATGAAAAGTCAGTTGGATAAGAGTCTGGAGTTTTGGAGTGAGATCTGGCTTAGAGATATTTGGAAGTCATCAGTATATAGAGGGCATTTAAGTCCCTGGGACTGGATACAGTTATAAAAGGAGTGAGTGTAGATTGAGAGAAGAGGACCAAGAACTGACCCAGAGATGCACTAGCACTCAGAGATCAAGGAAACATAGAAGGAACCAGAAATTTGCACTGTGAAAGAACAACTACCAAGGTAGATAGAAAAGCAAGAAGGTGTGTCCTGGACCCTGTGTGAATAAAGTTTTAGGAGAAAGCCATGTTCTGCTGTTAAACGCTGCTAGGTCAAGAAGAAAGAGGACTGAGAAATGACTGCCAGAGTTAGCATCATGAAGGTCATTTGGTGACCTTGGTGACAGGATTTTTGATGCAGTGGGAGTGGTGGAGGGTGAAGTCTTATGGGACTAGGTTGGGTGGAAATGAGACAGGAGGTAACAGAGGAAGAAAGAACAAAGAGTTTTGTTGCAAGTGGGGAGCAAAGAATTAAAGGGATAACTGATAAGGGAAGGGGGGCCAAGAGGAAAATTTGTGTTTGTTTTTTAAGTGAAAAAAAAATGAGTACAGCCCAATGAAGATGTAAGTGATAAAAGGAAGAAAGAGAAAAATTGTTAGAGCAATGTCCCTGAGCAGGCCAAAGGAGTGACTTTGAGGGTGTGAGTGGAGGTGTTACAGGGGGCATGGATAGTCCATCTATACTTAACAGAAAGGAAAGCAGAGTATGTGGATACAGATATTGGCAGATAGGAACATGGGAGTGGAGTCTGGTAGTTCTACTCTGATTGCTGTGATTTGTATTCAGTGAGTTAGGAAGCAACAGCTGGGTGCTGGCTCTACTTTCCAAACAGATCAAGCAACCAACCACTTTCTGACCACTTTAACTGCTACCACCGTAGACCAAGCTATCAACTCTCATCCAGATTTTTACCCGTGTCCTAACTGGTCTGCCTGCTTCTGCCCCACTGCTTATGTCTTATTGGAACATAAGTACAATTGTATCATTCCTCTGCTTCAACGTTGAACGGCTTCTCATCTTAGACAAAAGTCAAAGTTGTTGCCTTCCCCTCACCTTCCTTCTGTAGCCCCACCTCCTACTACTCTCCTCCTCACCTACTCTGAACCTTCCACACCAACCTTCTTATTGTCCTTTGAATCTACCAATTAGAACCCTCCCACAGACAGGACCTTTGCACATGCTTTACCCACTGTCTCATTTATTTTCCGTGGCCCACTACCCATCTTCCTCAGTTCTTCATATGAAAGTCCCACAATCAGTGTGGTTTCCTTGACTATGCTATTTTAAATGACAAGTCCTGTCTCTTATATTTCCTATCCCTCCTTTTTTTTTTCTTATAGCACTTATCAGAATCTACCATACAATATAATTCATTCACTCACTTGGTCTAGTATCTGTAACTCTCCATTAGAATATAATAAGTTCCATGTAGACAGGGACTTGTGTCTTGTTTACAAAACTTTCCTCAGTGCCTAGAACAGTACCAGGTACATAATTTTAGAAAAATAATGGATGAATTTCAGAACCAAGCTGTGAGGCCAGGACTTATAGTTATTCCACAGAGATGAGATGTACCAGTCACCTAAAATTTGGTTTGGTTGTTGACAGTGAGAAACTGCACATGAGCCAATAGGGCATGGAAAGGTTTGTTACTCACATAATGTAGATTTCTGGGCAGAGCCAGACTGATTCTCAAGCTAGTAGAAAAGCATCTCAAGAGAGCAGAGAAGTGATGTTAGGTTGGGGGTGCGACTAGGGTGAAGGTCCTGTGTACAACTTAGGGTTTGTGGGATTTGAACCTTTTGCTAGTGTTAAATCAAGGAGCACCTGCATTTCCCTAGAGTGCCCAGATGTAGGGCAGAAAGGGAAGGTGGAGACGTGAGCTTGAATGCTTTCAGGAGTCAAACATCAAAATGGCGTCAGACTCTTCATTAAGGACCCATAGCAAGCAGGACCATTTGGGTGTTTCATATTCTCTAATTCTACCTAGAACCTCGCACATCTGATCTACAAGGGATCTCAGAACTCTAGGCAAACTGCCTTATTTTACAGATGAAGAAAAATCTGAGTATAGTTTCACTATGTTGTCCTGTTCCTGTAGATCACCAGGTGGTGGGCTCAGGGGCTGGCTCCCCTACAGGGATTATAAAACAATCTTGCACAATTTTTAGATTCTTTGATTCTCAGAACTCCTGTCTACAAAATTCTTATAGCAACATGTACTGTGCACTTCATCAGAGCAAAGGATTCAGTGGAAGGATGTTTATCAAGTGCTAGCACATGATTATGCTCTGTGAATAATTATTGCAAGAGGCAGAACACAGCGGCCTCTGGTTAAAAAACATTTGGTTTGGATGTATTTAAGAGAACACTTTTAAGTATAAAATAGGTAGAATATAATCATTTCATGTTTATACAGTAACAAATAATGACAATTTTTCAAATGAATAGAAAAGTAGAAAGATTAGCAGAAAGAGCTCACTAATACCTCTCACATCTGTCTAACAATTGTCAATATACTGCTTTCTTTATTTTATTGCTGTAATATTTATTATTATTTTAGATGTAGATGGACACAATACCTTTATTTTATTTGTTTATTTTTATTTGATGCTGAGGATGGAACCCAGTGACTCAAACGTGCTAGGCAAGGGCTCTGCCGCTGAGCTACATAAAGCCCAGTCCCCTGCTGAAATATTTTAAAGTGAATGAAAAGTATAGTGATATTTTTATCCCAAAATACATCAGTTTGCATCTTTTTAAAAACAAAGAATATTTTACTATATAGTTCTAATATCATTATTATACATAACAAAAATAATGATTCCTTAATATCATTTAATACCAGTCCATATTCAAATTACATTATTGTAATTTTGTGAAGGCATCAGAAGAGAATTTGATAAGTCCTTGAGTGAAATTCTCATTTATGGGTCTAAAACTCCTTACCTCCCCCAATTCACTATGCAATTAATGATTTCCTCCTCCTTCATGTAAAACAGATGGGATTATCAAACTGTGACTGTTGTATATTTCCCAAAAGATAAATTAGGTACAATACAATATGGAGGAAAAAAGTAATATTTGCAAAATACCTTGGACAAGTCTCTATCTTGTAATTATGTTTATTTGTCTTTAATTATATATTGGAGGAAGTCTGACCATTGAACCCATCTCCAGTGAGATAGCAAAGTTCTGGCTGGATGTCACCATCCCCCACAGGATTTTGCCAGAGGAAGTGACAAAAGGGCTCTGCTTGTGCCTGCAAGTTTAGCTGTGACTCAGAGCAGAGTCCCCTGTAGCATCCTCTTCAGACCAATAGAATGTGTTACAAGGGCAGAGCCGGGCAGAAACCATCTTTGTCTGCTCAGGTATCTGCTGTACCCTCTCAATGCAAGGGTGACTGAAAAAGCAGCGAGCATAATGTGTGAATGGTCCTTAGCTTTGTCCTCATTAGAAATCAGTAAAGTGACCCGTTAGCACTTAGTGACTTGAAAACACCATCTCTTTGTTTGCTTTATTTTACTTTCAAGCTATTTTATCCTTTTTAAATTTTTAAAATTTGTTCTAATTAGTTGTACATGACAATAAAATGGATTTATACATTTTGATAGACCATACATAAATGGAATATAATCTCTCATTTTTCTGATTATACATATTGCAGGATCACATCGGTCATTCAGTCATACATGTACATGAGGTAATAATGTCTGTTTTATTCTACTATCAGTCCTTCCCCACACCCCTTCCCCTGCCTTCACTCCCTTCTGCCTAATATGAAGTAACTCCATTCTTCCCTATCCCCCATCCCCCTTATTGTGAATTAGCATCTGCAAATCAGAGAAAACATTCGGCCTTTGGATTTTTGGGTTTGACTTGTTTCACTTAGCATGATATTCTCTAACTCCATCCATTTACCAGCAAATGCCAGAATTTCATTCTTCTTTAAAGCTGAGTAATATTCCATTGTATACATATACCACATTGTCTTTATCCATTCATCTGTTCAAGGGCACCTAGGTTGATTCCATCGTTTAGCTATTGTGAGTTGAGCTGCTATAAACATTGATGTGGCAGTATCACTTTTTTAGAAACAAAGGTATAATTGCTTATAGTAAAATGCACAGCTCTTAAGCATGTACTTTAGTCACTGTTGACAAATGTATATATCTATGTAACCCACAATAACCCACAAATGTATCAAGATGTAAGACATTTTTATTGTGGTGCAATAAAATTTTTGGTGCAGTGGCGCACATCTGTAATCCCAGTGGCTCAGGAGGCTGAGGCAGGAGGATCTCGAATTCAGGGTTAGCCTCAGCAACTTAGGGAGGCTCTAAGCCACTTAATGAGACCCTGTCTCAAAATTAAAATAATAATAATAATAATAATAATAATAATAATAAAAAGGGTTGGTGTTGTAACTCAGTGGTTAATTACTCCTGGCTTAACTCCACAAACATTTTCATTACCCTAGAAAATTCCCCAATACTCCTTCCCACTCATTCACCCACTCCAGAAGCAGCCAAAGTTTTAATTTTCGCCACTCTACGTTAGTTTTTTTGCTTTTGTTTTTGGAACCACAGCCTTTACCTGAGCCACTTCTCCACCCTATTTTGTATTGTATTTAGAGACACGGTCTCACTGAGTTACTTAGGGCCTCACTAAATTGCTGAGGCTGGCTTTGAACTCTTTATCCTCCTACCTCAGCCTCCCTATCCACTGGGATTACAGGGGTGTGCCACTGTTTCCAGTTTTAGGTTAGTTTTACCTAGACTAAATCTTCACATAAATGGAATCATGTAGTATTTATTCTTTTGGATCTAACTTTTTTTCATATTATGTTGTGATAGTTCATTACTGCTTATTACGAAGCAGTTTTCCATTGTAACCTGTAATATCCCACATAAATATTTTATTTTTCCATTTTTCTGGTTGGACATCTTTCTATATTCTAAAGAAGCAAAACTAGGCATAGATCCCAAAAGGGAACAATGTTCCATCACTGCCATGTCCCTAACAAAAGGATGCAGAACTGGGCATCCACCTGAAGGAAAGTTAAGTCCTTATGCACCAAATTTCATCCACTTCCCTGAATTCTTCATTTTGCTTTGCTTGGAAATTTCCTGTCAGAGAGGTGGAAGAGCTTTAAAGATTGTCACTTGTCAGTTACAAGTCAATTGCTCATAATTTTGTTTCACACTTTCTTTTTCTTTTGTTATAGGTTTTGCACTTTTGGGAGGACACCCTTGTTTTCTTACTACACAAGATATTCACTTGGGTGTGAATGAAAGTCTCACAGACACAGCTCGGTTGGTAAATCTTTTCTTCTCTCTAAAGCTTATTTCAGAATCTGATGGATAAATTGCAAAAAGAAAATGTGCTTCTCTTTAAATAATGGTTTTCCCTCCCAGAATCCTTTGTACCATTCTCCATTTTCTCCTTCCCTGTTTACTTGATATTTGTAATGCCTCTCTAGCATCCTCTGGCCACGTTCCATGAATTAAGATAATTTTTTTCTTAGCAATTTTTGAAGAATTTCTGAATATAAAATTTCAAACAATGAAACTCAGAAATCATCAAGTATGATTCTTACATTTAATAGTTGTGAAAATCCAGGTCCAGGAAAATTAACATAACTGGTTAGTATCAGAGTAGGTAATAATATGAATAACTGACTTTTATTGAACATTTATTATGTGCCAGCTACTGCTCTTGGTTAATCTTTACAACAAACCAAACATTAACAAAAAGAGGTGAAACAATCTAATTAAGAACAAACTAGCTATTATAACACAAAATTTCAAATGTCAATGACTTATCACAGTGTAGATATTCCTGACTAGTAAGAGGGAAAGACAGATTATTAAGGTACATGTTGATTCAGCAACTGACTGAGAGTAGCTCTGCCATCTTCAACATGTGGCCTCCAAGGTCACCCTGGATGTCAACATCCAGCTAGGACCTAGGAGAAGAGAGCATGAAGAAGGGATACTTGCTTCAAAGTCACCTTAGCAGGGAAGTGACACAATCACTTCCATTCACATTCCATTGGCAAGTATTAGGAGCTCAGCCTAACCTAGATGAAAGGAGAGATGGCAAAAGGCTCTTGTCCTCTTCGTTATAGTGAAAGACTGAAATCGGCCTTCCAACTCCACATGCAATGCTCTCACCACTATGCAATGTCTGACTGAGAAATCCAGAGCAAATGTCTTTCTTACATGTTTTACCCTCAATAGAGAAGACTGATGTTTTTCTTCCTGAAATGTTATGCTGTAAAGAAACTCCTTGCAGACACTGTCTGCTTTCAATGGCAACAACCCAAGCATACACTAAAGAATTTGCCTTATTTGACTTGCTGAAGAGATTTCAAATATCTCATTTTCAAAACTTTTTCTTATGTTATTTCAGGTGGGGCAGTGCCAGAAGTGTGATTAGCCTCTGGATACTAGAAACAGAAAGAATAAATGAACACAAATGAGTTTTTCTTCCAGATAGGTTGCCACTGACAAATTATATTTGTCTAATGATTTTGCTTACACAAAAGTGAAACATACTTTATTCATAAGCACATATCAAAATCAGGTTAAAGGATGAAGCCAGAGACATATCCAGGAGAGAAGTTTCAGTGGGGATTCTCTACACAGGACCAGGTGAACCATGGTGACTCAGTCATGTGTGAACTAGTGGTTGGAAAAGTGTGCAGTTAAAGGAACATCGAGCATCCAATGAAGACTTAAGCTGGGCAGATTAGCATCCAGAAAGAGGTCAGGGCCTAGAAATCAGTGAAGTGGAAAGGATCCTAAAAGTAAGAAACAAAGAGCCAAGCATGGATTGAAATTGAGGATGAGTATAAACATGCTAATTGTGTGCCTGTTATCCACACAATTCCCACTACATGTCCTTGTGTAGAGGAGTTCTAGAAAGATCCTGAGGCAAATAATGTGCTCACAAGTTCCAACATGATTGAAACTTTCCGAGTTCATATATTTAGTTCCATTGCTTCGTGAATGTAAGGACGCATAAGACTGGATCCACATAGATTCAGTTGATCATTTCATCTTGTCCAAACAACTGAATGGAAACAACAGGCACCCATTAAAAGGTGTCTGGTATGGACCTCTTATGTCATTATCTCTAGATCTTTGTAAAGATCTTGCAAAGTATTATTGGCCTGTTTTTATAGATAAGGAAACCATGGCTCAAAGAAGTAATGGAAATTAGAAGCTAACTTAGGATTGAAATCATGCCATTTTTGTTTTAGGGTCAGGTTGTTTTGATCACCCCAAATGCTACTTCTATTCAGACCATGAGGAGGATAGTGAAATAAGTTATGGGAAGCATTGGCTTATGTGTAAGGAGGCCCCCAGGACCGGTAAGGGGCCTCAAGACTCAGAATAGTAAAACTCAATCAGCAAGGGGGACAGACACATGTGGTGAAGTCCATAGGAAACCAGGTGCAAGCTTCCAAAGTCTTCCCCTAGTGAAGTCACATAGGACATACTTAACTATCTTAGGAATGGATTCTGACAACACATGTGAAATGTCAACAAAGGAAACTCATTAGAGACTCAGCACCCAGGGGTTTTTATTGCAAGCTGGTAACGTTGGGACCCTCTCCCTGGCATGCGCCCAAATTCCTTATGTCCAAAAGGAAAGCAGGCGTTCACCTTAAGTCATATTGTTTGTAAAAATGTTTTAAGCCTTGTGAGTCATTCTTATCAATCCTGGGAATGGTGGAAACTCTTCCCAGATTGAAGTTCCCAGATGTCATCCAAGTGTCAAGCTTGCAAGGAGATCTTTCAGAGAATAGCAGTCAGGTTTGCTATATAGTTAGTACTTTGGGGTAAGGCTTGGAAAACAGGATATTTGAGACATAATCTCAGCTTTCCCAGTTACCTACAATGTGATCTCACAGGAAAACATTCCTCTGAACCTTCATTTCCTTTCCTATAAAAGGAAGTCATTTGGATCTTTAAGTTACATTTTAATTCTCCTTCATGCATACACTGTGTTAGATATTAGGTGATAGTCCTTAAACAGAATTGTGTGTCCCAATGTAAACTATGTAGAGATAGATGCAGAGGAATTTAGGTCAGGGTAGAGGCCAGAGGTAGAGAGATTAATTCCATGGATTCTAAAACACAATTTAGGGATTATATTGGGACATTTGTTAAGGAATTCTAGACCACACACTCAGAAATTCTAGTTCTCCAGCAAAGTTTCAGATCAGGTGCAGTAATCTACATTTTTAGAAGCTCCCCAAGTGATCTAATGCAAGGGTAGGTGAACCATACTTTGAAGGATCCTGAGTTGAGAGATGATAAAGAAACCTGGACTGTTGTACTGTGAATGTAGACTAGTAAAGTCATGAATGGTAAAGAATGGATGGATCATAAGAGGTTTTATGATTTCATGTCAACTGATTATGACAGGTGACTAGATAATGGAAGTGAAAAGATTCCAGATTCATTCCTCTTAGAGAATGTGTGTGTGTGTGTGTGTGTGTGTGTGTGTGTGTGTGTGTACACATGCATGTGTGTAGACAGAGAAGGAAAGAGAAAGGAATTTCTCTTTTGGGGAGAAGGTATAGATCAGGTATTGGACATACTGCATGAGAGGTTGAACCTCTAAATGCACATGTCCACAATCCACTGGAGATAAGCACCTTGGGCAACATTGGGAGCTGGAGAGTACCTGTAAGCTCAGTGTTAAAGAAAAAGAAATGAACACCAGAGTCTCATGGGAGAATTGCAGAAGGTTGTACCTTGAAGGAAGGTGCAATTAGAGTAAAACAAGAATAAGGGTCGTTCACTATTAGAACAGTTTGGGATGGGAGATGGTGGATGTCAGAAAAGTGGATAGAGTGGCTACTGTGGAAATCTGGCTTTTTACTGTGTACCCCATTATTACTTAATCTGCCAAAATATCTAACAAACAAGATATGCTGACACTCAGAAATTCAATAAACCCAAATTGAAGAAGACAAGAAAAATCCACTGCCTTCTACAGAAGCAATTGAACAGGAGAAGTAAAGAAGTGAATCTTAATGACATCTACCCTGCAATATGCACCACACAATCCTTAGCAATTGTCTCCTTTGCTTTTTGTAGAAGTTTAAATTTTTAAGATGAAAAGGGATTGGATGATGTTTAAATGACAGTGCTTGCCCTTTCAAATCAAGAAAATAGTGCACACCTGACACTGATTGATGGTGTCACTTCTTCAATCTACCTGTCTAGATGCTTTGGGGGCCTGGTAGAATAAAAAGTGCCTGCATATTGGTGAAAGAAGAAACCAAGGGGGAATTTAGTGAATGCATTAACAGAAGGAGGGGGGAGCAAAGCTGGGCCAGGCTCTTGAAAGGTGTTAAATGCAATTTCCAAAGTGTCACTTATTTTTTTCAAGTGATTTAATTATTCATTTATTCAAAAAGTTATTGAATGCCTAGTTTTTCTTCCAGACATTTTAGCACTAAGAATAAAATGCTGATCAAGTCAAACAAGATCCTTGTTGGAGTGGAAATAAAATTTAGAGTGAGGAGGCTTTTACTAAATAAACAAATAAAGCATGAATAAAAGAGCAGGTTGAAATATGTACTATAAAGAAGCTAAGGCAGGGTGATCTGTCAGTGGAGGTGACCATCAAGTTGAGAACTCAATGTAGAGACAGAGCCGGACTTGCAAAGCTGTGGCAAGAGCATCACAGACAAAAGGAACTGCTAGTGCAGAGGCCTAAGGCAGCAACACACTGGATGTACACATGAATAGAAGAAAAATCAGAAATGTTCAAAAATGTACAAGTTGTGGGTGAATTCTCCTTAGCTAAGTCTAAGTTGAATATTGTGTAATCCAAAGGTAAGTTAAGGGGAGCACTGATAGGAGTTGTCTATTGATATTTTGGAGGAGCTGATGTAGTGGGGAGCCCCCAAATCCACTCCCAAGTCTGATGATTCATTAGGTAGACTTACTGGGCTCAATGGTTATATTCATGGCTAAGATTTATGACAACTAAGGGATACAAATCAAAATTATAAAGAATGACTAGGGATATCAATCATTGGTATAGCACTTGCCAGGCATGTGCAAGGCCCTGGGTTCAATTTCCAACATCATGCATGTGCAAGTGTGTGTGAAAGTGAAAAGGAACACAGGGTGAAGTCTGGAGGAAGCCAGGCACAAGTGTCCAAGTCTTACCCAGTGGAGTCAAAGAGGATGCACTTAATTTTCTCAGCAAACCAGCTCTCAGGGTTTTTACTAGGAACTAGTTACATAATAACTCCTCTGCCTAGGACAAATCCAAATTCCAGACACCCAGAAAGAAAGAAGATATAGTGTGTGTACCCTCATCAATTCTGGAAGTGGTGGAAACCCTCCTAAAGTCCCAGTTCCAAGATGCCTTCTGAGGGCCACCCTTGTAAGCAGGTCTTCAAAGGATAGCTGTCTCAGGGTCGCTATATTAAATCTTCTCTGCACAACCAGGTTCTCATCTCAATTCTGCATTTTGCAATTTTTTTTAATCTAGATGTTCTCTAATTGGTAAGGGTAACCTTAAGATTTGAGTTGTTTACTCACTTCGGTGCTGATCCCTAGAAGCCAAGTCTCCCATCAGTTAGAATCAACCCTGTTGCTCACTTTCCTCTTTTGAGGAGTCTCTCTCAGCAACTCTTTTCCACGCTCTAACATACCAGAAAGGACTAAATATACACATATGCATTGAGCTAAATTTGCTTCAGCTTGGATGACATTTTCAGATTTTGTCAATACCCTGATGCTCTACTGGGGTTAAGAGATAGATATTCTATTTTTTCCCTTGCCCTGGGCTTGTACTTTTAGATGTAACACCAGAAGTGACACCTTAGCATGACTCAGATCACTGATTCTTTGGAAATTTAAAATCAGATGGAACTTAGCAACAGCAGTGGAACATTATCACTCCAGTTTCAAGGCTTTGTGTTTCTTCCATAATGATAGCTGTTCATGCCTAATGCTCTGAGTGCACAATTGGAAGGTGTATAATAGCTTCACAGTCATTTGCACTTTAATACAGTACTTAGTAATATGGCTTCAGGAACCATGTGTATGAAAGGCTCCATATAAAACCAAATAATGTAATGTTGTTCTACTCTAATTAGTTTCCCTATAGAAGTAATTTACTTATGGTAGTGATTGCTAAAGTGTATTCTACCAATGTAAAACTAAGAAAGGGAAATCAGCATAAACCACTGTACTAGTTTCCTAGAGCTGATATAACAAATTACCACAAACCTGGGGTTGTGGCTCAGTGGTAGAATGCTTGCCTGGCATGTGTGAGGCACTGGGTTCAATCCTCAGCTCCACATAAAAAATAAATAAATAAAATAAAGATATAGTGTCCATCTACAAATAAAACTAAAAAACCCCAGAAATTTATTCTCTTGCCATTCTGGAGGCTAGAAACCCAAGATCCATGTGTCCACAGGATCATGAGTCTTTTTCTGGTGGCTCCTGCAATCCTCCGCATTTCTTAACTTATAGTTACATCACTCCAAAATCTGCCTCCATCTTTCTCCCAGCTTCTTCTCTATGTATCCCTATGTATCCTGTCCTCTTCATAAGAACAGTCATTGGATTTAGGACCTACTCCACACCAGTATGACTTCATAGTAACCAGTTACATCTGCAAAGGCCTTACTTCCAAACAAGATCACATTCTGAGTTTCTAGTCATCTAGAAACAGGCCTTTTGGAGGGCCACCATTCAACCCACTATGACCATACATATACAGGCTGCCACACGCAGCATCATAGAAGAGTTGCTCATTGTTATTCTGACATCCCAAATAGTGGAAGTTATGGAGGAATATGTGCTTGAGAAACAGTAAAGAGAAACATAATCATATTTAAAGGAATTTTTAAGTTCATTTTTATTGTAAACAAATGGGATTCATCTTGTTTCTCTGTTTGTATGTGAATGTTTTTTAAAGTATTCATATCAATGATATAAAGACCAAAAAGGTAAAATTTAGCCTTTCTTGGCAAAATGTTTTAAAATATTGGTACCTAATGGGAAATATTTGCCTGATTATGTACTCATAGATTGGTACCAAATGAAGAGTATGGTGTCTCCATGAATCTTTATAGAGGATACCAAGACACTATACAGGGCAGTTATATATCCTTGGGTAAATGGTTACAAAAATCAGTCACTCACAGACTGAACTATGTTATATTCTCTTAGAAACATTTTGTGGTAGTATGGAGAACAAAGGCTTTGAAGCAGGGTCAGGTTTCAATTCAATTCATAGCTCTCTCATATACTGGCTCTTTTGATTTGGGTCAGTTGCTTCTGAGTCCCAGGTTCCTGAGTTTCAAAGTAGAGATGTTAATGAATCATATGAGGAGAAATGAGATCATACTTGTAAAGTATGGGCATACATAAGAAATTCAAGTAATGTTGGTTGAGTCAATTTATGATCTAACCCAATCTTAGGACCATCTCCAACACAATCCTGGCCTTCTCTGTGTTTCCTAGGTGGTTCCTTTAGCACATTTTAAAGAGATCATTCTGAATGCCATAATGCCCTACTGATTTTTCTCAAAGGTTCTCAAACTTGGAATGTTACATCTAAGCCAAAACAATCTGATCATTGTAGAATATTTCATTAGTGAATCAAATATGGCAGATTCTTTTTTCCCTTTTTAATTCTTATTTTTACAGACTGCATTTTGATTCATTGTACACAAATGGGGTACAACTTTTCATTTCTATGGTTGTACACAATGTAGATTCACACCATTCATGTAATCACACATGTACATAGGGTAATAGTGTCTGTCTCAGTCCACTATCTTTCCTTCCCCCACCCTCTCCTGCCCCATTTCCCTCTACACAATCCATTTTTCTCTTGCCCACCTCCCGCCACCTTCCCACCCCTGTTATGTATCATCAACCACTTATCAGAGAAAACATTCAGCCTTTGGTTTCTTGGGTTTGGCTTATTTTACTTAGCATGATATTCTCCAACTCCATCCAAATATGGCAATTTCATTCCTTCTTGGCTTTTTCCAATACTGGCCTATTTGAGAAGGCCCTATGTAGGCTTGATGGAGGTATTCTTTCTTTCTTCATCATTCTTATATTGATGTAACTAAAATGATAACGTGAGTATAAATGTCAGAGGGTTGGAATATTCTCCCTCCTGGAGGAAGATTCAAAGAGTTTATTCTTGACCAAATTAAATTGCAGTTAGAGCCTATGTCTCCTCCAGGTCCTTGACCAGCTTTTATAACAAATAAAATTAGGAAACATCCATTTTGGGAATGATTACAGGACTCTCAATGGTGTCATTATGTGCAACCCAAAATTCTTCCCAGTTTCCCAGTCAGCTATTCAACTAATAAGTATTGTCATTGATAACAAACTGGAGTCTAGAGAGCACATGATCTAATTCAAGATCGAATGAGGACAATGAGGAGAATGAATGGCAGGGCCCTATGAGAATACAACATCTGTTTGTCTTTGACTTTTGTGAACCTATAGGGATCCAGCTTGACTTGACTTCAGTCATCTTGAGTTATAACCACTCTTGTTGCCTCTGAGTAACCCTGGCTTGTTTATAGATAAACAAAGCCATTAGAATGGTATGTGGAGCTCTATCACTAGACCATGGCACTCTATGTGCCAGGAATATGCCTGATGTCTTTGATGTCAGCTTGAGATAAACCAGGTATATTTCAGCTTAGATTAAAACCATTTTTTCCCTGGTTACTATAAAAGTCTCCTCTATCTTGCCCAAGTTTTGTTGCTACCCTTGACTGTTCCAGGGCTAGGGGCCTTCCAGGTACAGCCCAAGCAGCCACTGCAGTTCTTGGGTGCTGGTTCTTGAGAATCTGCTGGAAAGAATTTGAGTGAAACAGAATAATAAGCAAAAAGTTTAATAAAGAGAGTGAAAGAAGAGGGTAACATACAGCATAGAAACTGCATGGACCACCTGGAAGAAAGGCCAGTGTGGTGCTCACAGATTTGGAGTTTTTAAGGGAGTTCCTTCCCTGTTCTTCCCTCAGTTTTCCCGTCCTGTTAATTGGTCTATTTTCTTTTGAATAACCCTCAGCAAACTTTCTTTGTGAGGTCTTAATGTTCTGGTTGACAGAGTGATTGGGGGATGTGACACAGTTTCAGTGACAGGGGAGGGTTCTAGTGACTTGGTTACCAAGAGGTAAGGACAACATGGTCTAGAAAGAGTGCTGTCCTTTGAGGAGTTATAATTAATTATAGCTGGGGGAGGTCTTGACATATCAAAGTCCACTTTTCTGAATTTTTTGGGCTTTAATATTTTGGGCTTTTAATATTCTGGGTTCCCCAGAATTTTAAGTAATAGTTCCTTCAAAGGATCATAATTATCTACAACTTGGGGAAAGTTGGGCATTGCAGCCCGCATTCCCGAATGCATGCCTGTTTAGATAAAGTTCCCTGCGGTTTCAGTTTTATGACTCCTGCATTTTCTTGGTGCATACACCTAATGTCTGTCCTGCATTGTCCTTTTTCCCACCCTCCTGTTCATGGTTAACTAAACCACCTACACTAACCACACTTTTCTCAGGAAATTCTCAATAAATTGCACTCTGTTCAATCTGGGGTCTTTCTCTTTCTTTGTTCTGTTGGTACCTTGTAGCCAGTTCTCATATATCAGCACTATATTTTCCCGAAACAGACATAGTCAGTATGTTCTAATACTTTAGGAACAATTCAAGTTCTCCTAAGGCATCAGAATTGCTGCAGGATTCTCCATCTCAGCAACATCCACATTTGCTCTTAAGATCTGTCCCAGCACACTACTTGTGTGTTTTTTTAAGTATTTGTTCACTTAACCCCACAGACTCTGCACTAGGCCTCCCTGGGACCATGGAGAACTTTGCTTAGTATGTTTTTTGTTTCCTTTGGGGCTTGACAGTGTTTTCATGAAGTCCTAAGCAAGTTTCCATCTTATACCAAAGGGAAAAATATCTAAAAATAACAGAAACTCAGGTTGGAAAGGATTTATTTAGATCAACCACTCTTTTCACAACTTTTCCACATCAATCCTTCAAAGCAGTCATTGAGCCCTGAATGAAGATATCCAGTATTAGAGTACTCTATATTTTTATGTTCCATTTTTATGTAATTGGACTGTTGTGGCCAAGAGTTTATATAATCTGACTAAGAACTCTCTTTTATTTATATACTTTTATTACAGCATGGATATATGGTAGTTGGGTTCATTTTACAAAATCATACATACATGGAATTTGATTCCAATCCCTGTTTCCTGCCCTTTCTCTCCCCTCCTTTCTTCCCTGATTCTCTTTCCTCTACTCTACTGATCTTCCTGTTGCTCACTTATTTATTTATTTTTCATTGGTCCTTTCTACTTATATATAAAGGTGAAATTCCCTGTCATATATTTATGTATGCATAGAACATGATTTTTTAAAAAAAAATTTAGTTGTAGATGGACAACTAAAAAATGACTATATGTGGTGCTGAGAATTGAACCCAGTGCCTCACACATGCTAGGCAAGTGCTCTACCACTGAGCCACAACCCCAGCCCCACATAACCTGATTTTGTTAAATTTGTTCCTTATTTCCTCCCTTTTCTCATCCCTCCTGCCTCCCATTCCATCTCCTTGGTCTACTCCACTGATTTTTCCTATATCTTTATAACATCTGATTCCCCCTCCTTCTTTCCTCTATTTTGGAGAACTGTCTTTTAAAATAAGTTAAAATTGGTCTTGCTGTTACTCTTCTCAATGTTCTTCTGATTTTTAGTATCTTTTTAAACTTATCAAGTTTAATATATTTAATATATTTAAATGTTTCAATTCATTCCAGATATTATTCTTATTGATGCTTAGATTTGGCCAGTGTGATATGTGTTCAGGTTAGGTCATTTTGACTGAGTTCCATTTGTCTTTGACAATTCCCTTGCTTTTTGATATAACTGGATGTTCCAGGCTCATCTTGTACATTTCTTTACCAAGGCCAAGAATTAGCCATTGCTCTAAGAAACCTCAGTTCATTTTCATTTATTTTCAAAATGATATTTGAGAGAAATTTCCCTTTTGAATGATGTTTTTCTGATTATTACAATAGTACTTCTTTTGATAGAAAATACCAAAGAGGTGAAAAAATTTTATAAGCCACTGATACCACCATCATCTGGGAATAGTCAATGTTAGCATTTTATCTCATGAAATATATTTTCATTTAAAGTCACATGTAATGCCTCTCCTTTTTCTAAACAGTAGGAAAATATGTCACATATTAAACATTTAGGTAAAATAAATTGAATAATTTATTTTGAAAAGTCTTGATATTGGCTATTAAACATCCAGAGCAAAATGGTATGTGTGAAAAACTTCAAAACTGGATAATAAGGATTTTGTAAAAGCTATTTTGCTATCATTGTTGGCAAATACCTAAGATGATCTGCAAAGTTGCAGGAATCTACTAGAAGGTGAGCAGACTCCATATATTTAACAAAAATGAAAATACACCAAAAAGGAGTCTGTACAGAGCCGGAGAGTATTTTTAACTTGTCAACCTTTCATTTATAGCACATATAATGAAGTTCTTAAAATGTTTAAAGCTGAGATTTTAAATTGCTGGAGAGCTATATAAAGTTTAGATTACTATTAATGTCCTTATAGTCCATCTTTGGTTACAGGGTTGTCACTATTTCCAATGAAAAGGTTTGTTTTTATTTTGTAAAGATCTTTAGTAGCCTGGAAGAATAGGAATGGGGATCTCTCCATGTTTACAGCAATTTCAAGCATGAAGTAGAACCAGTGTCATGGACAAAATAATATGATCTAATTATCTAAAGTGTCTTTAATATCTTTGTTTCCCCAAGTGTTTCCAATGTGAAAACAACCTGGGAACCACTTTCCCTTGTCCACCCACCATATCACTGGATTCTGCTTCACTTGCAACTTCTCTGGCTGAGAGAGAACCAGGCGACATTTTCTACCAAGTTTTATCATGTTCCTTTTGTCTATAGATGCTTGAATGTCCAAGGGGTTTTTTGTGCCTACAGCAATATTCCTGTAATCCCAGGGATCCAGAAGTCTGAGGCAGGAGGATCACAAGTTCCAGGACAGCCTGGGCAATTTAGTGAGACTTTGTCTCAAAATATAAAATAAAAAGAGTTGAGGATGTAGCTCAGTGGTAGAGCACCCCTGGGTTCAATCCCCAGTACTATACAAACACACAAAAATTAAAACCTCTCCAAGTTAGTTATGTACCCCAAGATTAAAGTTAAACATTGCCTGTTTTGAAGAGAAACCATACAGTGAATCTTTTATTCACCACTCTTATGTGCTTTATACAATACTCTTAGATAGTTAAGAGCAGTGATTTACAAATCTTGCTCCCTCCACTGATACCTTACCATGGAGAACTCCATCAGTAGTGAAATAAGAAAAAAATTAAGAATAATATAGGAGGGGCTGGGGTTGTGGCTCAGTGGTAGAGTGCTTGCCTAGCATGTGTGAGGCACTGGTTTCAATCCCCAACACCACATAAAAATAAATAAAATAAAGGTCCATGGACAATTGAAAAAATTTTAAAAAGAATAATATAGGAAATTTCATAAAGCTCAATTGATTCATTTCAAAGATCATTCTCTACAATTCTCTCCTTCCCATTGTTTTTGTTAAAAATGTCCTTTTCTTTACTAATCGAGGGTAATAACATATTATACCTCTTTTTTCACATGATTACCTTTATTTTTGTGGCATATACATATTAAATATACTCTAAGCAAATTTTCATTATACAGTATAAATATGGTGTTAATTATAGTTCTCATGCTGTACTGTTGAATTCTAGACTTTTATCCCACATAACTGCAACTTTGCATTCTTTGGCCCATACCTACCCCTTCCTCCTGACCTTCTGAACCCTTGTAACCATCTTTTCACTCTGTTTCTGTTTGACTCATTTGCTTTTTAATGATTCCACACATAAGTGAGATAACGCAATCTTTTTATTTCTGTGTTGCTTATTTCATTTAGCATAATATCCTCTAGGTTCATCTATGCTATCACAAAAGGCATGGTCTTCTTTTCCTTTATTATTATTATTATTATTATTTGTTTTGGTGGTACTTGGGATTGAACTCAGGACTTCATGCATGCTAGGCTAGCACTCTGCCATTGAACTATATCACCTTGCCCCTAATGATCTTCTTTTCTTAGGGTTAGATAATATTGCATAATTTCTTTATCTATTCATCTGTTGAAGGACACTTAGATTGTTATTTGCTTGTTCTTGTGCCCTTATTTTGCCAAACAGAGAGTTGGGAATCTTATGTTGATCTCCTGATATTTTTTAGAAATTTTGATGATTTGTGAAATCTGAAAATCTAGGAATTATGTGTATGAGAAATCTGAAAATTTGGTAAAAGATAAAAAATTCTAGGAAATATTGTTATAGGAAAGCGATTTTCAGTCTTTGATCCTCTAAACCCTGGGGGTAAGGAGTCTCTTGGGGGATCCCTGAATATTATAAGCACCCGAATTCATTGTTGACTTGACAGCTCAGGTTCACTAAGTAGCAGAATCCAAGATGGAATCAGACTTGGAAGAGATTTATTACGGAAAATACCTGTGAAGGATAAAGGAGGAAGGAAGTATGAGGGGATTCTGTGGGGAGAGTATTAATGCAGGTCTAAACTATGTAGAAGCAGAGAAATAAAGTGGGATAGGTAGGAGAGCCCCAGAGAGCAGCACACTTCTGAGAAACATCTTGGCCAGGCCAGTGGGGAATCCCAGAGCAAAGGCTGCCCATCAGAGAGGTCTCATGTCATGCAGGCATGGCCCAGCTCTAGTCCCAAACTGTTCCCACTTGCAGCAGATCCTGAAGGTACAGCAGCTTGTGGTAGTAAGTCAACAATTTTCCTTATATAAAGGTATTCCTTGTAGGACAATTTGTGTGAGCATTTCCAAGGCTGTTACATTGGTACTTTTAGTTTTATAGGAAGAATATATATTTTTCTGTGGGATAAGGTAAGAGAAAATTAGCCACAAGTTAGGTTAGTAATGTTTCTCTGTATATCTTGCTTTTGGTCTTGTCCCTTTAAATTTAACTAATGGCCACTTATTGATTATAATTTATCATTGTGTCTGCTGGGTCCACAGTTGATTTCTTATTTGCATAAAAGGTGTAAAATCACTGGTAACTGTAGAAGATATGACTGGAACAATATCTGTCTTCTGTAAAGACTATGTTTAATATTAGCTTTGAAATCTTTCATGTTGGTAGGTAGTTATAACTTAGTAAAAATTCTAATTTATTAACATTTCTTATTATTGTTTAAGACCTGGTATTAAAGAAGGAGTTTTTAAGCAAATTATCATAGTGTGTCTTTTCTTGGTTTGCCACAGTGTGTTATCTAGCATGACAGATGCAGTGTTGGCTCGAGTGTATAAACAATCAGATCTGGACATCCTGGCTAGAGAAGCATCCATCCCAATTGTCAATGGACTATCAGATTTGTATCATCCTATCCAGATCCTGGCTGACTACCTCACACTCCAGGTCAGTGTATTTGTTTGCCTTACAATACAACAAAATCAGCAAAAAAATTCCTGACTAGCACCAAGTGGAACCATTTACTTAAGTTATAGTAGTAATTTTTGATTTCACATAACATCTTGACAAAGAATTGTAGCATGTGTGTGTGTGTGTGTGTGTGTGTATGTGTGTGTGCATGTGTATGCTACATATCTGGGGGAAAGAGGGCATTGTGAAAAACAGACTAAGATTTTTCCACTCTCAACCCTGTTCCCAACCCCTATTCCCAACTTCTATTCTTTCAGTCACTTTGCTTTGGAGTTCCATATTTAATACAATGGATGAACAGGGAATGCTGAAACATTCTGAGTGGACAAGTCCTGTGTGCACCTACACTTATCAGAGCCCATGGCTTGGGAGTGGAGGCCAGGGGAGTTTGCTGTGAATATTTAAAATGGTCAAAAAAACACATTGAAAGAGGAAGCAACTTTCTGGCATTTTAAATTCAGAGTGGAGCTGTTCAGAGATGAGAATAAGATCCATGGAGAGAAGAAAACAATGATTTCAGATGCCAAGGTCCTGTCTGCATGTGTGACTTTGCATAGATACCAAGGAATTTAATGCTTCTCCCTGGGGCTTATCATTACTAAAATAAATTCATTGAGGTGAAATGAGCTGTTCTGTTCCTCATAGTGTCCCCTGAAGGACCTTGTGCAATGCTTTCATATAGGAGATATTAAGGTAGGATTTCAATGAGTTAGAAGCTGCTTATCAAGAGCATGAGATCTAAGTCAAACGAACCTGGATTTAAATCCTAGCTTAGCTATTTAGTAGTTCTGTCATCTCAAAATTGGTTAACCCCTTTTTATTTTTTCTTATTTTTTAAATTTTTTATTTGTTCTTTTTGGATACACATGACAGTAGAGTGTATTTTGACATATTATGCATACATGGAGTATAACTTCCCATTCTTGTGGTTGTACATGATGTGGAATTTCATTGGTCATACATTCATATACGAACATAGGAAAGTTACATCCAATTAATTCCACTATCTTTCCCATTCCCAACCCCTCCCTTCCCTTCATTCCCCTTTGTCTAATCCAGTGAACTTCTATTCTTCCCTAACCGTCCCCATCCCTGACTTGTAGTGAGTTAGCATTTGCATATCAGAGAGAATGTTCAGCCTCTGGATTTTGGGATTGGTTTAGCCTCTTTTTAAAATCTTATCTTTATAAATACATAAATATTGTTTAATACTTGAAGCCTATATACACTTCAAGAAAAATAAAACAAGTGTCATGTGCCTATTATGCAATTTTCTCAAATCATTTTTGGGGAATACTGGAGATTGAGCTTAGGGGTGCTTTCCCACTGAACCACATCCCCAGCCCTATTTTGTATTTTATTTAGAGGCAGGGTCTCACTGAGTTGCTCAGGGTCTCACTAAGTTGCTGAAGCTGGCCTTTAACTTGGAATCCTCCTGCTTTGGCTTCCTGAGCCACTGGTATTACAGGTATGTGCCACTGCAACAAGCAGTGCAACAATTTACTGTAATGGAGCAAAGACTGTAGAATTATGTATTGTTTTGAATAAAACATTACAGATAGATTTGAAGCCCACCATGTAACTATCTGATCCCATACACTACCACTCTACTAAGAAGTTATTATCTTAATGTTTGTATTAATAATTCCCAGATATAGGGCTGGGGAGATAGCTCAGCTGGTAGAGTGCTTGCCTTGCAAGCGCAAGGCCCTGAGTTCGATCCCAGATATATGTCACACACGTCTATACCCATAAACAACAGCATTGCTTGGCACATTTTTAAACTTTGTATAAATATGAACATACTCAGAACACCACGCTGCAGTGTTACAAGTGCATTGGATTTCCTCTTTCTTATACCCAACAATGAAAGCTCTGTAAAAGCAATGATTTTTTTCTCCTTTGTCTTTTGTTATAGCTCCAGGGACAAGGACAATGTCTGGACACTGTTGGTGCTCATTTCTTGATTGAACAGAACTGAGATTCAGATTTGAAATGTGTGAAAATCTGAATCTCTGCATAAGGTCATATGATGTCTTGGTTTAAGATACAAGGACTTTTTACTATTGTTTTGTGATTGCACATTCACATTATTGAATTGTTCTATACAATGCAAAAGTTTAGTAGTTTATTCGTTCCAACAAGCATTAAAATTGATGTGAAGAATGCTTCCTTTATTTTTACCCTAATAATTATTGCACGAAAGTAAATTTTCTCCTAGACTGAATCTCTGTCATCCCTTGCATTTTAGGAACACTATGGCTCTCTCAAAGGTCTTACCCTCAGCTGGATAGGTGATGGGAACAACATCTTGCACTCCATCATGATGAGTGCAGCGAAATTCGGGATGCACCTTCAGGCGGCCACTCCAAAGGTAGGGAAATTTTCTGCCTTGAAATGAACCCCCACTTAAATCACATGCAGTTACCTAGTGAAAACAAAGCTTTCTTCCATTCAAGGACAGCGTAGGTGAGGCTACAAAATTTAGGTCATGTTACCAGCCCTACTATTAAATAGCTATCTGGCCTCTTAAGAGCCCAATTTCCCATCTCTACAATAAGAGCTAGTCTTGGCTGGTGCCTTTCATTCTGTGAGTCTGTGTTAAAAGCATGTCTGAATTATCCCTTTGAATGCCCTGATATCAGCCATTATGATGACTGGCATCCTTGTGCATTACCACCATGACCACAGAAAGCAGCAAAATCCAGGCAGCATAGAATTCTCAACATATGGGAATGATGCTATCATTTTTCTAATATTGCAATTTGGTAGAAAAATTTCAATCCAATGTGAAGGTCACAGTGATGGCATATATACCAACTTAGTGTTTCAAATCTCAACTCCAGGGGTCCTTTGGCTTTTTAAATCTGAAACCTATGTGGCTGTGAAGATGATCCCTGCATACTTCCTACCATGTTGTTAATCTCCCACATAATGTGTGGAAAGTCTGACTTTTCATATTCCCAGGTTAACCCTTTTGATACACAAGAAAATGGTAATAGTTGTTGCCTCTAAAGAGAAGAACTGGGAGGTTTAAGGATAGAGATAAGAGGCAGATGTTATTTTCACCATTTATCCTTTCATATACTTTGAATTTCTTAACATAAAATTATTTGATCTATATAATAATATACATGCAGAAATGAACATACTATTATAAAAAAAGTGCAAATCCCTCTAGAAGAAGCCCCATGTTAAGATACTCCAGCCCAATACATAATAAATAGGCCTTTTTAGAGGGTAAAAATTATTCCTGCAAGAGACTCAAACACAAATCAGCCTTGAGTGATGCCAAAGGACCTTTTAAACACCCCATCTTTACTGAAATTTTTTCTCCATATGTTCCTCATCAGCTACCAATATCCTATCAGGAGTCTTTTGAAAGGAAAATTCCTCCAAATAGAAACTGGTTCCCAAACAAAGTCTTTACTTGTGGTAAAAGATAGAGTTGACTCTCTCATTAAGAGGTGATGCCTGTAATCCCAGCGACTTGAGAGGCTAATGCAGGAGGATCCCAAGTTTGAGGCCAGCCTCAGCAACTTAGTGAGGCACTCAGCAATTTAGCAATACCCTGACTCAGAATTAAAAAATAAAAAGGGTGGGGAATGTGGCTCAGTGGTTAAGTGCCCCCGGGTTCAATCCCCAGTACCAGAGAGAGAGCGGGTGGGGGTGGAGGATTGTTCACAATTATTTTGCATCAGTGCATCTCTGACCAAGCATGTGTATGCTATTATCTGAATAGTTACTGCAGTGGTTAACCTTGAGGAACTAAGGCATCCTGAGGTGAGTATATGGGGTTTCAAAATCCCTCTCTCCTTCTGGTTCTTGAGTTTGTGATGCATATTTGCCAACCACTGGAATACAAAGTATACAATGTGGATTAATGACTGAATTTCTCCAATAGAAAATATCCAAATCCTTGAGTCTCTCGTGTACTTTAAACCCCCTCCCTGATCCCCACCAGTGTCTTAGACCAGGTTCCTCATAAGCAGACCCCCAATGGGGATTTGTACACAGGTGATTTACTTCTAAGGGAGACCTATAGAGAGAGGACAGGGAATGGGAAGAATTCAAACAAGGTTGCCATTTATGGCAGCCATATTTTCTGATTTCCCCAGATTGAGAAACTTCTGTGGGTGAGGGGCTTTCATTGCTAAAATTGGAAGAATCTTGGGCAGACCAGGTGATTTTATTCCCCTAGTGTCATGTTAGACCCAGTCTCACAGAAAGTAGCTTCAGCCTGATCCCACAGATGAATTCTGGAGGATAATGTATTCCTCAGAGTTGTCTCAATCTGGGGTGAGGGTAGTGGGCTCTTATCCTTCTGAACTTGTTGTTGATCAAGGGAAGTAGGACAGATAGAATGATAAATTCCTGGGTACTTTTGTGGGAAAAGCAGCCTGGTAGCTGGAAGGTTGTCTTCTGAAGAAGAACCAAAAGTACTAGGTGTTAAAAACCCACCGAAGTTAGAGGGAGAAGTAGAAGTCATAAAAGGGGATCCTCTGAGGGCATCTGCATAGGGCACCAGCATCATTTGCCAGAGCAAAATGAAACAATGCTAAATGCTTTTCCTTCATGTTCTTGCTGAACTAGTTTGAGTCACTGCATCTTACTATCTTAGTTTCCAAGGGTGGCCATTAAAAATTACCAGAAACTAGGTGGCTTAAAACAATAGAAATGCATTGTCTCACAGTTCTGGAGGAAAGATGTCTAAAATCAATGTGCTGGTAGGTCCATGTTGTCTGTTACTTGATTCAGGGCTGTATCACACCAATCTCTGCCTCTATCATTTTCCCTCTGTGTCAGTGTGTCTCTCTGTAAGAATGCCCATTTTCTTATAAGGATACAAGTCATTAAATTTAGACTCACCCTAATCCGGTAGGCTCTCATCTTGACTAACTGTATCTGCAAAGTTCTTATTTCCAAATAAGGTCACATTCTGAGGTTATGAGTGGGCATGTCTTTTTCTTTTGGCAGTACTGGGGATGGAACCCAGAGCATTCCATATGCTAGGCAAGTATTCTACTACAGCGCTATACACACAGCCCTAGAATATACATTTTTCATGCACAGTATTCAATCAAGTGTACCCAGCATTAGAAGAAATGGTATGCATATGCAATAGCATGTATTAGAAACCCTCCTATTATGGTAAATTTGGGTGACTCAGAGATATTACTCTTATAATAGATAATTCTCCTCTTTTATTCAGCATGAACTGAAATAAAGGGTCAGATATGACATGTGCTCACAGTGGGTTTTCTTCACTTTATGAGAAAGATGAGCACACTCTCACAACAAATCTAGTTTGAAGAAAGGCTCTGAATTAATGCAATCTATTATTGCATTTGGTTTTTACAGATAAAACATACATTAACAATAATTGATTCCCGCTATAAGGTGCTTTTAGGAAGGCTTTACTCTGTTGAAGAAATACATGGTTTAAACACTTTATTGCATGTCAAAGATGTTTTATTAACATCAAAGGAATAAATTCCAATATTACAGAATAATTTCAGTATTGTTCTTGTGCAGAAACTCATTTAAATGATAAAGAGTACTAAAACCCAGTTAAATCTTGGTGGGAGTAAGAGTTTTAAAAAATCTTCTGGAAAGTCCAATAGTGCAGAAGTCAGTCCATCAATTT
The DNA here is from genome assembly GCF_902686445.1 of Sciurus carolinensis. Taxonomy (NCBI): domain Eukaryota; kingdom Metazoa; phylum Chordata; class Mammalia; order Rodentia; family Sciuridae; genus Sciurus; species Sciurus carolinensis. The sequence goes on from NC_062232.1 coordinate 31,724,330, forward strand.
GTAATTCTTCAGTTGTTAGTAGACCTATTTCCTTTAAAGATAAAGCTAGGAGATTTATTGTAAATTTAAGAAACACTGAAAAGTTTCCATGGCTATAACTAATCCATTTCTCCATTTTTCAACCAACAGTAACTTACATGTTCAAGAAAAAATTTTGTCCATGATTGTACAATTGCTCCATAAACTATCAATGGCAATGATTTTAACATTGTTATAAGTGAATATTTATACTGAGGTGTATTTGTTAATCACTCTCATCATTTGGTTTTAAGATTTATGTAAAGACCAATGAGTGATTTAGTATTGAAAGCTGAGATGTGAGTAGAGAATTTCTCTCTGTATTCTAAGTCATGGCCCAGTGCCTGCAAGGTTGGGTGATTTTCTAATTTCCAAACCTCTTTCGGTTCTCTAAGTACTTATTGATTCCTTCTCTAAGAATGATTATACTGAGTATAAAACCTGCTCTCCAAAGGGAAGGCTAAATTTTCAGGGCAGGAGGTACCTGGGGTAATATCCAAGTCTCTTCATTTATGTTTACCAGTATGACTGTTCACAGCATTAGTTATTAAATTAACAAGGCTTTATTAATCACTTTCCCCAAGCTCATATAAACAGTGTCCCAAAATCCATGGCCATTTAAGGGTGGAAAAACTGCTTAAAATATCTGTAACCCACTATCATCAACATTTGAGTAGTTTTTAAAGAAGTTTGTAATTTGAGAGGAACTATAGTAGACAATCACATGTAAATAAATATGGTTATAAACAAATAAACCAGGACATGCCTGTCACATGTATGGGTGTATCAGAAAGCAGAATCTGAGAGTTTAGTGTGCAGCATGTGCAATATGTTTACCAAAGTGTGCCTTTGAGATTAACAAGTGTGGAAAGGAAGAAAAGGAAGTAAGAGTGGGCAGAGGCAGAGGCTGATCTATAATGCAGTCCTAACAACATTCTTTTTTTTTTTTTTTGGGTGCTGGGGATCGAACCCAGGGCTTTGTGCTTGCAAGGCAAGCAATCTACCGACTGAGCTATCTCCCCAGCCCCCTAACAACATTCTTGACCAGGAGTGTTCTGAATATGTGATGGCCATTTGGAACTGTTCAGAGCTGGGCAGAGATGGCCAGGTTTTCATACCCTCCTGTCAATCATTCATTGAATTTGGGGCCCTGGAAAGATGCATGACCTGGTGTGAGGCAGTTCTCTGCAGCTTTGTCAGTACCCAAAGGGGGCTGATGGCTAAAAGTCCATCTTCTGGCAGCACCCTAGCAGCTAGAGGGAATAGTCCTTTATTCATGATTATTCATGAAGGGGGTCTGAGGGACCACAATACTCCACTGAAAAAACTCTTTAAATCAACTCATAAGAAATGCTAGGAATTCAGGAAGATGAGAAGGGTAGATGAAGGTGAGATTAATCATGGTATATGAACTGGCAAATTTTCCATATGAAAGGTCCAGAGGTAAGGCAGGGCTGGAGTTTTGAGGAATTGACAGGTTCTAATGAAGATTCCCAGGAGGGGACAAAGTGGGCAGTGTTCAAAAGTGAAAGGCTCTGGTTGGGTTGAGGCTCAGACCCTAAGAAACAGATTCAGGATACCGGTCAGTGAATGAAGATGCAAGGCACAGTTGGGATAGTAGACATGTTTTATTCAGAGGCAGCAGCAGACTCCAGGCCCCTCACTCACCCCAGTTTTTCCATAGGCCTTTTTTATATGTAGCCCAACAAAGAAGGCACAGTGACAAAAGGTTACATAAGTATATGCATACTCAAAAGCAGATATTTGTGATCTTGAGTACATATGCTGAATGGGGATGTTTATGACCTTGACTACATACTAAAATATAACTGGAATTCTCAGTGAGGAAGCCTAAGTATAGCCATCTTGGGCCTATCCTACAGCTATGATGGCAGAAAAGAACAGAATGTGTCTAGGGATGACAAGAAGATTGGCTTTCCTCTAGCAAGATATTGAGACCAATTAGAAGAGAAAGAAGCAGGAATGTAAGTGGGGGATCTTGATACTCTTAATCAGCTTTGTCAAGAAACAAGTAGTAAACATGGAGGACTTCAGAGAAAACAATTCTTGCTATTATGTACAGAATATATTGGAGGGTAGGAAAGGCTACCTGTTGGAGTATGGAATAGCTTGGATAGACTTTGTGTCCCCACAATGTCCCCAAAATGGAACTAGGGTGAGCAAGCAAGGCATCTAAAATGCAAAATTTGTGCTTGTGCCCTAAGAATGAATGCTTTCTCAAATTTTGCACCCTATGTACCTTTCCTGCCTCACCATACCACTCAACATATAATGTTAGTAAAAAGCAGTATACTTTTTGTGTGAAGACCATTTCAAAGTAAGCACTCTGCAAAAGAATAAAGTATGTAGGGGGAAGATTGGTAGTATTTAGCTGGGTGGTCATTGAGGGTTTTCTGAGCAGGGTTCATTCAAACTGAGACCTGAAAGCATTATCCACATGGGATGGGTGGGGAAAAGCATTGCAGACAAAAAAGAACAGCATGTGGAAAGGCTCAAACTAAAATGCATTAAGCTGTACAATTATGTATGTAATTCTCTTAAGCTATTAGGGGAACTAGATGAAGGTCTGCCAAGACCTAGAAAGCACCATACTCCATGTTGATCTTTATGACTGAAAAAAGGTCAAAGATCATCAGAGAAAGGTGGGCCAGTTAATTGCCTTTTTATATTCCAAAAGGCACTATGAAAGTTTGAAATTCTAGATATAAAAATTAAACTCTACTGAATGTGGTTGAGCTAAATCTTTAAAAATGCAAGGAGAGAGGGACTACTCTCAGAAATAAAATAGTGCATGTATAAAGAAATGTATAAGACAATTATCTAAGGGTTGAGTGTGTAGTTCAGTGGTAGAGGACTTGCCCAGCATGTACCAAGCCCTGGGTTCCATCTTCAACACTGCAAACCACAAAAATTAAACAAAACAAAATTTAAAAAAACAATTACCTAAATAACAGTTAAACTCTTCCTCCTGCAGGGTTATGAGCCAGATCCTACTATAACCAAGTTGGCAGAGCAGTATGCCAAGGAGGTATGCTCCTTATTTGTAAAGTTATGATTGCCTTTCTCTGTCCCATGAAGTTGTTTAATCAGTATGCTTATGTATGCTAGAATGGTACCAACCTGTCATTGACGAATGATCCATTGGAAGCGGCACATGGAGGCAATGTATTAATTACAGACACTTGGATAAGCATGGGACAAGAAGAGGAGAAGAAAAAGCGGCTCCAGGCCTTCCGAGGTTACCAGGTTACAATGAAGGTACAAATTGATGCCTCTCTGAAGGTTCATTAATTCCATTCATAAAGTCCAGAACCATCTAATCACTCATTCATTTTAGGGAGAACAAACTGTCCTTTCATACCCTATAAAGAACTCACTGTATCCCCCAGGGATTTCTCTCATCCCAAAGATTAGCTGTATTCTTTTGGAAAGACACTGTTTTTGCTGGACAAAGGAATTTGAAACCTGGGCATCAGAGAGAAGTATGCTGTTCCCTTTCACAGGAACAGAGATATCAGACTACTTTAACTCTGTGTATGTTTAGAGACGTTGGGTTACTTCTGACTGTCTGGGCCCCACCTCCAAGGGTTCTAATTCAGTAGTTCATGGGTGAGATCTGAGAATTTGCATTTCTACCTAGTTCCCAGGTGATGCAATGCAAATTCAGGGCTGCACTCTGAGAACTGCTGTCTGAGCTGGTCACAGTGGTGCATTCCTGTAATCCCAGTGACTGGGGAGGCTGGATCACAAGTTCCAGGCCAACAGTTTAGTGATACCCTGTCTCAAAATGAAAAAATGCAAAGGGTTAGGGGTCTAGCATTATAGTAGAGTGTCCCTAGGTTCAATCCCTAGTGGCCCCCCCAAAACCCTAAAAGTCAGGTGCACATGGAGATTTTGTCAACAGAGCAACTAATCTACTTCGTTGAAGAAAGTGATTAAGCAAGTACAAAAAAGTATTTTAGCCTGGTGCTGTGGTGCACACCTGTAATCTCAGTGGCTCTGAAGGCTGAGGCAGGAGGATCACAAGTTCAAAGCCAGTCTCAGCAACTTAGCAAGACCTTAAGCAACTCAGCAAGACCCTGTCTCAAAATAAAATATAAAAAAGGTCTAGGATGTTGCCCAGTGGTTAAGGTCCCTGGGGTCAATCCCAGATACCAAAAAATATATATTTTATTGGTAAAGTACATGTATGCAAGTTCCTTATTACTGCATGTCAAATAGAATGAAAGTTTGAAAAACAAAAAGTGAAAACAACTTTTCCCTACCTTCTTAACAAGTCACTGTTCCCACAGGTGTCCACTGTTTAACAATTCCATGTGTCTTTTTGCAGACCTTTTCTGTGCATTTACATATGTATGCCTCCACACACACAACTATTGATTTTTCATAAATGTTATTTTAGACATATTATTCTGACTTACTTTTTCTATCTAACAATTGTATTCATTGAGATATTTTCATTCTTTTGAATAGCTGCATAGAATTCTCAAGTATGGGTGAACCATAATTTGCCCATAATGTTTCCTATTGATAAATTAAGCTGTTTCCAAATATCCCAATTGCAAACAATATTGTAATGTATGCCATTTACAGATTTTTTTGTGCAAATGTTACTGGAGAATAAATCCCTAAAAGAACTTCAAAATATGGGAGATGCTGCTAAATGGTGAACAATTTATACACCCACAGCTGCATATTATACTTCTTTCTTCAAAGGTTTTACATTCTTAGTTGTTATTTACACTCTTAACTTTTGTAAACATGAAGGGAAATGGTAACTCATGATTTCTAAAATTTGAATTTGCATGATTACTAATGAAGTTAAGCATCTTTTCATGTTTATTAACCATTTTCATTTCTTTTTCTATGAATTACTACTATTTTTGCTCCTTTTCTAATTTTTGCCTTTTTTATCATTGATTATAGGGGCTCTTTGTATGTTATAGTGAATCCCTTACCATATATGTTGCACATATTTTCATGGAGATATTTTAAATTATCCATGGTTTACTTTATACTTACCTTGACTAATCTTAGGTGTTCTTCTGGTGCCATGACTGTAGGTGTAAAGAATGGCTATTCACTGATACAAATGTTATTCCTTTTCCATGTCATTTTCCTAGTATTTTAGAAACTGAGAAGGTTCTGAACTTAAAGCTCGGGTGAAGGTAAAACAAAATTTTAGTACAAAAGTAATGATTTTGATATAAGAAAATATGAGGAAACATAGTTTTAAATCTGTTAAGTGTTTAATGGAAATAGAACGAAATATGTAACTTTCAAGAATTAACTGTTGGAGAAAATTGAGACTGCTAGTACATTTGCATTAAGAATGAAATATCTAGTGTATACTGTTCATAATCCTGTTTAATGCACTTCTACCTCTGGGGTTTTTTTTCCAGAATGCCATAATTAGGAACAAAGTATGCGTCAAGTGCTAAAAATTATGCTTTGGAGATAAGCTTAAAATAGAATACTCAAAGCAACTTTTTAAGTATACTGAGATAAAATTGGTGACTTTTTTATCAACCACATATTATACTAGCAGAGTTCTTTATTTAGATGTTCACTATGGCACTTGATAGAATACCAGAAAACTGAGCCAGTGGTTTAACTTGGAATGATGATATCCAAAATAAAATAAATGATTATTAAAATATCATAAGGTTAAAATACTATATACATTTCCCTTGGGTATCTTGAGCTAAAACCTTCACTCTGCCTCTTTGTCTGTCCCTTTACATTGTTCTCAACTCCAGGTTATATTTGTTTTTAAATACCAAAAAAGACAAATATGATTGCCATATGTAATAGTGAAACTGTGATCTTATCTCCGTCTCTTCAGACTGCCAAAGTTGCTGCCTCTGATTGGACATTTTTACACTGCTTGCCCAGAAAGCCAGAAGAAGTGGATGATGAAGTCTTTTATTCTCCACGGTCACTAGTGTTCCCAGAGGCAGAAAACAGAAAGTGGACAATCATGGTAAGTGAAAATGGAAATTAAGGGATAAGGAATTCTTTGTGTCATTCCAACTTGGTTGTTCATGCCTTCTGGTAAATAATAAGCCACCAAGATTATCCAACAACATTTCTGACTCACGTAGCATTTATTTCCTTTCCAGAAAACTCCTAATAGATTGTTATTGTTCATTAGTATCTATAATATACTTTAATGAAGTAAAATTTTAGCAATTTACTTGGTCTTAATAGTTGTACCAGTCAGGGTCTTACACACAAACAATTGAGTCCATTGTAGGTGGATAAGTAGAAAGGAATTTATTAAAAGATATTAAGAAGCTCCCAGAATCTCTCAGGAAACAAATATAGTGAATCATTCTTGGACACCATATAGCCAGGGACAACACAGCAGGAAATTTACTCAACAACACTGTTAATCATTTATAGCCAGAAAATCACTGATACAGCCACTCACAATCTAGTACCTAAGACCTTTGAACTAAATGCCATATTCCACTGGAACTACTCCAGTTAAAACAGATACTTCTACCTGCACATGGAATAGAAGATCCAGTCTCTCAAAGGATGTCTTCTACTGCATATTATTCACTTTTGCATCAAAGTCTTGAGTAGATGCAGCTGATTCACATGCTTCAAGGGAGTCTGGGATATGTAGATTTTAGCTTTCAATCTCTGGAGTAGAGAAATGGAAATGGAAATAACTATCTGCCAAGAATTTATAAGTAAGAATATGGTGTCGTGAATATTAAGATGATACTTGTAAAGAATTTAGTAGTATCTAAAACATTGTAAATATTATAATTATTATCATCTTCACTGTTGAGTTCAAATTTGGCTATGGCTGCTTAGAAGCCAATAATGGCTCCTTTTTCTGTGGGAGATTGTTTATCAGGCCTAAATTTCTCATATCCAATAACAATTATTTTTACTGCATCTTTCCAGCTTGTCACCTCAGGATACTAACTTTGTCCAAAATGACAAATTTTGGACTTTGTTCAAAATGACAATTGCTTTGTCATTCATATTGGTTCTTCTGAAGCTGTAATGTGTACTTAATTCATCCAAGATCTTGTTAAGTGCAGATTTGGATTCAGTAGGTCTGAGATGGGACCCAAAATTTGCTAATAAGGACCCAGGTAATTGAGGTGTCACTGCCCTGTGGACCACATTTTGAGTAGCAAAGAAATAGATGACAAGAAAGAAAATGGGAGCTCTCCAACTATATACCTCAGGAAGAGAAAAAGCAAAAATGTTTCCTCAAGTTGCATTTTTCATCAGAAGACAATTGAAGTTGCAAAGCTAAATCAACCAAATCTATTAAAGTACGTTGTGGAAATTCAGGGAGTAAAACTAAAAAAGGCTTCTAAAATATTAATTATAGAGATTCTGTACAGTTCTAAATTTTTAGAGCTTAGCAAACAATATCTTTAAATGCAATTTTTAAAGCCTAGCAAACAATATCTTTAAATTCAATTTATTTAAAATTAACTAGCATATTCACATTGTTGAAATGTTTACAAGGGGACACACACAGTGAAATCTTATATTCCATTTGGCATCCATGTTGGTCTTACTGTTGTCTCATCATTCCCTTTCTCCTGAGATACCCACTATTATTAGCAGAAAATATATTTTGAAAAAACAAGAAAGTATAACCATGTTAAACTGAAAATAGAGAATCTAAAGTAGAAAGAATGCTCAACTGGGAGTGAGGAGATGGTGTGGGACAGAAAGAGTGACATAACTGATTAGTGTATGTGTGATGTGGACAATTGGAAAGGTACTCCTAATGTCTCTGAGCTGAATGACTTGGAGGTTTCTTTGAGTTTGGTTCATTTCAGCAGTCATAGCTTAGCATCTCCTGAGTGCCAGATCCTCTGCCAGGCATTGGAGACTTAAAAAAGAAAAAGGAAAATATGCAGTCCCCACATAGATGCATAAGATTTTCACAGATGCATAAGATTTTCAAGTAGGATGAGACCTTAGAGATCATCTAAAGTAAGTTCCTATTTTATAGGCAAAGAAATTATTCATAGATAATTTATTCAGAATGGCCTTTAGACTCAGCACCACTGTGATTGATTTTTTTCTAGGATGCTCTAAAGGGACAATACTTGTTTACCTCTAGAACTGCCCTATCCGATACAGTTGCCACTAGGCACATGCAGCTATTTAAGTTTAAATTAAATTTTAATAAATTTGAAGAATCAATTCCTCGGTCATGCTAACCACAATACCCACATTAAGTGCTGAATACCCACTGTGGCTAGTGACTACCATACTGGGCAGCACAGACAGAACATTTCTATCATTTCAGAAAGTTTCTATTGGACAACACCACCCTAGGGAACAATTTTCACACACATAAATTCATTTAAGATGGAAGAAAGAAGGAAACACACAATCTGGCCTACAGTTCTGAGCTAATGATATCTATAATGACTGATGTAATGTAAGGTCTAACTAAGAGGGTAAAAAACTTGTTCTTAAGGCGTGTAACAACTTTCAAGCAAAAGTGTACTCTTTTAGCACTTAGAGTAGCTTTTTATTTTTGTTTTGTTTTGGTTTTCATTCAGAGTAGCTTTTTAAGGCCTTCATGCCGGGTGATTTCCAGCAGTGCTGTTCTGAATGTTCTAATAATCACACCTTTCTCTCCATAGCACATAGGTCTTTGGATCCCTTTGTTTAAAAACAAAAATTACCCTTTCCTCCCCACAAAGCTTGCTCTTTTATTTTTCAATGATTACTAAGGCAATAGGACTCCCAAAATATCAGATAGGTTTCTTCCCCTGCTGACAAATTTCATAAATTTCACTGCGGAACTAAAGAAACATAAAGGGACTCTGCAAAAGTGCTGACACTTGAAAGCCTTGCTATTTGAATGACCCTTAAGCACATAACACCATTGCGATTGTAGCTTACAGTATTTAGAATCTTTCACTTCTCTTCAACCTAGGGTTACCAGATAAAATATAGACACCCAGTTAAATTTGAATTTCAGATAAACAATGAATAATTTTTTGTATAAGTATGTCACATGCAATATTTGGAACATGGTTACAGTAAAATATATTCTTTTGTTTATCTGACATCTCTATTTAACTGTCTCTCTGTATTTATTTACTAAATCTGGCAACCCTACCCCAAGTTGACTTTCTAAGTTTTTTTTTTTTTGAAAATAAGTTTGACATGTCCAGTGACTATGAGCAACAAAGTAAAACCTAAGATGTGATACCAGGAACTCATAAAACTTCAAATATTTTTACCAGGTAGATATTCTTATTCCAGATTTTGACATAACTACTTCCATCTTGTCATTCAGACCTTACCTTAAATGTCATTCCTTTAGCAAGGTCTTCCAAGTCTGCCTACTCTTTTTTTTTTCCCCAGCCTGCCACTTCTTAAGTGGTTCCTCAGGTTCCTTTAGCCCCTTAAATTTTTATTTTTTAAAGGTACTACTTGATATTTTCTTATTTGTTTGTTACCTGTCCCTCCCCCCACCAAAATGAAAAATCCATCATAAGAGTGATCATCTTGTGTATAATATTCTACATTATACGTAGAAGAGTGCATGGAACATACCCTAAATATGTGCTCCATACACTTTTGTGGCTTAAAGTCAATATAGGGTACTGATTTTAGAACACAGGCTTTGGAATCAGGTTAAAATTTGTCTGAGATCTGGGGCAAGTACCTTAACTTCAACAAGCCCAGTTTATTCATATGAAAAATGGGGATAAACATAGAAACAACTTCATGAAGTCATGAGGATTCAATGAGGTAAGAGTCATCTGAAAATGGTCAGATTTCAGGGACAGTCAGGTGCATATCCACCTTTAATTATTACCACTCAGGAAAACACACCTTCACTTCTTCATCTGTATTTTACATCTCTTACCACTTCATATGGTAGGAAAGGATATTAATTAGTATGATGAACACAAAGCATTCAGCACAGGTATCTGTTTAATAAATATATACAATGAACACCTTTGAAATATAAAACCTGTGCTCCTGGTATAGCCTAAGAACACTTGTACAATACAGCTGAAATGGAAGAAAGGTAGTGAAAATATCTCATGAAAGTGGAGTCAGAGAAACTGGATTCCAATGCATTTCTGCACAATCTCTTGTTTCAAGGGTTGGTTTCTTAATCTATAAATGATGACATCAGAAGCCACCTCAGAAGATCATTGCATCAAATGAGATAATGCATGAACTTTTCTCTCTAACTCACCAAAATACCTAGTTCATTGCCTGGTAAATATATTTTGACTGAATGACACATGATAAGGCATTTAATACACTGACTGGTGCCTAGTAAGAACTCAATATATGTTCACCATTGTTTCTGATATTATTATTGTCGTTGTTATGGAGGTTGGAAGAATAAAAGTGAAGGTCACTATTTGTGGCTGATGGCCCAAGGGGAAGCTATACTCTTGGCTATAAAGTTAATGTTCTTTCAGGAGAACAAAAATTCATACTGCAGACATTATTCATTAACCCAAATAATTTACTTTCATTACTCTACATTTGATTTATCCTAAACTTCTCTAGGTTGCAAGTGACCAGACCACAGTGTAAACATGAAGAACTGGGATAGGATGGATTATATTATATTTCTCTAAAACCAGCCATTTTATGGGTTTCAATTCATGATTGGAAAACCCAATCATGACAACCATTATGGTATCACATTTCAACTCTCTGACCTACTAGTCCTGGAATGAAGCCTAAGTAAGCACAGTGTTTGTGCTTACATTTGGGTCAACTTGATCCCTCAGGACCTTCCTTTACCCAAATGAAAATAAATATCAGTTCAGAACTATTCCCTTATCATTTCCTTGGAAAAACACATTTTAACTCTAGGACTGCAAAACTGAAACTGAGCTCCCCTTCCTTAGGTCCCAAAGCAGACTCTCATTAATGTTGATCTATTTCTTTCTTTCTCTTTTTTTGTTGTACCATCCCAGGCTGTCATGGTATCCCTGCTGACAGATTACTCACCTAAGTGCCAGAAGCCAAAGTTCTGATTCTGTGTTGCATGCCAAGAGAAAACGTTCTTCAGTAACAACAGGATGAGTCTGTTTATGGGGGGAAAAGAAGAGAATCTAAGATATAAACAAATCCCTAGTACATGGTATGGGTGAACTCTATGATATTGCTTTTTCATTGTGAGACCTTTCTAAAACCCTTAATTTAAGTGCTGAGGCACTGTAATACCCTGCTTGACTTGGTTTATACTCCCTAATTCACAATTTCTGAGTTGCATTTGGGTATCATATTAATCATCGTGTACATTTGCTTCAACTAAACATAAAATATCATGTTCATCATGCATAATCTCTAAGCCATTAAATGTAATCTATGCTTATTACCTTAATAAATGATAACCCATGCTAATTTATAAGTAAACATTTACCAGGCAGTCAGCTGCTGGTAGATCTGTGAGCTGTGTTCATGTCCCCCAGGACCAAGGAGGAAGCCAAATGATATATCTTGCAGATGTGGTAGTTTTCAGGCCAATGAGAAAGACAGGCAGTCAGAGACAAATCATGAAACTCGTGGAAAATAGCTATTACTGTGTCTAAACTGGAGCTTGTTTCTAAACATTTGTGGGAAAGGACAGGGGTCCTTCAAGAGTATGCACTTCTTCTCTGTAATGAATACTTATTGTCATAAGCCAAATGAAGCCTTTTCTAGCAAGTGGAAAAATCATGGCTACCTAGCCAGGAAGACAAGATCCACTAGAAAGGGAAATTTTCTTAGATTCATATTTTCCAGCAAGAGCAATCCAATTTTTTTTTCACATCAGCACTTATTGTGCATCTATTCACATCACAGGCTGGTAATTTCCATAAATCTACTACTTGCCACATTTCTGTCAGTGTTTTTCCTCTAATATTTCTTCGGGATAATCAAAACTTGCATGATTGAATTATCATAATGTAATTAAAAGTAGATTTCTCTTACCGGTGACCAAGATTTATATTGTTGATTTATTGTGATATAATTAGAAGTGTTTTGGTTAAAAAGTCAAATAACATAGGTGGAACTTTAACAATATAACACATGTTACAGCAGACAAAATAATCCAATTTCCTTTATATTCCACCTCTACTGTTCGAAGAATCTTTCTAGGCTGGTTGACTGATATTCTTCAGCAGACAGCTATGACTTAATTGAGTAAGCAAGAGATGAATTACAAATTAGATTTGCAATGAAGATGTAATAAAACATATTTTGTGGATGGGAGGGAAACTCATGATGTTTAGAAAAAAAATCAATTTTTCCACTAAATGTCAAAGGTGACTTTCACATCTATGGTAATTTATTGGAAGCATTTAAGAAAGAGAGTGGAGTTTAGTGGAATCTCTTTTTCACTAAAGAGTATAGGAACAATTTAGTATAGGAACCAGAAGGTGAGGTGTGGATTTTAGAAGTTTGTCCTCAAACTGCCTACATAGGAAGGAAAATTCTTTCTCTTTCCAAATATCCCCTCATGCTAATGAGCTCACATATCTTTTCCTGGTTATTTTTTTGAACAAAATGGATGATATTATCCTTTTTGCCTCAATCAGAAGGAACTTGTAATCATTTTCCTGCTAAAATGTACTTGCTTTTTCCTCAAAAAGCCTCAAAGCTTTCTTTTTATGTACACCCAATTTGACATCCTTCTCCAACCAAGTCAGTAGGAATTTCTTTGCTCTTTAAACTTCTTTTCTTAAGAAGATATTATTTATATCATCAGGAAAAAAGAAAACAGTGGAAGAAAGTTTGGTTTTAATTTTTGCAAAGCTTTTTTTTATCTCCTCTTTCTTCTTACACTTTCCTTCAGCATTCAATTTCTTATGTAACTACTGCAACTCCAGAGATTAACAAAAATTCTAGCAATGACCCTTGGGTCCCTGGTGTATATATGAAACCCTATCTACTTAATTAATATAACTAACCAAAGAATTCTTTTCTTCTAGGCTTTTGCCTCTGTAATACTGGGAATAGAAATCCCAGGTGATTATACTGCAATGATTTCAATGTTGGGGAAGAATCCTCTGTGTGTGTGTGTGTGTGTGTGTGTGAGAGAGAGAGAGAGAAAGAGAGAGGGAGATTGAATGCAATATTAATTTCCAGGGACTTTAGAAAAATAACTCAATGTCACAGTCACATATTTTTTTTTGGGGGGGGCGGCGGGTACCAGGGATTGAACTCAGAGGTACTCGAGCCATATCCCCAGCCATTTTTTGGATTTGTTTAGAGACAGGCTCTAGCCCAGTTGCTTAGGGCCTCACTAAGTTGCTGAGGCTGGCTTTGAACTCATGATCCTTCTGCCTCAGCCCCCAGAGCCACTGGGATTACAAGTATGTGCCACCATGCCTGGCCAATGTCACATATTTCTAATGTATATTTTGCTAATGATTTGGCTTATTGTAAAGTCCCCAGGTAGAAATAACCGCACAGAGGGTTGGCATGGCAATGTCACTTTAGACCTCCTATAGAAGTAACCCTAGAACCTCAGTGAAAATGGTAGGGGCCCCTTGGTCCAATGCCAAAGTTCTGAGGCAAGTCTTCTCATGTGATAAAAATCATTGAAGAATACATAGGGAGAGGGTATTCAGAACACACTCCTTTTGGGCCTTTTTGTCTTGGAAACTCTGATCAATGTCTATAGTAATGGTTGAGGCACAAGGTTCCATTCAACAGTGGAGTATTAATGTCTTTTGACAAATATGAAGGGTCTTCTGAATATTGGAAAACCAGTCAAGTCAAAAAGATCAGGCTCCTACAACCAGGGGTGTCACATACTGCCATGCAAGTTATGTCTCAGACAAAGGTCAGAGGAGAAAGATAGAGATAAAGGCTGAGACCTGGTCTGCACTTCAGTTACCAAGTCTAGTGTCTCCTTCCAGGCCTTCCAGTCAGGAGGAAGGATTGCCTTTTTTGTGAATTGTCCACCCAGTATCTTGTAAGCCAGAATAGATATTTTGCTTTAAGTTATACAAAGGACCAGTATCTGGTAGGGAACCTTGGCATCAGCAATTTACAACAGGAATGTTTTTGATATCATCTTATACTTGAGGACAATGACACACATAGAGACAATGAAGCAATGCTTTTAATGGTTTTGCTTTTTGCTAGATACCTTAATACCCCATAGTAGAAATGGTAGCATCTGCCAATGTTTGGACATGACACAGATCATTGAAATAGGGATATGAGAATCAACTGTGCCATACTTTAATATTGTAAAGAAATTCTTCCTTAACAATTATCCAAAAAAATTAATATCCATTATTGCTAAAAAAGAAAGAGAGAGAACCAGAGTCAGATCAAATGGAAGTGAATTCCTTATCATGGGCTATAATTTTTCATGGTTTTATCAATGCCTGACTTATACCAGTGGAGACTTCATTTCTAATCAATGTTTTTGTGAAACTCATCCCTAGAGGAAATGTGAGCAAAACTGCCTTCTGGAACAAACTCATTAGGCAAATGAATTTTAAAATTGGAACAGGGTTTTAAAATTATCCAGTCTATCCCTTCATTTTACAAAAGAAAGATCTGGGAAATAATAACAATGTTCCTAAGATAGAAATATGCCCAAAAGGGAGGGAGGATAATTCATGGGTTTAACATCCCTCTACAATCTACTTGAGATCCTACAAATATAGCCACTTGACTTGACTTGTCCATAGGCTGAGTAGAGAATCAGAAGCTGGTGGTCCAGGAGTATGGTTCTGTGAGGCCAGGGATTAGAGAGGAGAGTTCACTACTTGTTTTTTTTTTTTTTTTTTTTACATTTTATTCACATTTATTTTTCGCTTTTACTGTGCTCCCAGAAAATTAGAACACTTTAAGCAGGAGTGTAATAGCAATTTTTGTAAGCAAAGTTACGTTCCAGCTCTAAGTCAAATTGGTCAAAGCTTCTCCAGTATTTACAAAGCATGATAGACAAGATGCTACACAAAACCATTGCATCTGACGTTGTATTTTTCCCTTTATTCTCAAAGACAACTGGAAAAGAAAGCATTGTCAGCCGTAATCAAAAACATACCACAGTATAAACCATAACCATTCCACTTATCACAGCTTGGTTGAGTTTAAAATTTGTGTTTAAAAGGTCCAAAATGACCGCAGTTTTACAAAAATAGGGTTGAAAGTTGCAAACTTCATGTGCTTCCGAATATCAGGATTTGTTTTTATACAATAGTCACAGTTAAAAACACCCTACTGGTAATACATAATTACACTTTATCGAGGTCATAAACCAGCAATAAATAATAAAGCCTATACAACTTGTAGTTCTACTTAATCACTGGTACAACTAACATGAGATAAGTGAAAATTTCCTATGGTTTAAATAAACTCCTGAGACTATGATCTTTTTTAAAATCTGGGTATTGGTGTTTTTTCTTTCCTTCTTAATTAAGACTTGTGGTGTTGTAAACCTGACTCACAAAATACATCCTAATAACTTTTCTTAAAAAAGAAAAGACTAAGCCTTTATACCATCATTTCTAGTGGCACATTATCTTGTCTACAACCAGGGATTGATATTAAAGATGTCTCTCTCTCTCTCTCTCTCTCTCTCTCTCTCTCTCTCTCTCTCTCTCTCTACCTTTTTTTTAAGCAGCAAATTTTCCCCCTTTCCCCACAGATCCCATCTCAAGTCATTCTGTTACCACCATTCCTTCTGGTCGAGGATAGCTTAAAACACCTTCCTCTGCCTTGTTTCTTTTTTCTTTTTTGCATCAGTATTAATATTTTTTGCATACTTTCCATCTTTATTCAAAAATATAAACTTTCTTTGTCAATCTATGGACATGCCCATGTATGAAGGAGATGGGTGGGTAAAAAAGGGATATCAAATGAAGTGATAGGGGTCACAATAGAAAAAATGAAGTGGTACATGACATTGCCAAGATAATGTGCCACTAGAAATGATGAGAGTTCACTTTTGAAGCAGGGATGGACACTGATGTCCAGAAGTATCCACAGAAACCCCAAAACCCATATGGTGGACACCCATTTGGATCCTTTTTACCTGGCTTTATCCTTCCCTTAGCTGCTGTCAGAGGTGGCTGCTGATACAGCTGCCCCTTTCTACAAATTGAGGCTCTGGGCCACCAGGAACCACTTTTAGTTCAGGAGATCACACTCACCCACCCCCTGTCACCAGCAGCTCTCAGTCAATGAGTAACCAATACAAGAATACAAAACCTCAATTCCCTTGCCTCCAGGCAGGATTAACTCTGTGGTGAGATTTATGCTGCAGAGCTCTCCGAGGTTAGGATCAGGCTGAAGCTAGTATCTCTTTGAGACCACATCCTTGCTTAGCTTCCCCTTGCTAGTCTAACCTACTTCCCTTCTTCTGAGGATTTCTCAATCACTCCCTTGCACAGGAATCCCCATCTCAGGCTCTGCTTCTGTGAAATCTGATCTAAGATGGTCTGTAAAAACGACTCATCCTTTAAGCATCAATGGAAGAGTAAGGTAGCAAGAGATATTAAACAAATATTGAGCAGCTGATGCTTAGCAATACTTTCTCGGTTCCTGGATCAGCCTTTTGTAGAAGGTAGCAGAATATTTGAAATGACAAATATTTCCTGTCACGCATTCAAATTCGTAACAAGGAATTTATTACCAGCATGAAATAGAAGTAAGACCAATTTACTTTTCCTAGGGAAGAGGAGATCTAACTGACACAGTACCTGTGATTTATTTCTGTGATATTCTAGCACATTTACAGATTGGCAACCCCAGCAGCTATTTAGGTGGTCTACCCTTTGCACCAGCTTTGAAACTGTACTGGCATACTTTAGTGGTTCTCCAACTTGAGGGTGCAGCAGAATCGCCTGGAGGACTTGGTGACACACGCATTACTGAGCCCTACCCCACCCCAAGCTTCTGATGCAGCAGGTCTGGAGTAAGGCCTGAGAATCTGCATTATTAACAGTTTCCCAGGGATGCTGATGCTAATGGTCCAGGAACCACACTTTAAGAATCATTGGTCTGAACAATTCTGAAGACCAATATGAGATATTTTCATCCCCACATCCATAAAATCCCACTATAAAATATTTGACACAACCCAGATTATCTGATCACTGATCTCTTTTGAGTCACTGAGGCCTGAGTTTCTTCCCTTCTCTGCTCTGTAACAGCGATCTCATCCTGCTATCCTCATCTGTAAAATGTGAGTAATACTGATCGTCCCATGGAGTTATTGGGAGGATAAAACAAAGTAACATATATAATGCGATTTGGCTCAAAGTATATGCTAAATAAATATTATCCCCCTTTTGTCTGTTCAGATGTTTTTAAAACCTTATATTTTTCTTTAGTCCTTTATAAAAACTTTATATCCCATAATCAGAAAAATGTTGAACAGCATAGCTGATAAAAACAAAAGGACAAGGAATAAACTTGTCTTCTGAAATTGGCAGAGCCCAGCAGATTCAGTTGAGTCATTTCTCTCCAGGAGCTGGTTGTAAATATACTACTCAAGGAAGTACCTTGTTCTTTGCCAAACTGAATCATGGAGGCCAAGAAGACTGGAAATTCAATCAAGGTGACTAAACTCTTTGCTTCAGAGGACCTAATGGGAATATACATTTATGTGAAATAAACCACAGGCATTCAGCAATTCTTGGCTAGGGGTCCAGCTGATAAAAGCAGAAAAGGGTTAGGAAGAACTGATCAGAGTTTGTCCATCTTTGAGGATAGGAATGATTGAAGGAAGAAGTTTTTCAAAGTGTTCTTAAGACAGCAGTTCTCAGATGTTTTCTTTTCAGAAACTCTTTACACTCATAAATTATGAAGATATCAAAAAGTTGTTTGTGTGAAATACATCTGTTGGTGTATACCACTCTAGAAAGCAAAACATAAATTTAAAAACATTTATTTATTAATTCATTTTAAATGATAATAATAAACCCATCAGTGGTTAACATAAATAATGCATTTTATAAAAAAATAATTATGTTCCCCCTAAAAATGAAGTTAATTGAGTGGTTGAGCTTGTTTTATATTTTTGCACATCTTCATTGCCTGACTAAGGGGAAGACAGATGAGTTTTCCTATCTACTTTTGTACTCCAGCTGTGGCACTATGTTGATTTTAAAGTATAGGAAGAATACATGACTTCACACAGATAAGAAGCTGAAAGGGGAAGACTATTTTAATAGTCTTCAGATAATCATGAATATTTCTTAATGCTATTCTGAAATTCTGCAAGTGATATCTCCTTAAAGATTAATTGCAATGTAGCTGGGCATGGTGGCCCAAGTCTGTAATCCTACCAACCTGGGAGGCTAAGGTGGGAAGATGGAGAGTTCAAGGCCAGCCTCAGCAACTAAGTGGCTTAGTGAGCTTAGTGAGGCCCTGGCTCAGAGTAAAAAATAAAAAGGGCTGAGGATGGATGTGGCTCAGTGGTTAAGTACCACTGGGCTCAATTCCCAGTACCAAATATATATGTAAGTGTGCATGTGCGTGCATGCACACATGTGTGTGCATAGCAATGTGAAATCTGAAACCAGATCTGAAACCAGATCAATGAACTTTTCTACACTCATACTTAATTTCACGTGTATTTTGCGGTCTGAATAGACTGCAAAACCTTGCATGATTCCACACTGATCATTTGAAAAATCTTCATTCACCAAGATAAACAAATCCTCCAAATAATGACACATCTAATTTTTATAAAATCACATTTGTTAATATCACCACTGATCTCATTAGAAAAATATTTAAATATTGAGAAAGTAATACAAATTCCATACAATTCTAATTTTCTCTTGAAGTCTCAAGTTTTATCTTTGGCACACACATTGTCAGTTGCTTTTCTTAAAATGACAGCTTCATCTCATTCATTTTCAAGATGTTTGGCAAATGTTCAAGTCTGAATGACCACAAGTTGGTCAATCTTTTTTTTTTTTCAAGTAAAAATGATGTCCCGTGAAGAAGTGGTTTGTCAAAATAAGTCAAACTCAGAAGATCAAGGGTCGTATGTTTTCTCATATATGGAAGCTAGAGAGGAAAAAGGAAAAGAAAGGAGTGTGTAGTGGGGGGGGTTTCATGAAAATCAAAAGGAGATCAGTAGAGTAGAGGAAAGGGACCAGAGGAGGGAGAAGGTGAGGGAAAAGGGAAATACTGGGAAATGATATTGACCAAATTATATTGATATAGTGTGTGTATGTACCAATATGTAACAGCAAATCCCACCATTATGTATAACTGAAATGCACGATTGAAAAATGAGGGATAAAAGAAGGTGGCTTGTTCAACACAGAACTCAAAGAATTGCACAACTTCCTTTCTGCAAGACAAGCCTCATACTTCATCACACAGAAGAAGGGTTTATTGCTCACTACCCATTTTAACCCACAGAATATTGAAAAGATATGTACTCAAAAATTTATACTAATCATTTTTCCTGATTCATCAAGGACATTCTTTAGTTTTTAAAATGCCTCTGTGTGATCACGAAGAAGGCAATGACTTTGTACTAAGGCGTCAGCAGATTTACCCACCATTCCTTTTTTTGGGGGGGGATTTAACTCAGGGACACTTAACCATTAAGCCACATCTCCTGCCTATTTTATTTTATTTAGAAACAGGGTCTCACTGAGTTGCTTAGCACCTCATGAAATTGCTGAGGCTGGCTTTGAATTGGTGATCCTCCTGCCTCAGCCTCCCAAGTCCCTGGGATTACAGGTGTGGGCCACCACACTTGGCCCCACCATTCCTTTTGCACCATCTGCTCTTGCTGCTGGTCCAGGAACCATCCTTTGTGAAGCATGGTCCTTTACTGCCTCCTGGGAACCAACAGAGTAGAACTTTGGAATGACCATTTCCCATTAAAGCAGAACAACTGACCCCATTCTGACTTTACATTCCAAAAAGATTATGGTGGAAAATAAAAAGTGTGTGCTTCATTGTTGTAAAGCAGTTCTTGGTTGCATTAACTATGGATAAAATTCATGTTGATTTTTTATTCTGTGCATATTAAGCTATCTATTTTTTGAGCATCAACTTTGTGTCAGACAGTGTTTAAGGTTCTGGGAAGACAGTAATTGGCAAGAAAGATATGATCCCTGCCCTCATGGGACTTGCAGTGCAGTAGAGGGAGATTGACAACTCCTTGTAAATAGATGCTGTGATAAGAGCTGTGTGGGAAAGAATAAGGTGCTATAATAGAAAACAAAGGGATGAAAGGAAGAGTACACATTGGATCAATAGTTCTCAAACTTGGGTGAGTTGCAGAACCACCTGGAGAGTTAATAAAAAACATATAAGCCCTGGCATATACAAGTAGGGAGTGCCTGGGTCTCTGTTTTTATCAAATAATTTTCCAAAATTTGACTAGTGATGCTTTAAATACAGTGCCCAGAGCAAGTCTCTCAAAGAAGGTGACTGGTGAGAATAATTGGGGGCTTTTCATTAGATTTAGAACAGATTTGTTTGAGATGATGCCAGTATTTCTATCTATAGCTTCACCTGTAGGGTTGGAAAATTCATTTACAGCTTATGTCAACCCATTTCTTTTCTTATTGCAAAAATACTGTATCACTCACGTAAACAGCTACAAGTTCCTGTAACAAACATATTTTATGAGCAGAAGTGATTACATTAGACATTTTGTATTTATAAGCTTTGTCATGGAACATCTCTCTGAAAGTCTTATCCCATCAGCAAGGGACAGATCATCTATCTTTAAAAACTTCCACGTTAACTAGTTATTTTTTCAACACTGACTTTTTACATGGTTACCAGGTTATAAATGTTCTCTGAAATTCTCTTGGATGTCTTGCTAAGAAGTTAACATCCAGCATGACACTTTGAATTAATTCTCAAAGTACTTATGCTAATAAGATTATCTCCCCTCAAGGCTTTTCATTAAATATAATTGTAAAAATTACATTTCTTTAACTAAGGTCAGTAAAAGAAATTAAAGTATTTAATTTCTGATTCCCATATAATTAAGTGAAGAATGGAGGAGAAGAGTATTCCAGCTGGAGCGAACAGTTGGCCCTAAGGTGAAAAGGGGCTTGTCTTTTTTAAGGAACAGGAAGAAAAGAGAACAACTTGAGTGTAATGAGCGAGGGAAAAGGGAACATAAAACTATTCTGTAAAGTCTAGCAGGGGTTAGCCTATGTTGGCCTTTGAGGTCAAGGTAAGAATTTTGACTTTTCTTCTAAGTTCAAAGGGAAACCATTGATGAGGCCTATCCATCAGAAGTTCTCTGTGAAGACAACTTTAAGTCAAATGGATCATAAAACTGAGTCATGGAATACATTCTGATTTATCCATTGATTTCTTAGATATTAATTTGATATGAGTTACTCTTTAAAGTCTACTCAACTGTTAAGAAATCAACAAAATGGCATTTCTACAGTTTTTAATCTGTGGAAATATTTGGTCAATCTTAAGCCAGTGAAGAATCTATGATGGATCAGTTTATAAAATGTATACCCTGGAGGCTGGTCAACTTTGACAGAACTAGCTCAAGAATCTCTTGAACTTCATTTTACTGGCTCATGCTACTCTTCATCTTTCTGTTTCTCCATTGTTAAGTCTTACTGTTCTCTGCTTCTCTGTATTCACCTTCTCACTATATCCTTCCAACATCTCTGTCTTTCTCCTAGAATAATTGGAACTTGAGATCTTGCATTAAGTGTGCAGGATAACAAAGAATAAGAATATGGGTTATTGAAAGCCCACCTCTCCTCTTCTTACCTGGATGATATAAGTCCCATAGCCTCAGACTCCTCATCAGTAAATAGGGGATGTTAACAATACCTACTTATAGAAATAAACATGAAAGTGAGGGAAAATATTTAATACATGGTCTGGAATGTGGCACATTCTCAAAGACATTAGTAATAGATCTTCAATTCTCATTTAAATTTTTCATTTTAAAGTCACCTCATATTTTGAGCTCTTTCAGTTCAAGGAGTAGATTATTATTTTCAAATGTATCATATCACCTTACATTCTGTTGCCACTCTGTAAATATTTGCTGTCTGCTTGATACAGTTCGGAAATGCCTTAAGATTTAAGAAGAGGGAAAAGTAATCTCTGAAGGATTGATAAGAAAACCCTTCAAATCAGTGGATGGATATAACTCAATCCTTAAAGAACTGGCAACATTTGGATAGGAAAAAGAAAAGGGAGAATGGTATTCTAATTGACAGGACTGTCAGAAAATATGTGAAATGAGAATGTGTACAGCTTGTTAAATGATCAGCAAGTATTCTATACTGTTGAAAGTGGAGGATTTGTGTGTAGATAGATTTGGAAATGTATGGTAGCATGGAACCAAGGAGCACCTTGATCAACTAGCTACTAAGTTTGTAATTTTGTCTGCAGGCTTGGGGGAACCATTTAACATTTTGACATAAGGAAGAGACATAAGGGAAGTAGCGTTTCATCAAGGTTGATCTGGTGATGCTATGCAGATTTATTTAGGAAACAAGTTTCATGGCTACTTTGTTGCCTAAATTAGGGCAGCAGTCATGGAAACAGAAGAGTTGAGCCAAGAGAAAACTGGCAGGACTTGGCAGTTAAATCTATAGTCAAAAAAAAGAACGAACACCTTGAA